>NC_060209.1:107256250-107972500 GCF_021130785.1 Homalodisca vitripennis
GCCGCAGGCAACAACTAGTAGTAGTCATAACAATTGGTATTTTTGTAATTTATTGTTTTCAAGAAACCCTCAAAATATTTTACTCTAAAAGACTATTTTATTATCATATTTTATATTATTATATCATATTATCATATATATCATCATCATCATCATCATATATATATGTTTGTATATATATTATCATATATATCATATTACCATATAACTTTTTGGAAATACATTTTAGTAGAAAAAATGCAGGTAAGTGTTTTCAAAGCAATACAAGGCAAATAATTATCTCACGCAATTATATACATATGCAATAGAAGATTTATTAGAACTTTAAACTAAAAGTGGCATATAAACAAAGTTTACCATTGTAATGAAATAATACTCTGGAAATAAAATGTAAGTTATTTAGAATAGAAATTACAAAAACTCATATAACATTAAAATATTTGTAAAGTTTGTAAAAATATGATTTGCTTATAATTTATATTTATGGAAAAACATATTTTAACTAATAACTAGGATTAGGTTTTGAGTTAAATACGAGTTAAGTAATTCAATTTTATAGATAATATTGCACATAAAAACCCATTATATCAATACATTTCTAATAAATAAAATATTAAGAGAGAAATTTGGGTTAGTGTAGATATGAATATTTATTTTAAACATATTTTTAGATATAATAACGACAACAACAAACAAATATATGAATGTATGTTTACCTCGTATGAAACTGCCTCGTTGCGTGTGCTATGGTGTTAAATACAGTATACAGTGTTGGCATAGGGAACAAATTGGAATTTTGGCAATGTTTGAAAGGCCATATATAAGAGTGTTTATCATGATAGCTGTGGTATAAGGTGCATCATTACACTATCATCTATATTTTTATGTTCTTGAGATGACGTTTTTAAATTCCCAAATTTTAAATTTCTTAAATACTGCTTTTGAGCTTTTATAAAAGCAATTTTTCATGACATCGCTTTTTTATCTACAGGTAAGTGGAAATTTTTGTCAAACAGACATTGGGTGAAGTGGGCGACGTCACCATAGTGCCTGTCAAGTACAGTATTTTCTGTCTTGTCCCACCTGAAAGGTGTTGCGGTGATCAATATAGTTACAGCTTATTCTTTTAACTTACATTCTCTAGATACCTGATTCTAGATAATTATTATGAAATTTTTCATCGTCTTGATTCATCCATCCGTGTCACATATTTATTCTTCCAAAAAACATACAAAATAAAGAAACATCAAATCTGACGACATGGGAATCTTGCCTTACAATAAGAGAACACTTTCCAGTTCTAACACGTAACACCAATCTACCATTTCTGTATTAGGTTTAGTAGTTTTTGAATGGAGTGTATCGTTATGCATTTTAAACACAGCTAAAGCTATAGTAATGACATAGTCACTGTGTTAACTGTATAAACCGGTTATGTGTCACTTACAATGTCGGTATAAAGTGCTGTAACGGACTTTCTGCAAGGAAAATAGATTGTTATTCACCAGTTTTAGCCTTTAAAATAACATTCCTGAAGGCTTAAAAGATGATAGATAATAACGGCTCAAGATAATGTTAAAGTTTTACATTATTTACATGAATATAGTTTTAGAGACTGACAAGTTTAATTAATTTATGACTTGGATAAACTAAATATAACTTAACAAAATGGCATGTTCCTTAATAATTTTTGTCAGGGAAATACATTTTTTTTATCTATCATTTCATTTTCTTGATTTAACTTTTATGTATATCTGTAAAAAGTTCATATAATATTATATTTGAGTTGTAAGATTCTGTTCCAGCCACATCTCGTGGAATAATAAAACAAATCAGTATATTCGTTCTTGTCTCCTCAATTAGCAACTTAAAGGTTGATGACAAAATCTTGTTTTAAAATTGAAACAAAAATATTCCAACCAAAAACTGATTTTATCTCCATAATTCATGTGGAATGAAAATGGTTGTCTACAATGAAACAAAAGTTTTGTACAGTTTATTTTGTTAACAATTATTTGAAACCCTACGGATGTAAACACTAGCAGTCATAATATTAAAAACTTTCCTTCATTTCCGTGATTACCGATTTACTATCTGTGATCGAATATGTCCATAATATCTAATTCATCGAATAACATGTATGTATTTCAGTGTGAACACAAAGTACTATAAGTCACACAAAACACAGAAGAAACGCTTATTTTAAAATAGTACACATTACTAATAAAAATATTTGTTAAAACATCTAGATATTTAACGGATGTTATGTAAGGTAAACTTACATAACAAACTCACAATTATGATAATTGATAATATTTGATTCAGCAGATAACATTTTGTAATATTCTATTCGCTGCATTTGCTAATAAAACTCACATTCCTTTTGACAAAGAAAATAAAAATACATAAATATCACTAGCCTGCTTCACAAATAGAGTCTGCGGGAGAGAAAACACATTAATGTAATTGGTTTTCGGTAACATTTACAGTTTCATTTATTGCGTCGTTCAGCCACCCCGACTTGATTTTAACTGTTTGCAATTGGCAATTTGTCAGTAATGAATTTATTAATAATTTCATACTACATTCCGTGCCGATAGGAATGTGTTTAAATTTAATTAGCATGAGACTCAGACTATGAAAATATTTAAAACAATAAATAATTGATTATGAGTTACGATTATCGAGATATTCTAACACGAAAATCGTCGAAGAACTGCTATTAAAGTTAAAGTGTTGAAATATTCCATCCTCGCAATATTGAGAGCTATTTAATCCAACAAATATTAAACCAAACCTGGTAGGACGATTAAATACCTTTCCACGTTGTACAGTTAAGCTTCGCCTTATTGTGACTAGTTGAAAAATAATCAATTACCGAACGGTTATACTTAGCCACCATACTTTTGATTTTAGTTTGGTATTAAAAGATAAAATATTTGTATAAAACCAATGCGGAGTCACAGTGTGATTTTAAGAAGTGCATCTAGAATGAAGCAATAATAAAAACAGACCACTCTCGTTTCCTCCTGTTCTGCCGCCATCTTGTTTCTGCCGTTAACTTTTGTCATTAATATAATTGTTCTCTGGTCAGTCATGGGTGGTTATTCGGTGAATGCATGTCTATTGTGACCTGTATTCTGTAGTTAAGTTTTAATAACTAGTGTCCTGTTTTTTATAATTAATTTAATGTTTTAAGGTTATTGAATTTGACATACAACATGGCGGTTAAGTGTCCTGATTTATGCATGTCACAACGCTCTTGTATAATTGGTTTTTAAATGCGCCCTCAGATAAAAAGGAATTGTTTAGGCTATATTTTAGGCACGTAAAATTCATTTTATTTTACCAATTAATGTATTGCATAGTCCAAGGTAAGTTTATATCTATGAATATAAATATAAAACTTAGTTTATTCCTTATCGAGGCAGCACTATAGTTGTGTACTCATTATAACATACAATATTTATTAACAACAACCAAAACCTTTTTGAAAAATTTGAGGAATGAACAGAAAAACAATACAATAATTGCATAAGCAGATTTGTTGTTTAGATTTATATGTAACAACAATAGCTATTGAGTACAATTCACTGGATAGCCTTCTTTACAACATATGTTTATTATTAGTAATACTACCTTCTAATATATGTAATTTATATTACTTGTATTGCGGTCATGCAAAAAGTAAACTTAGCAAAATTGTTAAAGTATTACCACTGCCCGAAATACCATGATTATGTGCTACAATTCACTTATCATAAAAACCAACCAATAAGAAGTACCCACTCAACATGTATCAGATTGCTGATGCCTTATCCCAATTGGGAATACACCACTAAAAGATTCTTAATTAATTAACTATTCTATCAATCTGAAGTTTGTCACAGTTGACAACAAAAATGACATTTTCGTAATCTCAGACAAAGTGGTCAGGTAATTAAGAAAGACACACATTACAAAGTATAACGATGGTGTTTCTACAATAAAGGTGTTGCTACAGTATTGCTACTTTCTTAATATAACTAAACTGAGTTGAAATAATAAATGTTTGAGGCTGAAGTCTTTGGACTATTAAATCAGCCACTTATTGCTGTGATAAACAAAATTGCATTAACATGTAATATTTATTGGATGAGCATTAGTGAAGCCCATCCCTTAAGGTGTTGGGCAAACTATATTTCTGTCTGGCTGTCAGCACAATTTCTCAGATACAAACTGACCTTTAAATTTTAGACTTTGAAATTAAAAAAAAAAAATAATTTCTATATAGACAACACAGAGTTCTATGATGGCACATGTTATTCCACCGGATTTGGCCAAGTTTTCGCGAAATACATTATATTAGTATTATGTATGGTTAATAATGACAACGTGAACATAGAATAATAAATAAAATTTGTAACTATACTGGACATAAAGATATGAAATTTTAGCATATGGCATAGAAACACGTGTAGCCTAACTAATCTAACAATGCAACATACTTATTCGTCATTTCATGTATAGAGTGAAGTAATTAGCATAGAGTAAAAACAGAGTGTATAGAATTTTATTATTTAAACCAAAATTAATGAACATAATTTTTAATGTAGCATTTGACAATATATTTCAAGCAAGATTTTGTATGTAGTCATTCAATTTTGCATTAAATCCTTTCTACATAGAAAAATAGTGCAAAACCTTTCTTTTATCTACCGGGGTGTATAATAGTAAGTTTATTTGACTGTCTTTCTTTTGGTCCGCACGGCATCTCGGTAATGAAATAGCTACAGACTTGAAATATCGCATTCGACCTCACTGAAACCTGTTACGCAACACGTAGCCTCATATATAACTAACTTGTAATACTATTTACTATTTTATAACACTTATAAATAAGATTTTCCATTTAACTTTACAGAGTTGTGAACTTGAACAAAAGAACATTGACTGACAGCATTGAAGTATTAACTCGCTTTATGAACAGCAGCTACACATTCTGATATTATAAAATCCAGCAATAGTAAGACAGAATACCGGCATGGATATACATGAATGAGTTTCGTGTAAGTAATTCAATATATTTAGTCGAAATTCAAAAATTATTTAAGGAATAGCTTTAATATATGTTTAGAAGTTATGCATCTAGTTCTTTCCTTGTATTATACTGGTAGGCAGTCTGATGAAATAGGTAAATTATAGGAAATATAAGTTGACTTAGATTTGATAGATAGAGGTTAAAGGCAAATATCCTCCTCAAATTTCTTTTTACACACACACACACACACACACACACACACACACACACACACACACACACACACACACACACACACACACACACACACACACACACACACACACACACACACACACACACACGTATATATACACTCACACAAATAAAACACCATACGAAAATTGGAAATAGTAGAAATTAGCAATGTTATACAAAGATTTAGATTATTACAGGGCGGGAAACATTATTTTTATTGTATTTATTGTAATAATTATATTGTATTTTGTACTAGTACTCATAAAATTTTTATTTTAATGCTTTGGCACAAACATGAACTTTGGGAAAGGAAACAATCTCCGTTCCGAAACTCGTTTCAGATCCTAAAATATTCAATAATATCTCGTTTGAAAATTGAATTGTGAAACTTTTCCCATTTCAGTCTAGAATGTTCAATAATACTTTTGTTTAAGTTTGGTTTGCATCATTAATATACCAATTCGTGATGTGTGGAATTACAATGTTTTAATTCCATTTAAACGTACAATTACATATTTGTATAGTAAATATTTTTAATTGGTGTGTTATTCTTTGATAATTATGTTTAAATACGTTGGATTCAGCATAAATAAGATGCTTATTTTACATCGTAAATATTGTTAAAGATATGCAAAGGTTTTATTAAATGTTCAGTTATTTGATTATTTCGCGTAAATAGGATCCATCTCCAACAATGTTTTACATTTTAGATCCTACAATGATAAATTGTCGAGTGGTTATAATGTTTAATTAAGGAAAATAAATTTAGTCTAACAAGGATGTTATGGATTCCAACAAAGATTTCATAGCTGTCCAAGCTAAAGCTATTATAGTTTCTGATGTATAAGAAACCATTTTATCAAGCATGGCTAAACGACATATCTGCAAAATTTCCAACAATAGACATTTTTTAAATTTATATTTTAGAGATATATTTAAATCACAGGAATTCAATATCAATTTATTATTAATATTTTGTAATAGCACTCAATTGGACATCCTATTTTAAGGAGCACTGTACATTTATCTCGAGAGTAAACTTATTATTCAATTAAAGCCATAAACAATTAGTGTTTTAATTATATACCTGTTACAGTGCAAAAGCCAATATGTCTGTAAAATTGAGTAATAATGTATGGTATTTTAACTGTCCTAATTTCATTTAAGAGGTTAAAGAAGGTCTAACATACGTTTATTTCTGTATAAAATGTTATATGATTAATATATAAAAGAACGTGAAGGTAGATAACCATCACTAATGTAAAAATCATACTTATTGTTACATGCTTATTGTTCTCAAACATTTTTAAGCGGTCTCTGTCATATGTGATAAGATAATCTACAAATACAGCAACAGCGGCTGGTGAAATGTTAGAACAATTTCTGAAGTGTGCCTTGGCATATAAAAGCACGAAGGCGATGACAATAAAAGCTATGAACTATAAAGTTCTGAACCCTTCAGTTGTATGATAATAAACACAATAAAGCAGGAGAGAGATGATACCGACACTGGTGAAACAGCTGCTAAGGGATTTCCTGTTTTATTGCCTTATGTGACAATTTTATGAAGATTTCAAGAAAACTTAATTTAAAAGTATAAAAAGTGATTCAAGGATCACAATATGTATTTGATATTTCGTCTTACATATATCAGAATTATTACATACATCCAATTAACATCTTGCTAAATTTTTTAATTTTATGGAATTCGATGAGGTAATCCGAATCAAATGCAAGTATATTTTATTTTGTTTTTATAAAATATTTTTGAGTAAGTATCACAATAGAAACCACTTTCATTGTCAATTATTTATTATTCCATTTTACATTTTAACCCAATTACTGAATTATTCTTTAAATTAAGTACTTCCTTAAATTTGAGATCAATTTGCCAAATCGCTTATAAATTCTCTATTCAAAGAGGATCGAAATATCATGCTGCAACTATTATACGTTCATAGAAATTTAGAACTAACTACTCTACATTGTGGGACGTGCTACAGCTGTATCCTTACTAAGCACTAAACTACTTAAAAAAATTAGATCTGTTTTTGTGACAGGTGCTGGGACAACAGATAAACCAGACACGTGTCTGGACACTAGGTGACCAATTGTGTTAATGCTGTATGATCTATCTAATCCAGATATGAAAAAAATCCTGACTCATCAAACAGGTAGTCTGCAAAAGCATAAGAATTAACCCAATAATGGTAGTTAAAGCACACGTCTTAAACAAGAAGAAAATAACTAATAAAATATAAATCTCTTTATCGACGACGAAGAATTTCCATAACTTCAGCCACAGCCCACAAAGACAAGTTTATAACGTAATACCTAACAGTTCAACGAGGAGGTTATAATAATGTAGGGTAACTAGGAATTTTAAGAAATAATTTGCCACCCGAAGGTAATTTGCCATAACGTTAGATGTGCCACAGTGGTTAAGTAGCAAAATTATTGTTTTTGAATCTAGAAATTCAGTTAAGTACACTGATCCTAAAAAAGTAACACACAAGTACGTTAGATCAAATTAATATAATTTGCTCCCCAAAGGCAAAAAACTATATCTTATGAAGGTTGACAATCAATGAAGTAATGCTGGTGTGTTTAAAACTTAATAGTTTGGGAGGTATTTTTTATGATAAACACACACAGACATATCATGTTTATATATATATATATATATATATATATAGGTATTAAAATTCAACGAGGAGGTTATAATCATATAGGCTTAACAGATATTCTAAAAATAAATTTGTTACTCGAAGGTCCACGATAAAGGTAGCTGTGGCATAATAGTTTAAGTTGCTAAATACATTTTTCACATCTATAAATTTAGTGAAATAGACTCAATTTGAAGGCTGATCCCGACAAGCTAATACACAAACATTATTAATGAAAAGTTGGCTTTCCTAGAAAAGTTGGGAAAGCACAAACACTAGATCTAATGATCTAATCTTATATAATCTATGGTCTTATATATATATATAAATATATATACCCTATCATATTATATATTGATAGGGTATATATATTTATTTATGTGCACAAATATAAAGTAAATATGTGATATCGAACTTAAAGTAGAAATAACAGTTCTTCGCTGTATGTTCAGCATAATGGATGAAACATGCTAGTTAGTGAATATATCAACGAAATGTTTACTATGTATGTTAAGAAGCAACTTAAGGGAATAACAAAATAATTGTTCCTAATGTTCAAACAATCTTGATCTAAATAGAAATAAGAAATTTATGTTTTGTTAGGTGATAATATCTTTAAAAAAACTATCATCTTAACTGATGAATCCACAACAAATCTCATTTCAAAAATAATGAGATTTCCCTCTGAATAAGACAATTGGAATACAACTCAATTATCTTGTCATTGTCGAGATCTCTCGAATAGGAGTCAAGTGATTCAAACACTTGAACTTTGATGTAGAAAACGTGAAGCCAATTAAAGTTCATAACTGGATTTGCTTTACGTGCAGCAGAGATTGTACCATTGTTATGTTAGTTAACTAAACTGCATACTTTTTAACTATTCTTAACAAGATCAGAAAGGTCTGAAAATTCTGGAGTAAATCATGATTTGTTAAAAGAAACATTCTCATTTAAAAAACGTACTCTTAATATACTTTACAAAACTTTTTGAAATGCTAATACTGTTTTATATTCTAACCGGATTTAATTTAAACATGTTTAACTAACAAAATTGAATTAAATTTAAATTTAGGTGATTAACAGGTAAAAATAAATGTACAATGTAAGTTACGAAAGTGCGTAAAATATATATTATTTATTGCCTTTTTCTCAGTTTTAGATTCATTAGATTCATAATTTCCTTTGGTTCAGAACATTTGTGACTGATATTTATAACTACGTAAATGGCCACTCAAAGGTAGGAGGTCCTTTAGAAATCTTATGATATTGCTAAATGTATGAGAATTAATAATAGAATCTTGGTGTGTAGTGTTATAGCTAGCAGTATATCAAGGTATCTTGCACTATGCGAACTCTTCTGAATCTTAAAGTATTATAAATACACCAAATTACACACTATGAGAAACGAGATGATATTTACCTTTGTGTATGACACAATTGTGAATTATTTAGGACAGCTGTGTTGTAAAGCCATGGAAGGGTTTTAATTTTCCTAATAATATTTTTTCATTCAAAGTGTACATTTAGACGTTCATCAAAGTAACCATACAGATAATCAGTAGAAGTAAATTTTACATTGCTTCAATATAACATTTATATTGGATTATAAATCATACCTTGTAGCTATTTTATTTAAGTAATGGTTTTGAAAGAAAGTATATATATATATATAAAGCGCTCACTTTTTGCGATTCAATGTTTATTGAAATTAAATAAGGCTATTGCCATTTATACAATTTAATGTAAATAAAAGTCATTTGACAGGTATTTGGTATTCCGATCATATGTTAGTTTGGTTATTTAAACACATATGTGAAAGAAACAACCAAATACAAAATAATTGAATCGTAAAAAGTGAGGGTTCTGTGGTGTAATGGTAGCACATTACCCGGCAAGTGAGAGATCCGGGTTCGAGTCCCGGCGGAGCAAGTAATTTTTGCAATTCAATGTTTATTGAAATTAAATAAGGCCATTGCCATTTATACAATTTAATGTAAATGTGTATATATATTAGTTTAATACACATCTATATTTTTAACACCTGATGAAGAGGGTAAGTTTCTCAATCCACGAAACGTCTTGTTTTTAATTTGTGTTGTAAAAAATCAGCATTGTAACATATCACGATGGCAATTGTCTGAATCCTTTTAGTTTTAAAGTATTCCATCCTCAGTAATGAACTTTAAATAAAGAAACGGTTTGTGTGTCAACTGCATCCATCTCAAAATCATTTGACTGATGCTTCTTATAACGTTCTGGTATATTGTGTTAACATTTATCAAGATTTCAGTTATGTTAGGTTAGTTATTCACCTGAAGAAGAGATCAGATTATATATCTTGAAACCGTAGTATTTCTGTTTTTTTTTGTATTTTTTTAAATTTTTTTTTATTGTGTTCCAAATACTAGCATTTTATTTTGTGTAGTCGCTGAGTAGTGAAATTACTGCCACTAAAGTATGTTATATAGGTTAGATAGTATTTAATTTGTCATTTTAGTTTACTGGATACTGTATGTAACATAATAGATAATCTTCATTTGTAGAACAAAGGAATTAATGGGTCTTCCACGCCTGTGCTGGAAGATGAGGTGTAAATCTGGTGTATAAAAGCCTGCTCGAGTGAAAGCACGATTTATAAAAAAGCTCAAATTAATAAAATTTGTTCAGTGTTTTATTGTTTTAGCACATCACACCAAGGAAAATCCTTAAATATTAGATTTACAATTTGGTAAGTAGAAATAAAATTCTGTAATTTTAAAACATTAATATTTTTAACCGAACAAATAATAAACTTCAATTTATTTCTAGAAGGACGACCTATTTATATTTGAGCAAATGTTGTGTTTGTTGTTATACGTTATGAAAAATGATGTTTTATTTCAATAGTTGTTACAAAACCATAATAATAAGTTAATGAAATAGACAAAAGAGAAAAGAGAACTCAAACAAAATAATATCTTTATTGTGTAGTTGCTAGTAAGCCAGGAAACCGTGATAAACCCAAAAATAAAATAAACTATACCATGCGTTTCAAACATTTTCAAAACTGAATAACTCTCAGATTAAACCATTTCACTATTAGTCAGTTCGATGTTCATAGATGGCCGCTGTGTGGTCTTACTTGTCTGTGCCTTACCGCCCGTATATTGCTTGAGGATTGTACGTAATCAACAAACCCTTGTTAGCCTTGTTTTAAAATGTTAATGCATGATCATTATTCCTAAAGTTACTTGATAGAATAGACCTATAATTAATAAAACTAGTGGTTCATTTAATATGTATATACTTAACAGTAATTTAGAATAAAACACGAGTAATTCAACAAACGTTTTGTACTATAACTTTCGTCTGATGATTGCAAAATCTCTTTCTAAAATTAAACTTGAATACTATTGAAAAGCTTTTCTAATAATGTAATACAATTGAAATTACTAAGTGATTGGATGGACCTAGTTTCATATTCCAGACCCAACGTCATTAGTAGAAGTTTCAGGTCCCTTATTATTCAAACAAGTTTACAGTTTGACATCGACTGACTTTGTTCATTAACCTGAGAAACAGATTGAGTCTTCAGCTGAATAGTTGAATGTTGCAGCGTTATTTCTAGTTATTACTTTGCATTTAGATTAAAGTGACGTGAATGAATTGTACGACCAATTTAATTTATTATTTAGGTCAAAATATAAAAACTATTAGTAACTGTTAGGTAAAGCGTGGCCTTAAAGACTTCATCACTTTATTAGGTATATTATCATTGGCCTATCGAACTTTTGTAGTGAAATCTGTATCTTCATCATAAACACGCTCGACACTCGTTGGGAAGGTGGATTTAAGTTGTATACAAGTGAATTACACTACAAAATCCACAAAGTCTTTTATCATACAATAACTCCAGGTATATTATGATCTTATAACCAAGACTATTTCATAAGTGACTTTTGTTTCTTAGGGTCGGAGGAGATCCTTTCTTTAGAACGGTACTAGAAGTCATAAGGATCTGTGGATTCCAACATAAACTTACATGGACATTCTAGATAATAAATTCTAACTCTGGTTGGTAACTCACAATTTATGAGACGGCGCAATGAATCTCTGTTCCAGCTATTTTATTAATGAAATTACGGAGCTAGTAAAAGTCTTCAAGTTCACTCCGTGTCAAAACGTAGCTCACACAATCGTATAGAGAGATTTAAAAAATTCAAGGCCACTTTTCAATGTAACGGTCATAAGAATCGCAAAAAGTAAATGCAGACCCGCAAAAAATACGCAGAAAATGCAATTAAAATTGTATCACCTTGGGGCTCTGCCCCTTTAGCAACATTGATAATTTTTAGCTATTATTCATATTTAACACGTTAGTTAAACATTATTCATGTTACATTTGTATTATATCCGTTAAATAATAAAACTTCTAGATTGGTCACTTGATTCTGCTGCCATCCAAAGGCATTGACCTTAATCAGTAATATCAGCTTTCAATATTACGTTGATTAGGACGTAATTTAAAACTGTAATATAGTTTATTCTCAGTATTAAATTAAAAGCATTGTTTAAAAAATTTTATTTTGCGATAAAGAGGCTAACACCTTGAAAGAGGTATTTGAAGTCTCACTGTAAAAATAGATGTTTTCTTTTCAATATTTTTAATATGAAATTATTATATGATGATTTAGAGAACACACACACACACACACACACACACACACACACACACACACACACACACACACACACACACACACACACACACACACACACACACACACACACACACACACACACACACACACACACACACACACACACACACACACACACACACACACACACACACACACACACACACACACACATATATATATAATATATATATTATATTATATATATATATGTATATAAACAAACAATATCTTTAAAAACATTTCAGCTACCATTTATGTACGAGAATACAATTATCTCTTTTATTACTTACATTACTTACGATTATCTCTCAATAACTGAATACTAAGGAAAATATTCAACTTCACAATAATCAGAGTTTTGAGTACTGAAGAAGGAGTTTTAGCTTTAACAAATAACATTGTTTTGGTAAGATCATTGAAATATTCATGAAAGAGAAACAAAGCCAGTTCGGCATTGTTAATAACTTAACATTAAACAAAGGGAATCGACTGATTTCGTTGTGGAACCTATCTACTGAAATACAGTTTTTCAAGATCTTCAATTGTTATTTTATTATTATGTTAACCATACTTCTTACTCTATATAACTTATGGATTGACTGAATTACGTTAGGCAAACAAAATGTGAAATTACAATGTTGGTTCAAATATACTGTTAAAAATACCATTAAGATTGGAAATGAACAACTTTGTGGTAGTGAATTTCGAAGTCTTTAGCTCTAGAACTCTTTATAACATATGCGCAAAAATGTTGAATATTAGGTTATTATTAATATATAATAATATAAGTTATAAAGACCTGACAGTTCGTTCTTAAAATAATTTCGTTGTCGCCATCTGTCCGTCTATGGTATATATCTTAAAACTTCAAAAGCTCCTCTTCGTCAAAGGGGCTTTATTGATTTGGGGTTCAAAGGGCCAAAAGGCAAAAAAGTGCTGATTAAAAAGATTAAAGGGTTGCACATCTATAGGTATGCAATGCACAGAGTACATAATATAATAGAAATATATTTCCCACAAAACAGTAAAAGGTATATTGTAACATTCCAGATGAAAACTATCTTAGTACGAGCTAGAATGAATAGAGGTTACATATTACTTATAGCTTTCAGATATATATAGCCTATATATATATATATATATATATATATATATATATATATATATATATATATATATACATTAAATTGTATAAATGGCAATAGCCTTATTTAATTTAAATAAACATTGAATCACAAAAAGTACTTGCTCCGCCGGGAGTCGAAGCCGGATCTCTCACTTGCCGGGTGATTGTGCTACCATTACACCACAGAGCGCTTACCTTTTCCGATTCAATTATTTTGTATTTGCATACACACATTCAAGTAAATTATTGATATTTATTTATCACATCCCTATCACTTAATGTATACACACATTATCAAAGTCTACGTAATCTGCGGTTTTAATAGTAGGACAGGAAGTTTAATTGTTATAGTATTATGTGAACAATATAGTTAGTGAAGTGTTGTTATATTATTACTATTATGTTATTACTATTATATATTGTTGACATATGGTTATACACATGTATAGTTATATGTATATAGTAGTTGACACAACACCTGTACAAAACAAACAGGAGAAACTAGTTTACTGTAAATAGTCCTGGAACTGCTGCTTTCTCATCATCTGTTATCCTATTTAGTAAAACAAAAAGGCTCAACTCACTAGATTGTCAAGCTTTGATTAGTTTCTGCCACCATTTCCCAATAATTAACGGTGCCAAAAACTGTTGGAAAACTTTTTTAAACGTATTGATTGGATAGCCACCACTGAAGTTCAATACTTGTTCCTACAACGACTACTGTGAACTACTTGTAGTTAAACTACTTTCATGTGGTTTTTCATGGTGGTCATTTATAAGAGTGCCTAGGATTACAAAAAAGTATTATAATTTAAAATAAAGAGTATTCACAGGTGTTCATTGGTAGCTATATATCAGTGATTTTAATATAAGATGGATTTACAACTTCAAAACAAGTTATTGGGGGGAGGCAATTATTCCTCACCTTAAAGCACTTACTTTTAGGTAAACTTTAAATAAGTTACAAATTAATCATCATTTAATACTTTAAAAATCTTACTGTACTAAGATCTTAAGTTGTGCACTATTTTAAATTAATCACCTACCCCAGTAATTTGTAAAATTACTTTAAACAATCATATGAAAAAGTGCAAGGAAATTATTGCTGGCTCTGGGAGTTTTGTAGTCATAAGAGTAAAAATATATGTATATTTAAATTATAGATTGTTTCAATGTAATATGCATTATAATGAGTTAAATATTTGTACTTGAAAGGAAATGGCATTATGTCTAATTATTTAATGTAAATGTGTTGAGGTGAAGAAACAATAAGTAACAATATGATTTTATAGATCTCATTTGTGTCTCAATAAAGTAATTTTTCACTTCATTTCTTTAATGATACTTTTGATTTTTTTAACCACATAAGAATTAGGTTATTTATAAAATTTTAGTGTGGTAAAAATGTAGAACTGTTTTAGTTTATATAACATAAAATAGAGGTAACCTAGTATGGTTTAAAGTTTCTACAACAGGCTTGAAAATTGTCAAAATGTCCTGGGACATCAGTTTGAACATATAATATAAAAAAAACACAGGATAGTAATCTTAGGATTTTTAATACTTAACGTTATTGTAATTACTAGTACTATCATAGCTGTACATTTTTAAAATTTTACCTGCCCCCCAAAAAGCCCATTTCGGGGAACTTATTCACTTTTGTTTCCTAGAGGGGTATCCTGAGTTTCATTTATCTTTCTATGTCCACCTATGAATTTCCATTATTATAAAAAATACATATTTATTCCAACAGAAAACCCTAGTTCTATAAAACTACGGTCATTTAAAACCAATTAAAACTGTGTTTCTTTATCATAAAAGTTATAATTTAAATGGTAAAAATAGCACAGGTCGATATCGTCTATGATTTTAAACAATATGATTTTATAGATCTCATTTTGTGTCTCAATAAAGCAATTTTTCACTTAATTTCTTTAATGATACTTTTGATTTTTTAAACCACACACGAATTAGGTTATTTATAAAATTTTAGTGTGGTAAAAATGTAGAACTGTTTTAGTTTATATATATATATATATATATATATATATATATATATATATATATATATATATATATATATATATACATAAAATGGAGGTAACCTAGTATGGTTTCAAGTTTGCAATTCCATTAGTATTGGTGACCTTGAATGTATCGATTTTTCCTCGAATATTTTTGTCATTAAAAGTTTGTTTATTATATTTTTGAATATAATAAACATTCTAGTCTATTGTTGAATGCAAAAAAATTTAATAAAAAGTAATATAAAGTATCTTTTAAATACAGATATTATTTTGAAACCATTATTAATTTAAGGAGAAGAATAGTTGGATGAATCAAACAATATATTTAATACGATTTAGATCTAAGAAGCTTAATACTTATTTTTTTAAAATATTTTACTCATAACATTTACTTTCTCTAGTTGTGTATTATAGGAAAACCTTACTCTACTCTCTTTGAAACCCTTAATTATGGGATGAATATTGTAAGGGTTAGGTCATTTCTAAGTAATATTCAATTACTTATTCAAAATTATAATAGCGACCTGCATATTCTGTGGTATCTACCGCCTCAGAGATATAAAAAATCCTATCCAGTGGTATAAAGAAGGAAACCCTGAGTTCAGAAGGTTGTTTTAGACAGTCCATTCAGCAATTCGAACTACCCAAGCTCTTATCAATAATGCATTTCCAACTCTCTACCTTACATCCTCCAGAGGGTTCTTTTCTAAATGTAAACTTACAAGTTCTGTCGAGTCAGAACTTTTGGATGTATTCATTTTTATCACACACACAGTTCATAAACTATCTATCTATAAATCGTATTACGTTAGACATTACAAACTTATTTTATTTTTAATTAATTTAAAGTATTAAATATTCTAATAAAGACATAAAAATACAAAAAGAATCTAAGTCATTATGTAACAGTTAAAGATATTTTCAAAAAGACAGACTTATTGATTATAAATTATTATGTTGTGTTATTGTTTAAATATTACGTTTTAAAAAGCAGGTAATTATTGAAACTGCAAGGAAAGAATGATATTGAATTATGTGGAGTAGCATTCTAGCTTATAAAATCTTGAATACAATAATAGTAAAAGGTGAGTCATGAAGTTCTAGGCTATGAAATTCTGTCATGAAACCCGAAGACTTGCAGTTTTATGCTGATACAGTATATGACCAGTGAATATATGATCTCGTCTGACGCAGCAGTGGGATTTGGTGAAACAGTTGTTGTAGGCTCTCTTATAGTTTTGCCTCTGTGATACACATATTACATATTTTATATGAACTAAAGGATTTAACTTTTCAGATAATATGAGTAAGTCGCACATTATTGATATTTGTCAAAATATTTTGAATTTAATATTTTAAAATATTAAATTTCCGGATACATATCACGTAAACATGAGATATTATAGTGATATTATGTTGGGAAGATGTAAGATACCAACAGTTAAAGTAACGATAAATAAATGTAGCGGTCCCAGTTTGCTCAGTCTAGGGGGTGGGAAGGGTAGGTGTGGTTTTCACAAGTTAACGGCGTAGTAGAGTTAACTGTTAACGGTACTATCCGAGGGCGCCACCTTGTTTCCAGTAGTAGTGTGGTAGGAGAACGGAGTCAGAACAAGGAAAAGACCCGTTACTGAATGATGTTGTAAAATTAATGACCTTATAACCAACCAAAGTAAGAGTGAGTTAAATACAAGGTAAATTTAAGAAAAGGAAATACATGTAAGAAATAAATAAATAAATAAGTAAAAAATAAACCGACGCCAGGAGGGTAGTGCATATAAATTCTTCACCAATTTGTCGTTTGTAAATAAAATAAATATTTTTGGTCCTTTCACATGTTAAATTAACATTCTTCATCATTACTGAATTCGAAAACGAACCATTTCATATAATTTTGAAATAAATTCTTTCCTTTATTGTTTGATGGTTTTTCTGTCAATAAATGGTAGGAATCTTAAAAATGGTAACAGCACCTGGGAATTTAGTTTAGGAAAACAGTACATCACATCGGTTATTAGGGTTCGCAGTTAGGATACTCGCAGACACATGCGAGGCAATAGAGCACATACATACATGAATATCCTTAGAATATGATCCCCACCACAACTAGAGTGACTGACCATCGACTATTTTGTAAATGAAAATTTCTCGATCAATCAATAAAAAACAGGTTGCTTGCTAATACAGTGCAAATTTGCTCCAGATTCCTTGACTTGCAAAGGAGGGAAAATAATTACTTTTACGATCAAATTTTTCTCTTGAATGTAGAGGAATATTATTACCTATTTACGGATATTGTTTTTCAACTAAAACTTAATATTTTCTCTTTTTTAAAACTATGCAAGTAAGGTATATAAGGTATATAACAAAAACATACCAATAGAAGGTATATAACGAAAACATATACCTTCAAATCGTAATATGCAATGTTATGCTTAATAAAACTGACGTTGTAATTAGGTATTTAAGTATAATTACAATTTAAATTACAATTTTACGTACAAAAAAGATGGAGAAATAAATAAAATCCCTTGAATGTGCTATTAAGTTATACGGTTTTACACATACATGTTGGTAAAACAAATTAAAACTTTGCAGCTCAATTCAGTAAATTTATACTTTTTATTTGTTTGAAAATAATTTATTTCAGTATCTTTGAACAAGCGTAAACTTCAGGGTAAACATTCAATTCCGTACCGGGAATCATTAATGATTCTGAAATGTTGAATCGTATTTTGTTAGCGAACCTTACTCGTCTCAGTTTTGATTAATAACTATTGATAATAACTAAATTGAGCTATGAGCAAACAGTTTATTACACGTTATTAAAAACCTCACGTTATTTACTTCAATATGTAAATACTCAGAGATTGTTTATATTTTTTTCTTTAACTGATACTACAACCAAAAGAATTTTAAATAATACACTTATTTAATAAACTACGTTCAATTAAATGTTTAAAAATTAAACGGTAACTTTCGTTTAGCTTATGTATTTTGATAGCAGAAGCAGTTTTGACATTTGTAATACACTTTACTGATTGAACTTTTATTTGGGCTACATTGATCCCTTGAATAATCAATGCCTAATTTGGAAATGGGTAATTCTCTTTACTGACTATAACTATCAACCCATTATACTGAACTATTATAATGTAAACCAAATAGGCTTCGCTGATATAGCATGCAAAATTCATAATATATAGCTCATTTCATGAAGCTTCATATGCTGTTATGTTAACGTTAACACATGATTGTATTTAGCTTTGGTACAAATGAATTTATTCTGCTATTTCCTCGTTGAGATATACCAGAAAGTAAAAGTTTTATGTCCAGCTAAATTCGTGGAGTAATATGCCCCCTCGCACTTTATAGTAATTTTATAGTAATGAAGAATCATCTGAAAATTTGAGGTCTATAAATATATAAATTCGTTCTCTAGATGTCGTGTGGATAGATAGACAGACATGACAAAAGAAATGACAATTTTTAAGTTCCTCTAGTCCTAGTTTTTCAGTCTTTCACTAACGCTTATCCAATAAATATTCGTTTTATAAATATATAATACTACATAGGCAATACTCTAACTAAGGTTTTAGGTGGACGTTTTACAATTTGCAGCTCTTGCAGCACTAACGTTCATCGACTTCTATTCAGGTAATGTATCTACTTTAAAGAATCCTATTCTATATAATTTTAGCCATTAAGTTACTCTTGAATCCACCAATAACTGCCAATGATATCCTTAGAACGCATAATTTTGAAAGTAATACAAAGCAAATATGTTGGGATCCCGTTTCAATTCTCCTATAAATAATTTCTGATGAAATTATACATTACTTTATATTAAATATCCCCCAGCTATGATATTTTTCCCCTGCTACATCACTGAAACCTTTAGAATATTTTCACTTAGCCTACAACATATTTAAATCAATATTCAATATAGTCATATCCGGTTTAATACACGTCATAAATGTACTATAATCAAAAGAAGTATAATGACTAGAAGACAAAAGTGGCTTGAAAAGTATTCCCACGTTGCTTTCTATGTGTAGTACTAATACACTATCACAACACTGATCCGTAGTATTCAACGCTTTACTGAGTAAAGTAATTATACAGATCAAAATGTCAAACGTTTATCGATTTTAACGTACCAATGGTTAGGGCTGAACATCACTTACTTGTACATACGATGTTACATATGATTAACCTGTTTTATTTTCCTTATAGGCCTTTAACTGCTTATTTCGTCTTTATTTCCGACATGCACATTCGGTGGCGTCACTAGATACCTTTTTCCATACTTATACATTACAACTAATAAGCCAGTTATCCCTTTCCTCCTTAATTAGTTTTATCTTTCAGCCGTTCCATACAAAATCAACCATCCAATAATTTATTATTTTTACAATTAAGGAGAGTTGAAGATATGATACAGAAAAGAGGTGGTCTGAGTAGGGTGATTGGAGAAAACTTGAACATATTTTAACATCTAATTTACAAACAAATAATATGTAATTGCTACTTACAGTGCACAATTGCCAAATATTTTCTGTTTAAATGTATGAAAAATATTTGATTAAATTTATGATTTTTGAATAATACGAAGAATATATAACCTTGTGGGTAAAAAAATTGAAATTAGCTCCTGAACTCGTTTATTTGATAATATACAATATAACATGTAGACTATTTAAACTATACGAGATCTATGAAAAGAATAGTAGTGCTACTAACTGAATTTTATTATTTAATAAACTGGAGATGATGTAATTGAAAGAGATTTAAACATTTGTACTCCTCGGCCTATACTCAATACACAATACACAATACATACTATACACAATAAATACCGATGTTTTTTAGTTTTATTTATTGTGTTATAAATTTGTGACATAATTTGCTCATTAAAAATTAAATATTTTATAGAAAATACATTGGTTAGTAGAGTGAAACGCCGCCAACCGCATCAGAATACGACGATCCAGTCAGAAATGGCAGCGCATAATGTACTTCACAATGTGTACCTAACACAACCCGCCATTTCTGATTGGGTAAACCTTTTGAGATGCGGTTTGCAGCATTCAACTCTACTAAGTGAGCTCTTTCAAATGAGGCATCACTCGACCCATGCTTCAATTTAAGATTTCCATGTTTTCCTCTGTGGGCCGTCCCTCCATGGTTGGCATGTCATGGTAATAGCAAGGAAAAATAGTTTTCATAGCCATATGGCACTGTGCAAAGTTTGTAGATGTTATCTCCTATGGTTTTTAAAATATTAAGCCGTACCCATACTTTTCAAACACCCTGTATAAAAACATGTAAAGTAATAAAACTGTATCAGGCTGCAGTTAAACTGTATGTTAAAAAGAAGAATTAAAAGTAAGATCAAACTTAGGAAAGTAATATTTTGTAATCAAAATTAATAGAAGATGTAGGGTGCTTCGTGTGAATTTTTAAAATTTTAAACTAGGTGAAGTCTCCCTTTTAAATTATCCTATAAAGTTAGTAGTTTTTTATAAACCCATATATGTAAATAAAAATAGATAAAGTACAGTATATTGTGAAATGCCAAGAATAATATTTCACAAATAAAAAAGTACAGGTAACAAAATATTTTAATTTAATTACATCTTACAATATTTCATACCAATCATCATAATTATAGCAGGTGCTTTCGTTTTTGTATTGCATGCTGTATATTTCACCATCACCTATTCTGAATTTGTTTAAATGGATATAAATTCACACATTGTTATATTACAGACGAATCCCAAAAGTGCTTTGCATTTTAATAATAATTCAATAAGGATTTTATTTCCTTGTTTAAAATGCCAATATGATAACGAAACATCGACAAAATGAAGGGTTGCATTATTTATGAATTTGCGTCCTGTGGTCACAATAATATTTACAGTTTCACAATCTACATAGCATATTGGTAAAAAATATGTCAAGTTGTGGAATACAAAAGGTTGCAGTTCAAAATCATTAAAAAATTTTTTGATTTTTTTAAGAAGTTTTAAATTTTTGTAAGAAGAAGAAAAGCAAATCGCTGAACAGTAGTAGTTAAACATGTGGAGAACAAGCCAGTAAAGTGTTTTAATATATTATCTCAAAGCTTTATCGGGATTATTTCTCGATGTATAATAATAATGTGTGGATTATTTTTTTATATTTATACTCCAAATCTCTCATTCATGTGATAAAATGAAGTCGTTGCTATATTTTTATAAACATGACTTTGAAGCATATTCACTAAGTGCATTTATGTACAAACTTTAATATTCAATGTTAAAACGTAAAACGTTCAAGTATTATGTTCTTAACTAAGGACACGAACTGATAGATTTATATAGTTTTAATATTTATATAGATATTTCTTAATTGTGTTTACCTATGTGCCTACGTATATGCTTAAATAATAAAAAATAGTCTACTACTTGTAATTGTTAAGAAAAATGTTAAAAAATATGACATTGATAAATGAGAACTTTTTTATGGCACTTCAAAGAGTGATGCTGAAATATTAATATTTAAACCTGTTAATAACATTATATAAATATTTAAAATATGTTTATTTTACCATATTTCATAATTAAAGATGCAAGTAATTCTGCAAAAACGAACACGAAAATCTAAGTAATGTATAAGAAGTACTTTATTTTACCGCAATGTTACTTTACCATATATCTGTGTAATACATCAAGGAGATAAATGGACGAAGATAATGTAAACGCTGAGAGGACATTGTTAATCACGGGGTATCTAGATAACATTTGACTCCCACCACAACGTGCAATATATACTGGGAAGAGTATATTATTAAGCCTACTGTATTTTAAAAGATTAAACGCTTAGAAATATCGTGTTGGATACTTGTATTACGGGAATTAATGCTTCTCAACTCATTTTATAAAATTATAAATGAGAGAAGATAAAATTAGTCTCGAGACTAATAATTAATCCAAATAAAAAATATTGACATTAATTATAAAGAATGTTTATAAATAAGTAATAATATGACTATTAAATATTCTTTATATTAATATAGATTTATACTACGTCTTAAATATGGTAGCTACGATTTAATATTACTATAAATTAAACAAATAAAGGTTTTAATTTATATATAAATATGTGTGAGTGTAATTATTAATTAGGTAAAGTTCAATTCAAGTAGATACTATTTTTGTATTCTCGTAAGACTAAAAATAAACTACCATTTGCGGAAACCGGCAGTAAAATTTTCCAGTCGTTTTCTTTCAAATAAGTATGAAATACACTAATACGCATTTTTTCACTAGTACAATATTTTATAGGAAATAAAAGTGCAGAATAAAAAAAAGTTATAAATGTGATAATATTATCAACTGTTCTGTGTAAACATTGCTTTATGACAGTAAAATTGGTTATGTTTAATTAATTAAAATACTTTTTAAATTTGTTTTCATTTAGAGTTATGAAGGCATACAGTAAATTTGTTAATAAATATACTTTTGTTTCAACTTTTCTGATTTCGCTGTTGAACACAGAACATGAAAGTATTAATATAAAAAATTTTTAAGTTTTAGTAAAAATATACTTTTAACTAAACAGTTTAGCAAATATTGAGTATACAGTGCTTTATCAGTACTCTTATGCAAATATCAAAGACAAAATTTCCAATTAACTCTTAGTATAAATCTGAAGACTGCTATAAAACCAGTCTCAGTTGCCCTAGAACAGGGGTTCCCAAACTGTGGTACGCGTACCCCTGGTGGTACGCGAAACGTTGCCAGGGGGTACGTGAACAGGACCACCCCAGTTTGCCATTATGTTTCCGGTTGAGGCGAGGGGAAATTTCGGGTTGCAAAAAAGCGAGGAAAGTTTTGTTTTGCGCGACGAGTGGCAACATCACCTGACGCTCTCCACCTTCTAGTTTCTTTGTCAGTTTGTCTATCGTCTGCCAGTCTGAAAAGTGTTAAGAAAAAGTAAAGAATTTCATCATCACTTGAAGATGGTTATTTTACTCTTGTACATAGTACGTCTTCATCAAAATATCAGAGTTCCATGTGGTAAACAAACGTGCGTACAAAAAAAGGCGTAAATATGATACCAGCTACTTGTCTTATGGATTTTACTTTTAATGAAGTCCATGACAATAAAGTTAGGCCACATGGTGTAATTTGTTTGGAAACACTTTCTCACCATGCAACGAAACCATCTCTTTTAAAACGTCATTTCTTAACAAAACACGAAAATTACAAAGATAAACCATTAAATTTTTTATTTTAATAAGGAAGCTTCACTAAAAAGGCAGCAAAACGAATATTCTTTTTTTTACCAGTTTGAATTTAAAAGCGGTTGAGGCTTCCTATACAGTTAGTCCTAGAATTGCTCGAGGGTAAACCACATACCATTGGGGGAAACATTAATACTGCCAGCAACTAAAGACATTGTGTCAACCATGTTGGGAAAAAATGGGGTTAAACAGATTGATTCATTTTCGCTTTCTAACAATACAGTTTCATGAAGAATAAGTGACATGGCTGCTAATGTAAAGGAAATATTACTCATGAAAATAAAAAAAGCAAATATTTTGCTATTCAAATAATTGATGAAACAACTGATGTAACTAAAGTGGCTCAGCTAATATGTTATGAAGATGGAAATACTGTCGGAGAAGACATGTTATTTCGCTAAAACTTGCCTTCACACCCAAATGCAAATGAAATATTTGGAAAAATTAGACACATTATTTAGAGAAAACGAGTTGAACTGGGAAAAATGTGTAGGAATTTGCACAGATGGGGCAAATGCAATGGCTGGAGTTCATAATATTCACAAACAATTACTTCTGCACACAAAAGTAAGGTGGTTGTCGAGAGGAAGAGTGATACCTCGAGTTTTTTGAACTTCGACATGAAATATTGATTTTTCCATCCAGCACAGACTTTTCAGTATCATAACCGTTTTTCAGATGAATTATGGTTGAGTCGATTGGCTTATTTGGCAGACATATTCAGTATGTTAAATGATTTTAACAGGAAACTACAAGGAAGCTATAACATCCCATTCCAAGTTATGGACAAAATCAATAATGTGAAACTAAAACTAAGATTTGCAGAAGGGGAAGCAAAGAAAAGCCAAGTGTCATTGTTCCCATCTCTTGAATCTTTTATTAAAGAGAAACGAACTTCTCCTGAGTCAAACAATTTTGAATGACATATCAGATCATTGTAGCTCCCTCCAAGCTAGCTTCACAAAATACTTTCAAGAAGATCTGAGTTCATACTCGTGGATTAAAATTCCCTTTGCTGAAATTGAGAAAATTGTTCCATCAGCTTTTGTCTGAAACTCAAAGAGGAAAACTGTGTTTGAGTTAAACTTTGATTCGGATCTGAAAGAAGTATTTAACAAAACCACTCTTATTGATTTTTGGATTAAACGACGTTCAGGGTATGGTGAAATTGCTGACATAGCAGTTGAGTTTCTACTACCGTTCCGAACTTCCTATCTATGTGAGGTGGGATTCTCATATCTGGTGTACTTCAAAAATACGAGTAAATACAGGAACCGAATGCAAACAGTGAAATGTGATCTCAGACTCAAGTTAAGCCCAATTATGACATCAGCAGGTTAATCCGTTCCATTCAAGCTCATCCCTCACATTGAATAACTGATGATAACTATACGAACATTTTCATTGTGCGACATCCACAATTCTGAGTTTTGTATTTTGTTATTTGATTATAATTAAATATATGTATTAATACAGTTCCTTGCATTTATTATTCCAACCTAACAAGTTTTAACACAGATAAACTAAAAACTAAATATATAAAATTTGTATTTTAATACATTTACGGATCTGTTGTTATTATTGCATTTTATCTTTGAAATTCAGATTTTATCACATACGAGTGATTAAATTTGCATATAAAACGAAAATTAAAAAAGGCAAACTAATGATGCATGTGCAATTTAAAATATATGAGTTATGAGCCAAAGGGGTACGCCATAATACATAGTACAAACTAAGGGGTACGTCACCAAAAAAGTTTGGAAGCCGCTGCCCTAGAACACACACACACTCTCATATGTACGAGATATAAATATACAACTACAATGGCTATACATATAAACTTTATGACATTTTCCTAGATCGAAGCAAAGAGAAAAACTCGTTATTGTTGTAGGGCATATAATTCATCTAAACAGAAGTGCTCATAAATGTGCAATAGCAAATGCAAAATGTGCAATGTGAGAAAGCAGAGATAATTTAAAAAAAATATTTGTCGAACTTGAATATTAGTTATTTTAAATACTTTAAAACCAAAACTATTTTCATTCAGAGTGAAAAATATTGTAGAAACCAACTGTTATAGAATGGCTTGTGCAATACTAGTAGTACGAGTAATATCTAACGAGAAATAGTTTTAAGGAAACCATAGTTTTCTTGCAATAGTGTAAGAAGAGTCCATGATTTTGTCGTTTTTAAGAAAATGCACACAGTGTTTTTTCTATTGTACATTGCATTACGAAAGAAAAGTCCTCAAGTAGTCATTTTGTTTCTTCAGCTAGTCATTTAATTCATGTTTAGTTCTTTAAAATGTTATCGTTGACTTGCGTTTACACTGTATTTAATATAGCCAGCCAGATATACTATTCGGCACAGAAAAAAACACATCATTATTGTACATTGGTGACACAATAATCTGAATTTATTGGTAGCATAACAACTAGCAGTCCATATTGTCTTATATAATACTTCAATATTAACGATGTATGAGAACACAACATATAAAATTGAAAGTGACGTAAGGACTAGTTAGGAATTAAGCTAATTAGTAATAAAACAGTGGTTTATAATACAAGTATAATGCTGAAAGTCAAATTGGTATTTGTGGATTTTAAAGTGTTTCTTAGAAAAATATTTTAAATTTAAGGCCATTTAGGATTGTGTGAGGGACTTTACTACAAACACATGTTAAACATTTTTGCCATTAAGATATAAAAAAGTGATATTTTTAATAACTTCATAATTTAATTCATTTTATGTTTATGGGAGTAGTAGTTTAACTTTACATAAATACTGTGACAATTCACTGGAAACAATTCGATTCGTTTCAGACAAATCATATAGACATCTTAATTTATAAGTATCGTACGTACCATTAAAAAGTTTGTTTTAGATGTAGACGAACAAAGTGGCTTATGTGTACGGCCTAAGTACCTACCCGAACAGTTATATTTGCTACTGCAGTTGCGCAGTCCCATCAGATTCTCTGCTCCTTCAAGGTGATGCTGCGGCTCGTAGATGAACTGAGTGGGTTATGTGTACGGCCTAAGTACCTGCCCGTCCAGTTCTATGCGCTCCTCCAGGTGCGCAGTCCCATCAGATTCTCTACTCCTTTAAGGTGATGCTGCGGCTCGTAGATGAACAGAGTGGGTTAAGTGCGCGGCCTAAGTACCTGGCCGTCCAGTTCTATGCGCTCCTCCAGGTGCGCAGTCCCATCAGATTCTCTACTCATTCAAGGTGACGCTGCGGCTCGTAGATGAACAGAGTGGGTTATGTGCGCGTCCTAAGTACCTGCCCGTTCAGTTCTAGGCGCTCCTCCAGGTGCGCAGTCCCATCATATTCTCTGCTCCTTCAAGGTGATGCTGCGGCTCGTAGATGAACAGAGTGGGTTATGTGCGCGGCCTAAGTACCTGCTCGTTCAGTTCTATACGATCTTCCAGGTGCGCAGTCACATCAGTGTCTCTGCTCCTTCAAGACGATGCTGAGACCCCCAGACGAACAAAGCAGGTTATATGTGCGATCTACGACCGATAATGTTCACCCGTAATCTACCCAGTTTGTTCAAAAATAGTATTAACCGTCCTAGCATTAACTGCTGTCTTGATATTCCCAACTGTATTTCTAAACACTAATATTAAACGCAGCAGGGCCTTAATGAATGGATCATCTTCACTGGAAGAAATTAGCATCAAGTGGCGGTAGTCCTAGTCAGTTAAAGAACAGGCTTTTAAACGCTGTTACAATTAAAAAGAACTTTTCAACATCGAAAAATAATGGCACTAGAATACTGTCAAAGCACGGTGATAAAAATCTCGCTCGTCCTTTAAACTTGACTAAAATTTTCATTCTGTGCCTGAATATGTCAACAAAATGTCACCCGTTGCCACTAAAATAAACTATCTGTCTCTATACTACTGTCTCTATACTTCCCATACACAGTTTATCCTCTTCTGAACTCCATTACGGTGCCGCCGTTCCAGTGTAAACAGGTGATTGCTTGACTAACTGTTTACAGCGCATCCTGCTATTTGGTCGTCGCAGGTTGTGGTCACAATCACTGTTTACACTTTTACTGCTTGCCCTAGCATTGCTTCGCTGAGCCAGTTGGTAAATATGTACACGTTTATCCAAACTAAAATAGCCTCGTTTCGAAGAATACGGTTGAAATGTAACTTATTTAAAATCGGATTATAAAGAAATATATTGGAAAAATAAACTGCCAATGTTATTTAGTTGGTACTAATATTACAGTTTTGTTAATATCTTTAAGGGATGAAACTTTTTGATATCAACAGTCTCTCCAAATGCAGTTTGCCATGTTTACTGGCATTCCTAAATTAACTGTGTAATCTATAGTTAATTGCACAGTCTAACTATGAATCAAACAAGTTATTCATGATTGTTAATTTCAAACTCAATTCAGTGTTCTTAGTTAAATAAAATGAAGATTTGTTATTAGTACGTATTTAATGATACGCACATTTTAATGCTTATTGAAGATATTCTTAATATGGCAAAAATGTTTATCATTTTAATAACATATAATAAGTCCATACTAGCCTGCAAAATGAACTGTTTTTTTTTTATTTGTATCTCTCAGGTTGACATTTAGATATTGACACATATAAATCTATTTTTCCGACTAAAACGGTAGGGATTTTTAACGTCACTCTTATTTATAACATCATTGGTTCCTCAAATAAAGAAAGGCAATTGTAAAATTAGAACGGTTTTATGGTAATGCATTTGTCAAGTAATAATTTACGTTATAAGATGCAAATGACATAACATTCCTAATTAATAATAACTATCAAGTATGTAGCTTTACATTAATATTTGACGATTTCAAAAATTTTAGAACTGTATATTAGTTAACCTATGAGATCTAATCTTTGGACCGTTAATAATTTGTGTATTAAATGTATATATTTTCATAAAATTCAGTTACAAATTTTATCCTATTTGAAAGGTAAGAGTACAACACACCACGTGTTCAGGTTTTAGGCTTCGAAGTAAAGTAATTTTAAAATCTATGTCTCATATCATTCTCGATAGTTTCTGAAGGCAGATGGATAGGCGGTATTTATAAATAAAAAAAAACTGTGCTAACCTACTGAGTACCTTCAATGACGCTTAGCCGAACTTCACAGCTGAAAATGCGCCATTACAGAAAGCATTCACTATTTTTCTTTTACTTCTATGAAGAAAAGCTACATGTTGGAATCTAATATGGCTGGATTCTGTTTGTTTACAAATTTACTTATTCTGTATTTTCTCGTGCCACTTTGTTTATGCATAATATCAAGGCGTACAAATACTTTCCCGCCCAGCAAATACCGTGCATTGATACACCATCATATGGCCACAGTATGGCCAATATTCTTATAAATGAAGTTTCTTGCAATATTTTAAGTATATCAGTCCGTTAGTTTTCAACATATTTTTCATATGGATTAGCAATCAGACACAAGTGAAACTTTTACAGTCCCACAAGTAAAATACCTGAGGAAAGCTCATACAAGAATTGATATTGAAACACAGTTTTGAAGGTATTATTTTTGTATTCCTTTTTGTTTAAGTTTTGACTTCTTTCTACGTGGACATCCATATAAACCATACATGGAATATGTGAAATGTTTAAAGTTTTTTAAACGTAAACGTAAATTTAAAATTAAGCATATTGTAGAATTTTTTTCGTGACAATTGTGTGTATCTTATATCATAAATAATCTAGTATAGTTAACTACTAATTATGTTTTGGAATATTCAACGTATTAAAACTCACAATAAACACGTAACCTGTTTGGTACATGACCTAATGGCTAATTAAATATAAAATAAACAGACCGTGTAGTTAGCAAATGTTTGACTACTGCCTGTCACCCAATCGCCAATAAGTGACTGAGTAACACAGCGCCGGAGCCATTTAAACTTAGTAATTGGACCAACCGCCACTGACACTTCAATGCCTGTGTTCTAATTGACTGTAGTTACTTCGCTTTACTGGCTTCATTGGTACATGTAAGACACTCAATCTTGTATGTTACCGTTCACCTCCTTCCTGGGTTGTACACTACAAGGAGTGAAGCTAAATACTATTAATATTTAAATGATACGACAACAGTTTATATTTGTAAATATTTTTTATTTTTACCACGCTTCTATCAACAAAATAAAGTCACGGAACAGAGTGTTTAACTAATTTATAGCTTGAACAATACTTATAGCGAATTGATTATATACAGTCTGAATGCGCATTGTACAAGATACTTTAAGCTGGAAGGTTACATTAAATAATCACTTGTACAGCCATTAATACGCTCATGTATAATGAAACACAAGACTTTAGAAGAGTAACCCCTCTAAGAATATGGAATTGATATTGCTGATATTAAAAACAAAGTAACAATATGAGGTAATGAGACTAGGATAATTTTACAGTGCATAACTAATTCACTGTAAGAAAGATATTTTGTAATCAAAAGGGTTCTTTACAAGACCCTGTATGAAACTGTTATTACTGAAAATTAAGCACTTATTATCAGAAAGTACATGGGAAGTATATTATACTTCATGATTAGAACAAGTATATCTAATTAAAATCAAATAATTACAAAATAGGTTACATTTTTTTACTGAAATAAGATTAAAAACTAATTGTTACAGCATATCCAATTTAACCCATCATACATTCTTTTGTACATGTTTTTTTAATGATAACGATGTCTAACACTCAGAGAGCTGGCTAAATGTTTCATCTTCCTGTCTGTCTTTGTTCGCTCAGAATATCTTAAGAGCTATTAAATTAATCTATAGACTTAAAATTCATAGTTAATAAGAAGTTCAATGATAGTGTGCGTGCCTCAATAGGAATTGTCTGTGGCTGACTGTCGAATATCTAGAAAAAGAATTAAGCCAAATACAGTACTAGAAAGTTTACGTAATTTTGTTGTTAATCATTGTGCCAGCAAAATACTTTCCTAGTTTAGTAGTTTTTTCTATGTCTTCCATTTCTTTTCTATTCGCAAGCAACATTGATTTGAATTTTGATGTTCAAATGTCTCTTTATGAGGTTAACTGAATTAATCTATAGACTTAAAATTCATAGTTAATAAGAAGTTCAATGATAGTGTGCGTGCCTCAATAGGAATTGTCTGTGGCTGACTGTCGAATATCTAGAAAAAGAATTAAGCCAAATACAGTACTAGAAAGTTTACGTAATTTTGTTGTTAATCATTGTGCCAGCAAAATACTTTCCTAGTTTAGTAGTTTTTTCTATGTCTTCCATTTCTTTTCTATTCGCAAGCAACATTGATTTGAATTTTGATGTTCAAATGTCTCTTTATGAGGTTAACTGAATTAATCTATAGACTTAAAATTCATAGTTAATAAGAAGTTCAATGATAGTGTGCGTGCCTCAATAGGAATTGTCTGTGGCTGACTGTCGAATATCTAGAAAAAGAATTAAGCCAAATACAGTACTAGAAAGTTTACGTAATTTTGTTGTTAATCATTGTGCCAGCAAAATACTTTCCTAGTTTTAGTAGTTTTTTTCTATGTCTTCCATTTCTTTTCTATTCGCAAGCAACATTGATTTGAATTTTGTTGTTCAAATGTCTCTTTATGAGGTTTAGAAGAGCGCGAACGAAATGTTTTATTCGAGAACGATGTGACCTCACCTGAGCTCATCTGCTATTTCTGAGACAGCCACTAAACATGTAAGACCCCCAAGATGATCCTAACGAGGGTTACGAGGTTTAGAATATAAGTGCAACAAGTTAAATATATGTCAGTCATGCCACTCTGCAGAAATACTTATCTACTCATAATGCAATCATTAAAATTATTGGCGGTAATATAAAAAATTATCATCTTCTAAATAAGAAGATTAAAATAATTTAGTTATTTGATATCAAGGTTATAAATTACTTGGACTTTTTTTAAAATGAAATTTGAAAAGGTTTCATCATAGTTATCTTTAATGTGGAGATAAGTGGTGAATGGTGTGCACAACTACAGGTAATAGCTAATAAAATTATATAAAAACTACGTATTTGAATGGCCATAAACTATAACGGAATGAACAATTTACAACTGTGTAATAGCACCACGAGGAAACACAATAATTAAAATGTGGATTCGTTAATGACCATCCCTCTTACAATGTACCCCCGCGCCACTAGTAGGCTCCATCAGTGCGGGATCCCACTGCTCGTAATTGCCGCTGTAAAACTGTTCCGTTTATTACCCGCCATAAACGTTTGAGTACCTCCTGCGTACAGTTAAGATGTACTCCATTATTACATACTTTTTATTGTGTTAGTCCTTGCTTGGTATTAGTCACTACAAAAATATCTCATGCTTTTTAAAATAAGTAATACGTATTTTATTGAATAAAACTTGATCATTACGTTATTTTATGATAAAAAGACTCGAACTGTACGCCTAACTTAAATGTTGGTAGTCTTTCACTAAAATAATATTTAGGTTACTCTATGGTAATATTAAATAATCTTATGTATATCAACAAGAATTGAAGATAATAATAAAGTCATTTTCCTTAGTATTTATAATATAACATTCTTAATACAGTTTCACCAATTAGGTAACCTTCCACCTTGAGAAGAGTGATATTCCGGTGAGATTCATATTGGCTAGGCTAGGATATCGAAAGAAATATTTATTTTATAAAGTGGTGTTTTAAATTGTATCACAATAGGAGGGGTCTAAAATTAAAATAATATCTTGAGAAGTTTAGATTAATTTTGACTTCTGGAATGGCATAAAATATTTTATATGAATCTAAAAGTGTTTTATAATTTTAACTCATGATTTGTATGATGTTGTATATTTCCCTATGGATAAAGCGTATCATAAAAATAATCTACGAATGCTGCTTTAAAGTTTTTATGAATGTGAAATTCTAATAAATGGGTCTCAAACAGGTCAAAAGTAAAATTTCATGCAGATCTCTACCTCTGTAAGCAGGTGTCTATTTGTTCCTAAAGTGACTAAAGAATACTGATACTCACATCAGCAGAGTTAAACAAAAATTATGAGTTAAACTACGTATGCATTTTATAACTTTAAATTACAATGAAGGAAAATAAATGATTAGACTAAGGTATTATAGTTATATAAAAGTCCTCTTGACCATGTCTCCCATACATTAATTTGACAGAGTTAGCGTGCTTTATATTAAAGTAAATGTAGATCTGTTCTTCGTTATTCTGGACTTTTTTACCCAGGGAGAAGGTAGAACAATACGTTTAACGTATTAAATTATGTTCCACGTGAATCAAATATTCATTGAACAGTAAAAGAGTACCAAAAAGGAGATAGGGAACTGTTTATGCAATAAATGGCGAGTGGATAACAGCGTTTATTGTGATTCCATTGTTGGTAATATATACGTATTATGCTGATAAAACGTTATTTAATACCTAGTTATGTTGTTCATGTGAACTTAACTAATTCAACTTAAAACTTCAGTAATAGGGAAAGATTTGTGGTAGGAGGTGTTCAATGAAGAATCTTGGGCATTGGAAAAAGTTTAATTTTATTCTTGTTAGGAAGTGTTGTATCGCTGATAATTTACCAGTGAGACACTCTTAATGAAACAGATAGACCGATAAATATATAATGTTGCACAGTTAAAAAATGTGTTCGTAATATGTTATAGGAAAGCCCTACACAATAAATATAAACCGAAGAGGAAATACTGACCTGACTTTAGTGGAGAAGAGCACTGCTGTAATTGAAGGAAATTAAGTTATAAGGCCGTGGCTTAGACATATTAAAATATACTTGAAAATCTTCTGGCTAGCGGTCTTCTGAGGATAACATATACAATTGTCTCTAATAGGGTAAAGACGTGTAAAACTTCTTAAAGTGATCCATTAAACCTAGTATACTAATAATATAAAATGTTGTTATTTTTAAAGTCAACTTATTCTGTCTAGGGCCAAAAATGATAGAAGTGAAATAAAGGAAAATGAACAATATCGACCAAAAATAAAATGTTTCAATACTCTTATTATGAACTTTAAGAATACAATATACAGTGTGTATCAAAATGAATAACCTGATTTTAAAACTCAATATCTATATCAATATGTATATCAGAATTCACTAAGGAGTCTAGAATTTTTTTACGATAGGAAAATGCATTATGCACCGTCAGGGACAGATGTTCGCCCTGGTGGGTGGGACTCTCACCCACTAAAAACCTACCGGCCCAGGCATTGGAAACCCTCTCAGGAGTCTAGATTAAGGATGGGCTCCTTGTCAAATATCTTATACAAAATGTGTAGTACATAATAAAGTACATAGTAGTAATCACGTCATTTAATTTACATAATCAATTTAGTTTTTACTTTATTCCAAATTTAAAAGCAACATATATATATATATATATTTACGTTAAATTGTATAAATGGCAATAACCTTATTTAGTTTCAATAAACATTGAATCACAAAAAGTACTTGCTCCGCCGGGAGTCAAACCCGGATCTCTCACTTGCCGGGTGAATGTGCGACCATTACACCACAGAGCCCTTACTTTTTACGATTCAATTATTTTGTATTTGGCCATATCTCTCAAATACGCGTTTAAATAAGCAAACTAACATATGATTGGAAGACCAAATAGCTGTCAAATGACTTTTATTTACGCTAAATTACGGGTTCGACTCCCGGCGGAGCAAGTACTTTTTGTGATTCAATGATTGAAATTGCTTATATATATATATATATATATATTAAAGCCAATGCTAAGTATAGTTATCTTATTCTAAATTCAAATATTATATTTCTTCAAGGCAAAATAAAATATTAAATAATGGGCCAGGTTGTTGATGGAAATAAATTTATAACATCGGTACAATACAATAAATGCTAAGAGTTAAATTTTGCTTAATTTTTTGGTAAATTTTTTTTGTTTTTAGTAAAAACGTAGGACCCAACACAAATTATCGGCTTGAATGTAATATTCTCTCTGTTTACTGTATGAATAGCTTTATTGAAAAAAAGGAAATTTTATCTAAAATAATTAACTACTTAAAGTGTTAAAGTATAAAAGATACAAATGCATGGTTGTGTATGCATGCTTTTGTATAAAAGATACAAAAGCTTGTGTAGCTATTTTGAGTTATCTGAATGGTATCGCGTATACACACAAAGGGTGTGTGGGATAGAGAAAGAGCAGAGAGGACAAGGTAAATCATGACTCATCCAGATAGCACTTGATATACATCCCCAGTTGTATGTTAACTCTTTACTTAAAGGGATACTTTATAGCTTCAGTGTAATGACAGTTGTGAAGGAAAATAAATTAGTGTTTCACATTCATTTTATAGAAATAAGATTATTTATTGACACAACACAATAATGTTTCGGTTTTGAATATACATTAGCGGAGAATGTATTGCACATTTATAATATTTCAAACATTCAGGCTGGATAACACCAAGGGATTAGATAGCCGATTGTTAAAGGTATTTTTCATAATTTTAATATTAGTTTTATTGTTATAAGGGATAAAGTAAATATATTAATATTTAATGCTTTTATTCCACGTATTATTATATTATTAGATGCAGTTGTTTAAATATGTATATTATTATACTAGATAATTAAAATCAATGAGGAATTTTAATGAGTTGAAAATACTCAGTAATATGAAGAGGCTATTTACATAGACGTACGTCACTATTGTGGTCATTTTATTCTTTAATATTTCACCGAAATAACGTAAACAAAATTTCTTTGTTATTTAATCGTTATGAAAATTCAGGATATAGTTTCACACTTTATATAACGTTCTTGCTTGGGGATGTTTTAGGTTTTTTGTAATATTTAGATAAAAATGTTGTTGAATAACATTTGTTTGTAATATCAGTTTATTTTGTAGCTGAGTTTTTATCTAATAATATGGTATATAAGATTAAGATTTTAGTTAGCACTACAAAATTAATTTCACTACTTAGAACTACTTCACTACTTAGTTAAAACTCTCTAAATTGAGAGTAAAACCTAATTTAAGACGTTGTCACGTCAAAATATATATAAATGAGATATTATAAGATTGCAAAGTTAATTTAATTACATTCGTTACGTACGTTTCAAACTCATCTCAAAAAAACTAAATACGTCATTGTCTATAAATGTGAACAGACCATAGCCTTATTTACTATACATGGAAGAGAACATGTGGTATATTTTGTGAATAACGATAAATGGCGCTGAAATATGTTTAATTTTAATTAAATAATATTTTATAACGGGAGAAGAACGTTTCAGAAATAACCTGAAGACATATTAACAAGAACATTACTGAACGGAACTTAAATTACTGAATATCTTTTTTTAACAGGATCTTAACATCTTATATACAGGATTTATAATACAATACGTCAGCCTAATAAAAAGACACACATTAATAATGGTTCACTGTAACCACAGAAACTATTAATTTGTTTCAATAGCATATTTATAGAAAATATTGAATAATATTCTCACTGCATGACCAACAAACATCCGCAGTTACAAAGTATTGTAACCGCAGTTAAAACATAAAAAATGTGGCGAGCCGTTACAGTCCAGGCGTTGGCTATAAAAATTATTTATTGCAGTTCCGTAAATACCTTTTACAACTCTTATTCAGCAACATTAGTAACTTAGAAAGTTCTTGCAATTTTATTGTGATCGGCCAAGTCAACACTTAAAAATTGATGGTCTGAATATTTTATTACCCAAATAAATCACTGAACGGATTATTTGTTCACATAAAAGATGTATAAAAATAGATGAAAGAAAAATAAATCACGTAACATTTTATATGTTAGAAACAATCGTTAACTGTCCTCCAAATATCTTTAGAATGAATTGATCTACATACTTTAAAGTTTCCAGTTTGCTTTATGATGTTTTGTATTCATAAACATTACTTTGATTTAAAAAATATTATTAAAACACATGTTACACTAAAGCTTTAACGCACACATCATAAAACTTATATCTTTATTCCAGCAGTTTTTATCTAGATTTTGTGACAACATTGCCCAAATTTCACAAGTTAAATGACTCCCATAACTCCCCTTGGAGTGAAAACATGTTTGTACTTTTCTACCTTCAGAAATCTTTCTAAATGGGTACTAAATTTAAATGTCAAAACAAACCTAAGCCAATTAAAATCTTATTATGCCACATAAAATATATTAATTGCTCCACAAATCAGCAATATATTGCAGTGAGGTAAAGAGGAGACTATTTAGTTAGGCTAATATTTTCCGACATAACAATACATTATTAAAATTATTATATGATATTTTTTCATAACCAGTCGTCCGTACTCAACAACCATTAACTTGGAATTGTGAGCCTTTAACCATAAATATCATTAGAATTCCATGTCAGGATGGTAAAATGTTTTAAAAATTGAGTATAATAACTTGAAAAATCCAGATTTTCTAGAACGGTATCCATGGTAACACTAGCCTGGTCAGTAAAAATACCCAGTTCATTCCCGAAGTAAGCGTTGGTTATTGCGTAAAAATCCTTATTTCATCCAACTGCGTCTCGGTACATCGGAAGGAAAATCTTTATACACCTATGATATACTTTAAGTTTTTCTATTCTTATTGAGAAACCATATCTCCTGCGTATTGATTTTCCTGAACCAACTCTGGCTTTTAAGTGGGATGTAAATTCAAACCCGTATTAAGGTTTTATTTGAGATAAGTGATCATACTTTTAGAAAAAATACTGAATTTCCTCCCGTCTACAATCACTACTACTGTAGCGGCTACTCGTCTACTGTAACGGCTGTATTTATCTGAAACAAGACAGGTATGTTAGAACATGCATGTTAGCTCTGAACTGCAATCACTTCAGGTAACAGCCTTTATTCATTCTATTAATCAAATTGCTATATATTACAGAATTGGTTATACAGTACTTTAGCAATGTGTAATGTAATTTACAAGGGATATAAAACTCATTATGCAAATAAACTGGTCGGATGCGATAAAAATTACAAATTTTTATCGTAAATAAATAGAGCCTAACATAGAACCTGCACCTCAATAGACGGAAATGTAAATTTATTGAAAAATATGCTTCATCCATAGAGTAGTGTGAAACTAAGTTTTAAAAATTTAGCTTAATAGAAATTTACATTTAAAATTAGCATTGCTATAAAACGCGACACAAGAACCAAACTTGGATAAGGCTACTGTAGTAATTTATATTTCAACCATTTATAGCTTTAAGTCATTACAAGCTTTAAAACGGTGATAAATAGACTCTATGTTTATATAGTCATTGACTCTGGCTAATGCAGTATCAGTAATACGTTTTAACGGCGAGATACATACAAATTAAACATCAGTGATTGAATCTCTCGTATTTCATAAAACTGTATTAATTAATTCCATGAAATACTCGTCCTATGTCCTCTTATATTAAATAAAATCCACTGTAATCACAGGAATTCAAATCAAAAGTTCAGTCACTTACATTATTTTTACAAAATACATAATTATTATAATACTAATAGGATGAACATAATAATATTGTATATTTGTATATGTAAATGGTGTTATATGTCCACTTTTAATAAAACCATCATATCGTTTGATTGGCCAGCACAGATTTATGCGTTTATGGTAATTAAAACTAAATGGAGAATCTTGTTTTGATCTCGGAATTTAATAATTTATTGTATTATGTACAATTTATACGTACAAAATTAGTAGTAATATAAAAGAGACTGAAGAGAAATGTTATGTCAGGTTATATATAGAGTTATTATAGAGAACTTTAAGATATCGTTATGTCTGTTGGATACAGTCCCAGGCTCAGTATAAGAAACTTTTGTTCATCACTTTGCTCTACTTCTTAATGAGCTTGAAAGGGAAAATGATGATGCTGTGAATTCTTTGTTTGTACACATCAAATTAAATTAAATACGTAAAATATAATGGATTTATATTTATGAAACGATAACTAGAATGTAAAAGTAAGCTATGTTCAGATAGTTACAGATTTAAACAGATTTTTGAATTTTAATTTTGCAGTTTAGGACTGTGAAATTGTGTTATTTAAATTCCTACCACCTTTGAATATATAATTCTAACGGTATTAAAAATCTATTTTTCTATTGTAACTATACATATGACGTGATCGACGAATTAAATACTGCGTTTGCTGTATTCATTATAGTTAGTAAATGCAATCTATTAAAACATTGAACTATGCATTGATTAATGCAAAGAAGTTCATGCTACAATATATACGCACTAAGAAACTGTTGAAATTCTGACTTAAAAGCTCATGCTCTGCTGTGTGGAAGACTCATATTTCAGTTTAAAACATTTCGTTGCCGTTACATCCTCACAGTGACCACTAGACATGGTTAAGTCCGTCAAACTCTAGGGTTCAATTAGTTCAGAAATTAAATGTGAAAACTGTTAAACTATACAAAATAGTGAATGAAACGCATTTAAAGCTACACACAATCCATAGACGATATCACTCAGGTGCTAAGTTACAGACATGATTTCAAATACCTGAGAATCGGCCCACTGGCCCGTTAGCATTTTTAATTAGCAATTACTAAAATAACAGAACTGATTAAACTTGTTATCAAGGAATTTGTTGTTAACATATGTGTAATCTCATAAGTGGTCACCAAAACATGTGAAGTTCTTCAATCTCAGGCCTATGAAGATTTTGAGTATAAACCTTTAATGACCAGGAATAGGTCATAGGCAATGGGAATAGGCACTGAGGAGTTAATCTCATCACTAGAAAACATCTTTAATATCATCAACATAACACCGTAACAAATTAAATTAAGTTCCAACATGCAGGATATGAAACTGCATGATATTCGCAATAAGAGTTTACTTATTAGCAAAAATATCGTAATACCGGTATGGAAGGAAATAAAGTAGATTTAAGATTCAATTGAATAACTCTTATATTTACTGTTTATAAATAACGTAATGTGTACTTCAGATTATTTTTTCACAGATTTCTGCAAGATAGAACAGTATATGACACGCTGAAATAAATTGTAAAAGTGGCTTAAAGATTACATTTTATAAAATCTGAGAGCTTCAATTTACTATTTTCGAAGTTTATGTCTCTGGTACTCTTTACAGACTGTCTAGGAATAGATTAAGATACTATAAAATTCTAGATAAATACTATGTACTAGCTAACTTAGATAAATATAAAGAAAATTCTATATAAATAAAACTAGTGTAAATAGTATTTAAAATTAACACTTTTTCACATTTATATTTAATCTCTTTGAAATTACCTTAAACTAATTCACAACTTAACCCATGTAGGCCACGTATAGTTTTACAATTCTGACTATCGTAACTTGGACCAAACCTAGCAGTCCATGTTCGAGTAAATTAAGTTAAATTATTTTATAACAGAATTAAAAAAAACTATTTCCATAAAATATTGAACCAGTTTATGGTTTTTACTTGAAATTTAAACTATCAAAATGCAAAATAACCTAATTTTTCATTCTAGAGCGTATTCTACAACACTCTTGACTTTCTGTTGGATTCAGTGGCCTGTAGATCAGTTTAATTTACACCCTTTTAATCCCATATAAACATTTACTTTTCACCTATACAAGTATAACAATGTGTTGCTGCAATATTATGCGGGAGTTGATGATGGCAAGGGGACCTTATACTTTTTTGCTGACATTCTGTCACAAGATTTCTCTCAGGAAGGCAAGTACTACAACGCTAGCGTCAAACACCATTTTCACCGAACAATGGTTTTCACCCTCACAGAACCAGTGCTCATTAAAAGCGAAGCAAGGCCATTTAGAATCTTCATGAGGGCAAGATGACGATCGGCTCTATTAGATCCTCCCCTTGTAAAGCTATTGTTCAACTTTTTCCATGCTAAATAGTCTAATAATACCTCTAGTAAAAGGTTTGAAATATAGAATGTACGGTTTTGCATGGTCAGCACAGATGTCTTCAAATAAACAGCTTCAGACAATAACCCATGTATAACCTAAAATGAGCTTATTCTTCTTATTAATTATAATGGACTTTAACTTTTTATTCTTTATACTTAGTGGTGGTTTGGTTGTCTGATTTAAATACATACATTTTGTAAACCAATATAATATATCAAATTCAAATTATATATTTATTATTACACACATCCTTATATATATATATATATATATATATATATATATATATATATATATATTTAAATATATATATATTATCGAAATGTATAAACTCAGTATATTGCCATTGCTTTTAAAAATGCTATGTAAAACTAGGAAATTCAGCAATGTTACAATGCAATTTTATTATAACGATTAATCATCAGACGTTAATTTAATAAAAAAGTATGAAATTTACTAAACTGGTACAAACCATTTTCATTAATGTGCTATTAACGTTTTTTATCCTCGAATACGGTGGAAATAACCAGTCTCTCTCCCATTATTAGTTATACCTTCATGAATATGCTATTAAAATGTATAATATAAAATTATTGAGGATGATATTGTACCGATATTGTACAGTATTTTAACACGCCGACTGCGGTAGTCGCCTTACGGGCCAGAGCCAGCCAGATTAAGAGTAGTTGTTCAGTTTACACCAGTAAACGTGTTACTAGTCGCCAAAATGAAAACTAACTTTGAGAAGGAACCTTTAGTAAGATTAGCATTCTTAAGATAGTTTAATTGGAAATATTAAAGATGAACTTTTATTACTTTGAAAGCTATTCAAGTTTCTTTTGGTGAAGTATCTGAATGACACATGTACTAGTCAATTATATAACATGTATAAGAGGAACGTTGTAAAAAGTATGGTTTAAAATAAAGAAAGCTAAGCTATTGGTACTTATTGATACTCTTTGCAGCCTTTCGTTTGTGTTAGCAATGTAATTTCAACAAATAAAAATATAATAAGAGAGCATAATCAATCCAGGACACAAACACTTATGTGTATTTCTCTTTCTATTTGAGTAGGCTCGCTGCGTTTAACACCTTCCTACTGGCTGGGCTGAGGCTATCGTTCATGTGCACGATTTCTGCTGGACCACTTGTAATACCGATGTCAGTAGCATTCAGATTCCTCTTGATTTTCCTTCTCAGAAACATTTATTCTTTGATCTGTCGTCTTACAAACTGAACGAAACTCTATTCCAATGGTCTTGATGTACCTGTAACTACTTCTTGGTTCAAATCTGGCACATTATTAACTCTAAACAGTTCATTCGGGAATATTGTTCAACGTCATCTTATTGTTGCTCAAGAGCTTTCCGCTTAACTCGTAGAGCAAAATTCTTTTTCTTTAGACAATCGTAAAGTTTTCATACTCAATTAAGGTGGACGTAAAAAAACAATCGTTTTTTAATGTTTATACTGGTTCTGTTATATTTACGTGTTAATACTTAGTTATAAGCTGATTTTCCTAGCTCGGCCACAAGAAAATTTAACTGCTTGTCAGAGTGGCTTTTCAGTTCATTCTTCATTTCAAGTAAGAACTTCATTACTAACTCCTGCCGTACTTTCATCGCGTAAGCTTGATCTTCGTGATTTTTAACAAGTTATACGTATCCATGGTTGATTTACTGATATGTAGGAAGGATGACTCTCTTGAGTTAAATTAATTCACTCTCCATGAAACTCGTAGTTACACTCATATCACAGAATTTATTAATTTTGACGCACTATTCGTTGTAACTTTATTACATACACCACACTTTTCACTCATAACTTTAATCACATTTTTAACACTCGCAAGATAAAAATGGAAAGGAAGCAAATTCCGTCACTTCTAAACTTTGAACTATAGCAGCGTTGAAACTTTAGGAAAAGCATTAACTATAAATAAGCGTTGGATATTAGGCTAGACTCGACAGGATTCACTATCTCGCAGACACAGATAAGTGACCGATAGACCGGTTCGCCCGAACTGTTCGAGCTGAGACTCAAGAAAATATGAAATATAATTAAAACTATTTTCGAAGGAAACATGATTTTCCGGACATTTGCGATCGTTTAGTGAAATAAAATATCAGTAACACTACGTTTCGAGATTCTGCCGTGGCGATTGCAATTTGTTTTTGGCCTTCTGTCAGTCATAGGTGGTTGGTAGACGAATGCAGACGAATTGTGACCTGTATTCTGTAGTTCAGTTTTAATGATTAGTTTTGTGTATAGTTCTTTTATTGAGTGCATATTTTAGAGTTAGTGGAGTTGACACACAACATAGTGGTTGTGATTCCTGACTTAGGTGTACCACAACGCTTTGGTATGATTTGTTTATTTTAACCTAGTTTGTAATTATTTGTTAGGTTAGTTATTAACCTGAAGAAGAGATCAGATTGTAGATCTCGAAACGTAGTGCCTACTGATATTTTGTTTCACTGAACGACGGCAAATGTCCGGAAAATCCTGTTTCCTTTACAATCCTTCCATCGTCAAAAATTAAATTCAATCTAAAGCCATTTCATTGCAATTTCATCAAATAAGTTTTCGAACTATAATTCGGAAGCTTCGTCTTCACGAACTATTTCAAACCAGTAAATTAAATTAAATGTTAAAAGGAAAAAAGGGCATGAGTTCGTATTGCGCCAAAAATGAAAGATATGATGAAATTAGAAAAACTACTAGGTAATTACTGGGTTTATAATCAGCATTTTTTGTTGTAACGTAAGCTTTCTCATTTAATTTTTAATATTAACTATAAAGTATGGTCCTAAAAATATAATTTTATTACTTAATTAACTTTGAAGTAATAAAACAATTTGCAAAGTTGTAAAACCAACTCTGCGTGTGCATTCACAGTTGTTTGTATGTGTGTGGTGGGCTTATACTTGTGTGTATAAGACTGTGCGATAAAACGCGAGATTGGTACCACGATAACTGCAAAAAGTATGATATAAATTTAACTTTTTTGGGAAATAGTAATTATTTTCATTGAGCTTGTGCTCAATCTTAAATGATATCTTTGGCCATCCACAACCATTAACCAATGTCAATATGGCATCTAGTAGCGATTACTCAAAGTTGTATTTAGCATATCGCACATCTTAGGATAAGAATGAGTTTTTTAAATCTATAAATTTCACCTACTTTTTTAGATAATTCCAAACGTTTAAATATAGCGATAAAAATCATCTCATTTATGCTATGATAACACATGAGAAACATAACTTTCTTTGTACTGTATGAGGTGAGAGTTGTTTATAAAGTTTTCTCGATGCTTAGGTATACCAAGCTGTAGCTAAGAGCAACTAGAGTTTTTAAATTCAAGTACTGTTTTCTTGACACAATTAGGTTCAATAAAGTATTGGTATATACTCTACAGGGCAACAAACATTCTTCATGTTACTGAATGTTCAATTACAAATATTTGAAAGAATGTGGGGAAACTAGATCTTGTCTTAGCCTCCACGGCTCTGCACGATTGGATAAGCCAAGTCAATTTTAAGGACCTTTTAAAACACCTTCTCTTGTAAAATGGTTAGATGTTTATAAGTTGGTAAAATAATCAGTTTTTTAATTTCAAAGAATTCAAACTCTGAATATCTTAAGAAACATTTTGTTGGTAGCAAAACTTTAATTGGACAAGGAAAATAACTTTAGTCTAACAAAAATGTTATGGATTCCAACAAAGATTTCGTGGTTTCCAAACTAAAGGCATAGTCATTTATGAGGTGTAAGAAATAATTTTATAAAGCATGGCAACATTAGATATCTGCATAATCGCCAAAAATAGCTTTTGTTCAAAATATTTATTCTAAAATCACTATAAATAACAAGAAGTCAATTTAAATTTATTAATAAAATATTTTTAATAGCACTCAAATAAACATTCTCTTTTAAGGAGCAATGTGCATTATTCCAGTGTTAACTACATATTCCATAAATTCCATGACAAATTAATGTTTTTAAATTTATGTGTTATAGTACCACAATCAAAATATCTATTGAATTAAAAAAAAGGTTTTCAACCGTCCTAATTTAATTTGAAAGATACAAATCACGTTTAAGATACATTTATTTCTCTATGCAATTTTATCGGAACAATAATTATAGAAAACAACCTAATGGTATATAAATATCACTGATATGCAATTTGATTATCACATGTAAAACAAAACTATGCAACATTGGCTGGTAAAAAGTTCTAAAAATTTCTGAAGCGTGCCTTGGCATATAAAAGCATGAAGGCTATGGCAATAGAAGATATGAGCTATAAAGTTCTAAACCCTCCACTTTTATGATAGTAAAACACAATAAAGCAGTTGAGAGATGATACCGTTTGACAGAAGAACTGTCTAGTAAAACAGTTACTGAGGGCTTTCTTGTTGTACGTATTGCTTTATGTGACAACTTCATGATCATTTAAAGAACACATTTTACAGTATAAAAATTGTTTAATTATTCTCTAAATACATGAGGATTCAAATATCATGTGGCAACTACTCTACGTTTATAGAAATTTTGAACCGTTTGCTCTAAATTGTAAGAGATATTTTGGGGCCTTATTTTTTGCCTTTATTTTCTTTTTGCCGGACAAATTGATAGATTATATTCATGCAAGCAAAATATTAACATTGATATACTATATAACTAGATAAACAGGCCATTGACGCTATAAAACTAAAGATGCAGAAAACAGTCAGTCATGCATAACTTAACCTAATAAAAACTATAAAACTTAACAATCAATAAATACAAGCTAATAAATAAAACATGCAATAAAATATAATAAATAGTCCAATAAATAGAAAATCAATAATTAAAATTGGGACAGTTGATGAGCGACTAACCCACGTACTGCCGGATGCCCGTTATGTGTTCTATGTAGATATCCCGGCTCCACTTGATGGCCTCGGAGACGCAGCGCCGGGCCAGGGCAGCACCTCTGCGGCGGTCAACTCCCAGGCGGCTGAGGGTGGTCCAGTTGGCGGAATCCCAGGCGCCTAAGGACCCCACCACGAAGGCATCTTAACGGTTTGTCCGGTAGCCCCCAGCCGAGAGCAGTCGCGCCACAGGAGCGTACTTCTCCATCTTCTTCTCCCTGGCCGTCGTCACCGACTGCCCAACCGTCTTCATAGGGCACCGTGACGTCGACTACACGTACACTCTTGTTCCTCCGGTCGATCGTCACGATGTCCGGTCGGCAGCTAGCCACCTCCTCCGGGACCTCCACGTCCGGCACGAGCTCCTGGAAAGGCACCCTCTTGTCGAGTCGAGTCTCCATCTCCCGAGGGTGCCCATGGATCTCTAATGACAGCAGCTCCAGGATGGCATCGTGCCTTCTTGTGATGGCGGGCGTCATTGACAGGCAATGACACAGCACGTGGGCAGTCGTCTCATCGAATCTTCCGCATCTTCTGCAACGGCGGTCTTCATTGCCCACCTCCCACCTCCGGCACCCGTTCAGCGGCAAGGTGTTCAGCCGTGCCCGGTGAATGAACCGCCAGTCGGCGAAACGGGTGTGTGGTCCTCCACGCATCATGTGATTGGAGGTGGGGCACGTCGACACGACTCGAGCCACCCTGCCTTGGTCCGGCTTCGCGGCAAGGGTAGCCCGGCCGTGGAGCTGCAGTGCTCGCCGCAGTGCCGACGCCAAGGACCTCCGGCTCCTCCCGTCCACGGTGATTGGCCGTCCCGTACCAGGCATCGTCAGCTGGAATGTCCGCCGCTCCTCACATCCACCCCACCGGAGCGTAGGCAGACGCTTGGAGAGGCGGTTTCTCGCCGTCCGGGCCGCAGAGAAGGTAGTGGCGACATTGGAATTCCCCGTCGCGTCCCCGTTGAGGTAGTCGACGAGTCGTTCCACGCTGGTCCGGGCGGCAGAGCGATGACCAGTAGATACGGCCAGGCCCTCCAGGGCAAGACGGGAGATTTTCGGGTCGGGGGATATCAGGAGCCGGAACGCATGCCCCACTGCGGCTAAGTCGGCTTGGTCGGAAATCGGAAGCAGTCCCGCGCCGCCCCACGATGGTGGGAGCTCGACCAGCTCCACGCTGGCTCGCGAGGGGAGACCGAGGGTCCTCTTGCCTTCCGCCGCCCTCATCAAAGAGTCCAACCCCTTTAAGGCGGTCTTTTTGATCCTCGCCGTCCTGAGGTTGAAGTCCAGCTGGGGGACTACGAATGTCCTGACCGCGTCCAACTTCTGCCATGGCGCGAGCCCACTGGCAAAAATTTTAGCGGTCTCCTCTTCCAGCCTGGCAATGGTGGCCACTGGGGTCTGGTCACCTCTCATCCCAGTGGGCACACCAAGGTGGTCATAGGTATCTCCATCCTCATGGACGCGGCGGGGGGGAGCCGTAGATGGTGAACGCGGTTGGCCTCACGGTTCTGCCGGCGACATGAAGTGTCGCACACTTCTCAGGCTTGAACCTGAGGCCAACCCAGGTCGCAGCCGAAGAAACGGAGTCCAGCAATGCTTGGAGCGAAGCCTCCAACCTAGCCACGATGGCCAGATCATCAGCATAGGCCAATTACGCTGATCCGCTCCCCGTTGCAGCGACACACCGTGCTCCCCCTCCAATGGAGTACTGGGCGGATTAGGTACTCCATGACGAGGTTAAAGAGCACCGGAGACAGAGGACAGCCCTGGCGGACTCCAGCCTGGAAGGAGATGGCTGGAGTGACCCCACCAGAGTGCCTGATGGTCGTAGCACTCCCCTCGTACAGATCTTTGATTAGGACCCAGCTGGGCCTCCGTGAGGCCCGCACTACGCAATGCCGTCACAACAGCCGAGTGAGGGACACTCCCGAAGGCATTAGCCAGGTCGAGCCACGCTACACATAGTTCCCCACCCCGTCGTACGTGCCTCAGCCAGCAGCTCCTGGAGCACAAAATTATGCTCCAAGCAGCCCTCGGACGCAGTAAAACCCCTTCTGCGCCCAAGATAGGAGGCGATTGTCAGACATCCACGATGAGAGGCGATGAGCCAATACACTGCAAACTGCAGAACAGTTTGCCTGCAGTGTCTGACAGCTCAATGGGCCGCCAGTTGGTGATCTCATCGGGGCCCCCTTCTTGTGAATCAGCACCGTGGATGAGACCTTCCACGACGGCGGGAAGCGGCCGGCCGCCAGACAGATGTTAAAGATGGCGGAAAGCACGTGGCCAGATGGGTCACACGGCGGCGCCAGATGCCATACTTTAACGCCATCCGGGCCCGGAGCGGTGTTGGCGGTTCTCCGGAGCATCTTCGCTACTTTCCCTCGGCTCGGTCCGGTCTAGTAGCGGGGGCGGGGAAGCCGCAGCGGGTATCGTACAGCCAGGGGGAGGCTCAAACGGCACAGCCAACCTTCGCCGAGTACGATGAGGTAAAATAAGCCATAATGGCTTCCTCCGCGATGGAACAAATCGGTGAGGAGGCCTCTAGAAACCTCCCTCATGACTCGCTTGGGGGGCAGTCCGATATAAATTTTGGATTCGCGTCGCCTCGCGCACATCGCGGTCGCCGTCGCGGCGCGGACGCCGGGGTCTAGATGGACGATTTCCCCCCGGCCGCGGCTGTCGCGGGGGGATCGGTGCCGGCGACAGTGACGTCACCAGTTCCTCCAGAGTGGCCAAGAAGGCGGCCCACTCCATGCCAGGGGTGAATTTGGCAAGCCACTCTCTCTGCCATGGCGTTAACTTCTCCCTCGGTGAAGCGGGAGGGTCCGTTGGCGAGGGGGGTGGCCCAGGTGGGGACGGTGGAGGGGGGGACCCTGGCAGAGGCCGATCTCTCGGCGATAGGCCGAGTGGTGGAGTCACCGGGAGCGACAAGTCGCCGGGTGGAGACCGCACTGGGAGCGGAGGTGAAATGCTCTCCACAGAGCTTACCGACCCGCCCATGCGGCCGCGACGCCGCATGGCGCCTCAGCAGTATCAGAACCAAGCGGCTAATTTTGTCCCTTTTAATTATATCTGTTTTGTGAGAGTTTCTTTAAAACGTGACCAACCGAACAAATTGTTGTTCTCTGAAAATGTATTGAATGGAGGAACACCTGGGCTCTCCCAAGTCAGTCCAACGATAAAGTTCTTTGCATCATTTTCTAACATCTAATGGATTTTAATATTAATTGTCCGCCGTCTGGAGCAAAAGCCTCAAACGAATTGAAACTAGAAAATACTGCACTGAGAGAGTATAGTGAGTTTTATGTTTGTTCCTCAGACCAGCGTTTCTCCTCTTACATCGTTTGTTTCGAATCAACATTTGCCAAATAAAAACGCCTTTTCTCAAGGTAAACCCGAGAGATCAATTTGGTTTTCTTATGTTATGTGCTGTAACAAATTTTATAATTTTATCGTTCTGTTATGTTCAGGTCTACAAATACAGGTTTCCCTCTAATTTTTACGACTGGAACAACAGATAAACAAAACACGGGTCTGGATCCTAGGTGGCCTATTGCTTTATCTATCCGGTACAGATATGCTTGCATGTCGCATTTCGACTCAACAAACATATAGTCATCAAAAGCAAAAGAACCTGCAACAAACGAATTTAAACCATACGTCTTAAGCAAGAAAAAAATAACGAGATAAATAATAAAAAGCTCACCATCGATGACAAAGAATTGCGAATTCTAGCATACTACTTAAAACTTCAACAAAGCTGTTATAAAATTAAGGCTTATTAGGTTTTTAAAAATATTTGCCACTCAAAGGTCCACCAAAACGTTAGCTGTGGCACAGCGATTAAATTTTTACATCTATAAATTCTGTGAACTAGACGAATTTCTAGACTGATACAGAAAAGGTATTACACAACCATCATTAATGAAACGTTGGCTGGTTTTATTTAATTTCCGAGGGCACAAAAATAGATCTTATGTGCGTTGATAATTAATGAAGTAATGCTGATGTTGTTGAATATTGAATGGTTGGGAAAGTACTTTAAAACACACACACCCAGTCACGCGCCCGCACGCACACGCTTATATATACATATATTGAGGAATAAATTTGCTGAATGTTTACCATAATGCATGGAACATGCTAGTTTGTGAGTACAATCAAAGAATTGTCTGCCAATTTTGTTAAGAAGCAACTTAAGGAAATGAAAAAATAACTCATTTCATTAAAGTTATTTTAATCGTCAGATAATGAATAAAATTTTTGTTTGGCGATAGTCTCATTCACAAAACGATCTACTCAACTGATGAATCCACAACAAATCTCATTTCAAAAATAATGAGATTTCCCTCTGAATAAGACAATTAGAATACAACTCAATTATCTTGTCATTGTCGAGATCTCTCGAATTGGAGTCGAGTGATTCAAACACTTGAACTTTGATGTAGAAAACGTGAAGCCAATTAAAGTTCATAACTGGATTTGCTTTACGTGCAGCAAAGGTTTATGCCATTGTTATGCTAGTCAACTAAACTGTATACTTGTTTGTATCGTCTTAACAAGAGCTTTATCCTTTATACAATATTTGCAATGCTTATACTCTGTTGCATTTTAATCGAATCTACCTTAAATCTGTTTAATTAACCAAATTCTATTCAATTAAATTTGAGGTCGTTTACAGGTAAAACTAAATGTACAATTTAAAGTAGAGAGTGCGTAAAATCTTTATTATTTATTACCTTTTTTTCTCAGCTTTACATTAATAATTTCTTTCAGTTGAGAACATTTGGGAATGATATTTATAACAACGTAAATGGTCACTCAAAGGTCACTTAATGAATCTAAAAATATCTTTTGTATGGAGTATTATATCTGGTAGTATATCTCGCATTACGTCAATTCTTGTAGTCTCTAAAAGTATTATAAATTCCAAATTACACCAAATTACACACTGAGAAATTATGTGATATTTATCTTTGATATAATACAGCTGTGAATTATTAATTTTTTTGTCTAACTACATTGTTTGCATCGAATTGTACAATTGCCTGTACATCAAAGTGCTTACTTTGCCATGCAGATGCTCATTAGAAGTAACATTTTCGATTATTTAATTATAAAATTCATATTAGATTCTCAATCAAGCCATGTTATTGACATAGACATTTAAATATTGATATTTTATCGGGTAAGCACCTTGGGTTTTTGCAAATACTACGTCTGTTTAAGTGCCAACATGAAATCCACATATAATAATGACAGGGTTTTGCTATATTACTTGATGGTTCCAAGATGTATTGTGATTCTTTGATCAAACTATATTCCATAATTACCCAGAATCTGCATTACTTTCTCCCAATAGTTCGGTAGATTTACTTAAAAAGTGTATCCTTCAACATAGATAAGGCCTGAGAACCTTTTTACGTACACATCGACCTCATATATGATAAATAGTAAAATAATATCCTTATAAACTTAGCTTTGTGGTCTTTATTTATATAAACTGCTATTCTATCATACGTGCTAGTATACATCACATATACTTGACCAAAAGACAACAGTAAATTCTCACTTGATAAAGTAAATTTTAAGTCTTTAAATACTGTAATAGAAGTATACAAAATTGATATATTTTGTGACCTCCTCAGTGATGAAGCCCGTAAACTCGGAAAAAGAGCCGCAGTCTATCTATGAAGACTTCGGATTTACAGAAAACATTTATGTCTTTTTCTTTTATTTCCCTATATGTCTGGATTTATAAAATACACTATATAATTCGTCAATTTACTTGTAGTACTTTTTAAACAGGTTCCTCTAAATAACGCAATTATTTATATGGAATAATAAAGAGTAGGCAATAAGTTATTTAACAACTTAATAAAACACAATGATATTATTAAATCCCCTGGAAACCATAAAATAAAACATTATAATGAATAGTTGTTGGAAAACGAATTATTACAATGGTTTTGATTTCTGCTCTTTAATATTTGTTTTTGATAAATTAATTTTTGTGAAAGAATTTTTCCCAGATATTTATAATCGTTCAGCGATACAAGGAATTAGTAATAAGTATTGAGATCTTCAACCTGACTTATTCCTCAGGTAAATAAATAACCTAACACGTGACTACTGCACTAGATTAAAATAAAAACACCATACTAGAGCATTGTCATACGCATAAGCCAGGCACTACAATACAAAGTTTGTTATATGTATTAAAAAGTATTTCAGTACGTTTTTGTGTGATAATATCTACCCTCTTAATTAGGTGTACAATAAGCAATGAGACATTAAATATATTAGGTTAATATACACCTATATTTGTAACTTCTGAAGAAGAGGGTACATTTCAATCAACGAAACGTAGTGTTATAATCTTTCGTAACATGTCACGATAGCAAATGTCAAATCTTTTCAATTCTTCGATCATCAATAATACACTCTAAACAAAGACACTATTTGTGTTTCAACTCCATCCATCTCTAAATCACTTGACAAGTGTGCATTGGCACACAATAATTTTGTTGAGATTTTTCACTTATGCTATCACAATGTTCTGGTATGATTTGTAAATTTTATCTAGCTTTTAATTATGTTGTGTTAGTTATTCACAAAAAAAAAAGAAATCGGATTTTAGATCTTAAAACGAAGTAATACTGAAATTGTATTGTTTTTATTATGGGTAGGCGCTGAGTAGTGAAAATACTGCCAATAAAGTAAATAATATATGTTGGATATAATTTTAATATTTATTGCAGTTTTTTGTATACTGTATGTAACAGAGTAAATACTCTTCATTTATAGAACAAAGAAGTTAATGAGTCTTCCACTTTCCACTTTTTTGTTAGATGAGTTGTGTAAATCTGGTGTATAGGAGCCTGCTCTAGCGAAAGCAAGTTTGATAAAACTTTTCAACTTAATTACGTTAGTCTAGAGTTATTTATTTCAGAATATTATGCCAAAGAAAATATGAGATTTAATATGTGATAAGTATTAATAAAACATGTAATTATAAAACATTAATATTGTAAAATGAACAATAAATACGTAATATTCAATTTATTCCTAGAAAAACGACCTATTCATACTTTGATGAATACTTTATTGGTTAGAATACGATATAAAAAACTATATTAATTTAAATGGGCGTAACACAATCACAACTGTAAGATAATAAAATAGACAAAAAAGGAAAGAAAACTCAAACAAATATCTTAATTGTGTAGTTGCTAGTAAGCTAGTGAAACCGTGAAAAACACAAACATTAACTATAAAATTAATTATCTCATGCATTTAGAAAATTTTCAAAATTGAATGACATACATGTTTACGTTTTCACGTCTAATCAGTTTATTGCTCGTAGATGAGCGCTGGGTGGCCTAACTGTCTGTGTCTTACTACCAGCACATTATTTAGAGTTTATAGGTTAACAACAAACAGTAGTTAGCATTGTTGGACAAATTTTAGTAAATATCTTTGTTTCTAAACTAACTGTATATAATATACCTATCATTACTAAAATGTGGTTCATTGGATTAATAAGTGTATACTTAATAGTAATTTTGAGTAAAACACGAGTAATTCAACGAAGTTTTCGTATGACGAGTGCAAATTCTCTTCATACAACAACCAAACTTTTTTACTCGATTTGACAGTCTGACATCGACTGACTTTATTCATTAACTTCTGAATCAGATTTAGTCTTAAGTTGTATAGTTGAGTTTGTTTGCGTTAGTTCTGATTATTACTTTGCAATTAGATTAGAGTGACTCGAATGGATTTTAAGTCCAATTTATTTCATTATTTATGTAAGAATATAAAAACTATTTGCACCGGTTAGGGAAAGCGTGGTCTTAAAGACTTCATCTCTTTATTAGGCAGATTATCATTGGCCCAGTGAACTAGTGTAATGAGATATTTATTTTCATCATAAAAAAACTCTTATCTTGTAGGATACGATTTATAAATGATGAAATTCCATGCCAAGCGATGGTCTATATCAATATGACAATTGTAAACGTCTCCAAACTTTATTTCTGAGTTGAAATTAATTTCAAAGACTAGTTACCTTTGTTTTTAGAAACTCTAAAAATTGTTAGCACTCAAACTACTAGTACAAGGATTCCATCTACAAGCTGAATGTCGATGACAAACAGGCCTTCTCTTTAATACACGTATGAGTGTCTCATATATCCCTCGAGTACCACCCCTGTATATAGACCAAAGATATGCTTATAAGGTATCACGATCCGAAATGTGTTTATGTAATTAAATATTACGATTCTTCATTTGAAAAAGATATATGTCGTTACGTATTCCTATCTTGTCTCCTTTTTGAAGCTCAAGATTCACTCTGAAATATAGGCCTTATAATTTAAAGGCTGAATAACTCAGCGTGGGTGTCATTTAACCTTAGTAATTGGACCAACCGAAACTGACACTTCAGTGTTTGTGTTCCAATTGTCTGTAGTTACTTCGCCTTTAATCAAATATAATGATTTAATTGCTGCATTGGTGCATGATACCCAATGTTTTACATCACGGTTCACTCTTTTTTGGGTTTATAGGCTACAAGAAGAGAAGCATTTTACTATTGATATTTAAATTAGATCAATGAAACTTTGTTATAAATAATAGTTGTTTCCACCACGCTTAAATGAACAAAATAAAGTAGCGAAAAGAGTGTTTTACTAATTTATAGCTTGAACAGTAGCGAATTGATTATATACAGTTTAAATGCGCATTGTACAAGATACTTCAGGCTAGAGAGATTACGTTAAACAATCACTTGTATAGCTATTAATACGCTCATGTATAATGAAACACAATACTCGTAGAAGAGTCATATCCCTCTATGAATATGGAATTTATATAGCTGATATTAAAAAAACAGTGACAATATGTGGTAATGAGACTAGAGTTAGTATACGCTGCATAACTACTCCAATGTAAGGAAGACATTTTGTAATCAAACGTTTTCTCTACAAGAACCTCTCTAAAATATTACTGAAAATTAAGCAATTACGTAAATAAAACTGGGAATTATGTATATATAACTGAAGGATATAGCACGTGTTTTCAGAGAGTTCATGAACAGTATTTTCTAGTTAGAGGTAGATTGGAACGTATATCTAATAAAAAACACAATAATTACATAACAAGTTACATTTACGACTGAAAAAGATAAAAAAACAAATAAAATTTGTAACGTATTCAATTTACCCTTTCATACATTATTTATTTTATGTTTTAAATGTTTTAATGCTAAAACTCAGAGGGCAAAATGTTTCATGTCTTTGACTGTCTTTATTCGCTCAGGGTATCTTGACTACTATTAAATTTTGCTATAGACTATATAGTTATATATTTATATATTTTTTATGTTGAACATACTTATATATATATATATATATATATATATATATATATATGTATATAAATAAGAAGTTCGATGATAGTATACGTTCTTCAATAAGAGTTGTACTACAAGTTTTGTATAATTTCTTTATTGATCATCGGGCTAGGAGAATTAATTTTCGTTCTTTAGTAGTTCTTTCTCTGTATTCATTTCTTTCAATTCATAAGTAATATTGATTTGAGTTTTTTGTTTGTATGTCTCTTTATAACGTTTGGTAGAGCGCTAATTAAATATTTTCTCGAGAACGATGTGAGGTATAAATTTAAAATTAAACTTCAATAAAGACTGTTTGGCGGCATATGGCATAACGTATTGCTACAATTCCCACAACAATAATACATTCCTAACAACGTAACAGAACCAAATGTTAATAGTAACTTATACTGTCGGTAAATAAAACATTGAAATTAGCAACAAGCTGTAAAATTACAGAATATAATTTCTTTTGTTGTATTGAATACATTCCTACCTATATACTTTTTTTTCAAAAAAACATCTTTCATATTATGTTTTAAAGTTTGTATGTTCGTTTATGAGCAGTATTCAAATTAGTATGCAAAGGTTTAATTCCGTATATTTATGTGTTGAACATTTATATTTCAATCCTATAGAATACTTATAGTATAAAATCCAAACGAGGGTGACAGGTTCTGGAATCAAAGTGCAACAAGGCATAAACAGGTCAGTCATGTTTTTCTGGATATATTTATTGATAATGCAATCATTGAAAATATTGGCGGTAATATCATTAATTTTACCCTTCTATATAAGGGCGTGAAAACAAGTTTGCTATCTGATCTCAGGGCTCTATACTACTGGAATTTATTTGAAACTTAATTTGAAAACGTTTCCTTACACTTTGTATCTTTAATGTAGGGAGAGTAGTTAATGATGTGCAGAACTACAGGTACGCGCTATCATAAATGTAAGAGAAAATATGAAATTAAATGATTATCAACTATAATGGAAAAATAGCTTACTACTTTACACTAACACTGCAAGAAAACACAATAAATCGTTAAAGTCGTTACTGACCGATTCTCTTACAAAGTTTTTCTCCTACGCCTCTCCTAGTCTCCATCAGTGCGGGATCACACTGCTCTTAATTGACGCTGTAAAACTATTCCGTTTATTACCCGCCATAAACGTTTGTGGCTCGTGCGTATAGTTCAGATATATTTTATTATTGCATACTTATTATTGTTTTAGGTCATGCGTAAAGTTATTCACTACTAAAATACTTTCTAGACATAAAAAATATTACCATAGAATTCAAATATTGTATATATATACAAAGTCGTTTGACAGGTATTTGGTCTTCCGATCATATGTTAGTTTGCTTATTTAAACGCATATGTGACAGATACGGCCAAATACAAAATAATTGAATCGGAAAAAGTAAGCGCTCTGTGGTGTAATGGTAGCACATTCACCCGGCAAGTGAGAGATCCGGGTTCGACTCCCGGCGGAGCAAGTAATTTTTGCGATTCAATGTTTATTGAAATTAAATAAGGCTATTGCCATTTATACAATTTAATGTAAATAAAAGTCGTTTGACAGGTATTTGGTCTTCCGATCATATGTTAGTTTGCTTATTTAAACGCATATGTGACAGATACGGCCAAATACAAAATAATTGAATCGGAAAAAGTAAGCGCTCTGTGGTGTAATGGTAGCACATTCACCCGGCAAGTGAGAGATCCGGGTTCGACTCCCGGCGGAGCAAGTAATTTTTGCGATTCAATGTTTATTGAAATTAAATAAGGCTATTGCCATTTATACAATTTAATGTAAATAAAAGTCGTTTGACAGGTATTTGGTCTTCCGATCATATGTTAGTTTGCTTATTTAAACGCATATGTGACAGATACGGCCAAATACAAAATAATTGAATCGGAAAAAGTAAGCGCTCTGTGGTGTAATGGTAGCACATTCACCCGGCAAGTGAGAGATCCGGGTTCGACTCCCGGCGGAGCAAGTAATTTTTGCGATTCAATGTTTATTGAAATTATATATATATATATATATATATATATATATATATATATATATATATATATATATATACCTATATGGACAATAACTGATTAAACTAAGTTGTTTTATTGTAGACTCTTGGAGCAATTGGAAATTCTTTAAATATTATTAAATATTAATAAAAACACTACTTTTCCAAATTGTTTATTATTTTGGGCGAGGCCTTTCAAAGGAGTTGCCTGAAGATGAAACCTTTGGTTTTGAAAGGCCTCGCCCAAAATAATAAACAATTTGGAAAAGTAGTGTTTTTATTAATATTTAATAATATTTAAGTTGTTTTAGTTAAACAATACTGCTCTTGACAATGTTTCCCACACATCAACTTTACAGATTTCACGTGCTTATTAAGATAAATGTAGATCCGTACTTTTTATTACTTTTTGACCCAGGGAAAAGATTGAACAATACATATTACGTATTAATGAAGGCTCTACATCAACTAAATGTTTGCTGAGAGATAGAAAGAATTAGGTGGGGAACTGTTATTCTTGCAATAAATGGTGAGCAACCCATAGTATTTATTGCGCTTTTATGGTTTGTAATGCGTGGAAATTATGCTGGTAAATCGTAATTGAATACCATGTTATGTTATTGATGTGTACTTGGCAGCAATTCCCGATTCCAACTGACAGTTGCAGTATTAACTCTGAATATACGTAGTAATAAATGTTGTATTACTAATAATTTATCAGTTAGACGATATTTTTGAAATAAATGGATCAATAAATGTATTCGATGCCGAGATAACAACATTTATACGTAATATTATATAACAAAGCATAAGAAATATGATAAGCTGAAGAACAATGAATGATCTGACCATAGTAAAGAATAGCACTGCTGTAATTTAAGATAAATTATTATATAAGGCCATGGCTGAGAATTATTAGAGTAAGCTTGAAAATTTAGCGTTCTCCTGGCTAGCGGTTTTTTAACGACAACGTTCAGATTTCTTCCGAAAAGGAAAAGATATATTAAAATTAAGTGGTGCATTTTAAGTGAATTGGTATATTTTCAATCCAGCCGACCAAAATAAATATTTTGTTAGTAATACAATTTTATTTTAAATTCTTCTGCCTAGGGGTATTATACATTGCCATATAGTTGTAATATCCATATTTGATAGTATTGTTAGTAAAACTAACCTAACCATCTAAAATGAACTGAGACTGCCTAGATTTCAGTATATTATTATAATTATCAATTTATGCCATCTTACTTCCCACACACATCCAAAAAGTGCATTTGGAGTGTTAAAAAAACTGCATGTATTAGTTATCTGAATATTCTGCATGGCATGAAATGTATAAAACATTTTTATTTCCTGTATAAAAATTTTTGAACTTGAACTTGAACTAGGGTCAAAAATGCCAGGAATGTAAAACAGGGACATGATCGATATCGACTAGAATAAAACTGTTTGAATATCTTGTTAGGAAGGGAACTCCAGGATAATATACACCTCTTCCACGACTTGTTTAAATTGTAATGAAAATAATATATGGGTTAATCACGCCGTTTATTTACATAACCAATGATTTTCTTAACTTATCCAATTTAAAAAAAAACATAAATTTTACTAAAAAATCTCCGTATACTTCTTTTATTAAAAACTTTAATATTACTTTTTCAACGAAAGATAAACTATAGGAGTATGGTATAGGTTATTGAGGAAACAAAATCCATACAATTGCACAGTGCAATGTATGCTGAGAGTTAAATTTAGTTTACTGTTAGGAAATTTGAGACCCAACATATCTGAACTGTGTAAGTAAAGTGCTGTCTTCGTTGACTGTACGGATGGCTTTAATAAAAAGAATAATGAAATATTCTTTAAAATAAATAACTACTTAAAGTTTTAAAATATAAAAGATACGAAAAGTGGTTTCAGCTGGTGTAACCCTTTGCTTTATCCGGTTGATATATCAGCATAATGGATGTGTGGAAATAGAGTGAGCGCGGAGAGGACAAGGTTAATAAATCATTGCACATGTAGATAACACTTGACACACATACCCATTCGCATTTAAACTCTACACATAAAGACTACTTATATTTTGAGTGTAATGAGATTTGTGGAAGAAAATAAATATTTCACATTCATTTTGCAGAAATATGATTATGTATTAATAGAAATCTAATCTTAAATATACAATAAAGGAGAGTTTATTGTACACTTATAATATTTAAAGATTCGAGCTGGATAGCAACAAGTATTAGATAGCCGACGTTTGCAGTTTTTTCATGATTTCGATATTGGTTTTACTTATTATAAGAGGTAAAGTAAATATATTTAATGCTTTTATTATCCGTAATATTATATAAGATGTAGTTGTTTATCCTTGAGGAAATTTAAATATAGTTGAAACTACTCTGTCATATGAGGAGGTTATTTATAGGCGTACGTCACGCGTACGTCACGTCAGGCGTACGTTTAATATTTCACTGAAATTAAAACAAAACAAAATGTCTTTGTCTGTTCATAGTTCTAAAAGAACTCACTGAAAATCTCAGGATCTAGTTTCAGACTTTCTATAGTGTTCCACCTAGGTGTTGTTTCAGGTTTTTTACAGGTAAAAATATTGTTCAGTAATATATGTTTGTAATATCAGTTTACTATGTACCTCCATCTTTTAGTTTAATAAGATGGTGTATAAAGTTAAGCTGTTATAAAACCACGTAGAATATGGTTAAGGTACAACTCTTCAGATGAGAATAATGTCTGTAAATAAGACGTTATAATATTGTAAAGTTTATGTATATGTAGTGGTATATTTTAAATTCATCTCAAGAGAATTGAATACGTCACTGTAAAATGTCATTGCAGGTAGCCTTATTCACTACAGCACATAAGGTGTAAAAGTGTATAAAATAAATTCCGTTATAAGTTATTGAATATTTGATTCCATTAAAATTAAATTAATGCCATTAATTTTAAATACAGAATATTTAAACCGGGAAAAGAACGTTTCAAAATGGGAAGAAGGGATTTAACAAAAAGATTACTTAATGGAACATAAATGTTTGAAGATCTTTTTGAATATCCGATATATAGTTTTTATAATACAATAGATCATCATAATGAAAAGAATTATAAATAATGCTTTATTGGTACCACATAGTTTTTTTTCTATATTTTAATGGCATATTTTTGTAAAACGTATTGAATAGTTCACTCTGCATGTTTAAATCAATAAAAACTCGCAGTAACAAAGTGTTATAACCGCAGTTAAAATACAAAAAGTGGTATTAGCCGTTACAGTCCTAGCGTTGGGTATAATAATTATTTAGTGCAGTTCCTTATATACCTTTTACAGCTCTAATTCACCAACATTAGTAGCCTAACGTAGAAAGTTCTTTCAATTTAGTTGTAAACGGCCCAAATTACACCTAACAATTCATGGTATGATTATTTTATTACTCTTATAAATCACTGAGCGGATTATTTATTTACATAAAAGATATACAAAAATATATTAAAGAGGAATAAACCACGCTACGCCTTAATATAATAAAAAAACTTATTAACTGTAGTCATTAAATCACAAGAACGACTAGAGATTTTACCTGTTTTGTAATTTTTAAATGGATTAATTATCAAACGTGGGCAATATGTGAATACTTGACCATAAATTAGTACTTTGAATTGTCTAAGCTAATCTACTGTAATAAGTTGAGATAAAGTGTAAAAGATCAAAAGAAATCAAAGAAAAACAATGTTTTTATCAAACTAGTAATAATTCTCACATACCAGTGGAGAGATCACTTCAGTATTTATTCCATTGTATTAGACATGATTACTACCATCTGTATAAGGTAAATGTACGCAAAAACGTGTTTTAAAAGACTTCACTAAAGTTGTATGCAAATTTTCTCATCATTCCAGATTTTCTGCGAACAGTTAGATAGACAGAAATTCATACAATAAGAAATTGACATAAAATTACACATTATAGAACACGTTCTTGTAGAAATTAAGTTAAATGCGAAGTTTAAAGTCTACATATGACATATTTCCCAACATACCAATAAGCATGATACATTAAAGCATGATCAGATTAAAAGTCTTCATATTACTATTTAAATAATAAATATTCCACACACAAAATCACTATAAAACAATTATGTATGTGTTGAAATCAGCTCAATGTATTAATAAATAACACGTTTGAAAGTGTTATGCATCTAATGATATTTTTTTTTTAATTCATGTATTCTGCTTTTTCTCATTGTTATCATGATTATCCCTAATACTAATGTAACAATATTCGTTAAGTCTCAGCCAAATCCCTTAGAATAAAATGCACGTCTCAGAATTCAGTTTCAAGTCTATGTCAGTTCATTTTTTATATATCGAGACAGACAGGCAGCCAGAAACTATAAACAGAGAGACAAATAAAATTTTTCCACTTTTAATTAAGATAGGCTTTGCTTAAAGCTTATAAAAAAATATACTTATTTGTATTCACAACCTAATAAACTTTTTTCATTTAAGAACTATTTTAATTAAATATAATTTATATGCCCTGTACATTTCCATGGATCCATAAGTGTCTGTGGATTTTAAATCTGTTAATAAACTGTGTTAGTTAAATAATTTATTTGGCTGGTATCATATGGAAATTATGAGTGAGAATGCAATGTATAGAAATATCGTATTGTGATTGAACAGCGATTCACTATAATCTGGTTCAAAATACAATTTTAATATCCTTATCGGCTTTTAAAACTTGATAGAAACGAAAAATATCCAATAAAAGTAAAACAAATATGACGGCAACAATTTTTTGAAGAAAATTTGGTCTATGAATGTGAGACTTCAATATTCGAGGATATGAAAGTATTGTGAGATAACTCATTCAATTGCAAAATAACGTATGAATACTACATGTAGAAATGCCACATACAAAAGACCTATTACTTGAATCAGAAATTTAGATTTTTATAACTCATTTTCAAAAGAAGTAACGTAATTCATTTGCACAATTATCTGTAAAAGTATTCATCTATATTTCCTAAATCTAACGTGAAAGATTAACTTCAATATGAATTAACACTGTTGAGTACAAAACAAGTGAGATGTCCTGATGCGACATAGCTTACAATTTTTATTTTAAAACATTAGGGTCTAACGTAGAAGCTGATACACTACTTCAAAAACAGACATGTATAACTGATTACAAAATATGCTTCTCCTAATGAGTAGTAAAATTAAGTTAAAAATTTAAAATTACTATAAACTTATCTTTAAAACTAAGATAAACTCTAATATTTAAACAAGAACAAGGCTACTATAATTATTTACATTTGTAACACTTATAGTCATATATAGCTTTAAATGATTAAAAGCTTTAATAGTGTGGCTAATAGACTCTATGTGTATATAGTCATTGACTCTGGCTAATTTAATATCAGTAATACGTTTCAACGTCGAGAGAAATATAAATTAAACATCAATGATTGAATGCAGAATCATCTCTCGTGTTTCACATAACTGTAGTAATTAAGTCCATCAAATACTCGTTATATATCCTCTCATATTTAATACAATCAACTGTTATCATGAAGCAATTAAAAACACGTACAGTTTATATATATATATATATATATATATATAATATATATGATTATATATAAAAATTGTTTTATATACGTATGTATAAATGTGAATATGAATATTTGCATATTTAATTTTCTACGTCCAATTTTTACTGTAATCTTGTATTGCTTGATTGACTGGTACTACCGTATCTAATTTTGGTAATAAAAACAGAATGGAGGATCTTGTTTGGATCTCAGAACTTAATAAGTTATTTTATTTATGCTATTCATATATGGAATAAATTACTTCCAATCTAGAAGTGACTGTGAGGTAGTATTATGTCAAATTAAATATAGAGTTAAAATTGGGAACTTTAAGGTATTGTTATTTCTGTAGGATACAGTCTCAGGCTTAACATACGAAAAGTTTGTTCATCACTCTGCTCTACTATTTAATTTGCTTGAAAAGGAGAAGGATGAGGCTATGAGTGTGTACATTTCAAATTAAATTACAGAGACACATTAGAATAGATTTATATTTTATTAAAATGAGAGCATGAATCCAAATTAATCTACATGTTTATTCTCGGATAGCCATTAAAACAATGTTATTTTATTTATATTACTGTGTAACATTTTTTTTGTGAACCTTAAATTTTATAACAGAGAGTAAGAGTTAGATTTTATTAACTTTGGCAGACAGGCCTGATCAACCTGGAAAATCCATATCAGCTGGCTATTAAACAGCTGCAGCTCCAGCTGGCCAAACAACAATTGACTCCTACTCCCTGTTGGACTTTGTTACTGACTGTCAGGCTTCACGAGGCTTATTCTCTCTCTCTCATGGCGATAGTTTGAAGATTGTTCAGTTGGAAATTGAGTCTCCACGAGGTTATCTATATTGTCTTTACCTACATTGCTCCCTTCCTGGCCCATTACTGGATTGTTGCCAAGGTGAGGTATTTTAATATTCTTTTAAGTCAAATAATGTGTGCTACCAAGAAATTATAAATACTTTTGAATACAGATACTTGGAATTAATTTTTCTTTTCTCAACCAACCAGAGTAAATATATTAGTGAAATTAAGAAGCAGAAATTACTTGAGCCTTTATTAATTTGTAAGTTGTACTCATAAATATAAATCCTTTCAGATTGTAAATATTATCATAGTGTTTTAATGGTTCATATTTTCTTAGATCCAAACATATGTTGTTGCAATGGTTAGAACTTTTATTTTAAATAATGCATTTGAAATAACAACAAAATGTACTTTAGGTAATAAATAGTGTTGTGTGGCCTATAAGTTAAAAAATTATCTGTTAGTCTGTTTTATTTTTGCTGTTGTTTGTAAATTCAGGATAATAAATGTTGGTAATTTATGCTACGTGCTTTGTCAAAATGTAAGTAAGAAAAGGCATTTGTAGAATAGGAAACAAATATGAAAAGATGTTTTCAAGTGAATTCTATTTAAAGCTTATTTTAGTTAATAATTTATTTTTGGAATTTAATTAACTATATCTCATTATATTGACTACTGTAGATTGAGTAATTGACTAATAGTTAATTTTTGGGGTTATTTACATTACAAACCGATTATATATCTCTCAAAATACTTCATGTTAAGATTATTTCACGGAATATTTAGGTTTCATTGTTATTATTGTTAACATAAAATTTTACGTGCTATTCTGAAGCAACTATTATACATCTTTTAGTGTCAAATATTTTTGTAGATTCTATTGTCTGAATTGTGCTCAGGGATTTGTTCGGGAGCGGTTTGTGTGCCTCCACATAGGTCTGCGTACCACTACCTACCCAGTGCCCGTGCCTTACCTGCTACTGTGCCTTCCTCCCTGACCGTGAGCCCTTACGGAGGCGTATGGTTGTGATCTACGTAGTTGAATAATTACTTATAAATATCTTTCTCTATTGGATACATATTGATGTTTAATGTGCTTTGTGTAAATATGTGTCTAGTTTATGTAAGCATTGTTTGATTGATATCTATGGGTAAAATACCAGAAGTACTAGTGGCCGGCCAAGGTAATGTTGTTTAGTGTATAATTACTGGTGTTTAGGGTATATTGTATTGATAAATCTAAGGGTTACCTGTACCCTCAGACTGTTGAGATCCAAATACAGAAATGGTAATCAAACCTTTTTCCATGATATGAAATGTAAAATTACATAATTTTAATAAATATTTAATTTGATAAATGTTTCTTGTGCAATAAAAAAAAAAACCAGGCTCTTAGAATTTTTCTAAACTTAATGATTACATTGAATGAGTTTAGCTTTCTTACATGTATTTCCTTTTCTTAAATTTACCTTGTATTTAACTCACTCTTACTTTGGTTGGTTATAAGGTCATTAATTTTACAACATCATTCAGTAACGGGTCTTTTCCTTGTTCTGACTCCGTTCTCCTACCACACTACTACTGGAAACAAGGTGGCGCCCTCGGATAGTACCGTTAACAGTTAACTCTACTACGCCGTTAACTTGTGAAAACCACACCTACCCTTCCCACCCCCTAGACTGAGCAAACTGGGACCGCTACAACTGGAGTTTATGTTTTTTAAATATTGGATTTGATTGTAAGCTGCTATAACCTTTGATTGTGTAAATCCAACGATATTAGACGATATTCTACCGTAAACATACATATAACGCTATCGATTAGTTAAAAACTGAGTTTAATATATTCATTATATTTAGTAAAATGAAATACACTAAAATTTTCAACTACTTAGCATAATACTTTGCAGATACATTCAATAAATAATCAATAAGAAACTGTTTCATTTTTATATTTTTTAGCTCCAGTCTTTAAATATTCCTAAAACTATAGAAGTATCAAATTCAAGTTTAAAAAATGACCTCATAACGATTATATGGTATGACTACAATGTCAAACTCAAGGTTCCAAAAACGTTAGAAATTAAATTTAGAAACTATTTAAGTATACAAAATAGTTATGAAACACATTATAGGTTTAGACAGATATTCACGCTACCACACAGGTGCATTAATATAAATATATGGTTTCCGATTACAGGGTTTCGTACCATTAATATTTATTAATACCAATTACTGAAGTATCAGAAAATACATAATTCTGTTACAATAAAGTTTAACTTTATCATTCATGATGTAATCTCATAAGTGCTCACTAAATACGTATTTACATGGTTCAGAAACGGGTCATATCGACATATCGCCTTATCTCAGAAATATAAATTAGATACGAGTTGAAGATTATTTATTTGCAGGTATGCACTCTGCTAGGAAATGAATCCCAATAGTACTCAACATGTTTTGACTCTAAATTCAATTCACTCATGTCTACGCTTTGAAATTTCAGGAAGAATAGTTTTAAATTAAATACCAAAAAACGAAATTTTATTGTAAACAATTTAAATTCTCAAAACATAAAATTTGAAATAAGAGAGTTACACTTTGAGAGATACCAGCATATAACAACGGACTATAAGAAGAGGAGACACTGAGGAGTTAGTTATATTCACACACACACACACACACACACACACACACACACACACACACACACACACACACACACACACACACACACACACACACACACACACACACACACACACACACACACACACACACACACACACACACACACACACACACACACACACACACACACACACACACACACACACACACACACACACACACACACACACACACACACACACACTCATGCAAATTCTAATTGGTATCTAAAGAATTTTATCACCATAACTCCATACCAAAGCCACGAAAGTTCAGATATGCAACAAATAAAACGCTCGATATATGTACAATAAAAGTTAACTTTTTAGCAGATATGTCGTAATACTGAAAATTATTGCTGACCGGAATGAAAGGAAATAAAATAATATTAAGTCTCAATTGAATAATGAAGAGCTTGTCTTAGAAAGTGATATATTCGAAAAGTTATAAATAGCGTAATTTGTGCTTGAGGTATGTTTTTACAGATTTCAGTATTTTTAAACAGTATTTAAACATAAGTGTATATATTACGATTAGATAAGCTTATACCCAATGATATACGTATCAGAATGTCCGAGAGTAAACTAAAACGGATAAAGTAGCATGGGCCGACTTATATAAGTATAAAAGAACTTATAGATAAGAAAGTCTTTTAGTTCATATTAATATATCCTTCAAATGCCTAACAAAGTAGTCTACAGTTTTATAATTCAGACCACCACAACTTGAACCAATCCTAGCAATCCATGCTGAAATAAGGTCAATTAAATTATACATGCTAGCTCAGAAGATTGACAGAAGAATGAAATTAATAAAATGCAATCAAAACTTGATTTTTCATTTTATAACGTACGCTACAACACTGTTTACTTTTGGTTGCGTTTACTGGCTTTTGGGTCAGTTTAATTTACACACCTGGAGGCCTTCGTAAACATTTAAGTCTCATGTATACAAGTATAACATAGGATTACTACAAACTTTTTCCTTTACCTGAACCTGGAGGATGCAATATTATGCAGTATTTGATGTCAGCAAAGGAGTTTTGTACTTCTAGCTAATATACTGCCACAAATTTTCTCTCGGGGAGAAAAGTACTACAGTGCAAAAACCTTTTTCACCAAGCAATGGTTCTCACCATCGCAGAAGTACAACTCATTAAAAGGGAAAGCAAGGTCATTAAGACTCTTGTACATAAGGATCATTCGGGCAAGATGATTATCAGCCCTATCAGCCCCTCGCCGTCGTAAAGCTAATGCTCAACTTCTTCGTTCTGAAATGTCTATAAATACTTCCAGTAAATTATTTGAAATGTTGAAACTTCGATTTTACAGAGCTGTCACAGCTGTATTTAGATAAACAACTGCAGACAATGAACTACGTATAACTTAAGATGACTTGATCGTCTAATAACTTTTAGTGCATTTTAATTGTTTACTCTTTATATTGAGTATTGGTTTCGTTGTATGAAAACCAATGTAAGGCATTAAATTCAAACTATATGTTTATTATTTCATCTCAAAGTGAACTAAGAAATCCAATGTAGTAGCAATGATTACTCAATCATCAGACATCAGTTTAATTAAAAATTGTAATTTGCTACAGTGATATTCATTAATGTACCATAAAAGTCTCTTGTCCTGGTATATGGTGGAAATAAGTCTCTCCCAACACGGCAAAGAGGCAGTAGTTGTACATTAGGAGTATCAGGTCTCAGAATACAGCAGTAAACTTATTAACATAATCGTCACAATGAACTGTGAGAACAAGCCTGTAATAAGATCGGCATTCCTAAGACAGATTAGTTTAAATATTACTTTCAAAATAATAAAGGAGATCTCTTAATACTATTAAAGCATTCAGGTTTCTTTTTGTGAAGTATCTGGGTGACACATGTAATAGTTAACTAATTATCAAACGTGCATGACGGTGGGGGTAACGTGCAACAGTATTGTTTTCACAGAAACATAAATTATTGGTACTTATTGTTAAAATACAATACTATTTGCAGCCTTTCATTTGTTTTGGCATTGTATTTTTAACAAAGAAAATTGTAATGAGGGGGCTTACACGTTGTAGGATAACATTTATTTTGTAATTTAATTTAAATAACGCTTTTGTCAAAACAATAGTTGTTAAAATAGTCTCTCATGAAATTTTTCTATCTTGTGTAGGAAGAGTGTTCAGGAATAAAGTCAAAGAAGAGTTTGTTATTAGTAATATCGAACTAAACACTGGCACACGTGTAGTGCTCCATACAATGAATAGTAGAATGTTGACTACCATCCCCTAGGTAAGTGATTGTCAGAAGAAAGCTAAATTAAATTATTCCATTTGGATGTTCCACGTCAATTTCCAAAACGCAATTTCGTACTTACCAAATGAAAAAGTGTAATGGTTTGAATAATACTGCATTTATGAAATCTAGACCATTCCACGTAAGGGTTTGGTGATTAAAATGGGAGCATTACCTTGAACTCAAATAATCTTATAAAATTAAATTAATTTTAGAACATTGAGTATTTTATAACATGCAAAGGATAATTTTATCGGGGGGAGCAACTGACAAGGCAATTAACTCTGGATTTCATAAAAAGCAATTTACCATTTGATTTACAAAGTATAGCGTAATTACATTATTGTACTCCACAATCCAGAATAGAAAAAGATTCTAATGCATGTCTTAGTTATGAAACAAATTATTATTTTTTAAATTTAAAGTTTAACTATTATAATTAGATAGTGAAGCCTAATCTTGACACGTTTTGTGGGTCTGACGTACAACAAAAACGGGAATGTTGTTAGAGTTTACGTGACACGGACTGCGGTCGGCAGTAAGTATTACCCCCGTGAGTACGCACCAGTTGGTTGCGGCTCGATGATGAGTATTTAATGTCTCTTCCGTGTGAATACTCAATGTCTTGGACGTCGACTGCGGCGTAATAAAACGTCTTAAATGCAATATATATCTACAGAAATATCTATACCATATTTTCTCTAAATAACATGCACGAACTAGAAACAGACTGCATGTGGGAAATGAAATCAACATATATTTTTTATTAGTTTCAGATCAAATAATATTTTTTTTAGTTTGAAAGTTTTAACTATAAAAAAACATTGTAAGACTAACATAAAAACACAGGACAAACTAAATTATGGGATTGTTTGTTTTTGCAATTAATATATAAGAACTGACTTGTAACAGCTACTTGACCTAATATTATTAGGTTGGGCTGTAGCGATTTGATTCAATAAGAAAGAATCATGTCGAATATAACTTAATTTGTGTGTATATTTATGTTCGGGCAATTAAAAAGATATTTATTTAAGGTATTTGCTATTCACTAAAATTTAAACTAGAAATATCTAAATTTTCTGAATGATTAAAAAAAAGATGATTTGAATGGTGTTTTCTTATACAAAAATTGGCCGCTAAATGTGTTGCCAAGAACTAATCTCGGGCTGGACCAATTCGGCTGATTCTTAAAAAATATTAGTTGAAGGCCGAGCTAGATTGTTTTGGAAAGATAAATTAACACCCTTCAACGTGGTTCCACGTGACATTCACGGCCGACTGACGAAGCCCGTTGCGGTGGTTTCACGTGAACGCCACGTTTTTCGTGCAGACCGTACGCGTAAGCGATCTAGCGGCGACAGTTTGAACTACTTCAAGCGATGTTTTTTATATCGTTAGAAAGAGGACATTCCATTCTTGATTTTCGTATGCGCAGAATATGTGTTTTTTTTTTATTCAGCTGTTCTAAACCTAAACCAAACAGATGACTCAGTCAGCTGTCTCGCGGTATTTCCAATACATCGTGTCTGTTGTTGTTATTGCTGACCGGCTTGTGTTTACACTGTGTTTTATTAGAACTATTATAATATTAATTGTTTTATATTAATTTTTATAGTTGGTACTAGATGTATTGGTTATTATTTTGAGCCTAAATAATACTATTACATTCTTCAGTAAGTGCAAATAATAATGGTAGTAATTTGGTGAATGTGTGTTTGTGAGTGATGTAGGCCTAGGCCTATCTGTGAAAGTTAGTTGTTTTTATGGATAATTTGAACAATTCAGAGTAAGTGTTTTTATAATTTCTAACTTTTAGACATTTCTTTATTGTTTCTTTTACACAATGTCAAATGGCAGTGACCAAATAGCCGACTGGCTAAATGACCAACTGTCAGACTGTGGCAGTGAGATAGACTATAGCCCTGGTGTGGAAGATTTGGATTATACACAGCTAGATTGTATTGAAGATAATTTAAATGATGATCAAATGTTTGCTGGTTAGGGAAAGTACACCAGAAAATGAAATCTTGCCTCCTAGCCTAAAAAATCAAAAAAAGGTCCCTCAATGATTTTGGGAAACCATGGAGGGTTACATTCCTGAAAGAGAAGTTTTTTACTGGGCAACCAGGACCTAAATTTGAATTTGAAAATGTGTTACATATCTTTGAAAACTTTTTTGATGAAACAATCATGAAAATTATAGTTGAACAGACAAACTTGTATGCAGAACAAGAAAGAACCAAGAAGGGAATGGTTTTTTGAGCGAAGGTCAAGGGACTGGGATTGGGAAACCGGTTACAGTTGAAGAAATGTATGTGTTTTTTGCTATTGTAATGTTAATGGGAGTTGTTCAGAAACCATCAGTTAGAATGTATTATTCGAAGAATCCTCCTGCTTGAAAGTCCAGTATTCCCCAGCACTATGCCTTTTAGAACGCTTTGAACTTATCTCAAAGTATTTGCACTTTTCTGACAAAACAAAAATTGGTGAATTTCAGGGCTCAAAAAAACTGTACAAAAAATTGTTCCTATCATAGATCACCTGAATGACAAATTTAAGAGTTGCTATGGTCTGTCACAAAATATTTCTATCGATGAGTCCCCTAACATTGTGGAAAGGTCCGATTGTCTTTTCGACAATATATTCCACTAAAAGCCTCTCAATTCGGCATCAAATCTTTTGAGCTATGCGAGTCTACTAGTTTGTTACACATGGTCTTTTGTCATCTATACTGGTAAAGGGACTGATTTTACCAGTGAAGCACTACCAAACAACTGCCCTACTTCAACTGCAATTGTCCTCAAGCTCTTACAGCCAATTCTTGACAAAGGTCACACAGTCTGGTTAGACAATTGGTACAACTCCCCTGAGCTTTCCAAAATTTTAAAAGAAAAGGAAAACTGATTCCTGTGGCACCCTAAAATTGTGTAGAAAGGAGGTACCAGAGCAACTGAAAAAAACAAATATCAATAAAGGGGAGATTGTCTGTTTCCCATAGTGATAAAGTAATGGTTTTCAAATGGCATGATAAACGGATTGTTTACACTGATTTTCAACATTTCATTCTCATGAGCTAGTGTATCAGAGAAATAGTCTTGGCACTGAGCAAATAAAGCCTGCACTTGTACTTGATTACAATAGACATATGGGGGGAGTTGACCTTAGGGATCAGTTGCTCCATAGCTTTTCTTTTGGAAAGAAAGAAAAATCTAAAGTGGTACATCAAAACTTTTCAAGAGAATTTTTGAACGTAAGTGTACTAAACACATTTATCATCTGAAAGAGTCGGAATGATAAGTCTGAGCATATTTCTGTAAGACTAGAACTAATCAAGGGTCTTATTGAAAAGTATGGCTCAGAAGTCAAGAGGCCAGTCTATGGGGCGCCCTTTCCATTGAGCCTAAACCAAAACGCCTAGTTGAGAGGCATTTCATCGAAAACATACCACCTACAGAAAAGAAATCCAAGCCATACAGAGTTTGTGTGGTATGTTCCAAACAAGGAAAAAGGAAGGAAACAAGATTTTTGGTGCCCTGATTGCCAGGCTGCAATGTGTGTGGGAACCTGCTTCAAGAACTATCACACCAAATCAAATTTTTTGACTGATAATTTTTCATCTCGATATGAATAATATACAATATTAATTAATATTGTAACCTAAACAGTTGTTTTTATTAGATGTAAGATAAATTAATAAAATAAAATTTGTTACAATATTTACAAGGGGTACTTAATGTCATTATAACTAAAATATAGCAATCTACAATCATTAGCACAGAAAACTCCCGCAGCAGGCAGTTGGTGGGCTCCAGGAAATCCCCACATTGAAGGGTTAACAAGTTCCCTGAATGTTCTAAAATTCTTATAAATAATCATAATATTTCCGAAACATAATCCAAAGTTATCTGACAGTACACACCTGTTTACACGTCCCGCTGAAGTTCGCCCATGAGTCACAAATATTTGTTTACATTAAAATTTTGGAAAATATTGTTAGTGTACGGTAATGCAATTTGCAAAAACAAAATTATATAAACCTTACGAGAGTCCGAAATATTTATCGAAGCAACGACTATTCTGTCATAATTAAATAAATAATTTGTTTCTTGATTATTGTAGGCTAAGTAGCCATACAGGTTTCAAAAATTTTTACTTTTACTTGTCCTTGACCCGTAAACGTTACTATATTGTGTTTTTATGTATTTAGTGTACCTTAGTAATAGAGATTTTTACAATTAATGTAATTGAAACGGAATATGTCCAATATGAACCAAATTAAAATACGGAAAGTGAAAAATTTATAGCACTAAATTGATAGCACTCTAGAGGAAGAACGTATGACTCATACTTCATAGATTACAGATACCGGCACTCCGTAGAAGCCAGGCTTGACATTTGCTAATAACTGGGAGATTATTTACTATATAATACCTATTTTGTTGTTGTGTTTTCCCACTAGTATAAAATGAAGGAAAACCTAAGTGCAAAACACCCAAACATAGATTAAATATATTCCTTAAATAATAATTGCATTTTGGACCAAATATATTTCATTACTTACACAAACCTTATTCAATTATATTCATGTTGGGATCTTCTCATACGATTGCTAAATTTTAAAATATGATAATATTTTAGCTGCTGCTCATAAAGTAAGTTATAACTTCAATCTTGTAAGTTAATGGTATTTTAGGAAAATATATTTTATCATTATGACTAAGTTCAAAACTCTGTAACTTTAAGTACAAATCGCTGAGGTTGAATGTTATATTTAAAGACCGTAGCTATTGCATCCCCGAGATTCCGAGATACCATACAGAAAAATAGAATGAAGCTTGATTCAAAATTTCGTCAACGCATAAGGGAGCACGAACACTTTAATTGTACGCTTGCACAAACAGAGAACAACAAATAGCTGATACCTCTCAATCGTGACCTTTGTGTTGTTCCCATAATACTCCTTGAAGTGTTTTAACGACTTGGATTGTTGATATTAATATTCCAGAGTATTAATATTTAAATTATCAATGAGACATCCAAGACGATATAAAATATTTTTTGATTAGTAAGCTCCTAGTGAATATTCAGTACAATTTATTACTAAATTTGTTAACTATTAAATATTATCTGGTTTGTCTAAAATAAAAAACACAGTTCTAAATAAAAATAATGGATTTATTTTAAACTGGCAAATTAATAAGTTCAACGTTTCAGAATTTTTAACACTCTATTTTCCACAAAGAATTGACAAACCTTTTTAGTAAATTAAAAGTTCCTTTGGCAAGAAATAAAAAATATTAATCAAATATATCAAACAAAAGCAGAGCGTTTTTCTAAAATAAAATAATAAGGTTTTATAATAAAAATCAAATACCACTTGGAAATAAATAAAATAAAAATGTTAACTTCTAAGTACACTCACAAATCAAAAAATAAAAATTTAAACTTCTCTTTACACTAGTTGAACCTTAACTTTCAAGTCTCTGCAATTCAGATTACAACTCTCTCAAACAATTAATGTTCAATTAATTTCCAATTAATAATTCACAATTAAACAGTTCCAATTAAATATTAATAAATTACTAAATTTCCAACTTTTAATTAAAGTTATTAAAAAAGTTCAATTTTAATTCACTTTTCTTGCAAGCATGAACCAAAATAATTGAACTTGTATCATTCTATTATGCTCTATTGTTCCTCGAGAATAAGTTATTCAGATTGCTCTGTAGTTTCTATGAATTTAATTTTTCCTCAAAATCCCTCGCGGAAAAAAATTTAAGAAACACGGCGCACTGTAATTAACTTAATACACGAAAAAAAACCAAAAGAAGGGCGAAAATTATTAGCGGGCGCTTAAATACTTCCCTTTCCAATCAACTTTGCAGGATATCCGCGGTGTTCTCTCATTGGTCCAGCTGTAATCAAACAAGGAGAACAATAGTCGCAACAATACAAGTTCTAATCAATTCAAGGCAGTCAAACTGCCTTCCTAACAATTTAAAACTACCAGTAATAACTTGCCAAAGGATTACATGTTCGTTTTTACCCTGACTTTTCACAATCTAATCTAAAACTAAATCCCAATATTTCAGTCCCAAAATTTTCATTTAATTTAAGTTTTAATTAAAAAAAAAATAAATCAATGTAGCTTTAAAAACTCTACACATACCAAATGGGATATAGTAGAACTTAGCAATGTTATGGAAAGATACATAGTAAATTATTGCAAGGTTGGAAACACATTTATATTGTATGTATACTAGTACTCATTAAATTTTTAATTTTTTATGCCTTCGGAGCAAACATGAACTTTGGTAAAGGAAACAATCTCGGTTCCAGAACTCGTTACAGATCCTGAAACATTCAATAATATCTTGTTTGAAAATTTAATTGTGAAACTTTTCCTATCTCAGTTTAGAATGTTCAATAATACTTTTATTTAACCAAAGACCAAATTGCGTGTGTGTGTTATTAATATACTAATTATTATTGTAGTGTTACAATGTTTAAATTCCCTTTAAGCATATATTTATTGTTTTGTATAATGAATATTTTTGATTGTTGCGTTATTAACTTTGGTAATGACGTTTAACTAGGTTGGATTAAGCATAAATAACGAGGTTCATCTTACAGCTTTAATATTACTAAAGATATGTGTAGGTTTTATGAAATATTCATTTATCTAAAAATTTCGCATAGATAGGATCTCTTTCCAACCATTTTTCTAATTTCCAGCACAATTAATATTTTATATCGACGTATTGTACGTCGAAACTAATTAAAATGTCAAAGTGTCTTATGCCATAACTAAGGCAGAAACCATTAGTGCTGGAGTTTTGGACCTCATGCTAAGTTAAATCTGATTTTAAAAAAGCCAGTTTCATGTGTGTAAAGACCGATGCATCCAATCACAGAGATCAAAAAAGATTCCTAGTTCTTCTCGGTAATTTTAAAGCTTTTTTAAGAGTACAAGTTACATTATGGTGGTTCAAATGTTTATCTGGTGAACAATCTAACCTTATAAGTGAGTTACTAAAAGAAAGTTTAGGTAGAATTGATGCCAAAGAAAAAGCAATACCATTATGCTAATTATAATTTTGGTGGAGTTAACAGGAAAGGACCAATAACGTCTTTACAAAGTTGTCAAGCCATCTTGCCCATGATGTACTGGTTGTCTGTTAGAAAGCCCACATACTGCACAACACAAATCAATCAGCTGCTGAAGTTCTTCCGGTGTACTTTGAAACGATTATTCAAAAATCTACAGATTTTCATATATTTAAACGGTTCGTATATAAAGTTTTAAGGAGCTCTGCGAAAGTGTAGACATGAAATATAAAAAGATCTTGAGCTACAGTAAAACTCGATGGTTAGATCTACTTCCTGCTATTGAAGGACTTTAAACTCATGTTTCAACCTTTTCAAGTTGTATTATGTGTCGGAAGAAAAGTGCCTTACAGTTATCAAATCAAAATTCGAAAATTCTCTTTTATGGGCATGTTGTTATTCATTCATGGTGAAGCTTCAGCTTTTCATGATTCAATCAATCTGATGGGAGGTCAGAATGGATGTTTTTATATTATTGAAGAACTAAATAAGCTAAAAAAGTCTGAATATAAAAAATTGAAGACAATTATCTTCTTATATCAGTTACAGGTATGATTTAAAATCTTTGCAAAGGTACGCTAATCACACAAGGAGGAGTGAAAAACTTCTATTTAACAACAAAACTATTCTAATAAACTACCCTCCAATATATAGAAAAATGCTTTGATAGTTTTGATGTGTTTGCAGGCGTACACATGTATCATGATGAAAAATCCACCACTTAGAGGGATATTGAAAAACTCAAGACTTAATTTAAAAAATCAGTTACAATAAATGAAAAGCAATTCTTTGTATGAGAAGCGGGTTGATAATGAAGAACAGCTGAATAAATGGAAAGGGAATAAATCGTCCTGAAAGCATGTGTGCTAAGATATTCAATGACTTTAGTAAAAACGAGGTTTCCAGTTGTACCATATTAGTAGTTAAAATAGTAGTAAATGTTATTAAAATTACTTTTATAATATACGTCAAAAAAATCAAGTGTATTTGAAATTCATATATATAACATGTACTGCTATTTTTTAAATTTCTTTAAGAGTCTTCAATATTAAAGCTTACTGAATTTTTACTTTGAATTCCTGGAATTAATGCACTAACTGAAAGACTTTTATTTGAATGAACAATTTATGGTCACCAGAATAAAATCCACAAACAACAGTCGAGACTTTAAAACCTATTTTGGTAACAAATGTGTACTTTTAATAAGAACTGAAAAGCTTTTTATCAAAACTAAATTTCAAAGAAAACCTTGTTAGAAAATAATCATTCTTCTCAAAAGTACAATTTTTATATATGTATTGATTTGACTAATTTCATTCATACTACAACATATCGAGAATGTATGTTGTATTTTGATTTATACGTAGATAGTTTGTAAGTTCATTAAATTATTAATAATGTGTATTGTGTTAGTACTTCCTGAAGTATTGTGGTGGTTTAAAGGGGAAGGTAAATATTTTGGAGCGTCCCGAATTCTGTTCCAAAACATTTGGTCACGTTATTTGCACACTGTAGGTTCATCACTCAAGTGGAGTTCGATAATGATAACGATAATAAACAAGCAAACAAAAATCGGCAATCGCCACGCCACAAAACTTAATTAAAAAATAGTTTAACAACGCTCTCCAACCTACGAGTTTTCACGTTCCTACAGGGCAGAGCATGATCTAGCAGGTTATAGTTGCCTAAAATATAACCCCTATTTTGACCAGACCGTTAACCCTTTTTACGTATCTTAAATTATTATTTGGTTACATTACATTTACCTACAAATTACTGAGGCTTTTATATTTACGATAAGGCTGTCTATGTTATGCTTATGTTAAAAAATCCTGAACACGCCCAAACATACATTAAATCTAGAATTTACCAGTTTTAACAATAATTTGGTGTAGTTCAATGAACCCTATTTGAAAGTTAGACTCGACTTAATGAGACCGTTACAAAATACATTTTAATGCCCAAATATCAACCAATATGACCATTTCCTCAAATAGTTTGAGCGTACCGATCTATTAACCTCACGCTGCCAAGTACATCTGCAGCGAACTACTCAAACCGTCTCGTTGAAATAGCCCGCCTTCTTTAACACGTCTTCTTCTTAACTCTGATACCGTTACTTTCCTCCTGCCTTGGAAACAGCTGAAAAGTTTGAGGGAAAAACAATAGCTTCCTTATTAAAACGTCCCATACCATAAATTTAGCAAGATGCTTATTGGATATATGTTATAATTCAATACAATCATGTCGGACTTTTGGATATATGCGAGACGAATTATTTAAATATCTATGGTGATAATCTAACCTCATTCAACCTAATTTTATACTGTAAAATCGAGTGTTATTGTAATGGTCACATAAAGCAATACTACAATAAAGCGCACAGCAGCTGTTTCATCATACAGTTCTACTTTGTCAGATGGTATCTTCTCTCACCTGCTTTATTGCGTTTTATTATCATAAAACTGCAGAGTTCAGAACTTTATAGGTCATATATTATATTGCCATAACCTTCGTGCTTTTATTTGCTCAGGCACACTTCAGAAATTGTTTGAACTTTTTACCAGGCACTGTTGCAGCATTTCTTTCACATCTTATCACATACGACAAAACCCGACATATGAAAGATTGTTATGGTTTCTAACAAACCAGTGAAACCATAACCAACACAAACATTAACTACAAAATTAACTATCACATGCGTTTAGAAAATTGAGTTACATAACATTTTACTATTTAACGTCTAGTCAGTTCACTGTGGATATATGGCTACATTGCGGTCTTTATTTGTCTCTGCCTTATCGCCGGCATATCGTTTAAGGTTTGTAGGTTATCAAAAACAGTTCTTAGCCTTGTTAGAAAACTTTTAGTGAATGATCTTTATTCCTAAGCTCACTTGATAGAATACACCTATAATTACTAAAATGTGGTTAATAGTTTAACAGTAATTTGGAGTAAAACACGAGTAATTTAACAAAGTTTTCGTATATTACGTGCAAATTCCGATCATACAATTAAACTTTATTTTATTCGATTATTCGTGAAAAAGTTTTCTAATACTGTGATATAATTGAAATTATTACGTGATAGAACCTAGTTTCAAATTCCGACCCGACGTCATTAGTAGAAGTTTGTTTTAGCTTCCTTATTATTTAAACAAGTTTACAGTTTGACATCGACTGACTTTGTTCATTAACCTGAGAAACAGATTTACTCTTAAGTTGTATAGATAACTTTTTTAAGCGTAAGTTCTTATTATTACTTTGCAGTTAGATTAAAGTAATCCGAATGAATTGTAAAACCAATTTAATAAAAAAATTATGTAATTATTTATAAAAACTATTTGTAACTGTAGGGAATGGCGTGGCCTAATTAGACTTTATCACTTTATTATCACAATATCACCCCGTATTCCAAGGTACAGTTCTGTTGACTCATTATAAATTTAAACAAATTTAAAATAATAATCAATGTTTACACAGAACAGTGGGTAATATTTTATAGACTCATGTAATTAATATTACACAACTTTAGAGATCAGTATGGCATTTTTCATTATTTTAAGACCAATGGGGCATAGCCTGAAGGGAGTTCATCCTATATTCAGGCTATACTCATCCCTAAACTCATCACAGGGACCATAACAATTTCCATGTAAAATTTATATACAGTTAGTTTAGTAGTGTAGGCGTGAGACAAACACAAACAAACAAAGGTACTTTTGCATGTGTATTATTATTAGGATTTTTGATCTCAAAAGTATTCATTGAAGTAAATAGTGTATTTCTATAAATTTACTCCCTTCCGTCCATTCTTAAACGTATTTATTATATAAATTATTTTTTTTTTCGGGTACATAATGCTGAAAAATTGATTGACGTAAAAGTCTTTCTCTAAAGAAATGTTTTAAAATTAAGAGTTTAAATTCACAGGATTTATTTCTAATTGATGAAATGTCTTAGTGAAAGACAAGAACTAAATGTTAAACAACTATTTTTGTGTCCCCCTTTCTTCCCCATTAACTACCAGGATATGTATTGTATATTTATTACTTTTTTACCCAGTTACTACTTTCGGCATTTTTCATGTCACCTTCGATTTACCTTTATACTTTAAAAAAACTTATAAACTGAGCGTAATATTTATTTTTCATATTTGGGACATCCTTTATAATTTATTTATAACTTAATTTAACCTGTTTTGAGATCAATATTACCGCAATCACTTTAACATTATTTAATGTTGTATTCCAAAATTTTATTATTTTACTAGTAGAGACATCAATCTAAGGCTGTAACCTAATAACATATTTGTCTTTCATATTTTACTTCCTTACAGCTTTGAAATAATAAGTCATTCAATATTTCATGAAATATCGTAAATACACATGATGTGCTTGTCCACTTATAAATCAGGCTCCGATCTTTATCATTCGAACATAAGATCGCAAACGTGACTTCTAATCTAATGAAATCCCATGCCGAGTGATCAATAATACAATTATACTTGTCTCAAAATTATATTTCTGAAACGATATAAGTTTAAATGACCATTTAAATTTGTATTTAGACACTCAAAATACTGTTAGCACTCAAACCACTAACAAAAGAACTCCATTTACAAGCGAGTGTTTGTCGATGACAAACAGTTATCCTCTTTAATACAGGTGTGTCTCATCTTTCCCTCGAAGCACCAATGCCACACCTGTGTAGGTTCAAAGATCTGCTTATTCAATTTAACGATCCAAAATTTATTTAAACTGATAACTTAGTATTTGAATAGCTACCACTTAAGTTAAGTACTTGTTCCCACAGCGATTTTAGTAGTAGCGTGTATTGAAACTAGTTTATTGTGATGTCAAATCTTATTTGAGTGCCTACAATTACGAAAAATACTAAAATTAAAAATAAAGAGCATTCACAGTTGTTCATTGAATAGCTAAACATCACTGATTGAAGTATAACCGGCTGGGTGGGTTTACAACTGTAAGAAAAAGTTATTAGGGTGGAATTATTCTTCTGTGTAAAGCCCTAAATTACCATAAAGCACTTAATTTTAGGTCAGCGATACATAACTTATCATGAAAAGTCTTACAAGTTATACGCCATTTTAAATCGTACCTGTTCTAGTTAGTTGCAAATAATTTTAAACATCACGGAAAGTATTGCGGGTTCTGGGGGTGTTTATGGTAAGATGAGTAGAGAAATATGTAATTATTGTTTGTTTAAATCTAAGATTTGTTTTAATTGAATGAAATGGAATTACTTCTAGGTATTTAATGTAAATGTGTTAGATACGTAGTTGAGGTTGAGTAATTATATGATTATATAGATCTCATTTTGTCTCTCAATAAAACACTCTTTTCTTTTCAATTGATTAATGCTACTTTAGGTTTTAAAACGACATATTAGTTAGATTGTTTTAATATAACACTATACAAATTAAAAAACAGAAAATAGTGAACATTATTTTTTGTTCGACCTAGAGTACGGGTTAGGTTATTCCTAAGTATCATTCAATCTGGCATTTAAAATTATAAAAGTTAGCTGCATATTCTGTGGTTTCTACCGCCTGAGAAATATTAAAAAACCTGTTAAAGGGCTTAAAGAAGGAAACCTTGAGTTCAGAAGGTTGTTTTAGACAGCCGATTCAGCAATTCGAACTACCCAAGCTCTTATCAATAATGCATTCCCTACTCTCTACCTTACATCCTCCAGAGGGTTCTTTTCTAAACGTAAACTTACGATTTCTGTTGAATCAGAAGTTTGAGCTGTAATTTATTTCTCACAACTTCTGAAATATGTAGTTCACAAACTATCTATAAGCTTTATTGAGTTAGACATTTAAATTTGTCTTACCGTCAATAAAATGTATTTTCATTACTTTTTTAATTAAGTATATGATAAATCACAAATAAATAATGTTATTATCTAACAGTCAAAACTATATTCAAAACTTCACACTTGTTAAATATTAATATCGTGTTATTTACTTAAATATTACGTTTTAAAAAGTAGGTGACGATTAAAAATGAAAAGAAAGAATACTATGGAATTATATGAAGTAGCATTCTAGCTTATAAAATCTTGAATACAATAATAGCAAAAGCTGAGTCATGACGTTCTGGGCTATGAAATTCTGTCATGAAACCCCAAACCTTGCAGTGATGAAGAATATGACCTTATGCTGATAAAGAATATGACCAGTGAATATGATCTCGTCTGACGCAGCAATGAGGTTTGGTGAAACAGTTGCTGTAGGCTCTCTTTTGGTATTGCCTCTGTGATACTCATATGACAGGTTTTATATGAATACACTTTATTATTTTCGCATTAAAGGATTCAACTTTTCCGATTATATAAAATAGTCGCACACTATTGATGTTTTTCCAAATCTTTTAAGTTCATATATTGTTAATTTTAGGTTAGGTTAGGTTGAATTGGGTTAGGTTAGGTAAAGTGAAATTGAGAAATTTCCGGATATATACCACGTAAACATGAGATTCTGTCGTGATATCGTGTTGTGGAGACATAAGATTTATGTCTCCAACAAATAGGGTCATGACGTAAAACTGACGCCAAGAGTGTTGTGCATATAATTTGTACACCGACTTCTCATTCGTAATTAATATAAAATTTTATCGACCTATAATATGTTAAAATTATAATTTTACACGGTATCTTCATCATTAGTGATTTGTAAAACGAACCATTTTATCTAATTTTGAAATAGATTCTTTCGTATATTGTTTGATGGTTATTCTGCTAATACATGTTAGCAATTATAACAACACCTGCGAACTTTAGACCGGGATAAAAGCATGGAAAAACATTAATTACTATTATCGTTCGTGGTTAGGATTTTCGCAGTCACATGTGAGGTAATAGACCACATACATAGACACGCAAGTGTATATGTGGAATTCGCCACTTTGAGGGTCAGTTATGGATATTTGACAATGTTATAATATTTATGTACACGTCTGACGATTAGATTTAAGTGTGTAAAGGTAATAAAAATGTTATTCATTATATATTTTTAACCCGATATCGATATTCGATTACAATCTCCGCCATAACTAGTGCGACTAACGATGGACTACTTTCTAAACAAATTTCTCTATCAATTAAAAAAAAAACGTGTTGTTTGCTAATACACTGAAGATGCATTCTACGTTGATGAACTTACAAAGGATGAAAAATAATTACTTTAGCGATCCAATTTTCTTGTAATTTCCCTCTTATATATAAAGGAATCTTATTTAATCCTTGGATTAAAGGCTGTTTAGGTTCATAGTTTTATCCTAAAACGAAATATTTTCTCTGTTCCAAAACTATACAAGTAATTTATTCTAACAAATCGTGGTTTTTATGTATAATGTTATGCTCAATAAAATTGATTTTGCAATAAATTAATTAAGTTTAATTGCAATTTAAATTAAGATTTAAATACTAGAAAGGTAGGCAAATAAAACAAAATCCTTTCTATGCGCAATTATGTTATAAAGTTTTGCAGATATCTGGTAGTAAAACAAATGATAATATGCAGCTCTATACAGTAAATGTATACAGTTTATTTGTTTGCAAATTATTTATCATTGTGGTTACAATATCTTTAAAAAGCGTGAAATTCCGGTTAAACATTCAATTCCGTACCTGGAAAAGTTACGGATTCTAAAATGTAAAATCGTATTTTTTAGCGAACCTAAATTGTCTAAGTTTTTTAATAATTATGTTTAAAATTTGAACTATGGGTGAACAGTTTCAGAAACGTTATCAAAACGTCATAAAATTTCCTTCAATATGTAAATACTTAGAGATTGCATACTTCCGTTTATGTACGGCTATATCATCCTTCAGTCGATACGTAAACAAATCAAATTCAAATTATAAACTTTTTTAATAAACCACGTTTAATTAAATGTATAAACATTGAATAGTAACTTTTGTGTAGCTGATTTGTAATAGCAGAATAAGTTTTGATATTTGCAGTAAAATTAACTTATTGTTATTTTACTTGGGGTACATACCCTGAATAATCAATACGTAATTAGGAAATGAATGATTCTCTTTACAGTTCATAACTGTCACCTCATTTTGGGTAGATATTATTAAGTAAACCAACCAGTCCTCGCTGATATAGCATGAACAATTCTTAATCTACAGCTCATTTCATGAAGCTTTATGTGTTAGGTTAATGTTAAAATGTCATAAGCATGATTCTACAAATTAATTGATTTTGCTATTTTCCCGTTTCTATTATGGTTACCCATACGCAAAATGTAAAATGTTATGTCAAGCTAAATTTCATGGAGTATTATGCCCCATCACCGAACTTGAAGATATGAAGAATCATGCGAGTCTATAGATTAAATCGATCTCAAGATGTCATCTAAATAGATAGACAGACATGACACAAGAAACCAAATTTGTTCAGTCCCTGGAGCCTAAGATTTTCAGTCCTTCACTATCGCTCAGTCAATAAATCTTCAGTTTATAACTGTATTATTCTACATTATAGGAAATATTCTTAATAAAGTTTCAGGATGACGTTTTACGTCCTGCATTTCTTGCAGCAGAAGCGTTCATTCGATTCTATTTTGTTAATACAACTTTGATGAATCCTCTTTAATATTATTCTAGCCAATATGTTACGCTTAAATCTATCAATAACTCCTAATGAGACCGTTATAACTTAGTCACTGAAAATAATAAGATCAGAATGTCGAAAGCACTTCTCAATTCTACTATCAAACTTTCTGAATAAATTATACATTACTTTACATTAAATACCTACAATATAAGACGCTCTGATCTGTTTTCCCTGCTACAACACCAAAATGGTTCTAGTATTTGGACTTATACGTCATAAAAACTACTAAAATCAGTTCAATAGACTAGAAGGAAAAATTGCTTTTATTTTAAAAAGTTACTTCCTCAGCAAATCCTTATTTGTTCCATTTATAATGCTTTTTTAAACTACTCTCTTTATATTCCTTCGCTGACTACATTCAGATTTCCTTTAAATAAGTAGTACTAATAAAATATCATAATCCTTATCGATACTATTTAACGCTGTATTAAATAATTATAATATGGTGCCTTCAATTGATCACAATGCTGAAAAATATGAACGATTTTAATGTACCAAAGGTCAACTGACTAAACGTCACTAACTGGAGGATACAATGTTACATCTCAGTAACTTGTTTATTATTCTTATAGGTCTCTCACCGCTCATTTCATCTTTATTTCCGACATCTATATTCGGTATCGTCACTAGTAACTATTTCCTACTCAAAACTTACAACAACCAAGCTAAATATCTTTTTCTTCTTAATTATTTTTTCTTCTTGTAATTTCCTGACCATATCAGCCATCCAATAAGTTATTATTATCACATTTACGGAGAATTGACAATGTGATACAGAAAAGAGGTAGTCTGAGTGAGGTGATTGGAGGAAACGTTAATATAAGTTAACATCTAATTTACGTGTATTAAGTTTATCGCTGCAGGGGGCCTCTACCTATGTTTAGAGTTCTGAAGATTACAGACAAAAACAGTTGCTTTAAAGAAAAGTAGGTCTATTATTTGTTTTTTTTTTGTGGTTCACACAGACACACCTCCGCTCGTAACAGTAATAAATGCCATAACCTAAATGTGCGTGTGGGTGGACTTTCCGGTCGGCCCAGTTCTATGCGATCCTTCAGGTGAGCAGTTCAGTAACAGATTGTCTGCTACTTTAAGACGATGATGGGACCGTAATCGAACAGTGCAGGTTATGTGTGCGATCTACGCCCCTGCCTGTCCAGTACTATGCGATCCTCAAGGTTCACAGTCCCCTCAGATTCTTTGATCCTTAAAGACGATGTTGAGGCCCACAGAGGAACCGATCCTCTTCTCCCGTAATCTACCCAATTGATTCAAAAAATATTCTTCTTCTTCCTAGAACCAACTGCTATCTTATGATTTCGAAATGTATTCCTAAACACGAACACACACACACACACACACACACACACACACACACACACACACACGTAGCAGGGGCTTAGAGAGTGGATCTACTTTACGGGCAGCAACTAGCATAAATGTATAGCAGTGCCAGTGGCGGTAGTCCTAGCCAATCAGCGAGCAGGCTATTAAATATGCGCTTAAAATTCAATTTAACTATTCAACATCGAAACGTAATGACACTAGTATAAAGTAAAAACAATTTAATACCCATTTATAACTAATTGACGAGGTACACACTGCAGGACTATCTATATTATATATTGCACACACCTAACTTACTGTCATTGCTATATAAGATAATGACACTAAAATATCAGTGTTACAGTAACAGTATTGCCTTATCGTCAAAACTATTTCCCACAGTCCAAGTGATGGTTCTATTTTCGATCTAAAATGTTAATAGACAGGCTTAGGTCATCTACAATATAATCCGAGCTACAGACAATTATGGACAAATAATGATTGTCAGTCCACAATACTCATTAATAAATAACCATTTCTATGAAATTTGGTGTGGCTATAAATAATGTCTTTATACGACTTAACTGTATCGGAGTGTAAATTTTTAATTAATCTTGCAAATTAACTTAAGTGTTTATACATATTACATTAATGTTTTTTTAACATAAAGGACAATAGAGCTCTCCACTTCAACAACTCTATGGTATTGTGTCACAGGCTGGAATTAATTATAAAACGCAACAAATCTACTCCACTCACTGCAAGTACTATTCTTTTTCACAATAATTTATGTTGTATAACACACCAACGATTGGAATCCACTGTTACCAACCAATGTCGACAAATTTAAACAATTGTTTGTTGTGGGTCTAAATATGTCTTCGAAAAAATTCCATCCGTTGGTACTACGATAAAATTTCTGCCTCCTTTACCCAGCTTTACACATATAAATTATTCTTTTTTCTAATCCTTTTACAAGGTTCCATTCTAGCTTTGCCGTCCCATAACGCCAAAAGCTGATTGCTTGGCTAGCTGTTTACGGTCGTCGCCGATTGTAGGTGTAAACAACTGCTTTTTACACTTGCACTGCTTGCCATAGCATTGCTTCACTTGGACAATATGTACACGTTTATCCCGGCAAAATTTGCCTCGTTAAATAAAGGATATAGTTAGCCCATGTCGTGCTCTTAAAATAATGTTTGTAGAAAATTACAACTTGCTGTATACCTGCCAGTATGTCATTTATATTAATATTACCGTTTTGTTAGTAACCTTTAGAGGATAACAGATTTTTGATATCAAAAGTTACTCCAAATGCAGTTTACTTTGAAGAATATATTGAGGTTATAAATAAATTAATTTGCATTATAACTAAGGTTTTCCTAATTTTGTTATGTGGAGTAAAGTTCACTTGCGATCCTAAATGACTTTTTAATGTCTCAGTTTCACTGTACAATCGAATATAATTTAAGGTGCTTCATGGATTTTAATTTCAAAATTAATGTTGCACTTTAATTAAAATAATTAAGGCAGTAATCAGTACTTATTTAATAATACGTTTAAATATGTTTAACGGTTATTGAAAATATTAGTGATATGGTGATCAATTTTGTGATTTTAATAACATATAATAAGGTATACTATCCTGGAACAATAAATGTGTCATTAACTTTAAAGTATTGCTGTATATTTTAGTAATTTATTAGGACACTATGTTTAGTTCAGGCTGTCCATTATAAAAACTGATAGTAACGCATCATCATGATAAACCAAGGTGGAAATACTACATGTGAATGCCATCCTTTTACGGGTTAACAGTCCTACAGTTAAAATACGAGCCAATTAGGCTAAGAATATATTCGTACAATAACAAAGTAGTGCAAAAAATAAGTATTTAATTATAGCATATTATTATACAGACCTTTTGTATATCGATTGATTTGCTCTTTATCCAACTTTTACAGCAACTACACACATGACCACTCGACGTCTGGTATTGACTTCAAATAATTTTTGTTACAATGGCTTGTAAAAGCATAAAATAATAAGGATGCGGTTCAGAAGAAGAATAATGTGGTAAAAAGTTCAATAATGGAAAGTTCATGTTCGTGACGGTCTCAGCGTGTACGTGGGTTACAAATATCCCTTCCGACTCAGCGTCCTGTGAAATGCATATTCCCTAAGAGCGGGCGTATAAGATTTTAAGTAGTTTACAATATTATGGTAATATCTGGGAACACGATACCTACAATATTTCTTAATAAAACCAGGATAACTTGGTTCGGATGCAATATTCCTGTATAGTTTGAAAGAGTTTGTTTGTCGGTGTTAAAATAACTATTAAGATGGTGGTCATTCACATTTCGACATTTTCCCAGTTATTTTACTAGACAAATTAAAATTGGCACTATTCATAAAATTATCGTATAATTGCAATCACAATTTATTTCTAAACATTTTTCTTTGACTTTTCAAAGTTCTAGATGGTATGTTAAAGTTATTGAAATATATAATTGAAACGTTATTAACATGCCAATATTGATAGTTATTGTCCCATCTATGTTGGCGAAATTGAACATCTAAACTAATAGTGAATCTGCAGTTTGACATTTAGATATTCACTTTTCTAGATAGATTGGAGCTAACTCAACCACAGTTTTTAGATTATTTACTTGTCCATATACCTTTTATGGTTTATCAGTTAAGTGATAAACTATGGATTTCAAATACTTAAAAGAGGAAAATTATGATATAAATTATAGCACAATAAAGTCAAAATTAGTAGAAAATTTAATCTAAATGCAGTAGTTACTATATGTGAATTTTAACGTTCTTTCTTAGCCCTCACATTTCGAGTATAAATTATACACTAAAACATAATTTTACCAGTGTAATAACACAGAAAAATTAAAGCATATGATTGAAATTATTCGCCTATACGAATGTCCAGTTTACCTCCATTTCATATTGTGGACTACTGTGTAAAACAGCCAGTTCATGTCAAACTTAATTATCGCCCATTCTTGTATCTCTTCGAAGGACCTGGACTCTAGATTCCAGAAAATCTGTAACAGTGTTAGATTTCAGGAGCTGCACTAAGCGGAAGGTGCTAAACTCAATATTCGTATTGAATCAACCTTTCCCAACAAAGCTACGTTGTGTGATTTCATTCTAGTAATACCAAAGTAACTGCAAACAGTGCCAATTAATGAACTTTAATTATTTACCTATCAGGTAAGATGCTTCATCACCTTACTGAACCATAAATAATCTTATCCTTTACTAGTTTTGTAGCAAAACCCGTAACGTTTTTGGGTCATATGTTTACCTTTTAAAATATAATGTTATGATAAAAAACTATTATCATTTTCACTTCCTTTTTATTCATCTATATAAATGGTAGGAGTACGCTACAACACATTTCATGTAATAGTCCTCACTGAAATGAAAATTTCAAAACTATGGCTCATTTAATTCTTGGTATGTCCTGCGGATAAAATTAATGTTTACGTTCCCTCCAAGAGAATAAAGAGGAACTGTGTCAACTTAATGAGTCATACCCTTCAATAAAGCTCTGCCAAATTCTACAGCTAGAAACTCACCATCATAGAAAACATGCCAAGGTATGTATAAATGAAGTCTTAGGCTACATTTGAAATCATTCTAGATATGAGTATCTTTTTTCATTAAATTATTTTTCATAGCACTTTAAAAATAATAAGTTCTCGTGAGCTAAGAAGAATATCTGAACGCAAGAGCGCTCTAATCAAATGTTGTCACTGATTTTTAATATCGACTTTTCACTCTTTTTCTTTTTATTATAAGACAAAAAGTAGCATGCTCGGATCTAAAATGACTCGATTCAGTTTGCTTAGAAAGTGTAATTATTCTGCTTTTCATAGTTGCCACTATATTTACGGATGGACCAACGTAAAAGTATTTACTTTTTCTCAGCAAAGTCCCATACAGTGACATGCACCATTATCAAACTTAGAATGACCAATATATACATGAAGCATAGTCCAAAAGTTCAATTATATTGGTCAGCTAGTTTTCTAGATATTGTCTAGACAGATAAACAGACACAATTTAAACTTTTAAAGCCGCATTAGTAATACACTTTGATAAAGCTCAGCCAATATTTGGTGATGTAACATACAGTTGTGAGACTATTATTGCTGTTTACTTTTATTCTATTTTTATTTACTATTTACTATTGACTTTTTACTCTGTATTTTCATATAAAACATATATATTTGTAAGTTTGTTAGTGTAAACATAAATTTAAAAATCCACCTAATAATGACATTTCTTTCCTGGAAAAATGTATGTAACTTATGTAATAAATAATGTAATATAGAATGTTTTGGAATATTCACTGTAATAAACCTCACAACAGACACAACCTGTTTGGTACGTCACCTAATGGCTAATTGAATAAAGCACAAACAGTCCGGGTAGTTAGCAAATGTTTGACTACTGCCTGTCACCGAATCGCCAATAAGTGACTGAGTAACACAGCGCCGGTGCCATTTAAACTTAGTAATTGGACCAACCGCCACTGACACTTCAGTGTTTGTGTTCCAATTGTCTGTAGTTACTGCTGACGACTGGCTTTACTGGCTTCGTTGGTGCATGTAAAACACCCAATTTTGTACGTTACAGTGTACCTCATTCGTGGTTTATACAGACTACAAGGAGTGAAGCAAAATGCTATTGATATTTAAATGTTATGACAAGTTTAATTGTAAATATTTGTTATTTTTACCACACTTGTATCAACTGAATAAAGTAATATAAATAGGTTTTTATTTATAGGTTCAACAATCATTAGAGGGGATTCATCACATAAAATCTGAATACGCATTGTGCAACATACTTTAATTTCACGTTTAATGAAACATCTAAAGAACTTTAGAAATGTAATCCACTGATATTGATGTCGTTGACATTAAAAGTAAGTGAGGTAATTGGACTAACTACTTTACTGTAAGAAATACATTTTGTTCACTGTTTACTTCAAGACCCTATTTCAACTGTTATTACCTAGAATTAGGTAAGTCATTGCAAAAAATAAAAACCTTCACTTGAAGTGTTATAACGACTTGGATTGTATATATTAATATTCCAGAATATTAATACTTAAATTATAAATGAGACATCCAAGACAATATAAAATATGTTTTGATTAGTAAGCTCCTAGTGAATATTCAGTACAATTTATTACTAAATTGGTTAACTATTAAATATTATCTGGTTTGTCTAAAATAAAAACCACAGTTCTAAATGAAAACAATGGATTTATTTTAAACTGTCAAATTAATAAGTTCAACGTTTCAGAATAATTTTCATCACTCTATTTTCCAAAAAGAATTGACAAATCATTTAGTAAATTTAAAACTTCCTTTGGCAAGAAATAAAAATATATCAAAGTAAATATCAGAGCACTCTTCTAAAATAAAATAATAAAGTTTAAAATAAAAATCTAATACCACTTGGAAATAAATAAAATAAAAATGTTCACTTCTAAGTGCAATCAAAATTCAAAAAGAAAATTTAAACTTCTCTATCCACTATTTGAACCTTAACTTTCAAGTCTCTGCAATTCAGATTACAACTCTCTCAACCAATTATTAATGTTCAATTAATTTCCAATTATTAATTCACAATAAAACAGATCCAATTAAATATTAATAAATAGCTACTTTTCCAAATCTCAATTAAACTTATTAACAAAGTTCAATTTTAATTGACTTTTTTTGCAAGTATGAACCAAATGCAACTTGTATGATTATATTGTGCTCTATTGTTAATCGAAACTCAGTTATTCAGATTGCTCTGTAGTTTCTATGAATTTAATTTTTTCCTATAAAAAAGACAACAAAATTGATTTATCTGATATGATCAGGAAGACTATTTCACTAAAACGTACAATAAATTTGGTGCTTACCTCAAAATCCCTCGCGGAAAAATTTAAGAAAAACGGCGCACTGCAATTAACTTTACTCACTAAAATGACTAATAGAAGGGCGAAAATTATGAGCGGGCGATTAAATACTTCCCTTTCCAATCAACTTTGCAGGACATCCGCGGTGTTCTCTCATTGGTCCAGCTGTATCAAACAAGGAGAACAATAGTCGCAACAAGACAAGTTCTAATCAATTTAAGGCAGTCAACCTGCCTTCCTAATAATTTTAAACTACCAGTACTAACTTGCCAAAGGATTAAGTTACATGTTAGTTTTTACCCTGAATTTTCACAATCTAATCTAAAATTAAAATCCCAATATTTCGATCCCAAAATTTTTATTTCATTTAAGTTTTAGTTAAAATAAATAAATAAATAAATAAGGCCTTTATTCTTGAGCGGATTTCAGTTTACAATCTGTTTTACAAATCGACTCACGTCAAACTAATCATAACAGTACAATTCGTATTGTAAAACTGTGACAATCAAATATTGCGTGCTGGTAATTTACATAGAAAATTCATACTTAAACAACAATACATCATTAAGGTACCTATACAGTTTTAACTTCCTTTTTGAAAGTTTTAACAGACAAAGTCTTTATAACTGGTGGTAAGGCATTGTACTCCTGGGGTCCAAAGTACGAGAAGGACCTTTTTGTAGCCTCCAACCGCAAATAAATCAATGTAGCTTTAAAAACGCTAAAAGTGTATAGCACGTGGGCTTATAAGATCCATCACCAGTATTTATTACTTAAAGGTAAATCATAACACGTACATGTAACCGAGAAAAATAATAATTACAAAATAATTTAGTCTTTAGACTAAAATAATTTTTTTGATTAATACATTTTTTTAACTTTTAACTTTTCATACATTATTTGTTTACATATTTTTTCTGAGTGTCTAACAGTCAGAGGGCTGGCTAAATTTCTCTTATATCTGCCTGTATTCCCGCAAGATATCTTGAGCACTAATATATTGAACTATTGACTTGAATGTTTACATAAAGCTTCATTTATACATAGAAAATAAGGAGTTCTATGATAGTTTACGTGTTTCTATGGGAATTTTCTGAAGATTATAAAAGCCCAACTGTCCTCAAGATACCTGAAAAATTAAGCCATGTGCTAGAAATTATGCGTATTAATGTAATGTCTCAGCGGGATGGCAAAATTCATTTCCGGATTCAGTAGTTCTGTCTCGGTCTTCCACTTATTTTATAAGCAACATTAGTTTTTATAGTGGATCATGTTCCTTTATGATATTTGGCAGAGGGTCTGTTTCTCAAGAAGGATGTGAGCTGTAGATTTGAAATGGAACTTCGACAAAGTCTGTTTCGCAACGCGTGACCTGAAGTACTGCTAATATTCCTACATCATTAACACATTACTAACAATTTGACATAACAAAAAATGTCCATACTAAATCAAAATTGTCGGTAAATAAAACACTGAAACGATCAACAAACTGTATATTCTCAGAATGGTATTTGTTTTGTAGGATTGAACTTATCGTTTCCTATTTATATTTCATTCATACAAACTCGTTGTTATTATGTTTAAACATTAATTTATATTATTTTATGGGGAGTATTCAAACTAGTATGCAAAGATTCAGATCCGCATATGTTATGTAATAAACACGTCTTTTAAAATCATATATAATACTTCTATGTTGTAAATTAATTGTAAAAAGATTCCGTTTGTCCTGGGTGTAAATTAGCCCTGACGAGTGTCATGAGTTCTAGAATGAAAGTGCAACAAGGCAAAAATATGTCAGTCATGTCACACTAGATAAATGCGTTTCCACTGATGAAATCATTGCAAATATATTGGAACTAATATAATACATTGTAATCTTCTATATCAAGGCATTAAAACACGTTTTCTATCTGATATCAGGGTTCTAAACTACTGGGATTTATTTGAAAAGTCTTTTGAAAAGGATACCTTACAGTTACATTTAATATGGGGAGAATGGTAAATCATGTGCAAAACTTCAGTTAAGAGTAAACTAAAAATTAAAAAACTAAATGTAAGAAAAACTAGGAACGTGAGTATTCATAAAATATGACGGAAAACGAGTTTACAGCCTGTTTCTAACGGGATGAGTAAATACAATAATTAAAACGGGGCAGTCGTTACTGACCGACTTCCTTACAAAGTTTACTCCTGCGCCTCTCGTAGGCTCCATCAGTGCGGGAACCCACTGCTCTTAATTGCCGCTGTAAAATGTTCCGTTTATTACCCACCATAAACGTTTGTGTTCCCCTGCTGCGTACAGTTGAGATATACTCCATTATTACATACTTTTATTGTTTTAGTTATTGCTCAGTATTAGTCACTACTAACATATCCCCCACTCATTTTAAAATAAGTATTATAAATTTTATGGACTAAAACTTGATCACTATTTTATTGTATGGTAAAAACACTCAATTTGTATATGTAATGTAAATGTAAGTAGTTCCTGACCAAAAATAAGATATTAGGTTAGTCTTTGATAAAATTTAAAAATCCTAAATATATAGAAAATGTTATGATAATAATAACACAATAATCTTTAGTATTTATAATAGAAACGCTTTAATGCCAGTTTCTCCAAATTTAATAAACTTCCACTTTAATAAGAGTGATATTCCGGTAAGTTTTATATTGACGAGGCGACGAGATCGAGAGAAACATTTGTTTTACAAGAAGGTTTTTAAAATTGTACCACAGTAGAAATGGTCTAAAATTAAAATAAAATCTTGGGAAGATCAGATTTCTTTTGTATAATGTACATTTCCATAGGGATAAAGCGTATCATATAAATAATCTTCGAATCTTGTTTAAAAGTTTCTATGAATATAAAAATTTAATAAATAACCGTAACTGAAACAGATCAATAATGTCAAATTGTATACAGATATTTCACCTCGGTAAGCAGGTGCTTATTTGTTCCTATACTTTCTAAAGAACACTGATACTCACATCAGCAGAGTTCATACATATCATGAAATAAAATCCGTCTACATTTTATAACTTTAAATTGCAACCACGAAAATAATTGATTAAACTATGGTATGGTAGTTAAATAAAACTGGTCTTACCGTCTTTCTCGCTCATGAATTTTGTGGAGTTAACGTACTTTATATTAGGACAAATATAGATCTGTACTTCTTGTACTCTGTACTTCACTTTTTGGCCCAGGGAAAAGGTATAACAATAGAAATTACAGATTCAATTATGCTTCGCTCGAATCAAATGTTTATTGAACAGAAAAACTAGCAAAAAGGAGATAGGTAACTGGTAATGCAATAAATTTAGAGCAGATAACAACGTTTATTGTGATGCTACGTTTTATGTTTGGTAATGTATACGTATATGATGCTGATAAAACGTTATTGAATAACTGTATATGATGTTCAGTGGACTTCTGGAATTAAACTACAGCTTCACCAGCAAGTAAATATATGTGTAGGAAATGTTGTATTACTCATAGTGTACCATTGAGGCACTCTTTATAAAAGAAATGGTTCAATAAATATATATATTGCAAAATAGAAAATTTTTATGTAATATTTAATAGAACAGACATACACAAAAATATTATAAACACAAGAGGAAATGCTGACCTTAATATAGTAGAGGTGCGCACTGCTCATAAAGGTAAGTAAGTATATAAGGCCGTGGCTTATAAATATTAAAGTATACTTGAAAATGTACCGTTAGTATGGCTAGCGGTCTTCTGAACGACAACATATAGAATTTCTTCCGAAAGGCAGACAACAAATTTCTACTAGAAATAAAATGTATGGACATTCTTTTAAGGAAGGGAACCTCAAGTATGATGGGGTCTCTGTCAAATCTCTTCCACAACATGTTTAGTTCTGAATAAAAATTGTGAATGGGCTAATCATGTAATTTAATTTAAATAGTTAATAATGTTCTTACTTTATTCCAAAATTATAAGGAACGTATATATTTTATACCGTAAATGTATGAAGATTTATTTCAATATCAGATATAATACATAGATCAGCGTAATGTAAGGAATTCTATATAATGCAAGATTGTAACTGTGATTATTTATGTATTTTAATGCCATATTTATGTAAAAAGATTTAAATATATATTGACACTGCATACACAAACCAACAAACACCCGCAGTTATAAAGTGTTATAACTGCAGTTAAAATATAAAAGTGCGGCGAGCCGTTACGATACTGGCGTTGTCTGTAAACATTATTGAGTGCAGTTCTTTAAATACCAGCAATATTAGCAACTTAGCAAGTTCTTACAATTTCGTTGCGATCGGCCAAATATAGACACTTATTATTAAAATAGGTGGTATGAATATTTTATTACTCTAAACATCGTGAAGCTAGTAGCGTATTTAGACATAAAGAAATAAAGATAAACGAAATATGAATAAACCATGCTAGGTTTTAATATGCAAACATAGTTATTAAATCTCTTCCAAAACTTTCGAGAGGGAATGAGCTACTTTATGTATTACAGGTTGCATTTGGATATTTTGTAAGTAAAACAAAAATATGATTTATACTTTTTTACAGTAAATGTTGCACCCTATATTATATGTACATACCATAAAAAGTCACATATTTATCTCCAGCAGATTTTATTTGTATATGGTTACAAAAATACCCAAACTTAATTACTTATTTTAACACTAATAAATTTAAATTAAATGCCATAGAGTTCCGAATATGTTTTTTATTATTTTATGCTTTCAGAAAAGTCATCTTAAAAGATTGTTACCTTAAAATAATACTATTAATTGCATTCGATTTATGCAGGCAGAACCTTCCATTTTATCGTTTGATGGTTCTTATTCCTCAACATAAAACTTTCGTGCACAATTTAATTACCTGAAATAACAAATAGAAATATTAAAGTAGATAGCAAAAGCTATTTAAAAATATAAATTGCAGATTAGTTTTCATAAGAGAACTATTGATGTAAATATGTAGCATATACTAGTTTACAGTTAAAATGTGAAACCCGTGTAAAATATACTGTTTACGGCAGTAGCAGGCTTACGTGTAGCGCAGGTGTTATGCTAATCCTGGACCGTCCATCCTCTACAGTACACAATTAATTAGCAACTGTCACAGTGGCTTCTGACTGACGATTGATGAGTAGTTCTAGTCATAATTTTCGAACAGGCTTCTGTCATCATCCATAAGACTATTGTTTTATTATGACATGAATTCCATGTTCAATTTAAAGCATTCTCTAATGGAAAAAAACTTAAGTTAATTCCTCCAATAGATATTCTTTCATTGTTTCATCCTCGTATAAAATAAATCCTCTTCAAAAAATATAAGCAAATAATCGGTTATAAACGTACAAAAATATAATATTTGTAGACGTTTTTAGCTAGATAGCATAAAGATGGTTTAAATTAAAAAATGTAAAACTTTATAAGAAATGAAGATTAAAATATGCCGAAATACGGAGAGTTTGGCCAGTGCAAGGAATACCAATTCTTAAACGGGCACTTAAGTTACATTGAAGTCTCTTACGACTTCAAAATATATAGGGAGATTAAATCAATTTGTATTCTAACTCAAATATAACGAATTATTTCGTTCTAAACGGCAAAATTTTATTTTATTTTAACATTTGATTTAAAATAAGAATAGTTAAATATTAAGTTTTTGTAGCTAAATCGATATATACTAAAAAAGTTGACACAGAAGGTATAGCACATTCATTAATAAACATTCTTCAACTAGATACTGAGTAGCGGGGAGGGGACAAATACATATATTTATATAAAATAACAATCTATTCAGTGCTCAGACTTTTGAATTAAGAAGAATTAAGGACATGCACCAAAGTGAATATAAAACACTTGAAAAAGAATTTATGAGAACTGATATCCAGTATAAAAACGCAGTGTTAAAAGTGCAACATGGTAGTTTAAGTTACTCGTTTTGAACATGAGCTTAAGATGTAGTGGGGAGTGCAACATAATAAATCTTTAAAAGATGTCTATTTGAATGAAAACTATTTGAGATTTCACGCATACATATAGTAACCCAATATGTAAAAAACATTTCAAAATCTAGTCGCATTAAACATAGTGTAAACATATGAATAAAAAAACCCAATAAATCATACAATTTAAAGGAAATATTTAAACATATAATACATCTGCACAAACAAGATAAGGTTAAAAAATGTAACTAATAGGCTGAGGGCATGGTTTATTTGTCCTGTCTGTGTAAAGAAGGTCGGCGAGAATAATGAAGGATGCGATATTCCATGCATCAATGATTTCTTAAGTCATATGCTGGTATAGCCAAAGCCTAATATTCCAAAATTTGAGGAAAAATATCGTTAAGTGGTACTATACAAGAGCTAATTGCACTACCGAGTCTGTGACACCTGATATGTTTTCAGTTCTAAACACTTGGTGAACGAACCAAAGTCGATGGCTTGGCATTGTAGGTCAACATAATGAGTGATTTTCCAAATGAGACCAAAGTTATTAATCTATTTAATTTCTGCAATCAACTCTATTCAATAAAATCTCAATATAATTGAGCCAAACCTTTAGAAACATGTTTATTATGAAAATAATCTAAGATTGAGGAGCGCAAAATTGGGGAAGAAAATACAATAGCTTTAAATGTTCCCAGGTCTGCTACACGGCACTCTCGGGCTATTAAGACTATTTATATAATTCTTTTTACTGTTTATATAAATCATTAGGAGTTTTGATCTAACTAGTATGCTGAAGTTTTTTTTTCAGATTGAGCTGTGCTGATAGAGATAGATCAGTCAAGTTGGTGTTTAGCCTAAGGAGTACATGCTTCAGGTACTTAGGAACTTTTCTGTACAACATTTATCCTCTGAAAATATTAATCTGAAGGAAGTGGAGCTGTTAAGGGACCGCTTTGATTTGGAACTTTCATCACTGAAAAAGATGTGCATTGCACTTTATTTTCATTTAGTTGCAGGTTTGTATAATTTGAAAATGAAAGACATTAAAAGATTTATAGAAACAGTTAATCCTAACGGGCAAGAACTGGCGTATCCCACAATAACATGACCACCGGCGGTGAAACCGCGTAGACCCGTATTTCTGAACGCATCTTGGTAGCTGTTCTACAAATCCAGAATCAGTTACGATCTAATAAAATAACTAATATTTCACATCAATAGAGGTGGGCTTATTCCGTGCTCTATAAAAGTTATTAAGATCCGTCTGATTTACGAAATACTTTTAAAGATCTGGACAAATCCAGATAAGATAACAAACACAAGACTTTGTTCATCCTTTGATTCAAACTTCCTCAGTATTTGTATTTTAATCAATTTGTCCCCAACAAACAGACCTCTATAACGTACAGAGCCAGATCAAAGTCACGTAACAACAATTTTTGAACAAGATAATATTTGACAATAAGTATTCATCATCATACGAATAGTGATACCTACTTCAAGTAAGAGACTGTCTGTCTAAAGTAACAACACTTATAGTACAACTGTTTTCATGGTAATTTGAATGATAAAAATATTCTATTTTACATGTTTTAAAGAAGACTGTATTGTTTGTTTGTTACAAATTTATTCATAGAGATTATATTATAAGACGTCAAATTATTCGTCAAGTAAGTTTCAAGACAAAGTTCTTCAAAGTGTTTTACAATTAAATCGTCTGTACACCTAGGGTTTCAAGTCTTCAATTGAAATCATAATGTATGTTTTTACAACAATTGTATGCAACAAAGGTAATATCTATATACAATTTATGAATTCTAGGGAACATATTATCAATGCCGTTCATATAAATATATTTTATTAATAGCGATTATATAAAAACGTATATATACTGTATCTATATATATATATATATATATATATATATATATATATATATATGTATATATATATATATATATATATATATATATGTATATATATATATATATATATAATATATATATATATATATACATACACATACAGCTTCAACAATGAGTTAGTTCTCCTTTTCTTCATTTTAAGGATTTATATTTAGGGTTTATGTATTTCATGTGTTATGTGTATTTTGTATAATCTATATTTTTTTTAAATTCTGATTAATAAAAGTATATCCATAAAACTGAGAGGCTTTTGTTTTGTAGGGTTTGGTATAAACAAATGTGTTATCGATTTCCGCTTGGAAGGAACATAACACACATGAAACCCTCCTCTATACACACAGACCAAAGGCCATGCTACAAAAAGCTACAGTAAAAGTAACTGACCACAACACGACAATGGCCGTAATCACGTTGCTGAGAACATTAAGCTGGTTAATGAGGTGTTGTCCTTCTGCTGTCAGGAGATAACATGAGTCTACGGTATTGTATACTTTTATTCAGCTATTTACTGATTTATGTTACACTGATTATTGAACAGTACCGATCGCTATTTTAAATAAATTCTATGGCTGAGAAACATGCATGAAAACTGTAACGAGTTAAAAGAACAAGGAAAACCATTTAGGTTTTGATTTATGATGACAATTGAGTGTAATACATATTAATCCTGCCACATCATTGTGAATACAATACCATGTTGGGTATATTTATTATATAGTAGCATAGTAAAATTATGTATATCATATGTCAAAGAGATACATCTCTTCGTCAAACCTAGAGCAACTAAACTGGGCCACTAAAATCGTTCTCAACTTTTTTTTAAATAACATAAAAGCAAGTTAAAAACAAACGAGTATCCACTGGTTCTACTTAATTTAAGTACTGATGTGGTTTGGTATTTGTATATTATTAAATTTTTATTAATTTCCTTTTGGTATCTTATATATCAAAGCCGCTGCAATGGAAATGCTAAAATTGCATGTTCCAATGAAAATGTCTCGCCACCCCTCGAAGGAAAATTATCATAATGAATGAAACATTAAAGCATTAAAAAATTGTTGAACTCATTCTTAACTTAAACGAATTTTGACCTTAAAATTTGAATTTTTGTTTCATAATTTATTTTAATGTGTAATGTTTTTTAGTAAGGCGTTGAAGATAGAGCTCCACTTGATTAACGAAACTAGTATATGCCAGAGTAAGTAATGCTAGAAAAGATATTTCTGGTGAGTTAATACTGACACGATTATTGTATAAAATAATACATGGTTGTTTATTTACGCTTTGCTATATGCGCTTTAATTCTGTGGGAATAGCTATAAATACATTTGTAATCTATCCTTGAATATGTAACTATCCTCACTCAATTTATATTTTAAAATAGCTGTTACCCGCGGCTTCGCACGCAATATTTAGAACCTTATAAGTCCTTATATTACTTAGTAAAAGCAATTATAATGTAATATGATGGGAGTCCTATAACAATTTTAAAACGTAAGTAGGCATACATCTCCCTTGTCATCCCGATCAAGAAAACACAAAGATCGTATCACACAGGTGTCGTAGGACCAAGATGCCTACTGCAGTTAAAAAGTGCCTACTTAAGACGATCAAATTCACTTACCTACTAAGTAACAATTAAGCTTGCCTCCATATTGCTTCGATCAAAATACTATATACGTTCGATTATCTAATTCTCGTAAATATAATGTGGTCAAAATTGTAAACTATGGGCTTTTGTATTCTACTTTCAATCTAAAATGTTTCCAGGGACATAGTTGAGTTTGATTTGTTGTTCTGATGAAGAAAATACACACATAAGTATGACTGAGAAGCCTATTACGGCCTAGGGGGAAGTTCTACCTACTTCCTAAGTACTTAAGGTATAAGAGGGAAATCCTTATTATGGTTATGCAATATTTCAAAATACAGTAATTGGTATAAAAGTTTTGTATTACACTTGTTTTTTTTGGATTGTAGCCAAGGAAAGAATGAATCGTTGAGGCATGTTAGTATTCATTTCTATGTTTCCAGAAGCCACTGCTAAAATGCTATATCAAAATGTTAAGGAAGCCCACCAGTTTAAAATAACTTATGTGAAAACATTCGTAACTTTGTTCATTAAGGTTATTGTTATAACAATGTTTAAATAATATTTTAAATGCATTAGATAATTTTAATCAGTCACTGACGCAATAAGGAGTAACATTTATATATTAATTTTTCATTTACTATCTGCATTACACTACTGTTTACTTAATATTAAATCAATTTCAAATGTGAACAGATGTTTCAGCCATATTGTCGAACTAAAGCTGCAGGTCGACAGCTGTTTAGTGCCAGTTTAATTTGAATTATGAGAAACAAATTTTAATAGTTTAAATTTTTTTAATTGCAAAATATTTCAGGCAACTTTTCTAACTTTTTCCTCAGAAAAACTTTCCTCGGATTTTAATGGCCATTTTACAAAAAGAGTTGACCGAATCGGTTTAGCCGTTATCAAGATTTGCGCTTAGCAACACATTTTGCAATTCATTTTTATTTATAAAGATTAAATTACGAAACAAATAAAATATAATGAAAAAGTATACGTTGCAGTTGTATTGATATGATACAAAATGGAGTACTAGTATTAGGGTATTTCTAATCATACAGGGTGTTTGAAAAGTATTGGTACGGCTTAATATTTTAAAAACCATAGGAGATAACATCTATAAACTTTGCACAGTGTCGTATGGCTATGTCAACTATTTTTCCTTGCTATTACCATGACATGCCAACCATGGGGGGACGGCCCACAAAGGAAAACATGGAAATCTTAAATTGAAGCATGGGTCGAGTGATACCTCATTTGAAAGAGCTCACTTAGTACAGTTGAATTCCGCAAACCACATCTCAAAAGGTTTATCCAATCAGAAATGGCGGGTTGTTTTAGGTACACATTGTGAAGTACATTATGCGCTGCCATTTCTGACTGGATCGTCGTATTCTGATGCGGTAGGCGGCGTTTCACTCTACTAACCAATGTGTTTTCACTGACTTTTTTTAATTAGAAAATTATGTCATAAATTTATAACACAATAAATAAAACTAAAAAACATCGGTATTTATTGTGTAAGAGTCCCTTGGAGAGCCTCTCCATACTTATTTTACTCATTCCAGATTTATTTAAAAAAGAGCCTTCTTTGGAAATATTTGCAAGGCACTGGTTCAGCCTTATGCATCAGCATCTAATTTAAAACATAAACATAAGGTTTTTAATTCTGAAGATTAAATAAACGATACTACATAGATCATAAATAAATAGAAAGCTTTAAAACATAGAACTTGTTCAAAATCAATAAAAATGTATTAAATAAAACAGAAATATTTCAAAGTTGCATTAGGTTATTGATTCTCACGTACTACTTTGAGCGCATTATTGTTATATGGAATCCTTTTTATTATTTTTTATTATTATCGTTTTTCAGCAGTAGTTAACAATATTGCATAGCTAAATGGGGACATTCTAGTAATCATATTTCTAAGATCACAAAATTTCGGTGCTAATAGGTCTTTTCCACGATTGATGTTATATCAATATTACCTAATAATAATAATAATAATGGTTGTTACGGATGGGAAAAATTAAAATTAAAAAAATTACATTCCAGGAAGGACGGGTGGGACATGAGGTATTACGCGTGCACTTGAGAAGATGCCAACCCACCGATGTTGATCTTGGTTTTTGTCTCGCTTCATCGGGTTAGTAAAGTATAGGGCGTTAAGGACCTCCAGGGCGTCCAGGGCTGCAGTGCGATTCACAGAAGAACGAGTCACATCTGGGGATAACAGATACTCGTCTCTGGCATCGGAAAAGGTACAAGTTTAGAGAGGAACCACCACGAAAACCAAGTGGTAAGTGACTGCGATCGGACCAGGTCACCTCGGACGGGATATTCGTAACATACACCACACACTTTCATAGACAGAAAGACGCTGCGAACTCCAATACGAGACTACAAAAACAACACAATACGAGACTTTTGAGAGACCGCGGCCGGACCATATCTCCTCGAATGATACGTGATACACTAACCAATTGTGTGTCTAAGGGACTGCGGATAGATAGACAGACAGACGGGTTAAGATAAGATAAGATTTTTATTGATCATTAGACATTACATGCAATAGATCACGTCAGAATACTTATACTAACAGTAAAATATTATCAAAACAATTTAAATTAAACACTCATTGATAGAAGACGCAATAGTTTACATGGAAAAGTGTATTATAATAATAAAATAATGTTAGTGAGTCAAAGTGTACTATTTAGGAGAACAATACACTAAAAAACTATCCCACTGATGTCAGATGAATAAAATTCTGATAAGTCATAAAATGGCCTTTCTACCAGCCACTTATAAATAACCGTTTTAAATTTATTTAATGTAACACTCTGAGCATTAAAAGGTAGTTTATTGAATAGATCTATTCCAACGGCCTCATATGAAGTTTGAATTTTGGAAAGTCTTGTGAAAGGTTTGCTGATCAGGTTAGCACCTCGGGTATTGTGAATATGGATGTGCTTATTCAGTGTCAGGTTTTTAAAATTATTTTTTTTATATTTACAGTAAATAATGTAAATATTGATGACTGTTAAAATGGTTTCTTTTTTAAAAATTGGCTTACAATGATCTTTGAAATTAGCATCCGCTACAACGCTCATGCTAGGCACTAGCAAGATTTGAGAGATCAACGGAGTAGATACTGGACTACTGTTGACAGATGAGGGCTCATGCGATGACAAGACAGGGGTCAAAAATCGCATTGTAACAGGGTGTTTACCGGTGTGCGAGTTTTTACGGCTTAGTATCTCTGTATAATCAGAAGAAGTGCGAACAGACGCCGAGCAGTCCTTCCCAAGACACCTCCAACTAACCTCACCACTGACCAGCGCCCTGTCAAAGCGATATTTGTAGAAGCGATATTTGTCAATAATAGTGCATGCTTTACCATTTTTAGTTTTCTCTATTTGAACAGATATCATGATATTAATATTATGTTAATTCAATTCGGTATATAGACCCACCCTGGTAGCAAGTGCCTGAAAGATAGAGAATACCAGCAATGCTGGTTCGATATCAAGAACATGCAGGCGCTGCGGCGTAGCCAGAAAAATCCAGTAGCAGCGAAGATATATAACATCTCAGCCGTTATCAGTGAGCGGAACAGGGATTCCCCGCGGGACGGTAGTAACCCAGGCGGCGGCTGCACTGCAATGCGCGAGCCAGATGCGTACTGGTTTGATCAGAAATAATTAGTGAAGTTAGAAGTGAAATCATCGTGATTAATGAATTCCACGAAGATGGATCAACCAGTATAAATATGAACAGAATTACGTTCAACAATGAAGAACAGTGTTCTACTAAATTGGCATGTATTATAACCAATACAAGAACTAAATATAAGTACCTGATATACTTACTTAATTATCCGATAGTATTTCATTATGTACCGCGCAACTAACAATTTAAATTAATTTATTTCGGGAGCATTAAAGTGTCACTCGGAGGTACCTGAGTACCAATCGAATGATACCATATCTCCCTCGAATGATACACGATACACTAACCGATTGTGTGTCTAAGGGACAGCGGATAGACATACAAACAGACGGGACCTCGCGATGTCACCACCAATAAGAGGCGGTCGTTGAATCAGACGATAGGTACAAAGATCACTAATCAGCTCAATCGTATTGATTTTACTCTGAACCATTTCAAAGGTAGCAAGGAGTTTCTGATGAATATTACAAACTAAACCTAATGAATAGTTGTAAATATAAACTACTGTCTTCCCGTAGACGTTTAGTTCTGTTTGAGGAAAATTTATGAACTGCTGACATAGAAATCCATCTAAACCATATCAATAACTCGCCTTAACTATGTTTGTAAACATTTTATTATTCATTGAACAATAGTAATGTACTGTCGTAGTTTTCAATATTCAATGTGAATATTAAACAGTTCCTTTGTAACAAATAATGAATGAAATATGCAATGTATTTAATGGCGGAATATTAGCTATTTGAAAGTGTAATAACTAAACTACAATTGAACAGAATAGGAATAGAGAATTTTTAACCTTCTAATACTAGGTAAACTAATGCTATTTAGGTTACAATGACAATATTTATTAATTTAAAATAAATATACTCGTAATAAATAATAATATAATCTATCACCATTAATCGGTAACTTTATAAACGAATATGTATGTGGATGAGTAGTATTTGCCTGGCTATAAGTCGCATCAACAAATCAAAATGAGTTCAGTTCTGATATTGATAACACTATTATCAATCTCTTATCTAAATTGTCGATTTGCTTTTTAATACTGCAGATAAACCATCACTTCAGAGAAAGTAATGAAGCTTACGATAAGTGAGCACTCATGTTAAGTTGAATACCGGATAAAAGCACGAACTAACTAGTTTTGCAGATTTCAATTAGTTATTTCCGCCAGTAATATTAACTTTGAATGGACATCTTACTGAAATGAGATAAATTACCAGACTAGCCAATGCACTGTGTTATTATTTCCAACAGTGAACTTGATTTGACTAGAATATACTACTTATGTACGTAATATAAATTGGTGAACTTAATACATGTTCATATTAATCAGGAACCTATAGTATTTGTAGTAAAATACCTTAACATTATGTAGAAATATATTAATTAAGGCTAGGAGAAGATACTAAGCAAAATAAGCAAGCTATTCATGGTTTTAATTTAAATATTGAGATTAACTAGTTCATTATATACATTTTCCGTAAAATATTGAGATTAAAATAAATTGAAAGAGAATAACACTTAGGCTGTCTAACTTTAAATATTAATTATTTATTCCGCACAAGCTATTCTTGGATATTATTAAATCCCACTCGTTCCTTTTTATATACTCCTTTCACAAATCCTACCATACAACGCTCATGAATTATCACCTAATGTTAAAAGAAATATTAACTTACTTTTATATTGATTTAAATTCTGAACAAGGTAGAAGTACGACACACTCCATGCCATGTAACAGGCTTCACTGATGTGTGCAAAATCAATTTTATAGCTAAATGTATTACGAAATAAAATGTTAAAGTTTATATGATTATACTTATTTTGTTAATAAATTTATGTGTTATGAGTTTTTTTGTTTTAATCTACTTATAAATATGAGAAATGTTTACTAACCCCAGATAAACCCCATGGAGTGATATGCACCATCATTCAACTACGTTTTGTTTGTATAGAAATGACATTTCATGAAAAGTAAGGCTATATAAGTTACTTTTAAATATATTTTGTGGACAGACAGACGTAAATAAAGTTTTCTGGCTCCTGGAGTGATAAGCTTTGTTAACTAGCCAAACTAACCGTAACGTACAATTTGGGGACAAATTTCTATTAATATTGTATTTGAGAAATACACCATTGATATAAGCACTTAAAACTGAAACTCTCCTATTTGTTTGAATTATTAACAATTTAACAATGATTATTTATGCATTATCAATATTAGGATTTGTAATACAATGTAACTATGTATTAGCAGAAACGCGGATAGAACATCACAAGAGGTATTTGAGAGACTATCTATTCTTGTGAGAAGGAGTACTCACGTGATATGAGATAACCAGATAGAAACGTGCAATCTGAGATTTGCACACAAGATGTGAACCTAGTACTTGTATATTTCTGTGTATTTTTATCTGGCGTATTCTCGCAATTAGACCATTTTCATTCAAATATGTAGTGCGGATGCCATACATAAAATTGGCTTATCCAATATTTGAAAACCGTGTAATTCTCAACATTATTTAGTAGTTGTTTGAACTCGATTGTTATTAGTTCCTTAGTACTGTCTAATATATTTCAGTCATGGACATACTGTAGATTTTTCTGTTCTGTCTTTGTGTTAATAACATTATAAGAAGCTACTGTTTGAGAAATTTCCTTGTTCTATACAGTGGAAAAACAATCATTCTAATTCATCCTAAATACACACGGTGTTTATTTAGCCGAGAGGTTAGCACAACTTCTGAAAATAGCGGTGAACAAATTAAACTACTTTTTAATTATGAACGCATGGTTTATCTCGCATTATTTTTCTTTATTTAAAATCACAATTAAAAACCGGGTTTATAGGAGTAACTTGACCTTGATAATTAATTATACTACCCTATCAAAGAGACATTTACATAACAATAAATAATATAACTTTCCACAAAAAAATCGTGTCATTTGTAGTTATACAAATAAATATATCAATTACCCTTATTCATAAAAAAACTTTTGCAAGAGTAATGTTATGTTATAAAGTTTTAAAAATCTCTCGGGGTAACGTTTAATTGTAAAAGTAGGTTGGAACGTAAACGGTTGTTGTACATTTCAGAGGGTAATATGTAATAAATACGGTAATGTAATATGACCTCCTACTGGCGCCTATCAGATGGAGGTCGATGTCACTAAAGAATGTTCAAAATTACCAAGCATTGATGTCATGAAGCATTGAAACTGACATCTCGTGGTCCATGGAAGTAACTCTTATTTTATGGATTTGAAGTACAAACCTAATTTTCCTATGATGAAACAGGTGAACCTGGTTTATCCGGAGAAAATTAATCCAGTGCCCCTGTTGAGGAAATGAGAATACCTTATCAACCAGATTACACCACATTTATGGTCTAGGTGTCTCTGATGTCCACCTGATGATGAAAATAATTCTATTTGAGCTTCTTCGTCACCGATTTTTTTATCTGCTCACACGAGCAGGACTCCGTGATTTCAGAAGTCAAGTCTCTGACGGCGTCAGATACTAGCCAAAGCAATAACAGAAAAGTGAACTAGAACCAAACCAACATTTACATTGAATCATCGATTCCCACTATAATAATCTCAGTGTACCTAGTCCAGTTATGCAGGGTATAAATTAAGGCCTGATACGCCTGGATCTATTCCAAACGGATTAAGATATTGATGTATAATTTTTACCATACTTATTAAAATGCCTTTTTGGAGGATACAAATATTTTCCCCCTCCTTAACCTTTTTCAAAGGGCGGTAGAGGGGATCACTTTAAATTTTCTAACTGCAACCCCTATATTGTGACATGGTATTTAAAAAGTAACTTCAAAAGAAACACAATTAATTAAACAAAACATCTCTACGAAGATCCTAGCAACAGTTATGAGTAAACAACCCCTAATGTCTAGTGTGTAAATTAATTCCTGATTCGCCTGGATATATTCCAAACGGGTTGGATATCAATATAGAAACTTCAAAATACTTATTAAATAATTTTTTAGGGTAAAATAAATTTCATCCCCCCCTTTTTAAATCAGGGTAAAAGGGGGTAACTTATAATTTTAAAATTGCAACCCCTTTCTTTTTACAACCCCTTTTCATAAGGGGGAAATGTTTTTAACCTCCAAAAAGTCCAAAAAAGTATTTTAATAGATATTGTTAAGATTGAACATCCATATCTCAATCCGTTTGAAATGTATCCAGATGTATCAGGACTTAATTTACACTCTGTATGTAGCATGTTAATATTACATATAGGAAAGTAGTTTAAAGTTAACTGACACTAAACAACTGTTGCCACTTTCAGTTGAAGTTCACCAAAGAGGTGGCAACATTTTTGTACACTTAAGTTTTTATTAAATATCAAATGTACAGTGCTTGAACAGTTGTGCAATGCTGATTGCAAAAACAAAATTACTATCTAAATGTTTCAACTGATTGGGCAAGTGATAAAGATAACCATTAAACGCATTTGAAATACTATTTAAACTTTGTTAAAAACAAATCATAATAAACAAAGCTGTGCATATTTGAGCATATGGGTATCTGAAACTTGTTAGATCCTTCAAGAGTTTCAGAAGTGGAATTTTTATTGTGCATTAAGGAAAACGGGAGGATGACACATTCATGCCTCAGTGAGCAATTACGAAAAAAGTATACTTCTAACACGCAAAACCTATAAATGATTATTTGCAATGTTAGATAGACTTAGTTTCAAAGATTTTCCACTATTCCACTTATCCTGGAAGTAGAACACAAGCGAACCTTTACTTTTCGACCAAAGTAGCAAAGCATCGTTCAATACCTCACTCAGTACTACTTCCTGAAATCACAGAAACGAAAGCGTTTTTATAAATATAAAAGATCTTTAAGAGAGAAAATCAGGTTTCAAACCCTAGAACTACAATTTTTAAACTTCTCGATGTCTTATAGTTATGAATTTAGACATTCGAGTCTCTTATACTCCCAAAACAAAATTACAGAGTTTACATGAAGATCAACTAGACAAAAGGATTGACATGGGATTTAAACCCCTAGAATAATATATTTTTGTTTTCCAACTTCCCGTTGTCAACACATGCGAACCTAATGACTGAAATGTGCAAATCGAAGACATGTTCATGAACATCAAGCCAGTATAAGAGTTATATAATGATTTAAAACTCTAGAAAAAAAAAAACATTTTATTTAGTTTTTAAATTTCTAATGGCCTAAAACCATAAATAGAATTATACTTGGCTTAAAATCTCAATAGACAAAGTAAATGTTTTTCATGCCGATCATCTGTCAAATGGGGTTGTAGACCGTGGGAGAAGAAAATTTTGTTTTCCAATTCTGGCTGTCCTAAAACAGTAAACTTTGATACTCATGTCTAATATGCACTCAAAAGACTATTGCAGACATGCAGTATATTAGACCGGAAGTAGATTATAATGGTCGGAAGTAACCGCTTTCGAGCGAAATAAACTTATCAGACCTAAGTATGTTTATAATTACTTGATGATGTTGTACCAACGATGTAAACGCTATTGTGACACCGAAAATATGTTAGTCCAGAAAAAGATTACAACGGGCTGAAGTAAACAAGTTTTGATTAAAGTAGGCTTCTTTCTCTGACCGAATACGAATATATTTTTTGATCGTGGTAATAAACCAAACTATACTAAGAATAAAAGAACACTGTAATTATAAACAGACAAAGTAAATATGTTTCATGTAGATCAACTTTTAAGTGGGGCTAGTCCGGTTGTAGACTCTGGGAGAACCAAAATTTTGTTTTTAATATTTGGCTGTTCCAAAATGTGAAATTTTTCACACATGTGTATTATGACCCAAAATACTACTACCAGTACATGAAATATGTTAGAATAGGAAGAGATTACAATGGTATAAAATTGGTACATGGGTAACATAAAACCGAAGAATTTACTCATTTATAAACATACTTGAGTAAAGTCATATTTATAATGTGTGGTGTGTTGTAAATTGACTGGTAATTCTTTAGTTAAATTCTATCAGGTTTTATGACACTCCGTTAACTTAGTTTGTTTAGACTCACAGAGTTCGATGATTGGGCATGTCGTTGAATATCTGAGAAATTTCAAGAGCTATTGACTTATTTCTTCATTCCTCAATATCAAAGGGATCAGCCAAACATTGTATTCAACGGTGCTACTTTAAAATATAACAGTGGCTAAGCGGTATTAGCCTAAACCCAGTGAAATGAGTGTAGAAACAAATTGCAATGGACTGCCTCATCTCACGATGCATCAGCCCTTAATGCCATTTTAAATATACATTCTGCAAGTCCGGTGGCCACATAAGTACTTGAAGCTGCAGGTGCCAAAATTCTTTTGACCAGCACCTAATGAAGAAGAAAACGATAGTGAAAATGAGGAAGAAGAACTTCCCCTACCATCATCATCCCTCTACGTTGAAGATAGGTAAGAGACTGCAACCAAACGGAATACCTAATAGATTCAGACCTAGATTCTTCCCAACCAAAATGCATACTACTATGAATGAAAGCAGCGATTTTTCAGGACTTAGGTACTTCCAAGCTATGTTATTATGTATTTTAAACTAAATGTTTTCATTACACATATTTTTACTTCTAACCATTGATTTTATATTTTTAATCATAATAAAACTTGTCTGGAATTAAAAATAACTTTTGTCTTACAATACACTTTTATTTTAATACATAGTGAAGAAAATATAAAACTTATTAATCTCACCGCCAATCCAAATGTAGACCATATTGTAATGAAGACTAAAGATTATGTCAAGTGTTATTATCAAATACAAGGAACGGAAAGTGTGTATAAAATGGTTTTTTATAAAGTGCTGGTTACTAACGTAATATCTCAGTCCAGTACAAATCTATTCAACTATGTAAATTAAAATAAAATTTATTTAAAAAACCAGTTGTTGAAGTAAATTAAATTCATTAAAAACATTTTTGAATTTTATGGCGGAATGAAGACTTGCTCTGGTGGAAGGAAATTTTTAAAAACAAAAAAAATGTATGCTTGTTCAAGGATATTGTTGTGGTAATTCTTTTCATGACTATTTCCATTATTACAAATACCGTTATCTAACCGGTTGAAATGTATACCTCGTTGACATAAACTGAGCTATTTTTCATACCTAGTACCTTTTGAATGAAAAAACAACAGCCATAACTGTCTCAAACAAAAGGTTTTCCAAATATTAATTTGTAGCAAAACTAAATATTAACTGTAGGTACAGTATATTACTAGGGAGTGTATATTCTAATTTTATTGTGTAAGAAACGTATGAAACTTTACATGAGTTATCATCTGTTATCTTTTTTTAACTTGATATTTCTTAGACCTGATTTAAGTTTTGTTCGCCAGTTATTCAAAAATTGATATGGGGATTCACCACTGAAAACATTTTTTTTTTAATACACAATAAAAATAGCTTAACCATTTTTTTTCTAGTGTGTAGTAGGCTAACAAAAAATACAAAAATATAAAACAGCCAAATAGTTGTCACATACAGCCTACAGTGAATAAAAACGGGGGTTTTTCGCGTTTTTCAGACCATATTTCAAATTGATATATCTAAGAAACTATCCAACATATTGCACTACTCATGGTCTAATTTTGAAGATATGGATCTAATCTAAATATTTAGGTACATTTATCATGGTAGCATTAGTCGTTTTAATAAAATAATTTAGTAAACTTTAGACTTTAAAAAAAAAAACATGCATATATATATAAAATAATGTTTCTATTCATCATATATACCTAAAAATCTAATTCTACCTAAATATTTAGAAAAAGAGCTACTTAATATGTGGTAAAATATGAACTTTCTATCTCAATTAGTTCCCAAGATATATCGATTTTTGTCTGAAAATTTATCGAAATTCAAACTTTCGGAAAACTGCGATAGAAAGTAAACGTAGGTTCAACAATAATATATCACGTATATTTTTTTAGTTTATGGTTCTGAAATAAATTTACACAATATATTAGGTCAAAAGGTTGTATTATACATCAATATTAGGTCATATTATTATGTCAGTGTTCAATAATATATATATATATATATATATATATATATATATATATATATATATATATATATATATATATATATATAGAAGTGTGTTGCCTATTGGCTTAAATAGTCTCTTAAGCAGTTCAAAAGAAAACTACAATTATCTTGTACAATATTTCGTTGTATTAACAACTTTTTCAAGTACACAATAATAACACAGAATAAAATAAACAAACAAAGGAAGCCTTTGTTTGTTTATTTTATTCTGTGTTATTATTGTGTACTTGAAAAAGTTGTTAATACAACGAAATATTGTACAAGATAATTGTAGTTTTCTTTTGAACTGCTTAAGAGACTATATATATATATATATATATATATATATATATATATATATATATATATATATATATATACATTGTAAAATAAAACAGAGTTCGCTCGGTGACGTTCAAAAGTCACCGGCACCATATGTCTTCCCCTCCGCTTCTATTTTCCTGGTTTCTTCCTCAAGCTGTGCATGTCTCAACTTCCTTCTGTACTCTGTGAATTTCATCTTTTTGCGTTTCTGTGCCAGTGCTAGTCTTTTATTGTCGAAGCGCTTGGCAATCTTGGCAGCGTTTTTTCCTATTACTATTTCTATTACTACTTCTTCTTCTTCTTCAGCATAGAGTAATGAAAATAAAACAGTACAATGATTGATATGCGTATTAAACTAGATTTAAATATCTGGTTTACATATTTATAATGAAATATATAAAAGAAATTATGATGTTTTATTACAAAATAAGGTATCTAGTAAAAATGTGAAATTTTGGACATTGACGCGCTTTCAAAAAACGTTATTTTTCATACTTAGGGTTAAAATATAGGTCTTAGGATACTATGTTTTTGTTCAGTAGGTTCCAAAAGACAAAATATGACAAAAAAACTTGTTTTGAAAATTTCATAATTTTTCAATATTTTCAGTGGTGAATCCCCTTAAGTTTTGTTCGCCAGTTATTCAAAAATTGATATGGCTTGTTAAGATGTGACTTTGTTTAGATGTTATGACCGTGTATCGAAGTGTTGGATAACAGCTACTTTGAGAGCAGGAAACTAGTGCGTAGTAAATTATGGGAATGCATTTCTTCTAGTTTTTTACCAGACACTTATCTTCTGTATTGGTTAGAGCCAAGAGATATGATGTTATTTTCAAGGTAAAGTGGAGATATCACAATTGAAAACTGACACACGATTGATTTTTCACTATCTTATAATTTGTAAAGTTCAAATGATAAGAGTATATTAAGGTATAGTGCAAGCCCATCAACTTACAGTTCAACACACCACTGCAGACATGAGATTTGAAGCGGTTCTTATGGTAGCTATTGGTAAGTTAAAAATTCATTTTAGAAGATTGCTTTATAACTTAATTTATGGCGTGAGCTCTTTAAAGCTTAACTTGTTTTAGCAGTATATTTATATTAACTCATTTTGTTATTTGCATCTCCTACAAATAAGGAAAGCGATGCACTTTTTCAGATAAAAGCTAATTAAATAGTGAATTTAATAGTTAATTGCGAATCATTAACTTTTAACTAATTTATGGATTGTCTTGAAGTGTTCATCACATATGTTATATAATGCAATAAATATATGATATAAAATATCTGTTAAGATTACAATTGTTTATTTTTTTAATATATTTAATTTTTTTATTACATTTTTTAATTTTTATAATAAACAAAATACTAATTCATATTTTAGATAAAATAGTAACAAAAGCCCAATAAATTCAGACCTTTTAAATGGTTCAGAAAGTTGAGCCTAATAAAAAATGAAGGTTACCGAAATTGGCTTAATTAAACCTGTCCTGGTGAGTAGTTATTAATATTTTGTCTTCTTTTCCTCTTAAGTAGCCTCCTTTTTACTATGCTTTGATTTGTTCCTCTGCGGATTCATATTTTGAAATTTTCATTTTGTCAGTAGTGTGTAGGCCTTTAATCATATTCAAGTCTTATGCAAAATTAAAACAATACGCATGTCTTTAAAAAACGTTGTAACTTACAATATTCTTTTTTATCATAGACTAAACAGATCTCCTCATATGATAAGATAATAACTATATTTTTACACAAAAACTGCACGTTTTTCCTTACGCAAATTAAATCTTTTTCAGATCATACTCAATATTCTACGTAATTTTCATTATAAAAAAATGTAATACAATGTTAAATTCAGAAATTATGTCATACATTTATAGGTCCGATTTAAAACAAAGTTACGTATTCTTTAGTATTTCAGGATATTATAATTTGTTATGCTAATGCCACATATATACAGCTTAAGTACGTAATAAAACTACTCGTATATTATATTAGGTTATAATATAAGTTAGGTAAAATACAATCATGTTGTTTAATATGTGTTACTATAAAACACAACTTGAGAGAGTATACGAGAGTAATTACAATTAATTTTTACCTATTTGTCTTGCAAAATAGTTCTATATATATATAAGTTTAGAATAAGAACAATTATATATAACAATGTAGCAAATACAGTTTTAGTAATTAACAAATACACAGTTTCTATTAATAGGCTGAGTGTCAGTGACGTTTATCACGCGAGTGATTAAAAAGTGTTAATTTCTGGTTGTCTGTATATACGCACTATATCTCGAGAGTAAACTAATTCCCAGGCTTGCAATTATATGTGAAACTTAATTTAATAATCAAAATGAAGTTCAATGACGGTTGATGTCACTCCATGAAATTGGCTGAGCGTTGGCTGACATTATTATATTACTTTTATGAATAGTCAAAATAGCAAAGGGAAAAAATTATTGTACAAACAAATTTGTAAATAAACTGGGTGCAGTCATTTTAAATTTGAACATGTAGTAAAATAGTACATTTAATGAAGTTACATTGTTCGACTATTCAGTTAAACCGTCATTACGTGGTGTCAGGTCTAGAGTAGACTCCCTTGTATCGAATTTAATATACATATTTATATATAAAAGAGTTTTATGATGGTGTATGACTCTCCATGCGATCTCTATCTGAATGGTAGCAAGCCAAAACCATATTGACGTTGGATTTTATCTCTTGACTGCATTGCGCTATCAAAAACCAATTTTGTATATTTTTATTTGACTGGCTGATCGTTATTAAAGCCATATCATTCAGTAGTCTACCACACTTATCTAGGGTTGTGAAAATAGTACATCCCTTTTTTGTCTGTCTTATTGCCTTTTCACAGGACATGTCGAGAATAAAATGACTTATACACTTAAAACACTAATGTTTTTTCAGTGATGATTGTTACAAGAAATGTGGTCTGGTACACTCTTACCTTATCCTGTATATATATGATGAGCATATACTATGTTATGTTATACATTTTACTTAATTTTTGATACATATCTACAATTTTTGTTCTAGTATCAGTCACAGCCCAGGCTATGTCCCTGGAGCACAGTTGGCTGTCTACCGTTAACTCTGCACCCTCGGACAGCGGCCTTGGCATCTTTGATGGTACCAACACCACCATCGAGAAACACCCCTACCTGGTAAGCCTGTGATTTCTGTACTTAGCTTGATAATTGATAAAAACCTGATTTATTTCTTGAATTAAGACCCGCCATGTCATTTCATTATACAAAGTTAGACACAGGAAACCAATATATTCATTAACAAAATTAAACTTATCTACAACATATATAGAATAAAAATATAAAATAATTAACACAATTCTTGAATAAGGAAAGAAAAAGTTAAAAAAAAATATTAGTTGTCTTGTTCATAAGTTGTAGTTGTCTTTCCTTACCTAAGCTACATAGTGGTGTCATTTGTTTTACTTACGTGTGACGTTATTACTTAGCATTCTATTTTGTAACACACGATAATTGAAAGTACGTTATACAGTAGGATAGCCAACATGCAAATCTTGACTATTGTATACATTAAAATTAGATTTACAAAAAAGTATTTTTATGCTAATTATGATTATCCTTAGGAATGGATTGAATAAATAAAATTTCTATTTAGAAGCGGAAGAAAACACACAATATAAACATTTGATATTAAGTTTTTTTACTTACGGTGGGTTTAAAACCACATATATATGTTGTAAATTATTACATTTCTATGAGGAATTAAAATAATATTTGAAAATTTTTGTTGTGTTACGTAAGTGAAAGAAACGTGCTGTTTACTTATAAACTCATAGAAATCTCAACAATAACATTTTTAGTTATTAGTGATAATTAAACAGATAATGATTTACAGGTTGCTATTTGGTTGGAAGGGAATTTTCGATGCGCGGGAACAATCATCAACAACAACTGGGTAATGTCGCTAGCCGCTTGTTTCTTTGGGTAAGTTCATTACACGATTGACTATTTTTACGCAATAGATATATATTTGCCATGTTTAAACTTAAAAGATATAATAAATAATTTATAAACCTACTATTTATTGGATGTTAGCTGAAGTATGTGAATGGAAAAATTATGTACCAGCACTCAGTCTCGTGAAGTGTTAATGTGTGTCAAAGTGTAAAATATTTAAGATTTTGAACGGCAATAACGTATTCTGCTTGGCACAAAATATTTTTTATATATTACCTTGATTATTATCATTGTAGGCCTATATATATCGGTATGAACCGCATTTCAATTTATGGATAATTTGTCATAATGAAATATGTTCAGAATAAAAAGTTAAAAACGGATGCTCGTATTTTTATCAATACAGATGAACAATATTTGATAAAGCACTTTTTAAGTCATGTAAAGATACGTATTACGTGACTAGGTTTTAGTTATTATGCATAAGAGCATAATTTACTTTAAGAGAGGGCCATTTAAGGTAAAATATTCAATAGTTTATTTTAATTTTATCACGATTCCTAGGTCGCATACACACCAGTCTCATAGAATCATCTAATATACATATGTACGGTACATTATGTTTCTTCTCTGGTAATACCTTTCCTGGTAGTAAGTGTGATACGGTTAATAGATATTCGATAAAAGTAAAAATACTATATCAAAAATAAATGTATCTAAGCTCATGTTGTGAAGTATTGTGAAGGAAACAGGATTCTGGACAAACAGGTATCGCTTTAAATATATATATATATATATATATATATATATATATATATATATATATATAGGTATAAAGAATCTTAAACAACACTTAAATACTTTTTATGCTAGCTTTTTATATTCACTCTTTTTTGTACAAGATTGATTTGAAAGCAGTTTCTATTACATTTCAGATACAAACCTTCAGATATAACGGTGGTGGCGGTTAGTACTGACGGAAAGACAGGCTCGACTTTTGGAGTCAAGACTTTGTTCTTTCACCCGAAGTTTTCTGTATCTGAAGACTACAACTACGTCTGTATTCAGCTCAACAGCACTCTCAAGTGGTCTAAGAAGATCAAACCTGTCAAGCTGCCCAAGAAGGCTCCCAAGGTCAACACCAACATGGTGGTCGCTGGTTGGGGCAAAGATGTAAGTCCATTTATCAGCGTTATATATCATTTACTGTAATCAAATACATTGTTGAACCTTTATGTGTGAGAAATATCATTAACACAAATCATTTTAATTAAAATACATCTTAGATATTAAAAATTAATGTAGAGGTATTTGTTTAAGTTTTTGGGTAGACTAAGACACACATTACTCTTGGCACTGTGTATGTACGTACAGCTCAATATATTATTTATTTTGTAAAACAATATATACAACTTATAAACGTAAAATTTAAGTTATATTATTAATTAATTATAAATAATTTTTTTGTTAAATAGCTGGAATAAAATACATTAATAACTTTAATCTTATGTAAGTATTTATTTACTTATAAAACATTTTGTTCAATAATTAAATCTGATCTGGGGATTTAATATAGTACCAAAAAACCTTGTTCAATATAATGTTTGAAACTACGCATAAGAGTCCTTTGTATATCAAGTACCTTGAAAAACGCAGTTTTCTCTCTAACGTCAAAATTCAACTGGTTTTTATCATTACCAAATACAATGCTTAGTAAATTATACAATTTTATAATATCCTATAAATATATACAATTGTTTTAACGTAATATTTCACTTTTACTCAATTGTCACTTTCTTCCGAATAGGTGTGGGATGCGTCTGATGCCTCTGACTTGGTTCTGCGTCAGGGAATGATGAAGTGGGTTTCCGTGTCAGTCTGCAAAGCCATCTACCAAATTGAATGGACATCTAGAATGGCCTGTGTATATAACAAGGGAAAGACAACCCTCTGTGTGGTAAGTGAGCAGTTTTCGTCAATCTACGAGTATAAACTTTTGTATTAGTTTTATAATACGTCTTCGTGTTAACTATTAATTGGATATATTCTAGTTATTTTCTAATTTAAGTAGCTATTATATATGCTGTAAGGCAAAGGAAAATGGCACTAGTATTATACAATTTAAATAAAAATACATTTGTATCTAAGATCAATAAATGAAATATACGCAAATAATAAAGGCATTGTTTAAAATGACAATGTTTAAGTTATAATTTTATAATTATGACTTAAGAATAATATTGATTGACAGCAACTAAATGAACTTATTTGTTCACATCTCAAGAGCTTTTAATTACAAAAAGGGTATGATTTAGAAAGTTTGTTCATTTTTTCTATAAGCTTTCCTTTTTTTAGCGTTTTTTTATCTTAACAAGTGTAAAATTTCTTTTTGTGTGTGTATGGTTTATACAGCAGCTATAAACTTACACTTTATGGATTTAACTGTGTCTAAATATTAAATATAAATTTCTTTTGATACTTAATAATTGTATACATTATTTTAACATTTAAAAATGGAAATGATAAATGTTTTAAAATAAAAATGTCTGTTGATATAAAAATTAGTTTGGTTGGGAGTGAATATTTTGCATTATTACTGAAATGGTCTACATAAAAATTTCTCCCAAATTGTAATAAAAAGATGTTATTTTTTTCATATTTAAAGGTTTGTGTTTTTTTCTAATTATAAAAAAGTTAACTCACATTATATAATTATATATAATTAACTTTTATGACTCGGAAAAGTGTAAGTTATGGAGAGAGAATGCGATATTTACTGTTATGTTATAGTTCACATATTTTATTGCAATGATGAGAATAGATATTATTTTTCCATAATCGATTTATACTACTTCTGATATTATTTAATATTGTTGTAGTTATATTAAAGAACGCTTCAGCTCAACATAAAAAAAATCTCTAGTTCAGATTTCAATGCAAATTAGTACATCGTTACTCTTCTACTCACAAGTTTATTAAATGTACTGAATGATTATTACAAAGTAAAAATTTTTCTCTGAAGATGTCTCATGCTTATCTTTTATTTACTTTGGAAAATCTTAATTTAAAGAACAGTAGACACTAAACAGTGCACATTACATGAAAAGATGAAGGCCATTATTTTAAAATCAAAATCTGTATGTAAATATATATATATATATATATATATTATTATTTTTTAAGTCATATAAGTCTATAGCCTCAAAAGCGCACTTTACATGCTTAATGACTTCCCGGAATTTTTTTCGATACCTACCTTGTTTTTGGGTAAGTCTGTAATATAAATATTAATTAATGTTCAAAAGTTTTTATTTTTATTACTAAAAATATATTTCTTTGTCTGTACATGCAATTCTTCAATCTGAACTTCATCTACTGTATACCCTATACTTATTCAAGGGTCTAACTGCAGGTTTCATATTAGTATTAAGTTGTCTTCGAACTAAAGGATAAATAAACATTACAATACAAAGATCATTATAGTCACAAGAATACTATATTTTTAACTAGCTAGTTTTTAATACTATTGTATTAAAAGCTCTTTTCTTAACATTATAAAACCCAATTTCCTTTTCATTCATAATCCTGACTTATTGTGTGAGGGTACAAGTTCAATTTGTTTGTCAAAATCTCATTTTTCTACAATTTTGCTTTTTTTCCTGACTTTGAAACCCAAGGTTCAATTTAAGCTCTCTTAGCCTTGCATAACCAAATATTTTAGCTCGTACTGAATTTCTACGTTCACTTTTAAGAAAAGTACGTTTAGTTAACAGGATGAATATTTATAAAGTCCACTAAAATAGATGTACAATATTTAAAATAAATCTTTCGTTACAAGACAAACAAACAAAACTTAATAAATATAACCTTACTTTTGATGTGAACTTGTTGACCCTTTAATTAAAATATATTCTTATTTATCAACTGTATGCCTTTATTAGATAACGGTTTTGCCTGTTAAAAGTACATAGTTGATACTACAATTCGGTCTTTCAAAACTTATAATATAAAGAACTCTATTCCTTAACCCCTTGCACAATCTGCTCTTTCCTACTTTCTTTCTTTTTATTTGTTTTGTTTTTCTTTTCTATTACAACCTTTATAACAATTTATTTTCATACAGGATGATTTTGGTGACCCATTCGTGTACAAGGGTGTATTCTACGGACAGTTTGCGGCAGGAACCATGAACAACCCTTGCAGTGCCGAGTCGGACCCCCTTCTTCTTGCCAATATCGTCCCCGTTACTGGCTGGATCAAGAAAGTTACCAGTAAAAAGGAACAGGATTATTAAGTTATGGTATCATGGGAAAAAATGGAATGTTTTAGGTTTTGTAAAAACAATATATGGCTTAACGATGAATATATATTGAACACTTTAAGACAGTTTGTTTGTTTTTTCTTCCTCAAATGTATATAAATAAAATTGAATTGCAAGGTTTGCTGCTGAGCGCTAATCTCAAGAATGTTTAGGCCAACTCGGCTAACTAATGTTTTAAAAACTTCGTAGAAATCTCAGGATAGTTTTTATGAAAAAAGATATTCATACAGCTAGTCTAAATTAACCTAATAAATAAAAAATAGTGTCCACAACAAAATAAAAGTATGTGTTATAGATAAAATAATACCCTATAAATATTTTTTTGATTTAGATTGTTTAATGAAACCTATGATTAGAACTCGTTTTTTGCTGAAATGTATCATATTATATGAAGTAAACCTTTTGAATTACAGCAATCAGAGATTAATTAGACAAGTTATAATATTTTTAAATTTAATTATAAAAGTTTTTGTATACATTTATTTTTAATGAGATCACATCACTGTAACTCAAAACACGCTTTTTCAAATCGGTTTCTGTATATAATCCAAAAATAAACGTGAAAATTAAAAGAATTATTATAATATAAAGTTTAATATTTATATTATTGTGTTTGTAGAGTAAAAGATTTCTTACATATTACTTTTCATCTTGCATTAAAAAGTTTCTAAAGAAAGTTGAACCATTCTCTCCGTAATGCATTCATTGCCAACCTAAGTTGGGCTGTGCTGAATACAAGAATTCAATTTTTAAGGCAAGTTACTAAAACATCTTTAACGTAAACATAGAAGAATTATTCCTTTTAAATTCTTTCAAAAAGAAAATAATAAACAAAATACAACGTAAAACATTGATGGTCATCTCACGGCATTAATTGCCTAAAACAGTCAAATGACGTTTTAACGAACATGCTCGTAGTATGAAGATTCAAACTGTAAACAAAATTATGTGATTGCCTAGTGAAGAGCTCTTTTTATTCAATTAAATGTATTTTTCTAGGAATTTGTGAGTATTCAGTCCACATGAAGAATTGTAAGTCAAATGTTTTCATCAGTTATTATTGAAGATTTTAATACAGGGAGTATTTTTTATTTTACTGACTGATGTATTTGTTAATGTAATTTTGTAAGTACGTAATGTTTGTGTGATGACTTCGCTTATTTCAGGAGCGATCTAAGGCGTTAGATATCTTTAATCTTTATTAAGTGCTGTTCATGGTGAATTCTCTCATCGCAGACATTATAAAATTCCTCTCGCACTAAATTAAGTTCATAACTAGGAGGGCCCTGAAGCACATTTTTTGTTACAATAATTCACCAGGTTTCCTCTTCCTTATCCCATAATGCAAGTAAAGACGTATGTGTTCAATATAAAATATACAATTTAACGTAATAAGAAACTAAATGGTCTCAAACTATAGGCAGTAAAATTGTCATATAGGTAAATTAATAACTTGTGATTATTATATCCAATCGATCTGATTATGAACAAGCCTTTGTAATTGGATAAGACAAAGGGAATATTTAACGTCCCGTTAAACAAAGTTTTAATCTCTGACCCCTTTCCTCCTCTTTCTCTATAGAATTTAATCACTTTAATGATAATTATCTCTCTAGTGCCCCGCCTTTATTTACGGTGTAGCCTATCTGCTTAAAATCATCCATTATGCTTCAATGTTTCTTTTTATAATGTGTTTAATCAATTGCTCTAATTTCAATTATTGTTTGAGTCTGGAAATGGTTCTTCTAATTACACAGTTTTTGTTATTGAAATTACCTCTTTTTAAGAAAATTGTTTTGGTTTATATTTGGACTTTTTATTACTATTTGAAATTAAATTAGTATTTGGGTGGACATATATGCGAATTAAAAGAAATTAAGAAGCTAGACATTATTCACAACATAAAACGTCGTTAATTTATCACAGCAAGTATACAGCCTGAATATAGAAGACTTGTACGGTTCAATAGATGTATGATAGTGAAAAACAGTAGTAAACGTGTTTTACAGTATGTTACAACTTGAAGTCATTGTCACTGTAACAGCAAGAGGTAATAGGTCCATAGGATATGTTATAAATCGAGATTAAAACATTTGCCATATTAAAACACACCCAGCGGGAGATTGTGAACGCTCAATGTCAATATACACATTATAATATTACCTATTATTAGTATAGGGTTAGATAAGCTAAATATTCTTATATAAATAACCGCAAAGTAATCGTAGTTAGAGCTCGTACGTTATTAACTATTTTTAGTCACTAACATCAAAAATAAAAATAAAATATAAAGCAGCAATGTGATTTAAACAAGAAGTCTACTTTAATGTTCACACGTAATTTGCCCTGAAAAAATTAAAACTTAGGAACAGTTATTTTTCCTTAAAGTTAAAAAAATAATTTCTTTTATTGGTACACTATGTAAATCTTTCAAATACAATTGCACGGACTTTATAACCAGAACTTCAAGATATCCCAATGACTTCAAGATATCATAAGTTCATTAACAGATTAAAACTCATTGGGCACCAAAAGGAAAGGCCTAAGGGAAGCGTTTTCAGAAAAATGTTCCCTCATGTAGTATTATGTCTTACATAAAAATCGTTAAGGAACCAACCATAGATTATTAGTTAACATCTATATAATTTGTACAAAACATGTATCGTCTTATAATAACAGTTTGTTAAGACAAATTTTAGAACCAAGGCATAAAAATAGTGGAAGTTAGGTCTTTAATAAAGCAAAATTGTAGGCTTATTTTCATCTTAAGCTTTCGGAACTAACATCGATTTTAATGGTTTGTGTAAATCAAAGGCAGTAAGTAGTTCGTCACAAATATATAAGAGAACAACACAATGGAATTGACACTTTTGTTACAAGGTGCGTTATAATATTGCTAAAGTCGCGAATTATAACTAAAGGAAGGCTTCCAACTGATAAGGCTTCTAGAGACCTTCTATAGGCTTCTATAGGCCCCAAATCTGTGGCATCTTTACAACTTTGGCAGTTTCTGGGTTTCAGTATCTCTCAGCCTCTAGGACTTAGAGGCCTCTGGCAGGCGTTATCCTTTAGCACTTCTAGGTTTCTGAGGTTTTTTTGGGTCTGCAAGTAGAAACATATCAAAATACAAACTACCTAGGCCATGCTAAGAAATATTTAACGGTGTCTCAGGTTTTAAAATAAAGTAAAAGATAACAAACATAAACATTTTTATAACAATCATCTTCTCTCATCAAAATAGTTGCTTTCATTTCATTTTAATCCTAATCAAATTATTTTTTGGTAAGCAGTTATGTCGTTTAAATTTTATCATACGCTTAACATAAACGTATAGAAAGTGTAAGGAAACTTTATTAATACCCACTGGTACCAAATATTTATTGATTCGTAGGTTCTAAGTCTGTCTTAAAATTGGGGCTTTGGAGTTTAATCAGTAAATGCGTTTTAGAGAGATAAAATGTTACATTATAAAATATTAAACTAATATTGGTTAAAATCTAAATATTTTGAAATTAAACGGGGATATTAACTAAATAGAAAGATTGTATTAGCCTCGAAACACGGTGAATTTACTTAATATATAATTATAAATTGATACATTTTTAGCCTGTTTTACATCTTATATCTATTATGATTGTACTCAGTTTAACTGGTATTGTGATTACTAGGCTATTTTCTCAGTTCCGTAATGGATACCCATAAGACCAATGAACTTGGGTTTGCTTAAATAGAAGTTCATTATTAGCTTAGATAATTGAATTTTTGTCTTTTAAACTTTATTAACAGCAACAAAATTATATGTCTAAGAATATTACTTGCTATAATACGATTTCTAATTCCATTAGTTTTACGTAAAACAATATAAATTAATATGAAATATATCAATGTTTACATACAAATTTTCTTTTAATTAGGAACTCGTTTTTATTTGAAAATATCTTAACAAGATAACACAACGTGTTATATTGAACCCTTTGTTAACTAAAGCTTTACGCCGCCGCCACCCGCCTTTGGGTATTCAATAATTTAACAAAGCTCTGGTCCGTTGACCTTCCTCATTATTCTTACAGAGTTTACTCCCTTCTCCCAGGACCCACACTGCGCTATCCCACAACCTTCCCTGGGGATTTAATAATTTAACAAAGCTCTGGTTCGTTGACCTTCATTATTCATACCGAATTGACTCCCTTCTTTCCTGATCCTACATAGCTATATCCCACAAACTGCTCTAGGAATTTAATAATTTAACAAAGCTCTGGTTCGTTGACCATCATTATTCATACCAAATTGACTCCCTTCTTTCCTGATCCTACATAGCTATATACCGCAAACTGCTCTAGGAATTTAATAATTTAACAAAGCTCTGGTTCGTTGACCTTCATTATTCATACCGAATTGACTCCTTTCTTTCCTGATCCTACATAGCTATATCCCACAAACTGCTCTAGGAATTTAATAATTTAACCAAGCTCTGGTTCGTTGACCTTCATTATTCATACCGAATTGACTCCTTTCTTTCCTGATCCTACATAGCTATATCCCGCAAACTGCTCTAGGAATAATAATTTAACAAAGCTCTGGTTCGTTGACCTTCATTATTCATACCGAATTGACTCCCTTCTTTCCTGATCCTACATAGCTATATCCCACAAACTGCTCTAGGAATTTAATAATTTAACAAAGCTCTGGTTCGTTGATCTTCATTATTCATACCGAATTGACTCCCTTCTTTCCTGATCCTACATAGCTATATCCCACAAACTGCTCTAGGAATTTAATAATCTAACAAAGCTCTGGTTCATTGACCTTCATTATTCATACCGAATTGACTCCCTTCTTTCCTGGTCCTATATAGCTATATCCCGCAAACTGCTCTATGAATTTAATAATTTACCAAGCCCTGCTCACCGTCCTCATGAGCTATGTCTACTTTAGCCATTCTCTCTATATCTCATCCCCCTCCAGCCCTACTAATGTTATAACTCACCAAAGCGTTGGTTTGTGAAACCATACCAGCCCCAAATCTAAAACACTTTCTCCTGCAAATTTTCTATAACTACCATGAATTTTTATCTCATAATTAATTTCTATGTTTAATCACTTATACTATACTTACTTTTTGTTTCAATTGAAATATATTTTTATGTGAAACTCGGTATGTAAGTCGTGACGTTTTTCTACTTAAATTATAATTATTTTAGTTCAAACTGTAGAGATGAAAGAATGTAGGCTACTTTAAGTTTTTAAATATTATGCTAGATATTTACCTAATACCTGTATGACTATCATATCACATAAATAGTAAGATAGAAGTACGCCCTGCAATGTGTCATGTTGCAGGCTTCGAGGGCTTGTCTGAGTCGTAAAAGAATTAATGTGAAAAATAGATTTAATGTTATAACTTCAAAAGTAAAAGACATTATTTATGATATAAATACACCCAAAGTGACAAAAAGAGTAACAAAAAAGAAATCTTCCTGGGTAAGTAAAGGAATAATGTCATTGGAAAATAACTAAAACAAACTGAAAACAGAATTTTGGAAGTGTCTCAGACAATTAGATAAAGTGAACAAAGTTGGCAAGCCACCACAAGACAGTGAATTGAAGGAATATTTTGTTAGTATGGGAACGTTTTATAAAGTCGACTCAGCATTGATATAATTTTAAGACAGTAAAGAAAAACGTGGCATTTGCATATTTAAGTATGTTACAGAGAAATAAGTAATATCCGCAATTAATGCAATAAAATATAGTGCTGTGGTATTCGATGATGTGACCATCGATTAGAACGGTAAGTCCATATGCCATTACAAGTATTACTCACCTTCTGAATAAATTGTTAAAGACTGGGGAATTCCTTCTAAACTGGAAAATAAGTATAGTTCTCTCCTCACCGAAGAAACAAAGCCCTTTAAATTTAGGTCAAATGAGACCAATTTCTAATTTGCCAACCATATAGAAGATTTTAGAGAAAAAAGTAATTCATGTGTTTTCTCCCAAACATACTTTATAAAAGAAGTAAACTAGTGTTTACCACTATCACAAAAATACAATAGCATTAATAATAATATTGTCTACCTAGTAACACGGAAAATATAACGTGTCTTTTGTAGTATTTATGGCTAGGCAGAAGCTGAACGTTAAATTACAAAATGTACAAAGTAAGTAATTTAACACTAATTTTACGAAACATAACTCACACTGCATTAAGTTAATATTACAAGAAAGCAACATTTTACTACACCTGGCTGCTAATTTCCTAATATCAGATGAAACCTAATGTGCTATATATATTTAATAGGCAAATATTTCACAATTGCACGAGATTAATAAAAATGTTTTCCTTTTAAACAAGTTCTATAATACTTATACTTAGCATTTATAGTAAAGTGTTTATACAAAATGAAAATAAATTTTCTTTGTGAAGTTTTAGGCAAATTCCGAGTTCATATGTAAATTACAAGAGTTCAGGAATATTCCAAATTTTAAGGGTAGGTACTAGTGTCCACACAACACGTATTCCTGCTGACAGCCTAAATTTTATTTACGTTTTAAAATTGAAAATATAACTAATGTACTTGCAAAACAATTAGAATATTTTGAAACATACAGAAATAAAACATTAAATAAAATTTAACGTTTTGCTATTAAAACACCATTAGGCCTTACAATATTGTAAAATTACAAAAATATTGAAATAGAGAAATAATTGAACCGCCTACCTAATACATGTGAATTTAATTAATGATTGTACTATAAAAGGAATGATACAAAAAAATCAAACATAAATGCTTTAATATATGATATTTATAACATTTTAGATACATTTAACTATACAAATATTAAAAATGTACTTGTTAAAGTCACTTTTTATTTATTTACCATCCACATGTTTGTCTGTATTTGTAAATAAAAACTTACCAATAAAAATACATAGCTTTCTAAAACTGACAGAGACATCACTTGCTTCACTGTGCGTTGACATTATGTCTAAAAACAACGTCATCGTAAAAGCATTGTGCTCATCGTAGTGCACTTAATTGTGTCCCTTATGAGAAAAAGGACAAAGTCCAAAAGACCGATCTCCTTTATTGCACATAAACTTTATATGTGAGGCTGATGCCGTGAATAATCTATTTATCTACATTATTCAGCACTAATAATAGTTACAAACACAATAAGTAACTGAAATAGCAAGATAAATCAAAGAAAAAATAATTTATACATGTAATTACATTACTATGTCGCGTTTGGCTACCCTGAAAATAATAAGGACGGACTCACACCGTTAACCTGTCCAGTACTTAATGTAGAATACTATTAATTTAATACTGTGAGAAAAGGATGTTAGTTGATTACTGGCTTCATGAAGATATATTTTGTAACTAATTAAACTAATTTTAAACTAATGATTAAACAATTGAATTTAACTATTTAACTTGGCATATTTTATCACTAGGCCGCTCTTTATTTCGATTTGGCTTTTTAACTACCATACGTAAATTCGGTGCGAGTCAAGGATATGAACTGTGATGTTTTACTTCGATATCCTTTGATTTTTACTTTATTTTCAAAATATATTTATATACCAATGTTCGTTGTATAGACAACAGTATATTTATTAAAAAAACTTTGATCTCTTGTTCCAATATCACTTAATTATAGTTATATTCCTTCTCTTGTTTAATTTAAAATACGCCTGATTTATTTTCTGAAGGCCTATACGTGTATTTTCTGACTTGGGTAACAATCAAATTATTACATGTTATTGCTTAGTTTTAACGAAATGTCTATTATTTCACAAGACAAAAACATACAAATAAGATATAATAACATACAAAAATATAATTAACTGTTTTAATACTTTTATAACACAGCAACCAATTACTTTTAACTTAATTCTCCAAAACAATTTATTTGTACGTTGTTTAACATTGTTGTGTACTAAACCATACACTGTGTGCACTAACACATCTTTACACAAGCTTTTAACTAAGTTTAATCTGTGAGTAAACACGTTTGACATAATATTCTTGTTTTTATTTATAAATGTTTTAATAATAAATTAATTATCTGGCTACTCTAATTTATAATCTTTTGGCTGTATTTTAGTCTTATTTATTTGTATTTCTCAAAAGTTTTCGCTGTAGCAAGATAGGAGCTTGTAAATCCCACGCTTTTCTAGTAGTCAATAAGTAATAGTAAAAATATGCTGTTTATTTTATTGCTACAATTTAAATACAAAATAAGCACATTTACAACAATATTTTGAAGTACAACACTAAGATATCTTGTACACTATGTTATATCTACATCGTTTTTATCAAGAAATTGAAATATACTTTGTGTGATAGCTCTGCGTAAATTAAAATTACAGTGCAACGACAAATAAAAGACGAGAAACCAATAAAACAAGACTGGAACTAAATGGAGTGGCACCTCAGATTACTCCCTGGAGCGAAGGTAAAGCTTACGTTTGTAATTGTTTACAGGAGATTAAGTTCGGTCCGCAGCACAGTAATTTATTGATAAATCGCTTTAACTTTGGCCTTACTGGCACTTTCAGACTAGACAACAACTGTTCCATTACAGATTAGGACCAGTTACACACATTATTACAAGTGGCGTTGAATACAGCATCTTTCCTGTGTACAGTATTTTTTATTGATACTCAAAAATGGCATGCATCAGTATTGAACTTCAACTGAACGAGCATAAAGTTATAAATATATTCATATTTAAATACATATACAGGGTGGAAAAAAAGTATGGAAACGCTTTCACTAATTTTGTATGGCTTCACTTATACAAATTAAATTTTGTACATCACCACTTGTATTAAGAACCTAGTTTTTGAGACCAGTGGGGACGTTTTATCTTTTCAGGGGGTCGGCCCGTGAGGAGTCGGACGAAAATCTTAAATGTAAGTATAGGCCGAGTATCCAATTAAAGGTCTAGTAAAGAGAAACTCATTACCGCAAACCGCACTTAAAAAGGTTGACCCTATCCAGAGTACGGGCCGTTTGAATTTCATAAATAACGTTTGATTAATTATTATTTCTACGCAATTTCACAGTCTCAAGTAAACTGTTCTGACTGAAAATGACACTTTATTGAACACAATTATCCAAAAGAATTTAATTAAAAATTATCTGTGTATTACAAAAAATAACCATACCTTTTAAATGAGGTGCTCAAACTGCTCTCCGAACACTTGTTGGCAATGAGCTAGTCTATTATAAAAACCTACTGCAGTCACATTTTGAAGCATCTCGGGTGTAATTCTTCTTGCTTCTTCTAATAAACAATTTGTCAGCTCCTCAATGTTGGCTGGTTTAGTTTTATACACATTATCTTTTAAGAAGCCCCACAAAAATAAATCTAGTGGATTAAGATCCGGTGACCTAGCCGGCCACTCAACGGTACCCCTGCGACCAATCCAACGGTTAGGAAACACTTCATCTAACAGATTGCGCACCCGAAAATAGTAATGGGGCGGTGCTCCACCTTGCTGAAACCATACTGCATTAAAATTTGCCCCAAGAAGAGCACGCACTGCTGGCAAAATGTTATTTGTCAACATATGGAAATAAATTTCGCCTGTTAGATTTCCATCTATCACAAACGGTCCTACAATGTTATTGTTTATTATTCCAGCCCACATATTCACTTTCTGAGGCCTTTGTGTGTGGCCTTCTATCATCCAGTGTGGATTATGGTTGGCCCAGTAACGGCAATTATGCCTATTAACTTGTCCATTAACAAAGAATGTAGCTTCATCTGAAAACAATATCGAACTTAAAAAATTTTGAATTTCGTCACACTTTCTCATCATTATTTCGCAAAATTCAGTCCTTCGATCAAAATCATCCTCTGAAAGTTCTTGGGCTAGGGTTACTTTAAAAGGGTGATACTTGTTTTTGTGTAAAACATTCAACACTGAGGTATGGCTCATATCAAGATCTTCTGCAGCCACTCTGGCCGAGGTGCTGGGATTTTCAACAAATGTTTGGAGTACATCCAAAGATTTTTGTTCATTTGTTGCCGATTTAGGCCTGCCACTTTTGACTGTTCTAGTTTCTTCAAATCTTTTTACTGTCTTAAACACTGTTGACTTACTAATTGGGGTCTATCAAGAAAAGTGTCATTGAACAAATGCGCTGTTTCTTCATAGGGACGAACTAGATATCCATACCCACGCATCATAAGCAGCGTGATTCTCTCAAACTCACTAAGTGACACTGCTTTTAAAACTAGTAGAATAAAATGTAAACACTTAAGTAAAAAAATTTATAACTATCGCAGTACCTTCTAAGATTTCAACTTTATCTTACGTGGACGAAATTATAACGTAGACTAAAAACCAAGCTGATATTAAAAATACAAAACTGCGGAGTTTTGCTGTGACAGTACTGTTTGTATTGCTTAAACCAGTTTATGTTTGCCTGAGATAAAAGGGCTGGAGCGACTGGACCTTGACCTCATGTTGATAAGGAGTTACGGTGGTATTATTGAATACTCTCAGTTTCTTGAAAACAAGACAGGAAAACCCCTATTTACTGTTATCGAACAAATGTAGAGGTAAAAAAATAATTTTTTGTCGGAAATTGTTTTTCAAATTTACATAACCGACATAAAACATACTACTGAAAGTAAATTAGTTACTTCACAAGACTAAATTACTAAATTTCTTTGTCATGAAATTCATACGGCCCGTACTCTGGATAGGGTCAACCTTTTTAAGTGCGGTTTGCTGTAATGAGTTTCTCTTTACTAGACCTCCTAGTATAAAACTAAACCAGCCAACATTGAGGAGCTGACAAATTGTTTATTAGAAGAAGCAAGAAGAATTACACCCGAGATGCTTCAAAATGTGACTGCAGTAGGTTTTTATAATAGACTAGCTCATTGCCAACAAGTGTTCGGAGAGCAGTTTGAGCACCTCATTTAAAAGGTATGGTTATTTTTTGTAATACACAGATAATTTTTAATTAAATTCTTTTGGATAATTGTGTTCAATAAAGTGTCATTTTCAGTCAGAACAGTTTACTTGAGACTGTGAAATTGCGTAGAAATAATAATTAATCAAACGTTATTTATGAAATTCAAACGGCCCGTACTCTGGATAGGGTCAACCTTTTTAAGTGCGGTTTGCGGTAATGAGTTTCTCTTTACTAGACCTTTAATTTGATACCAAACTCGGCCTATGCTTACATTTAAGATTTTCGTCCGACTCCTCACGGGCCGTCCCCCTGAAAAGATAAAATGTCCCCACTGGTCTCATAAACTAGGTTCTCAACACAAGTGGTGATGTACAAAATTTAATTTGTATAAGTGAAGCCAAACAAAATTAGTGAAAGCGTTTCCGTACTTTTTTTCCACCCTGTATAGCTTCTAAAGAGTGGTGTATTTCAGTTACCTGTCCGTATTATTAAACTAGAATCTTGACAAAATCACTTGATTCAAAGCTAACGTATACACAAAAAAGGACGGAAACTAGACGGATAGAAGATAATTTTAAAATGTCATTTGAAGGTGTAACATTTGCTTACTTTTATACATTCTTCCCAATATTTCACTACACATTAATGTATTAATGAGAGTTCGAATATACCCCAAAACCATTACAAGTTTCATATATTTTACGTTCGTTCTTGAGGCGATGGACTGTAACATTAATACATATGAAAGGTGGATAAATGGTTTATGGAACAAGTCCATTTTTATATTTTGTATAGAAACTATCAGTTTTGTTTAATATCACTGGAAACAATCATACATTACGTAAAAAAAATATTTGGATCTTAGTTGATTTTGTCTCCTAAGTTTTATGCCTTACTTCCTTCAAAAACTACAAACTTAAGCTTGAAATAGTTTGCCTGCATAAGCGGACACGCCTCACTTGTTTAGACTGATAAATTTAACATCTTTTGATTTAATATGGCTCAGTCCATAGATATTTCGATATTTCCCAAGATATTTGAGCCCATATCGAGACAAAAATATCTAAAGATTTTGTCTGTGTTAACGTTTTTGACAAGTGTGAATTAGGAAAGATGAGAGGTGGCCATAACACTGTCCGCGTAAGCCTAATAATAAAAATCAGAATCAATTAAAAGTCAGGTTGTTGAATTTTTTGTTACACATAAAAACAAATAATCACTTATAAAGTCATTATGGATTATAGAAATGTTATACCCCTTACCCAGCCTGACCGCCTATAACTGACCGAAACGACTCCATATGTTTAATGTAGTAGCTATTTCGCTCATAATAACAAACTCATTACTAATATATAAAGTTATTCATTTTATTATATATAGTTCTCGTCGTCCCACTGCTTCAACCCTAAACACAACAAGTGACGAGTCGATGGAGTGGAGTGCTGCAAGATCGGAGTGCCAATAAACAATGAAGCTCTCTCTACTGCTGATATTGTTCATGGAAGATGACGAGTTATTGTTTCACATACAGACAATAGAGATAGGGACAGAAGAGAGCAGCCTCGCCGTGTTAATTATTGTAATGATCTCAGGGAATTTGAGTTCAGCACTTCGTTCTCATTGTTTCCCCACAATATTGTTACAGCTAAAATATGTATCTTTAATTCTCACGACACGTAGTAACAATCACAACGCGGTCATAACAACATTAATGACTAGTCTTTCGTCAGTATCAGAAGCGTACTAAGACTGAAAGATCTGTGACAGTGAACCTTAATAAAAAGATATCTATGTACTGCATAAAAGGCAGAGCCCTCATCTACACAATCATATATCACTAGTTATGAACCTTCCCAATATCACTGAAAGTTTCAATGTAGCAAGCATATATCTCATAACTCTAATATAAAAACTACAGCATAACAAAAACATATAGGGGTTAAAATAGGGTTGTAAACCCAAGATATCCTACAAAGATGAAAATTTATGCAAATTTTCCTCACGATTATATTAAGATTGACGACCTGTTGGGTTTGAAAAACGCTTGCAATCGTAAAAGAAATACATTTTCTATGTCTTACAGTAATACATTTTGACACACAAGTACGTCATGATATAGGAATTTAAAAAGGGTTGCGCCCTCTAGAATTAATTATATTTTTGTTTTATAACTTCTCGAGGGAACACAATGATGAAGTTAAAAATACACACTTCAAAAAAGAAAAACTTTCATAAATGTCATATATCCATTGGCACCTATACAATTTATCAAACTCTATAGGAACCATATTTTATTCAGCACTTCTCGCTGTCCTATAAATGTGAAATCTGGCACAGATGTGTATTGTAATTTGAAGAGTTAGGTTCAGTGTTCAGTTTATAAAATAACTTTTCACAACAGTAAAGTCGGCGTGAGAATAGCTCCCTAAGGCGCCTACGTGTTATGACGCAGCAGCATAATTGAAGTAGATAAACATGCTGGACAATTTAAATATTTGAAGAGTTGGATTCAGCGTTCAGTTTAAAAAATAACGTTTCACAGCAATAAAGTCGGCGTGAGAATAGTTCCATCAGGTGCCTACGTGTTATAATGCAGCAGCATAATTGAAGTAGATAAACATGCTGGACAATTTAAATATTTGAAGAGTTGGATTCAGAGTTCAGTTTACAAAATAACGATTTACAGCAGTAAAGTCGGCGTGAGAATAGTTCCATCAGGTGCCTACGTGTTATAATGCAGCAGCATAATTGAAGTAGATAAACATGCTGGACAATTTAAATATTTGAAGAGTTGGATTCAGAGTTCAGTTTACAAAATAACGATTTACAGCAGTGAAGTCGGCGTGAGAATAGTTCCATCAGGTGCCTACGTGTTATAATGCAGCAGCATAATTGAAGTAGATAAACATGCTGGACAATTTAAATATTTGAAGAGTTGGATTCAGAGTTCAGTTTACAAAATAACGATTTACAGCAGTAAAGTCGGCGTGAGAATAGTTCCATCAGGTGCCTACGTGTTATAATGCAGCAGCATAATTGAAGTAGATAAACATGCTGGACAATTTAAATATTTGAAGAGTTGGATTCAGAGTTCAGTTTACAAAATAACGATTTACAGCAGTAAAGTCGGCCTGAGAATAGTTCCATCAGGTGCCTACGTGTTATAATGCAGCAGCATAATTGAAGTAGATAAACATGCTGGACAATTTAAATATTTGAAGAGTTGGATTTAGCGTTCAGTTTACAAAATAACGTTTCACAGCAGTAATTTCGGCGTGAGAATAGTTCCCTAAGGCGCCTACGTGTTATGACGCAGCAGCATAATTGAAGTAGAGAAACATGCTGGACAATTTAAATATTTGAAGAGTTGGATTCAGCGGTCAGTTTACAAAATAACGTTTCACAGCAGTAAAGTCGGCGTGAGAATAGTTCCCTAAGGCGCCTACGTGTTATGACGCAGCAGCATAATTGAAGTAGATAAACATGCTGGATAATTTAAATATTTGAAGAGTTGGATTCAGCGTTCAATTTACAAAATAACGTTTCACAGCAGTAATGTCGGCGTGAGAATAGTTCCCTAAGGCGCCTACGTGTTATGACGCAGCAACATAATTGAAGTAGATAAACATGCTGGACAATTTAAATATTTGAAGAGTTGGATTCAGTTTACAAAATAACGATTTACAGCAGCAAATTCAGCGTGAGAATAGTTCCATCAGGTGCCTACGTGTTACGATGCTTCCATTATATCGGAATTATATGCCAATTGATGAAGGTAGACAATTGAATTCCATTTATAACTGTGTATTTATATATTTTCTTAATCAGGGCAACAATTTAAATGCTAGTATGGTATCGGAATGACCTTAGACTGGAAGTCAATTTCATTTAGCGGAAGAAGATACTTCATCACCAAAGTCAACTTTTAAGACAAACGCACATAATTATTTGCTTAATTAGGGCAGCAATGCAAGCATCACTACAGCAATAAAAATACCGTAAAGTCCGAAAGTACTGTCTTTTTGATAGAAGTAGGCTTTTTAGATCAACGTAGTTATATATTTTATTGATTGAGGCATCAATGTAAACGTTACTATGGTACCGGCAATAACGTACATCTTACATTAAATTTATTTAAATGGCCAGAAGTAGACACTTATTGTATTAAAGTAGAATTTTTAAAACTAATGTATGTTCCTGGGGAACCGGAAATACCTTAGATAGGAATAATATTACAAGGAGCGGAAGCTTAAAATTTTTTACCAAATTAGGGTTCTCACATCAAGTACGGTAACTAATTATTGTTTTACCTCGACAGCAAATTGAACTCTACTAAGGCGTTTAAATATGATTGATTGTAACCATAAATGCTCTGTTACACGCTAAACCTATAATAAGTGCCAGTGGCGATTTATATTTATTTTTAAATCCAATCAAAATGAGCACTGTATCTTTCACTACCTCATTTTAGAATCAATCTAAACGTTCCACACCAATATATCATTTGAATTTCATACTTGAAAAATGTGTTTGCAAGGCATATATACCTTTAAATACATGTACCTCCAATTAAAATTGTGATAGGAATCCATCATGTTATATCATAAGAGTTCTCGATAAGATTTCTTTGGACACTGTATTTCTCCATTGTGGACGAACTTAAAGTCTTACAGATATCATTTTTACAGAATTAAATTTGTTTTGTATTTTGTTGGTACTTAAAACTTGCTTAACACTCAGATTTAAGGGTCCCAACACATATATTTATACCTAAGTTAAAATTATTCAGAAATGACTAGGAGACAGGAATTATCGTCAGTTATTTTTAAGAGTGTTTATTATGCCAGTTAAAAGCAATATGTCTATAACGTTACCATATTCAATAGGTAATTGGATGAAGGGCCGCGGTTAAATGCTAGTGTTAGCATTATATATATATATATATATATATATATATATATATATATATATATAAAAACATGTTGTTATAAGTTATTAAGTATCATCACTATATGGTTGGAATATTATCGGTTTGTATAGAAATGTAATAGTAGTAGCCGCTTAATTATAAATCTCTCTACTACTATTTAGCGGCTTTGAGGCTGTACATGTCATGTAATAATTGTGGTGTTTGTCTGATAAAATTAAACGAAATGAAAAATGTCTTTATTGAATACAACGAAAAAGCATACTAGATTGGCGAGGCTAGGACTATTAAGTCCTCTCTTACACCTAACCATAAATTAATAAACTGTACTATTAGTGTAAAACAAGAGCTGCAATATAGTCTACATTACTATTTTACGTTAAAAATGATAATCTATATTTATATAAAATAATAAAATTAAAAGAAGGAAAAAAAGATTAAATTAAAATTAAATTGATAGAGTTTTATTTAGATGTCGTGTGTTGAATACAAGCATATTTTTATATTTTAGACACTCCTGTAATTAAACACCGAATTATAACTTAATTTTATTTTTAAACGTACTTGTTTTGTGGAATATGATCAAAAGGTTTATGAATTTGTTTGAGAATATAATGTATAATGCTTGAGACGACAAACATATATACGTACACTTTTGGTGGTATTTTACCTATTTATTATTTTAAGTTTGCTGATTTCTTAATGTAAAAATTAGAATAATTGAAACAAACAAAAAACGTAAATACAATACGAAAAAGGCGCGTTATGTTTTCACCTTTTCCGATTCATAATGTATAGGAATAGCAGGAATCAAAAGTTTGTGTTGAGTTTCCCTAAATATGTAAATACGCTATATTAGTAATTAATATAAGTTACCATTTTCGAACAATAATTCTCCCGATTGTGCTAGACTCATAATACCGCGTGTTTAAATATGCTTATTACCAAGCAACATTACATTTATGAAAGTAAACAATCCCTAGAAGCTAGATCCCTCCTACTATTAGGCAGTGAGTCAAGCGTAGGATGAACTCCTCTCTCACTGTCTGAAAAGATTAAAGTGGTTGCAGGACTCAACAATCCTGTTTCTTTAATTTTAGACGTTTACTACTGCTGCTCTGTAAATTATTTATTTTATGAGGCTCCCTATATAATTTCCATGAGCCTAAGGTTCGGAGACCACTTAGACCATTCTATTAGACCATGTCTACCAATCCTTTGATCACGTAGTTGTCAAGCGTAGAGTTTTCAGAAAATGTCGTACAGCTTGGTGAAAATGTAGCACCATCCTGCTGGAAGTTAGTAATGTCTTCATCAAACTCATATTCAATAACAATAAATATTACGAGAAAAATGTATTCTTTTATTATTTGCAAATATAGTAAGATCTCCTTTAAAAATTTGTCTAAAATGTGATTCCAAAAGTCCCAGGCCACAACTTTACTTTTTCTGGGTACTTGGTGCAGGATGAACGGAAACACATGGGGATTATCTGTGCTATAGTATAATTGTGTTTATTTACAATCTCATTGACAAAAAACTGCATTCATCACTGAACACAGCCTTTCAAACAAACAAGGAATAGCGTAAATTAATGTCTCCATTTCTTCACAAAATTGTGGACGACGACGGTCTAGGTCGTCGTGCTTTAACTCTTAAGAATGGGCTGAATATTGTAAGGGTGACATTAATTTCTCTTCAGTAAGCGTACCACGCTCCCTTGGAAAACGTCACAAAGACTGCTGTGTCTACTGAACTGGTAGACTGCTACGGATCTTCAATAAATTGTGAAAAAATAAAAATATTTGTTTTTTATCTAAAGGAGGCCAACATGTAGCATTTGAGATCCTGCCAGATAGTTTAAACTTATTTAATTATAATTAATTATAATTTATTAACTATTATTGAGTATTTATTTATTCAGTAGTATTTTTAAGTATTTCCTGTGTCAGGTCTATCAATATATGTAACATTAAATTATCTTTCTGACTCATGATAATTTTAATTCGAAGCCCACTATTTAATATAATTTCTACTTTATCGTCGTAGGCAGTAATAGTAGAGGATAATATCTAAGGGGAAGAATTACAAATCGATTCAAAATCAATAACTCCAATAATACTATAAAACACAAAACTTTCTCAAAATCCTTAAAGAAACAGTAACCACACAATTATAAATGCACTGGATATTAGTGATCTACCGGACGATAACCACTCCAAAAATATGGCCTGTTTTGACGAGATTGGAAAAAAGAAGGAATTTTTTTGTACTAATCCGCATTTAGAAATGGACAAGGCAGGTCGGTCAATACAAATAAATGGGTTAGCAGTGTGACTTTATAATCTTAATTAGATCCTTCCTCAATTGCATTTTTAACTGAGTCATAACACAAACTATCAATAAACCGGTTTTCACGTGGAGAGAAAATTAGGTTTAATTTTACCTGAAGAAAATTAATGTAATTGTAGACTTTATTAAAATTTTAACGACCTGTTAATCTGGATGGGAAAGAGCAAACGATCTCTGTTTTCACCAGTATTTAATTTTTTTAAGTGCTATTTAAAATGAGGGGTTACTTGAGAAGGGTTGTAATTTGAATTCTTTTAGTTAGCCCCAAAATACCGGCTGTATATGAACTATTCACTAAACGCTTAATTAAATCAGAACTCATCCTGTATAGTTATCCATAGCTCGTTCTCCATAGAGACATTTACTCGAGATGGCATATTTAATAGACGAAACAGCCATTTATGGGCTGAAGAGAACCCTCATGAAATTGTGCAACGTAAGTTTCAGCACAAAATTTCTGTCAATATCTGGGCTGGAATAGTAGACAGATATTTGATTGGGCCACACATTATACCAAACAGACTGAACGGATACTTTTGAAGTTTTTTTGAGGGAAATCTTACCTGAGCTGTTGGACACGTTCCTATTGAAACTAGACAAAGAATGTGGTTCCAACACGATGGAGCACCGGTCCACTTTTCCCTGATTCCTAGACAACATTTGAATGAAGTGTATGGGGATCGTTGGATTGAACGTGGAGGTCCCGTCCCTTGGCCTCCACGGTCACCTGACCTCACACCCATTGATTTTTACTTGTGGGGACACATGAAGCAATTAGTGTATACCACTCCCATACAGAATGAAATGGATCTAGTAGCTAGAGTTGTTGAGGCTGCTGCAGTTATTCAAGACAGTAATCCTTTTGAAGGGGTGAGAGAATCGTGCTTACGACGCTTCAGCATCTGCAACGAGTTACAAGGACGCCACTTTGAGCAACGATTATGAAAGTTTTACAGTAATGTAATCATTGATTTCTTAATAAAAAATATCATGTTCAATAACATTTTTCAAACACATTGAATTAATTACGCTGTTTCACACAATTGCCATGTAAGAAAACCCTATACCCAACCATAACGTAGGCCTATTAACATTTTTTTAAAGATTTAAAAACCATGATTCACAATTGGTTAAGAACTTTTTTAAATTTACCTTAAAACAAATTTAAAAAATAAATATTAAATTTCAGGTTATAATATGTTTCACTATTTTAATAAAGAAACTTAAAAAGTTTATTCGTAAAAATCCACTACATTGTTGTATGTACTTCTGTTTCATTTAAGACTGGTCTTGAACATTAACTAACAGACAGATATCACAAGAACAACCAACAGTAGTTAACAATTATTTTTGAAGTATTTACTAGGAGAAACACAGACACTCTATTCTAAGACCTACATTTTGAGAGTGTTTAGCAAAAGGTTATAAAAATTCAACTAATAGTACGCCAGGTCTAAGTGCGACATCCGCCCTACTTCTACAAATGATATCAACTTACTTAGGGATATGCAAGTGAAAGACTTAAGAAGAAACTGAAAATTGTATTCTTTACTACACGGATGTTATAGGTTCTGAGACTGTGGAGTGGGTCTGATAATTTCAGGAAAAGCACGATTATGTTTTGATTAGATAGCGTCTCGTGTACAAATCACTCAAAGATATCTATTCATTGTTCATTTCACGTTACGTCTGTAAATACTTATTTGGTTATAGTAAATTTTAATGGATTGTATAAAAGGGTATTAACGAACAAGTGTCCAATATTTTGTTTCCTATAAGAATAAAACATTTAAAAAATTCAGTATATATGTATCTTAGTAATTTAAGGTATATATTTTAATACTGTAAACGCTAGAATAAGTAACTGTCAACATTTTAAGTTTTAATTAATTATAAACATTGATAGGATCAAACACTGTTAAAAACATTAAAGTAGTTGTGGGATGTAGTTATCAATATGGCCTGACGATTGAATAAACGTGTCATAATGTACTATAATTATTAAAATGTAATATTTGATTTAAAATAAATATAAATATATATTCTTATACATATAAGTGAAGCATTAAGATATTATATTGCTGTGTAAAATAATAAGTATAGCAAAAATAAACGTTAAACGAATCTGTGTACTCTGTTGACAAACGTTACTTTTACATTTATTTATATATTTACCCAAGAATTAAAAACATTAAAACACAGATTTTTTAACAAATTAATACTATAAGCAACAAGATTCCAATCAGCTATATTTAGAATATTTGTAAATGTTTATATAGAACTAAAAATTTTTTAAAAAAAAAGAAAAAGAGTATTGCGTTAGGATAAATCCATCTGGTTGCCTTGATTAAAAAAATGTATTAATGTGCAATTTCAACATTTCTTAAATTGATTTTGTTTGGGGTTTGGCTCTGAATGGTAAATTATTTTTAGGTAAAAGATTTTCGTTTTATTGCGCTATTATTGTATTATATTTCCATGTATATATGTTTCCTACATGGGAAAAACGCCTTTGTGTGAGAGACAAGTCTATCTTCACTCTAGTTGTCAACCACAATATATCTTGTTTTAATATACAGTATATGATCTTGAACAAAATTAAAATCGTTTTGTTGTAGGAATCTAAAAATAACATGTTCTGTTTGGATGCATTAAAAGTAAAAGGTCACCATACTTTGCTAATAAAATCTAAGTATGGCAATGGTAACTAATCATATACATATGTTAATTAGAAATACAATCAACTTACGTGACAGTGATGTAAAAAAAAACTATGACATGTATTTTAGTGCATGCTATAAGATGTAGAGAAACATACGGGATGAGCTTTAAGAGTGCGCAATAAACATATTATTTATAAACCACAAAGAAAATGAAAAAAAGAGAAAAAGGTTTAATATTCGATTTTTGAAATCAACCCTATTAAAACATTAAAGCATTCCTGAAAAAAATCACCCCACATGCACTCACGCACACACATACACAAAAAGACACACAATTATTGGACACTTGTTCGTTAATACCCTTTTATACAATCCATTAAAATTTACTATAACCAAATAAGTATTTACAGACGTAACGTGAAATGAACAATGAATCTTTGAGTGATTTGTACACGAGACGCTATCTAATCAAAACATAATCGTGCTTTTCCTGAAATTATCAGACCCACTCCACAGTCTCAGAACCTATAACATCCGTGTAGTAAAGAATACGATTTTTCAGTTTCTTCTTAAGTCTATCACTTGCATATCCCTAAGTAAGTTGATATCATTTGTAGAAGTAGGGCGGATGTCGCACTTAGACCTGGCGTACTATTAGTTGAATTTTTATAACCTTTTGCTAAACACTCTCAAAATGTAGGTCTTAGAATAGAGTGTCTGTGTTTCTCCTAGTAAATACTTCAAAAATAATTGTTAACTACTGTTGGTTGTTCTTGTGATATCTGTCTGTTAGTTAATGTTCAAGACCAGTCTTAAATGAAACAGAAGTACATACAACAATGTAGTGGATTTTTACGAATAAACTTTTTAAGTTTCTTTATTAAAATAGTGAAACATATTATAACCTGAAATTTAATATTTATTTTTTAAATTTGTTTTAAGGTAAATTTAAAAAAGTTCTTAACCAATTGTGAATCATGGTTTTTAAATCTTTAAAAAAATGTTAATAGGCCTACGTTATGGTTGGGTATAGGGTTTTCTTACATGGCAATTGTGTGAAACAGCGTAATTAATTCAATGTGTTTGAAAAATGTTATTGAACATGATATTTTTTATTAAGAAATCAATGATTACATTACTGTAAAACTTTCATAATCGTTGCTCAAAGTGGCGTCCTTGTAACTCGTTGCAGATGCTGAAGCGTCGTAAGCACGATTCTCTCACCCCTTCAAAAGGATTACTGTCTTGAATAACTGCAGCAGCCTCAACAACTCTAGCTACTAGATCCATTTCATTCTGTATGGGAGTGGTATACACTAATTGCTTCATGTGTCCCCACAAGTAAAAATCAATGGGTGTGAGGTCAGGTGACCGTGGAGGCCAAGGGACGGGACCTCCACGTTCAATCCAACGATCCCCATACACTTCATTCAAATGTTGTCTAGGAATCAGGGAAAAGTGGGCCAGTGCTCCATCGTGTTGGAACCACATTCTTTGTCTAGTTTCAATAGGAACATGTTCCAACAGCTCAGGTAAGATTTCCCTCAAAAAAACTTCAAAAGTATCCGTTCAGTCTGTTTGGTATAATGTGTGGCCCAATCAAATATCTGTCTACTATTCCAGCCCAGATATTGACAGAAATTTTGTGCTGAAACTTACGTTGCACAATTTCATGAGGGTTCTCTTCAGCCCATAAATGGCTGTTTCGTCTATTAAATATGCCATCTCGAGTAAATGACGCTTCGTCAGTAAAGAGAACATACCTTAAAAAATCGGGTTCATAAACTAATTTGTGAAGGAACCAACGAGAGCAGTCTACCCTGAGAGGAAAATCTGCAGGTTCTAAGGCTTGTACTTTCTGATGTCTATAAGAGCACAAACGTTCTTCATTTAACACTTTCCATACAGAACTTTTACATACATCCAAATTATGAGCAATAGCGCGAACGCTGGTGGAGGGGTTTTCTTCTACGAATAATAAAACCTCTTCTTCAAAATCAACAGTCCGTACGGATTTACCCGTTCTACAACATTATTTTTCAAATCTCCAGTTTCCCTAAGACGAATATGAACGGCACTGAAGACGCTATGGACTGGGTGCAGCCTATCTGGAAAGCGCTCTCTGTACAATCTGCCAGCTAATCTGGCATTGCCTCCAGCAAGTCCGTACACAAAGTGAATATCAGCATACTCTTCAAAAGTAAAATGGTTCATATCGTAGAAGAAACAAAGTAATAAAAGAAATTTAAATTAACAGGAAAAACTAACAGGAATTACAAGGAAGAACAGAACATTCAAACAGTGACAATCACGTTCAAAACATAGACTTGCTCAACAATGTCTTGATAGTTTGTTCATTAGTTTTCTTCATTTAAAACACCTGATTTGTTTGCTGATCGTTGGTCAGCTGTTTTCATGTAATATTATGCTATTGTTTTTTTAAAAGCATTGTGAATAGTTTGTTTCTTTTTTATTTGTGTGTGTAACACATTGATTACTGTAAATGGAACAAAAATGATAGTAATATTTTTTATAGGTTATAATAATTGTTCAGTATTTTAATAAAGAACCTTAAAAAGTTTATTCGTAAAAATAAACTACATTGTTGTATGTACTTGCAATGCATGGATTTAACCTGTTTTTACATTTGGTGCGTTAACTCAGTTATTTGTTATTCAATCTTTTTGAAACAAAGATTTTTGAATTGGTAATAACATATGCTAAAAAAAGTTATCCTGGTGAATTTGTTGTCAAAGTAGCCGTTTCAAAGCTAATACAATTAGAAAATTTTGAACGGCTGCCATTTTGAAATGCAACGAGATATTTGTTTTATTTTTTAACAGAAAAGAACCAACACTAGGTTAACATAACTGTTAAGTTTGAATTCTGTATCTTAAGTGGTTTTTTAGTAGTAATTTTTTTCCCCAAAAACACATACAGACAGACAGACGCTAAACTAAGTGAAATAGGGCACCTGTTATATTGCATTATTTGTTAGTTTTGGCCTGCTGAACAATGTGGCAAAGTTTGTTCGAATGGTTGCTGGACACTCTGTATATATATGTGTAAGATAATTTAGGGTTATTGGAGGAAACATAATATATCCAAGCAACTTTTTCTGTATCTTTGCTCTATTATCTTTCAAATTTATCCCACAGGGGAGTTACCTTGAACCCTGATGTAGTTTATAAAGCTTTCCGCAGCAGCTCTGAGGTAATTTACAATGATGTTAAAATTTCCAATCTCCACAATGAATCCTCTCACATTGCTTCAGGATAGATTCTGCGCTGCTTCTAAAACAGTCTTTACTTGGGACATTACTAAGAACAGCAATATATTATCCAGCATAAATTAGGTTAAATATAGCCCTTGCATGATAACTACATCTAGAAAAGTTATTCCATCCAGTTGTTCATGCCATGTTGCATTTTACAGATGTACGTTATTTACAAGCATAATGTTAAATTTTTAATTTCCCTCAGCAACTCAGAATTAAACATTTCAAATCACCGAATTTTACGCTCTCTCGTATGTCCAGACATCTTACACGTTACCTTCAACAGAGACGACTATCATAGCTTTACTCCTAATAAATCTATTGATAAACTATTCAACATAAATCTGTATCCGTGATTGGTTTATTATGTTTTTCCTTGTCACGTATTACTCATCTGCCAACTAATACAGTATTTCTTTATTTTAGTATGTATTTATGTTGTACCTATAGACCTGTATTATTTTAAATCTTGCTTTTTACTATTTTATGTATCACCCTAAGGTGGATGACTTTCTTCAAAGGGAGAAAACTACTTGTATCAACCATTTAATTTATTTGGCGTTTCAAGAATCGTAAATAACATACATTTATTTATTATTTAAATATTCAGAATTTAGTATCTACACTTCATATTTGGCATAGGAAACTATACAAATGTAGGAGTGATTTGGATGAAGATGTGTATCTAACCTTACGGATTTGACAGAGTGTTAATATTATGTCTATATCAAGAAGTAATTTTTTATACATTTGTATTGCATTAATTTAGTGTTGTTTCGATAAATACTGCACCTATAATTTATTTGAATTATCATTGTCCCTAATAAATTACAAAAATACTATATATATAATAAAGACAGTCAGAAGACATTAGGAACATTAAGGACATTAAGACATTAAGGAAGCCTTTTCTCCAGAGGTAGATGAAACTTAATGCCACTAATGCTGTAAGCTGACAGGCCTCGCAGATATCCGATATATTTGCTGTCAGATTGCATCCACACCGATTGAGAGACACGACGACGTAATCTCATGTTCCTTGTCAGATGCGTGAAATCACCATTACTGGATATCAACAAACTGACGTCAAGAAACTGGACTTTTATGGTTTGAATGTGTTCAATATTAGCTCTAGCAATTATGATTTGATTTGTATACATAAACTCTCTTTTATTTGACGTGATATATTTTAACGTTTACATACATATTGAAATTATATTGAGATATAACTTTAAAAATTATTAAAATAATTAAAATATCCTTGTTAGTAGAGGACTTCAACACCAAAATCATACCAAAACTATATAAAAAGAATACCCTCCGGTAGCGCTCCAGCTAATCTTCATAGCATTATAAACGTATAAGCTTTTCTATTAGTAAACGTGACAAGACAGTTACATAACTACAAGAAGAATGATTCTTAATGATCTTTGCTAGACGTCTTTGCATATGGAATTTTCATGGTAGAATTACGAAAATAACCATACTTTCGTATCGATTTTCTAGCGCTAAAGTTTTTATAAATGAGAAAATTATACAACCTAAGGCCAGTTTCTCTTCGGTATTGCTCTTTGAACCGTTCTAAGTTTGAAGTACGACTCACAGGCTTACACTAAATGTTTTCCCCCGAGGCGTTCTGATGAAATATTACCAAAGTTTCAAAGTGTGTTACATAACACGCAATGTTTTAAATTGCCTTTTTAATACATACATTCTTCATCTAAATATACTTAGGGAATATTTCCCTTTAGATATATTGTAATTTATCTAAAAAATCATCACGTCTTTCATTAAACGAAATAATTATTGGTTCGATTTCCCGAACTCTGGTATGAACTCCATTAGTATAAGTCAATAAATAATATTTTTTCATATAATATAAATAAGTATATACATATATGTATGTACGAACAGTTATTACAATATAACATACACTATTTTTACGAATCCATGCTTGAAATTATTCTCCTATACCATAAATTAAAGATGGAATTTCATTGATGAAGTATTAATTCTATTATGTAGTTTTTCCTAATTTACAGTCACAAGGTGAGAACCAAGTACTGTTTACTGTTGTAGCAGACTTACGTATAGCGCAGGTGTAAAGCCATCCTGTACCGTCAATCCTCTACAGCAACGGTTCCCATACAGTGGCAAGCGTACCTCTGGTGGTACGCCTCTTCATGGCCGGTGGTACGAGCACTGGTGTAGACACGCCATTTTGGAGAGTGGCAAACACGGGATATTTTATTATTAAAAGAAACAATGAAAACTAAAGTGGCAACAATGCACATGAATCGCGCAGTTGCGCTCAGTCTGTCAGTAACAACTCTGTTTTACTAACCTCAGCCTACAAAGAATACATCAGTGACGTGCGGTTGTCGTGTTTTAATTTTAATACAAATTTTACCGAACCTTTCCTACAATATGTAGTTGATGTTGATACGTTATCTATCCACTCTTTTTTGTGCGGAATTGCAACACCAATCATGAAAATTTTAAAAACAAAGCTCTTGAATTATATAGAAATTGTTTGTCCAAATAGATATTGTAAAGTTTAATTTATCTTAGTCAATAAATAATGTACCAAATTCATGCCTATTTTTGACACAGTTAAACATTAATTTAGATACTATTTGATATTATTATTGTAACAGACAAATAAATGCTTTTTAAATTCTTATTATTTCCATTACACCACGAATCTTAACATCATGTTGTATATTGTGATGCTTGCTATGGGAAAATCAATGTGTTATCAGTGTAAGGTTTGGGAGAAAATAGCACCTATAAAATCTTACTGGGTAAACACAGACTCAAGTTACGCTATAAAAATCTATAGTATACGGGACATGAAGAAAAGTAACTGACCTCAACACGACAATGGCCGTACTCACGTTGCTGAGAACATTAAGGTGCTAAATGGAGTGTTGTCCTTCTGCTGCCAGGAGATAACATGAGTCCACTGTATTGTATACCTAATTTTACTCAGCAATTTACTGACTTCTATTTTACTGATTATTTAACTCTGTTTATCGCTATTTCAAAAACTATTGGAGGTTTATGAATGTGGAGAAAGCTTTTAAAATAAACACAGATAGTCATAATGTAACTTGACATGATCTACAGCAATCCTGCATCTCCGTAGATGTTTGTCCTTTTTAAGTAAAGTAAGGGAAATTAGAAAAATGTTTCGTCTACGTTCTATTCGGTTAAAATATTTTAAATTTAAAAACTAATATGGAAGATTTGAGTTAAAAATGTAATCGTATACTAAATCGCATAACTAATTACAGTTACATATTATGGCACAAAAAAGAGAAACTATGTTAACTTATTGAGCGATGTACGAATTCAAACACAATTGAAAAAACTAAGCTAATGTGATCATTTAGAAGTTAGAAACAAACACAAGTTTTTTTAATGTAAGTTCAACGTTTTAAACGCTAAACATTGTAGGAAAATCGGTATCGATAACTAATTATGAAACTGTACCTTATATTTTGTAAAATAAAAATGCAGCGTGTTCGAACAGTTTTATAGCTAATATTAATTGATAAAAAAATCAAACCATTGCAGATGAATTCTTTCAAAGATTAATAAAAAAAAATTATGATATTTAAAAATAATTCTTTTGTAGTTCACGAAGAAAATGACTTGACGCGCTCGCATATATGTATATACAGTGTGATCCTTTACAACTAATTTTAAAACTTCTTTTCTTTCTTTGCTAGTACATGCATAAATCACAATCTTACACTATAATCATAGTATTTTGTAAAAAATAGTGCTAAAGTTTTAATTTTACACGCCATTAGTTTGAAAACTTTCAAATATCTGTACTTGACAGACAGGCAAGGTGTTAATAGAACCATTTGAACTACTGTATACGAGATCCACGCTCCAGTTAACGCTCTCCACCCCACGTGAAGACTCACGGTAATGGTGTTTACATTTACTGAAGAGTAACGTAGACGTCTGGGGCTGAAACTGTTAATACTAAATCAAGTTGGAGTGTGGCATCCGCCCTGCATCTTTAAATGATCCGTTTGCAAGAATGCAAATGATACGCAACAAAGAACTCCAAAGGTACTAAGGCTTTCTGATAATTTCGAGTGAAATATCATGATCACGATATTATTCATATACTAGACAGGAGTATATTTTTATTTTGCTCAACGATACGTTACCATTGCTCATTAAGTGCTTTAGATCTATAAACAATATTTATCTTTAAAACGTATTATTATTATTATTATTAATGGATGAATTTTCACAGTGAATTGCCTTCATTAACTGTACAAATTTCCTACTATAAAGTTTTGCAAAAGATTAGATAATTCCAAGGCCTCTACCTTCAACATTAATATATCCTAACACAATGATTTTGGTTTTTAAATGAGTTAAAACACATATAAACTATACCACAATCACAAAAGTATGAAATCCTTATCTTCAACAATCACCAGTCCCATAACCACTGACCAGAACTTTGGGTCTCAAATAAGAGCCTTGATGTGATGATATGCTACAAGATAGATAATGAACACATGTTTTCAAGCGTCACTATACGATATGATTCAACCCAGCGATTGTGTTACGATTCCAAAGTGTGTTGCGATCTAATTAGTCGTGGTCGGAATCTCTTTTTAAACATCTACATATAACATTGAAATTGACCATCATGAATGTCATAAATCATGCACAGTGTATGTTCTAAGGACACACAATTTATAGGGTGAGATGTCTATTAAGGAAGCAAAATTGCGAAGTTATGGAAGAATAGCGAGTGACAGAGGTGTTTCGAAGATAGGGTCGTTATAAAGAAGAAACAATCCTTGGTAAAAAAAATCAATACTACAAACCCAAAGTTTAAAATAATTTTTTTTTCAAAAATAAAAAGATTTTTGAAAGCTTTGTTTGTTAAAATTACCTTAAATATGTTATAAAATTCACGTTCGTAATGAAAAAGTACGTTTTATGTCAAATAACCATGATATTCTTAGGCAACAGGATAAAATATATATTGTATTTCTTTTTATTCTATTATACTATAATATAGTAACTAATTTGCTGGAATTACACGCAATACGGCTTATTACTTTCTTGTATGTCTGTGTTTTCTCCGTAGTTTTTTATACATTATAAACAAACCTTTAAAGATTCCCTCGTTTTAAAAGTGTTTTATGTATGTTTTATATATTTTTTACTAACTAGATCCCATAATAAAACAACATGGGATAGACATGTAATTATTGTAACAAAAAACTATGAACAAGAAATGAAGAAAAACACATTATTTAAACTTAATATCATTACTAATTACTTTAATTTATTACTTAAATTCCCACTCTTTTTCTTTATGCGGAATAATATACTTATCTGTAATATACTTACTTTAATTATTCAATATCGGTAAAATTTTGTGAGAAGTATGCTTCGTTATTCTGTATAGTCGTTTCTATATCGTGTTATTGCAATAAAAAAAGACTTACATCGGAAACGGAATAAGATGCATATAAAAATTATAATACAACTCTAAAACTTAATGAAACGTTTTTAAAAAGATAAAAAATGTTTATGGTATCATCTACTATGATATTTGAACTAGTTATACATTCTAACGTTAAGTTAATATACAGAGAGTTATAAACCAGTGTAGCCAATGTTAACTTGTAATATTAACTACTTATACCATGGGACTGGATAATGCCACCGAACATGTTTCATGCTGCCCAGTGTAGTGATTTAGTTTGTTCGGTCTGTTTCCGAAACTCATGGGGTTTTGTTTATAACTTTGTTATTTCCTCATTCGTAGTTAAGGTATGACAGAGATATTCCCAAGTAAGTTGTACCTTCTCTATTTGTAAATATGTTAGTTATTTTATATAAATACAATTACATTGTTCTCCTATATTGCTATGTTGAATCAATTCTTTTAATTTAATTTGTAAAAAAATTATTGAGTTCCACGATTTAGATTAAATAGTAAAATATTGTATTGAGGAATCAACATAATAAAAAACGTGTCGGTTTTCACTGTTTCCTGTTTAGTTCCTTTCGGGAAAACCTGTAGTTAATAGAATTAGTATAAATATAAAATATCTATGTCGGTGTGGTACTAAATCCTGTATAAAAATATATAAACGAGAAGCTACAAATTCATTCAACATACATTTTTATCACTCTATGATTAGGAGCTATCATTCAAATACGGCGGTGATCTGGGAAAGTCTTCGTTTCCGTCATTAACCTGAATTCCCTATCTATAATAATTTATTTGCCCTACATACACATTTCTTTTCATGTAAGCGTTATTTGTTTTGGCAGTCCTTTTATAAACAGCCAACACAGCAAATTACCGTGTTTTAAGAGTCAGTTCGTAAACAACACCTGCACTATATAATATTTAAATGTATATAAAACTGCAAAATAGAGGGATTTCAGAATGTGCGTAATATATTTCCATTATTTAAAAAAACTTTACAAATTATCTTAACTACTTATTGTCTTAACTAATTGTATGAAATACTTTTGATTTAATTGCAGAAATTGTTTTAAGAAGTACACGTATCATTATAAGTATTAGACCAATGTACCTTTTAAAACTATTCTGATAATTTATTTTACATTTGTGGGAAAATATTGATGGAAAAACGTATTTTAAACTAAATATGGTTTGCTTTAACTTTTAATTGATCTATATCGTATTAAGTGTAAATATTCATACACATAATAGAACCACCAGAGACGTAAAATATATGAAATATATATATATATATATATATATATATATATATATATATATATATATTGGTGCATGCTTAATAGTTTAAAATAGCAATAAATAATTCTTATGATATTCTTTTTAATCCACACAATGTTAAGTTTGATCTATTAAATGTCACATATTTATATCTTCCCAGTTAGTGCTCCCAGCAAATTTTAGACGACTGTATTGGCTTATTCATTATAGTTCTGAAGAGGATAGTCTAATGTTAAATTTTTCACCAAAGATCTACCACATGGGATAAATGATCTTTGAACTTGAATTTTATTTGAAATTTCATTTCCCAAGAAACTTACTTTGTTACACTGCAAGTATTTTAGAGTTAATGCTAGTTTTACAAAATAATAAAAGTTTGCAAAATATATAAAAAAAATATTTGTTACGTAGGAAGTCAATAGTTTACTACTATATAATGAATTGTAGAAGTATTGAGTTATGGATATATGTACGTGAAAATTTTGGCGGTTTTTTATCTGAAGCCCTCGAGAGAAACCCAAAACTGTAATTATAGGAACCCTAATTTATACTTTGAAAAACTTAAACATTAAAACGGGAAATCAATGCTTTATTAGCTTCACATTGTTTAGGCTGATTACTTTGCAACACGATAATATCAATTTTAAAGTTATTATTTCATTGTTGGGAATGGAATTAACTTTAACTACCACATAATTCGGTAAATGATTGTTAAACATAATCTAGGGATATTATTTACAAAATAAGTAACCTGTCAAGATGCTAAAATGGTAGTGGCAAATGGTAGAAACAATATTTTGATAGTATAATAATTTAGGTTACCACAGGGGATAAGGAAATGCCACTCTATCCAGAATAACAACACATTTATTTATATTGATTTACTTTGATAAACGTTATATACACTTTTGAAGAATAATAAAAGGACGTTGGACTTTTATTGGACTAAATTTGTAAGTTTATCAATATCAAACAAAATCACCAATGCAAAATCATACTAAATTCTTTATTACTACTGTTAAGAAACAAACTATTGCTCAAATTAAATAGAAAATATTTACAGAATTCATAAAGTACAATTTAAAAGTTTTATTGGAAGAATAGTGTTATATTGTTAAATTGATACTATTTATTACATCCCAAAAATACTCGTAGTAATATATTCTTTCGTATATTAGTAAATATTACATAAATTATACGTTTAAATTATTTTAAACATTGCTCGATTAATATTTTAAATTAATTTCTCCTCTAAAACAACAGCCAATCTCTAAAACCTATACCAAATTTGTTTTCGTTTGCTGTAACTGAAAACTTAGAGACTATTAATATTATTGAATTAGACTAAGCATTCCTTGTTTGAAGTTTGTGTTTTACCTACTTACGTGGTTGTTCGGTGAATCAAGACCTATTGTCACCTGTATTATGTAGTTTAGTTTTAATAATTAATGTTGTTTAGTATTTTATTATGTGCATGTTTTGGAGTTAATGATGTTGACATAAACACGGTGCTTGTGATTCCTGACAACAATCAAAGCTCTGGTATTATTTGTTTCTTTTAAACTAATTTTTAATTATGTGTTTGGTTAGTTATTTACTTGAAGAAGAAATCAATTCTTTGTTTACAGTTTATTTTTGATGGTGGGAGGATTGTGAAGGAAACAGGAATTTTCCGTACATTTACCATCGTTCAGTGAAACAAAAAATCAGTAACACAACGCTTCGAGATCTGCAATCTGATCGCTTATTCAGGTAAATAACTAACGTAACACATCATTGCAAAATAGTTAAATTAAACAAATCATACCAAAGCGTTGTGACACGCCAAAGTCAGGAACCACAACCACCATGTTGTGTGTCAACTTCACTAACTCTAAAACATGCACTTAATAAAAAACTATAAACAACACCAATAATTAAAACTGAACTACAGAATACAGGTCACAATACGTCTGCATTCGTCTACCAACAACTTACGACTTTATAGGATCCCCTGTTTTCCAGCAGACTATGCTATCAGTTCCAGCACTCTAAAGTTATTGGCCCTATATAACACGTTTGTCCGCTACCCTTAATAGTTTACGATAGTTATGTTTTAAAAGATGCGGCTCCAATGTACTTCTAAGTACTTCTAAATGACAATATTCAATAAATTAATATCGATATTCAGATATCTTACGGAAAGATCAATTCTGGCAGCGCTAGTTAATGGGTCTCTTTTAACAATTATTGTAATATAAATAGGCGGGATATTGAGTTACTGACTTACATAATAGCCAACTGCACGTATGTAAAGTCATAAATTTGATAAGCAAAACTTATTAAATGAGAAAATAAACTTTGAATTATAAATACTTTTATAACCTTCTCTTGTTTGAAGAGTTTGAGTTGAAGAAACTGTAATTATAACCTAGAGGTATATATGAACTAAATGAATTGTACCGGGCACAAACAAGCGAGCACCTAAGCGGAGTTGGATTCTAAATTACTCTCCGCAGTGAAAGCAAAGCTTTACCTTTCAAATTATTTCCGGGAGATTACGCTCACTGTGCGATAATTTATTGACAAACTGTTCTACACGCCGCGGCGCCGACAGCATTTTAACTTTATACAGTGTTTTTTATTAGAAATACAGCCATTGAAGGGTTAGTATTGTTTTTATGTAAAAATTCTGACGATAGTTTAGGTTATCACGGGCATTACAAGTGGTGAGTTGTTTTAAAAAAGACCATAATATTTGTTCGACCTGTAAAAATTTAGTGATACAAAAAGCGTTTTGCCTTCATTAAAAGATATATACAAACGACAGTTTCTCGTAGTAAAAGACTGTGAAAAAGCTTTTCCTATTTTTAAACAAGGTAGGAGTACGCCACACCATGTTTCGCTGAAGTCCAATCCCAAATATACAGCTATAGCTCATTTATTTCTTGACAGATAGCAAAACAGACAAGCACACGGCAACCAACCTTTATATCCACCACCCATTAAAAGAGAAATTGTGTCGAAAAAAGAAAACGACGCTTAGCTACATTAAATTATTGGAAATGAATTGTCTTTTACTCATTCTTGTCTATGTTGAAATTAACATTTATGCAAAAATTTACATTCGATTAAAAATACACTGATTTATTTTATAAGTTATTTGTTCTCCTATATTTTTCTTTCCATAGTATTTAGCCATTAAATATTTTAACAATGTAGATATATAAGCGTTGGATCAGCCCAAATCCAATGGTCATTGTTAAACTTAGTATTCCACATATGAAGATGAACTTTCATGCATAGTTATAAGGATATAATTATGTCAATTCGTTTTAAAAATATATCGAGGACAGGAGACACACATACAGACAAGAATGAAGTTTATCTAGCTCCACAAGCTTTACTAAAACTCATCCAGTTAGGGTTATTTTTTTAATTTAATAAAAAAAAAAGAATTTTTAAACCTCATTTTTACAATAACTGCTACCAACCAAACTGAGATGATGTACAATCAAGGTTTAAAGAAGTTTCTGCAATTACTTTATTGTGTAAGGCGAAAATTAGGGGTTTGCACACTAAAATCCTCACGAAAAGTAATTGGGATTGAGAAACCTTCATTCTAACTCTACGTACGTATTAGTTGTAGTAATTCCAAGACAATAATAAGGACGAGGTGTACAAATCAAATACACCGTGATAATATAATTCCTACATATCTGCAACATTATGAGCAGTAACAGAATTACTACTTTAGAATAGAAGCTGGGAAACTCATCATTGCACTTAATCCCATATGACACTTGCTTCCGGAGTAACAGAATGGTCATGATGGGCAAGGTAGGGGGTAAGGACCGCCTACTGTCGAGATTAAATAAGGAAGGATAAAGCTATATCCCACTCATGCTATTTTGAAAGATGGGAAAGCCAGTTTGTTTCAGCCTCTCCCATCTTGGCAGGTGAAGAGGGGAGAGCAATCCCTCATATCCAGGCTAGCAAGAGCCTTTAGTACTAGGAGAGCTCCACTCACTCCAACAGTCATCCTCTACAGTACTCTAGACCTATTTATTTACTCTTCCAATTTTCACCTTCATGGTCAGTAAATTGTCACTCCTGGAAATCCATAGGCATTTCCAGATATAAGTAAAATATTTGTGCGTGAGCACAGTGCAGGTTCGAATGGATGTATAAGCTATCTAAAAGTCTCCTGGGGATGTTACCACTTTACGTACCAGTTTTACAAATCTGAAACATAGTTTAACTTTACGTGCAGGTAACATAAAATGGTAGGAAATCTACCTGAAATATCAACAGTTGGATGATAAAAATAATATTTTATTCGTTCAAGTTGTACTACAATTGATCACATCAAAGTAAGAATAAATATTTAAAAAACCAGTTTACATGTCATCTATAACATGTCATCATGTTCTTATGATAGCCTTTTGTTACAAAATACTCTCTTAAAAGCCTTTTAAAAGTTTAACTACCTGTTTTATTTTTTATGTGTGGTAACAGCCATTTCTGAAAATATACAGTTGAATGCACTATCTTCCGCTGTGCACCCCTCGTTGGATGCGAGTGGCAAGTCTCGCCGGCATTAAACAGAGTGGTAGTATTTCTGACAGACATGCAGCACTCATATCCACCATACCAGCGAACGTCATTATTTTTAATTCTTTAAACACCAGCTGACAAGATTCCCTTCTGGTCATTTTAAAGATTTCTCTTATGCACCATTTTTGAAGTTTGATAACTCTTTTAAACTTTGTGTTACTTGACAAACCCCAACATATAACTCCACACCTTAAAATCGATTCCACATTGGAGAAGTATACAACGAGAAGGACTCGGATACTGCATACCTGAGCAAGGCGGCCGGGAGCATAGCAGAGTGGGCGGAGCCTTTTGCAGATAACATCTACATGAGATTCCCAGCTGAGATGGGCATCCAAATGCTGCCCAAGAAATTTGTTGGCAGAAACATTTTGCAATGAACTCTTGTTGTAGGTGAATCCACTGCCTAGGAATATGTGACTACTAGTTTTTTTAAGTATCGTGAAACGTATAAAGCCTGTCTTGGTTGGATTGAGAAGAAGTAAATTTTTGAGAAACCATTTAGAAGCTTGAGCGAGGCTATTATTGGTAGCATCAACCGCTGCTGACGCAGTAGATTCTAATGTTTGTAAACTGCAGTCGTCGGCGTACATGTTAATCTTACTATAGTTTATATTTTTGGGAAGATCTTTTATATAGATGACAAACATGATTGGTCCCAAAATGAAGCCCTGTGGTACACCGCACTTAAAGACTTCCTCCTTTTTAATGGTGAATACCTGTATTTGTGGATATGTCCACGACTTGTTTTCTGGATTTTAAATAAGAGGCAAATAATTGAACCGCAACACCTCATGAATGCTATATGCCTCAAGTTTACTCAGCAGAACGTCATGTTTGACACAGTTAAACGCTCTGCTGAGATCGAAAAAGACGTCTATCGACTACAGTTTGTGGTCAAGAGAAGTTACAATGGAACTAATATTATATTATTAGATATAATGTATGTCATAATAGCGATTTGATTGATCCATACTGAAATATTTACTGTGGTTAAACCCACATGATATATATTATCTTCTGATCTCAGCCCCTATATGGTCAGAGAATACATTAAAAGGAATAAAGACTGAAAGTTCTCACAATTTTTCCTTTTGATCTCTAATAGAATCCTGTCAGTTATGATACCCCTTTAGCCTATCCATTTAATTAAACTTTTAATAATTTATTTTATTGTATTCATATTTCTCCTCTATATCGTTGTACATATTGCAATTCAAGTCTGTCTACCTTTTTAAGTCACTTTGCATATATTGTGAATAGGTTTGAATTTTCTGAAAATGTAATGTATATAAATAATAAGATTATGTTATAACTAACCTAGAATTTGTTAACTGTTCAAGGTAAGCTTACCTAATAAAATGTTGTACTCATAAAAATGGCATTATATTGAATTTGTAAACTAAAGGAATAATCCATAATTTATTTAAATTTATTATTATAGTACTGAGGAAAATACTAAAATAAGGCCAGTGAAAGTGTAGGAAGTGCCAACAGCGATAATGATGACGTAAGATTTAGCCTTTGATCTTCAGAGAACAGCTGTCTCCCGGGGCGATTGTGTCTACAAAGCAACATAAACGCCAGCATCGTGCTCACATGGATATATAGAAAGCTTTGACAGATAGTCTGTTGGGTGAAGGCTCGACGAGTTTCTTTTCCAAACGTTTTATATTTATAAACGTTATAACAATAACACAACACCAGTGTTATAACATACATATTTATTTAAAGCAGACATTAGAAATTGTAACCCTAGTAAGGTTAAGTATTGAATAATTGATTATTAATTGAGTATGTTTGTGTGCTTCGTACATTGTATTGGGAAGTTGAATTAATATTTATTTTAGGATTAGGCATTAAATGCAAAACTTTCATTTCACCAAAATTATTCTTTGTGTTTTTATCCATTTTGCATCAATGTAAATTATTTACAATTGAAAACTTTAGAACAGTATCACTACTTCCTTTGTTGTGGGCCGTAGATTAATACAGGGTAATCCGTTTAAATTAATTTCAAAAAGTAATCTTAAACTCGAATTTATCACAGCTCTGTGCTTAATATTGTTACGTTTGGAAATGTAATGTGACAGGAATCATCTGTTTGTTCAACAAGTCGGCAGAGTGTGTATTATTTTGAAAACAGTAGTGTATAAACATCTGGCCTCGCAAGCAGGTCACCATTCATCGTCAGATTGTCCGATTCCATGAAAAATTAACGCCCAAGTTGTTAAAATCTTGTCTCAAACACTTTTTGCGTTCAAAGCATTTTATAGTGTCGACGAGCTTTTGGATTATAGTTGTGAAATCTTCAATCTAGAAGACTGACAATGGCGTTGGTGGTGGAGAGAATTAGAGACTGAGTGGTATGCATGAATGGAAAGATTGCATGTCTGAATGTAATAATGTTAAAGAATGTAAATATTGTAGATCTCTCGGATATGACTTTTGCCATATAGTAGTTTCCATGACAATAAAAGGAAAAAATTACTGTTTTAAATGCATTAAGTATGAATATTTTTACTGGCACCCCAAAGATTATGTTACGGAATATAGTGTTACTTTCTCAAGCGTAAATTTTTCTGAATTTTATTCAGTAAATAATGTCTCGGGAGATGCATTAGTAAGGGTCAATTTTTTGTGAGAAATACTGAGACGAACTTTTAAAAAAACGTGAGTCTATGATATACAATAAACAATGATTATACTTTACTGAACATAGTATCTCCAATATTAAATGGCTTCAAGGTGTCAAAATTGCTAGAATAATTAAACTGATTTTGGAATGAGTATGTGGATGTATCACCGCTATAACTTTGACAGCCTTCTTTTGCAGGATGCAAACATTATCAGCATGTCTGGAGATACTATATACTAATAAACCATACTTTTTATGTGAGTATTTAAGCAGCCTTTCAAACCAATGTTGTGATCAGCATATTTATTAACCCACATGTTTGTTCCTTCAACCAAATCGTTTGTATATATTATGCAAAATGAGAATCCAAGAATGAAACCTTGTGGTTTATAACATTCGAGGTTATTCCTGTTTGATATATAGTTTTAACAAATAAAAAAAATATTCTTTGTTTCCTAGATTATAAATAAAATAAAAAACAACCTATTTTTGTGTTTTATCCCAATATTGATACCTTACATTGTGGGGTTTCATGAGTTTCACAGTCAAAGACCTTAGATGTGTCACAGAGACCCGCAGTAGCCAACTGTGACCCAACCGAAGCACTATAATTACAGTCAATCAAATCTGAGATTGCTCTACCAGTGCTTAAATTTGTATTAAAGCCGTATTGTGTTGGATTTAAAAAAGTTGTATTTAAATATTTGATCATTTGATTTTCTACCACCCTCACATAGATTTTAGCAAAGCTGAGAGTAATGCAATCTGGCGATAGCGAAATGTGTTATTAATATTTTGTTTATAACAGTTTCACTTCATCAATTTCAAAATTTTCTGAAATATACCTTGTGTAATTCATTATTTATTTGGGTATTGGTTATAATTTACAGAGAGGTTGGCCAAATATGTAAAAGACTCCTTTAATGGCGTGAATTAGCACGCCGCCCCGTTGTGGAAGTTGATGTTAGGTTTGGTATTGAGCGCTTTTGTTTTTCAGTATTTCAGATTTATAATTTGAAAATACAAATTCATTATATATATATATATATATATATATATATATATATATATATGCACATAAATGATATTATATATATACATACATTTCATATATATATATATATATATATATATATATATATATATATATATATATATATATATATATATATATATACTAGCTATAGTCAGAGCAAAAATTTAAATACAAATAAGAATACATGGAAAACATATGGTTCATAGCAAGTTTATTTTAAAATTAAAGAAATATTTTTACACAGCCCTTTGAAAATAAGAAACTTCTAATTACTATAAAAAATATGAAAATATTTACACCTGATTTCCTAAAAAGTATTATTGAATAAATAAGGCGCTAAGTAATTAGAAGACTTACTACTAAGCAATACTTTTCGGCATTTCTTAGTTTGGATTTATATTTAGTACTGTAGTTACAGCTCTGATTCCTTAAGAAAAATCTTTTAATGCCCTGTATATGTACAAGGGTCGGAGTGGATGAATTCTTTAGGACTTCAAAAGAAGAAATAATGGTTCATACCTAGGCTTTTTGGCTATAAGTCGCATACCTCTTCTGAGTTGTGACAAGAGTTTTCTAATGTGAATAATACGTTCCCCTCCAGCCTATAATACCACATTACAACCTACTATGCACTAATGACAAATATACAGTTCTCAATACATTACTGTTACACACATATCTTAAAAAAAAGAACAGACGAATATAACTAGTTAATAATGTTTTTTAATTTGTGTAAATGTTGCTTTTAGGTTAAGCCATTATCCAAGAAAATCCCTAAATACTTTACAGAAGTTTTCTGTTCAATTTCTTCACATTGTGATAAACATACATTTTTACTACAAACATAATAAATGTATTTATAAAAGATTTTATTTCTAAAACGCCTCTACGAAAATTAAAATTTTTAATTTTCTTTTTATTGGTACTTAATAATATGTAATTTTTAGAGAGTCATCATTGTAAAGCCTCTAGAGCAATATTTATTATTCTCTCAATTTGTGCTAAGGAGCGCTAACAATAGCAGAGTGCAGTGTAATCTGTAAAGGATGTCAGTTACCATAAAGCTGAGCATTACATAAATCATTAATGAAAATTAATAAAAGGTTGGACCTAACATAAATCCTCCAGTTAAGCCATACTTTATATCTGCCGACTGACTCAGCACACCATTGATTCTTACACACTGGTTTCTACCTGTCAAATAGCTGCTAAACCACTTAGCAACTACTCCTCTAATTCCACAGTTCTAAAGCTTTTGCAAAAGAATCTAATGGTTTACCGTATCGAATGCCTTTGTTATTTCCAAAAAAAGCTCACTTTATTCCCATAATTTATTCCACTATACACCTTATTCATAAACTCTAAAGCGAAATTTCTGTATTTAAGCCTGTTCTAAAAAGAAATTGATTAAATTAATTGAAATTCAGTGGTCTTCGATACTTATAATTCTTAATAAAATATTTTATGAGCTTTAAAGCTTTAAAAATATAAACTTGTGTGCCTTTGTTGGTTTTTGTGAAAATAACAAATAAATTGAGGAATAAGCTATTTCATACTACTAGCTTATTCACAATATATACACTATCGAACTATAGCTAAATCTATTCCAAAAATTTACAAGAAATGTAACCACCTGTCTGAGGAATCATGTTTCTCTGTTACCCCGTTAATAAATGCTCCGAGCGGCAAGTGCTAATAAAACCCACAGGATAAAGTGTATTATTGTTCAGGTACTCCCTTTCAACAAATCAACGTAAACACAGCATATATATATATATATATATATATATATATATATATATATATATATAATTTCAATAAACATTGAATCGAAAAAAGTTCTTGCTCCGCCGGGAGTCGAACCCGGATCTCTCACTTGCCGGGTGAAAGTGCTACCATTACCCCACAGAGCGCTTACTTTTTCCGATTCAATTATTTTTTATTTAGCCATATCTGTCACATATGCGTTTAAATAAGCAAACTAACATATGATCAGAAGACCATATACCTGTCAAACGACTTTTATTTACATTAAATTGTATAAATGGCAATTGCCTTATTTAATTTCAATAAACATTGAATCGCAAAAAGTTCTTGCACCGCCGGGATATATATATATCCCGGCGGTGCAAGAACTTTCTTATTATCTAAATATATATATATATATATATATATATATATAAATATATATATTTATTATCTAAATATATATATATATATATATATTTATTTATTTATTTATATATATATATATATTTAGATAATAAATTTAGAACCAAATTATTCATTCTGAGTTTGATTACTGATTAACCATATAACGGCCGCTATTCCCTTATTTGGATTTTTTAAACTCGAATTCCTTGAACTAGCAATGTCTGCATATTACAGGAGAAAAAAGCAGTAGCATAGTAATAAAAATATATATTTTGCATATTACGTATACTCCCTAAGTAAAGTCGAATTTATTATTTGCAACATGTAGTAATCACAAAATAAATTATACGTAAATATATGTTCTAGGAATGTTATGTGAATTCTTGAAACTCAGCACAAACGAAAACTAATCAAGTGGCTATTTTAGTACGATGGCAAAATTTCGCTTTTTCCAATATTTGATAAAGTAAAATGTGTTGCAAGCTTCTAACAGTAATTTAAATGTAATAAATATTTCGTAATGTTTTTCTTCAAAATGCACTTTTACAATGTTTAGCTGATGCCACTAGAAACTTAAAACGGTTTGTCATTATATTATGTGGTAATTTTTTCATCAAATGTAGGTGATTGAAGAATTCACACAGTATTATAAATGATAGAAAACAAATATAAGTACAAATTTCTTACTATCCCAGGAATTTATTTCATAAACAACAAAAGCACTACTTTTGTAATGTTGAGTAAAGATTCTAAATAACTTAAAGTTACACACATTACGTAACTGTCGTAATAGCCTAAAAAGTTATTGATAAATACAGAATTATCACACGCACTTTTTATGGAATCATAGTCATCATAGAAATCGTTATTTTTTAACCAGTGACTATACTGATCCATGTAGAAACTGGGACGATATCAGCAACAATGACGGGGTCTGACTTGGCACTGCAGGGGTTTCTCATGGTGCCATCCGCAAACTGTCCGTAGAACACACCCTTGTATACAAATGGGTCGCCAAAATCTTCCTGCATGGACAGAATTTAGAGTTTTTTTTAGAAGGTAAAGATATTGTAATGTATTGAACATGATGAACCTTAGTGAGCACTTGAAATAACATTATAGGTTGAGGGTTATTCGAGGGACTAAAAATTGTGTCTATCTCTTTGTATCTTTACATCTACATATAAGAAATCTCGAGAATGAGGTGAATCTATAGACTGGACATAATACATCAAGCTATAGCCAACTTTGGGTATTCGGATGGTATACTCCTGGAATTTGGCTAAGCGCTAGCAAACATTTATAGGTCGTATGAATAACCATGATGATATGAAAACATTGCAGATATTTTTTTAATCTGAGTAGAATCTCGTAAGATTTCAACATATGGCATTTTTAATTATAGAGGTAAAAGAAAAAATGTGATGTTAATTAACAAGAACTGATTTCAGCGCACTCTTGCGTTGTAGTATTTAATGTAAAAAACTTTCCAAATTGATGTTAAAATTCAAATGCTAGAAAAAAATGATAAACGAAATTTTAAAAGTAATCCTATCAATAGCGTGGCGTATTGTGCTGATGGACGCGTACCGATTTTAGAAACTTTTCATACTAAAACGCAGGTTTGAAAGGTATAAGCAAAGTTTAAAATTTTAATAATTCAAATACGACATATTTGTTGTATGTAACATTATCTTGTAGACTATAAAATGACAGGTAATTCAAAATTAATACAACTGTTATTTTTCGAAGTATCGCTTTAAATAAAATGCAATGTTACAATTTTGATATGACGTTTAAAAATCTATGAATATAAGTAAGGGTATAAAAACCTTTAAGGATTTTCGGTCTAAAAAGATCTTAGACCAGTTTGAAGTCTTGCCAAACAGACGACAAACTAGTTTAACATTAACAGTTACAACTTCATTTGTTAATTGAATTTAATAACCTTCTTTTCTTTATATATTACTGCGATCACCTCATTATAGTTAGCGGGTCAAAGTAACAAAGGATAATACACTTCCTAACTTATACGTATATAACTGAAAAATATCCTTCATAGAAAAAAAACCACCTAGTCTTCTAATTCAGATCCTTTCGACAATAACCAGTAGACCAAAAATAGCTGATATTGATGGCTGTTTTAGTGTTCATTGATAAGACCAATAAACGTTATATTTAATAAATATTTTGTATTACACTTTTATAATAAATCCTATACGTGTGGTATTTTAAAATCCGATAAAAACAAATTGACAAAGACGTAGGATAATCATCCCTCAACGAGTTGTATGCAAGGTAAGAGGAGAGATAAAATAATTAAAAAATATGTTTTAGTCTCTTCACAGAACACTACAGAACAAGAAATTATTCATCTTCTACATTGATGCAAGCTACTCACCAAACAAAGCGTTGTCTTTCCCTTGTTATAGGCACAGGCCATCCTAGGTGTCCATTTAATTGGGTAGATAGCTTTGCAGACCGACACGGAAACCCACTTCATTATTCCTTGTCGTAGTACCCTCCCAGATGCATTAGATGCGTTCCATGCCTGTAAGAAAAGAATACGTTAGAAATTATTATACATAGCGTTATTTTTAATTATATAAATTTGTAGGTCAATGCAACTTTAACATTTTTTTCCGTGTACTAGAATAGTTTATTGTATATAATTTTGTAATTAGTCAATTATTTATAGGTTCTGGAGTACTTGGAAAAGTAGTATAAATTCACTATGGGACAAGTGTGATTTAAAATAGGAAATTCGAAAAATGTTTTATAGCTTTTTTGGTTTTGAATTGATGCTTTTAAACCATGATTGCTCTGCGGGTATTCTTTAAATTCTGCTACTTAACCTAACTTAAATCCAACAGGTTTGTGAGAATGTGATGTTCTCAAAATTAGCCTCTTTGAACATTGTAACACGTCATGTTTGTAAAACCACAAAATCAGTTTTGTCATGCGAAATTGACCTAACGACATATATAATTTATAAATAAGGTACTTTGTTCAAGAGTATTTGCGAACAAGCAAACATTAGGTTCAAGTTTGTTGATAAGAGTATAAAACATGTTTCTACAGTATTTTAAAGGCCAGTGGAACAGATTCAAGAATTCAAAGAGCAAAACAGTTACTTAACAGCATACTCTAGTCAAAATCTGTCCATCATTATCCTGTGTAAATTGATAGTATCTCAGATGTAACGGTCTTCCTGAAAAACTCTATGTTCATCCCTTTTGTGACAAATCTGCAATACTAAAAACCCCTAAAGAAATTGTAATCATGTTTTTTGTAGTTTAATATAAACATGATTGTTACTGATTCTTCAATGTATACAAATTTAATATAGATTGTTTTGTATGTACTGGTTGTATCTAAAACTCCATTTGCTATATATGTAAGTGTATAACCTACGTCTTTTCCCCAACCAGCGACCACCATGTTAGTGTTGACCTTGGGTGCCTCAATAGGTAGCTTGACGGGTTTGATCTTGTGAGACCACTTGAGGGTGCCGTTTAGCTGAATACAGACGTAGTTGTAGTCTTCAGATAGGGCGTAACTGGGATAAAAGAACAAAGTCTTGCCACCAAGAGTAATGCCCGACATTCCGTCATTACTACCGGCCACCACCGTTATGTCTGAGGGTTTAAAACTGAAATCATATAATGAATATTATTATTTAAGACGATACATCTTCAAGCTTATTTACTATTATCCTGAATTATGATGCAAAATCAATTGTGATAAATGATCAATTGAGTATTGTAATATAATTCTAATAACTTATTTCACTTATGCTTATTGTAATCTATCAAAATATGCAAATTTATTTTTGATATTAGTATGTTGATTAATTTCATATTAAGTTTTATTAAATTGAAAAAGTTCCACCATCATCACTCAAAAGCACAAAATTATAAAATACAGCCTGTAAATTAGTAAGATGCGTATCATTGTAATCCCCGCCGTGTGTAATATTTACTACAATTAAGGAATTTTAATTTTAATTGTATTGAGAGAAAATAATCCTCTATACTCATATAAAGTTAATATAATATATCTTGCGAATAAGTGAATTAAGAAAGATTTAGTTGGCAAGACCCAGGCTTGTATGATATGTATCGTTTTACAGTTAGATCTTATATGCATTAGGAATTTTAGCAAGAAGTTTTAAAGTTTATAATGGTATATTGAATGCCAGTATTACAACATATGCTAAAAAGAAAATATCACAGGTATAATGTAATAATTATTTTTCTTACAGATTTAAACTAGTGAAGCGGTGCTTAGTTATTTAGAAATAGAGTATTCTGTAATGAACTTACCCGAAAACACAAGCGGCTAATGTCACAACCCATTTATTGTTGATGATTGTTCCCGCGCATCGAAAATTCCCTTTCAACCAAATGGCAACCTGTACATTATAAACCGATAAACATAAAGGGCATTGTAACAGCTTGAATATCACTCACACACACATCCGCCCTTGCAAGTAGATCAAAGTAAAAAATACAGACTAAACCAGTGTACATGTTTTAATTTTAGGGATCCCAAACCCCCTCATCAGATAAACACTTATTATAAAACAAACAAACAGGACCCAAACCAAGAATTAAGAACACAACCAAAAAGGAATTGTAATAAATAAATACTAAAAATATCAAGATTTCAATCAACTCTATATTTTTTTATATTTATTTATTATAAAAGTGTAATACAAAATATTTATTAAATATAACGTTTATTGGTCTTATCAATGAACACTAAAACAGCCATCAATATCAGCTATTTTTGGTCTACTGGTTATTGTCGAAAGGATCTGAATTAGAAGACTAGGTGGTTTTTTTCTATGAAGGATATTTTTCAGTTATATACGTATAAGTTAGGAAGTGTATTATCCTTTGTTACTTTGACCCGCTAACTATAATGAGGTGATCGCAGTAATATATAAAGAAAAGAAGGTTATTAAATTCAATTAACAAATGAAGTTGTAACTGTTAATGTTAAACTAGTTTGTCGTCTGTTTGGCAAGACTTCAAACTGGTCTAAGATCTTTTTAGACCGAAAATCCTTAAAGGTTTTTATACCCTTACTTATATTCATAGATTTTTAAACGTCATATCAAAATTGTAACATTGCATTTTATTTAAAGCGATACTTCGAAAAATAACAGTTGTATTAATTTTGAATTACCTGTCATTTTATAGTCTACAAGATAATGTTACATACAACAAATATGTCGTATTTGAATTATTAAAATTTTAAACTTTGCTTATACCTTTCAAACCTGCGTTTTAGTATGAAAAGTTTCTAAAATCGGTACGCGTCCATCAGCACAATACGCCACGCTATTGATAGGATTACTTTTAAAATTTCGTTTATCATTTTTTTCTAGCATTTGAATTTTAACATCAATTTGGAAAGTTTTTTACATTAAATACTACAACGCAAGAGTGCGCTGAAATCAGTTCTTGTTAATTAACATCACATTTTTTCTTTTACCTCTATAATTAAAAATGCCATATGTTGAAATCTTACGAGATTCTACTCAGATTAAAAAAATATCTGCAATGTTTTCATATCATCATGGTTATTCATACGACCTATAAATGTTTGCTAGCGCTTAGCCAAATTCCAGGAGTATACCATCCGAATACCCAAAGTTGGCTATAGCTTGATGTATTATGTCCAGTCTATAGATTCACCTCATTCTCGAGATTTCTTATATGTAGATGTAAAGATACAAAGAGATAGACACAATTTTTAGTCCCTCGAATAACCCTCAACCTATAATGTTATTTCAAGTGCTCACTAAGGTTCATCATGTTCAATACATTACAATATCTTTACCTTCTAAAAAAACTCTAAATTCTGTCCATGCAGGAAGATTTTGGCGACCCATTTGTATACAAGGGTGTGTTCTACGGACAGTTTGCGGATGGCACCATGAGAAACCCCTGCAGTGCCAAGTCAGACCCCGTCATTGTTGCTGATATCGTCCCAGTTTCTACATGGATCAGTATAGTCACTGGTTAAAAAATAACGATTTCTATGATGACTATGATTCCATAAAAAGTGCGTGTGATAATTCTGTATTTATCAATAACTTTTTAGGCTATTACGACAGTTACGTAATGTGTGTAACTTTAAGTTATTTAGAATCTTTACTCAACATTACAAAAGTAGTGCTTTTGTTGTTTATGAAATAAATTCCTGGGATAGTAAGAAATTTGTACTTATATTTGTTTTCTATCATTTATAATACTGTGTGAATTCTTCAATCACCTACATTTGATGAAAAAATTACCACATAATATAATGACAAACCGTTTTAAGTTTCTAGTGGCATCAGCTAAACATTGTAAAAGTGCATTTTGAAGAAAAACATTACGAAATATTTATTACATTTAAATTACTGTTAGAAGCTTGCAACACATTTTACTTTATCAAATATTGGAAAAAGCGAAATTTTGCCATCGTACTAAAATAGCCACTTGATTAGTTTTCGTTTGTGCTGAGTTTCAAGAATTCACATAACATTCCTAGAACATATATTTACGTATAATTTATTTTGTGATTACTACATGTTGCAAATAATAAATTCGACTTTACTTAGGGAGTATACGTAATATGCAAAATATATATTTTTATTACTATGCTACTGCTTTTTTCTCCTGTAATATGCAGACATTGCTAGTTCAAGGAATTCGAGTTTAAAAAATCCAAATAAGGGAATAGCGGCCGTTATATGGTTAATCAGTAATCAAACTCAGAATGAATAATTTGGTTCTAAATTTATTATCTAAATATATATATATATATATAAATAAATAAATAAATATATATATATATATATATATATATTTAGATAATAAATATATATATTTATATATATATATATATATATATATATATATATATTTAGATAATAAGAAAGTTCTTGCACCGCCGGGATATATATATATCCCGGCGGTGCAAGAACTTTTTGCGATTCAATGTTTATTGAAATTAAATAAGGCAATTGCCATTTATACAATTTAATGTAAATAAAAGTCGTTTGACAGGTATATGGTCTTCTGATCATATGTTAGTTTGCTTATTTAAACGCATATGTGACAGATATGGCTAAATAAAAAATAATTGAATCGGAAAAAGTAAGCGCTCTGTGGGGTAATGGTAGCACTTTCACCCGGCAAGTGAGAGATCCGGGTTCGACTCCCGGCGGAGCAAGAACTTTTTTCGATTCAATGTTTATTGAAATTATATATATATATATATATATATATATATATATATATATATATATATATGCTGTGTTTACGTTGATTTGTTGAAAGGGAGTACCTGAACAATAATACACTTTATCCTGTGGGTTTTATTAGCACTTGCCGCTCGGAGCATTTATTAACGGGGTAACAGAGAAACATGATTCCTCAGACAGGTGGTTACATTTCTTGTAAATTTTTGGAATAGATTTAGCTATAGTTCGATAGTGTATATATTGTGAATAAGCTAGTAGTATGAAATAGCTTATTCCTCAATTTATTTGTTATTTTCACAAAAACCAACAAAGGCACACAAGTTTATATTTTTAAAGCTTTAAAGCTCATAAAATATTTTATTAAGAATTATAAGTATCGAAGACCACTGAATTTCAATTAATTTAATCAATTTCTTTTTAGAACAGGCTTAAATACAGAAATTTCGCTTTAGAGTTTATGAATAAGGTGTATAGTGGAATAAATTATGGGAATAAAGTGAGCTTTTTTTGGAAATAACAAAGGCATTCGATACGGTAAACCATTAGATTCTTTTGCAAAAGCTTTAGAACTGTGGAATTAGAGGAGTAGTTGCTAAGTGGTTTAGCAGCTATTTGACAGGTAGAAACCAGTGTGTAAGAATCAATGGTGTGCTGAGTCAGTCGGCAGATATAAAGTATGGCTTAACTGGAGGATTTATGTTAGGTCCAACCTTTTATTAATTTTCATTAATGATTTATGTAATGCTCAGCTTTATGGTAACTGACATCCTTTACAGATTACACTGCACTCTGCTATTGTTAGCGCTCCTTAGCACAAATTGAGAGAATAATAAATATTGCTCTAGAGGCTTTACAATGATGACTCTCTAAAAATTACATATTATTAAGTACCAATAAAAAGAAAATTAAAAATTTTAATTTTCGTAGAGGCGTTTTAGAAATAAAATCTTTTATAAATACATTTATTATGTTTGTAGTAAAAATGTATGTTTATCACAATGTGAAGAAATTGAACAGAAAACTTCTGTAAAGTATTTAGGGATTTTCTTGGATAATGGCTTAACCTAAAAGCAACATTTACACAAATTAAAAAACATTATTAACTAGTTATATTCGTCTGTTCTTTTTTTTATGTTACTTTTTTTAATTTGGTTTTTATAATACAACATTTGACCAGAGATATTTTATGAATGTCTATCAAAAATGTAATTAAAAATATAAATATTTTCAATTTTTAAAGTTATATGAAAAAGTCATACATGGTAAACTAAAGTAGATTTTAAACGAATACTCTTGTTAAAACATCTAAACAGTATCAATCCACGTGAAATTTCAAGCGTGTATCTTGTATTCGTTAGTTTAAGAGTAAAGGTCAATTTAAGTTAAAATGGAGGAGATGGGGATACAAAAGGTGGCCTGCTCCTCTTTGTCATGTTTTTGGAAACCCTGTGTTACATTCTTTGAGCTGTCCTGGGAACCTAATATTTCACTGGTTGAGTGCCGTTAACCAGCGATTTAATCGGATAAATTTAGAATTGATTGAGAACACCAATAAAACGACAGAAAAAATGTATTACACGTGTAGTAAACTCCTTGTATTAGCTTTTAGAAACTTATAGTGCCACCACGTTTCATATTGCAGGTAACGTTAAAGTCTTTTATTTATCACATTTCATTCCCAATCCCTCAAGTAGACAAAGGAGGAAATCTATCAAATGAATGATAGATTTCAGTGACACTTAATTTAATACTATACATCCACCTTCACAATCTAACTAGAGTCCATGTAGAAAATAAGTTTCATGGAAAGTTCAAAGTCTACAGACAAAATACCACTCGAGATATCCTCCGGATATATATATATATATAGGGTAAAAATAGATTATAAAGGATCAGCTAAATGCCCGTTATCGAACATCCGTTGTAAAAACCCGTTGCTTAATTCGTTGCTGGGGTATCCAGAGCATAATAGTCACACTACTGTATAGAAAGAAAGAAGAGGATTCCTGCCAGGACCTCAGTGAAACATAAACAAAATTTAAAACATTGAAAGTTTATAATATTTCAGTTCATTCTCGAGATATCACCCTGAATTATTGGCTTTGTTGCCGGTCAGCCAAACATATGGAGGGACATGTACAAACACAGATATTTATCATTTATTTACAAATAATCTTATACAACGGTTCTCAAGGGTCCGACGGTATAGTAACCAATCCAAAAAATGTAAGATGACATGTAAATGCTTATTTTCCACATGTCGGTGGTTGAGGAAGAGTTAAAAAAATTATTTAGGAGCTCCGATTCAAAAATAAATTATACGACGAATTTAATATTAGTATGGCTAATCAAAAATGCTCAAAGCATATTGTGATATTTTTGTACCATTAACTGATTTAGTCAACCAGTATTTCCACACATATGATTTTGCCTCTATCCTAAAAGTCTCTAAGGTAAGTAATATCAATTAAAAATAAAAAATTGTAGTGTTAATAATTATAGACCTGTCTCAATCTTGCCAATAATTGCAAGATATTTTAAAAACTGTTTTAAATAAGAATGTATAGATTTTTTAACTAAACATACCCAGCTCTCAAATGAACATTCTAGATTTAAAATGGGGAAATTTACCGTAGATGCAGTAATGCGTGTGGTAGATACGGTTGTAGAGGGGTATACAAATCTCAAAAAGGAAAGGATTCTACTGTGTTGACCACAGTATACTGATAGACAAATTGAATTTCTTGGCATTCGAGGAATTTTCCACAAGTAGCCGTGATCATTGTCCGAGTCAATTAATACGAATTACTGAGTCTCAATTCTTTCTTTCAGCACAAAAAACAAAGTAAAATTTTGGACTTTAACCATTTTCTTTAATTCAATAATTGTGTACAAACTTTGAACAATAGCAATCTTATAAAGAGGTTTAAACAATTTACTGTTGTGATTTTTTTCCCTCTTCAAACTCACCGAGTGATACCACCGTGACGTTAGAAGACACCTTATTGGAATAAGTATATGTAACACAATTTATTGGAAAACCCAACAACTCTTCAGGCTACCTAGTATATATATTTGGGAAACAGCAATGTTCTGCATCATTAAATGTGCCTTAGCGAAGGGCTAGGACATACACATGGTACTAGAGTTACCGTAAACTGCCGACCTAAAAGACGTAGAAATGTGGTTTACGAACACTTACCCTCACAGGTGGGTGTTCGCTTTATTAACAGACATCCAGGATCAATGAAGAATTCCCCTACACTCAAGGTGGTAAGAACTCATCCAAAACGCTATTTTGTGTTACATGCATTTATAATGTCAGCGAGTATTTGGCATTTGACTGGGAAACATCCCATTTTGCTAACTGACTTTGAAGCTGGATCTGAGGGTAAATAAATAAGTATTGTCAGGTGAATGTATTTTTATGTTGGCATAGAGAAAACTGTGGCGAGCTTTATAAAATTAAGCTTCCTTTATAAAATCCGTAACTTTTGCAATGGGATAGACATTGTTGTCTAATGAAATAAAAATATTTTAATTTGAATGTCTACAGGTCATGACGACAATCAAACAGACAAAACTAAATATTTATGCTCCTCGCGTAATATGCTTCCCTGATAATCATCCAATAATTTTAATCATATAAATAGTAACAATTAAAACATTTTAGCCAAAATTTTATTGTTAATTCAGATATGTTTCTGATAAATACAATGGTTAAATTAAAATAAGATTATTCGGACTGAATGGAAGAGTTATCTTCAATATCACAATATGAACTTACAGACACGTACTATGATAAAAACCCAGAGTAGTATCTGATAGTAGAAAAACAGAAACAAATTCTAAGAGCTAAAATATCAATTTGAGAATTACGAGATTACTATAATTCAAATAATAAGTTCAAGTGGGGCATCCGCACAAAATCTTTAATGAGATAAATATACTTAAATATTTAATCCAAGTGATTGGCTTAAGAAGAACTGACAAAAATACTATTCATTTTTACTCTAATGTGTTGTATTAAGTGGGTCTGATAGTTTCAAGCAGCGCACAATAATTTCTTGATTAGATAGAGTCTGATATTTTTGTCACTCAAGGACATCGCGTTGCGGCCTTATATACCGTATACTTGTCTAAGGCTACTTTATTTAATTATTTGAAAGCATGGCAGGATTTTGGAGAGTTCCAATTGTTATAATTCTCCAGGAGCCAAGATCCAATTTGCGTTGTATAAACAAACAACCTGGGTTTTCTTCATATAGATTTAAAGATTCCCCCAAAGGGGAAATAGATCGTAAGCTGCTATAGTTACGGTCATGGTTGAAATTGGAGTATATTAAAAGGGTTTAAAATGTGTAATATTAAGTGTGTTCCTAAGAAATTTATCTTAACTTTGCACTTTTAAAACCAACCTTAAAGACACATAAATAGATGTTATTTCAACGTCAGCCAACTTTATAAAATATTTAAACAAGAGACTATTTAAAGTTGTAATAAATAGTAACTATGAATATACGGTCTAGCTGTTTCATATAGCTCTTATTTTTTTGTCTTATGTTTATTTTTATGTGTATTGACCAAGAAAATATATAATCTGAGTGACATTCTCGGTTTAGTACTTAACGCTTTCGTTACTCTCCTATTTCATCCTCCACCCTAAGTAATTTGGATGATTTTGTTCTTAGAAAATATATTCTATATATTTCAAGAAAAACTATTATGTATGCTTGTACAAAGAAAATTGGCACTAGACTTTTGACTATGAATGTACAATACCTGAATCGAATGTCGAATATTTCAGGGTTTATTACGTATAATGATGCTCTAAAATCTGAAATTCCTTATATATGTACCTTAGTATTTCTAAATATGGGTTTTAATGTTACTAAAGCTACAATAAATCAGTTCCAACATTAAACATCATTAATTGAATAATAATTTCGTAATATAAATTAAGGATCAAAAACTAGTTTTAAAGGATTACTAAACGCTTAAGAGCCGGATGTAGTCAATGGGCTTGATTTTCCCACCATGAGAATAATGTTAATGTTTAAAAATGTGTTGCACTTTTACCATTGGTCGTATAATTAATTATGGAAGATGTCCCATTTTAAAGATATGTTTAATACACATCCAAATATTTTTTCATTTATTTTTATATACTAACTTGATATCGAAACAATGAAGTCTTATAGATGCTTTAATAAACAAGCAATTATCACATTTATAATGGATACAGTTTCCCGACATAGAGAATGTCAATGTGGTTTACACATTGCTTGGATTAAAATATAAATTTGAGAAACAAGTTTCTATTCCATACCATTGTTATTTTGTAAAAAACAACATCATAACTAAAAATGTTAAATCTAATTGGTAATATGTAAATTGGAACCTAGTGTCCGAATGGAATCTTCTGCTACTTGGCCCAGAACAAAATTAAATATTTATATTAATCAAACACAATTCATAATGTAATTCCAATAGTGATTATGTGGACGAATAAAAATGACGTATAAACCGTATACTCACTTACTACGTAACGTAAATGTTCAGCAAGACGAAGAATAAACATGGAAACGTTGTGGACACGTTTGGTGTTGTGTGAGCATGTTCATATGGTTCAAAACATTGCTCGTATGCAAGTTTATACTTGTATATAGTACAAGTATAAACTTGTAGCGACTAGACCCCAACCATCTTATTGTCCGCCCCCTAGACAAAATTATCCCAGCAACCAAGAGGACTTAGCTTCCTTGTTTTATTATTTAAAAGTCTGACATATAGGTTACACTTTTCTTCTCAACCATCTTAAAAAGGATATTAAATCAACTTTAATGTCACAATATTTTAGTTATTTGTCCATATTATAGGTGAAAATTGTTTACTAACCGAATTGTGTTTGAAACTTTTGTATTTATGTACAGCTAGCAGTTACCCGCAACTTTCCACACGTTGTGATATTGCATAACAGTTACGTATTGCGCAAATCCCTTTAAAATGGCATATTAAACGCTCTAAAAACATCTGATGATCAATGAAAAATATTGTAATCTCCTGATTCACTTCAGAACATTAATTGTAAATAGAAAGTAAGATTTTAGTGTCCTGAAGTTGGAGAATAAAACAGATTATAAGAGTGCCAATGCAATACACACATTTCTTTGCAAAATTCCATAACATTTGAATTACTAGCCCCAAATTATGAATCAAAATTAAAGCTAGTTTATTCTATACCGGAGAAATAATTAATCATTAATAATACTAGAAGACTTATGATATAATACAATTAAGTACCATGATAATTTTAAATCAGAGGTTTGTATTGGAGGATTAGAACGTAAAGAACAATTTCTGTCTCAAACAAATTACACTTTACACACCTCAGTAGTGTTTGTATCAGTAAAAAAGGGCATACTTTCAGATCGTGTAATCGTCTACGGATCTACCTTACTCCCAACGCCCTAGTAGCGTTTGAATTGCTGTTACAATAAAGAAAATGTATAGATACATAGGAGTGAAAAGCCTTCTATAGTCCAACAAGATTTACTTCCATTCATATTAATATACTTCCTTTGAACGTTATTTCCGACGATGTAGTAGCGTTTGGCTTGGTATTGCGATCAAAAAAGTTTTATTTTGGTCTGAAAAGTCTTGTTTGGTGAAAAAAGTTTATACTTACGGCCATTGGTGTATACATCCGATTTAAGGTATATCTGGCGCTTTAGCAGATACTTAAGTCTGAAAATTTGACTTCGGTCAAAAACTGATTACTTCCGGTCATTTTGGTCTATTGCATACTCGATACATGTCATCTATTAAGAAATCAATACACGTGTGTCGAATGTATCCATTTTATTAAAGTAATAATAAAACACCTGACTTTATAGAAATTACAAACTATTTTAAACCCCTATGAATGATAGATCTTGATTAAATTCTTTTCTTTATGAGTAATCAGAATGGTTTCGTAAAATTTCATCTCTCTACGAAATTGGAGGTTGGAATGAAAAAATATAGTTCTTCTAGTGGTTGCAATCACATTTCAGTTGTTCTTGCATGGTTTAACTTATTTTAAAGTCTTTTAGTTGTAAGTTGATATCATGAGTTAAATATATACAAAAATTAATTGCAAGAAATTAAAAAAAGTTAAAAAGCATACATATAATTTCGCGCAAAATATATGCAACTAAATTGCAACTCCTATGGATGATTGACTTTAATGACAGATCAAGTATTAGAAAAACATATTTCTTTCAGGGGTTGAAATTTTCGATTTCATTTTTCTAGGAGAGCGAAAAATAAAGAAACTAAATAATACAGTTGTTATATGGGGCTTCTCGAAATTCGCAATAGAGTGTAGATTTTAAAGCAACAACTTACATTTTTATTTTAATAGTGAGGGTAGTTTACAGTAATATAAATATTTATGAATAATTACACAACCATAGTTGAAACATTTTTTAAGTTTTTAGTGAAAACTGATATCCAAATGTACCGTAAGCTAAGTGAACAATTTAAACATTTTCCAAGGGTCTTATGGTTGTTGTTAATCGTTCAATAACTAAACAATATATTCTAGCATTGTCTGACATATTTTTAATATACAAAAATTAAGTTCAATCAGAGTTATTTCAATCATAACTACTTTATATTATAGTTAGATACGTTGTTCTACAATATAAAGTGTAATATTCAGGTTAGGTTTAGTTTTTTTGTAGCCAAAATAAACGGCGAACACATTAGTTTGATGAAATGGTAAGGTTTAATGTGGATAAGTATTATTCCTCCACAAAGAAGACGGGTAACGAAGAAAACCACAATGGAGGCAAACTTATTGTGAACAACTAAGTATATGACACTAACCGTAATGTACAAACTTGGAAGTCCCACAGGCTCGATCATTTACCCATTGGTGCCTGGTGACAATAATAGTACTGTGTGAGAAATAAGTCTGTCGGTAACTGTACCTTTTTATGATGAAATATGTCATACTTAGTTTATAACCAAAGTTTTCTTTTTAACAATAAAATTGTTGGTTTATAAAAGTATTAAATATATAAATAGTTACCACCTATAGAATTATGTAAACATTGCAGATAAAATGGATAAACTTCTAATAGCGTTTATACGGCTATCTTAAATACTTTTATAAACAATTATCATTATATACCTATTTTGCAGAGACGGTCCAAGCAGGGTTTCGAAACTTTTCTAAAAAGTCCTATATTTATGTTAACATTTTCTTATGAGTATTGACCGTCACAGATCTTTCAGCTTCCTATGCTACTGCTACTACTATTCAGTAATGTTGTTAGTGCTTCGCGATGTAATGACACGTTATGACAATTGAGGATAAATAATCTAGCTGCAACACAATTGCAGGAAAACAATAAGAACGAAGTGTTGAACTCAAAGTCCCCTGAGATCATTACAATAATTAACACGGCAGGGCTGCTCTCATGTGTCTCTTTCACTATTGTCTGTATGTGGAACAATATATCGTTATCTTCCAAGTACAATATCAGCAGGAGTGAGAGCTTCATTGTTTATTGGCACCCCGAACCTGCAGCTCTCTAGTGAATCACCTCATGACTAGAGTTAACAGTTGGAGCAGTGACAGGAGTGAGGCTGTAGAGAATTAATGGAATAATTTGAGAGAAACAGAAAAATGAGAACCCTAATAGTTTCCTTTAGATTCTGAGCAAAATAGCTAACAAATTAAATATATGAGTAACTAAGTGCTGAGTCATCATGAACGGTGTGGTGAATATTATTTAATAAATAATGATTTATTATTGTACCTCTTTTATCCAGATGGGAGGAAAATATTCCGCAGCATAATGGATCAGAGAGAAGGCCGTCGTTTGTATTAGAAAACCAGATACTCGCTATAAGTGAACGGCTCTAATACTTCAATAATCTGTAGTCTTTTACGAATGCTTTCCTTTTAATTAAATAGAAACATTCATATACATTTTAAAGAAATAGTTTTAAATAAAAACAAAGATTTAGTTTATATATTAAAAATTAGTTGTGATGTGGTTAAAAATTAAATTAGTTGACGGTACATAATCAGAATAGTTTGTAAATTGTGGATATTAAGTACATACAGTTTATATATTGTGGTGATAGTTCAGGAAGTGATTTCTCATGAACTACATTTTAATTTATTTATATATGTAATAAGAATCATAATTATACATTTTATCACATATTTTGTGAATGAATTGTAATCAACGTTACCACACAACTAGTTCGATGTAATTCCAGAAAAATTACGATAAACATTTTTACTCTAATTTAACTACGACTCGCCACAGAAGTTTCTTTCTTTGGCTGTGATTTGAAGCCACCTTTTGAATAATAAAGCTTTGCTATGGCATCGTTGTTTATAAAACCGACAATAGCAATAGAAATTCACATCAGATCGATCTCACTAATGCAGTACTAGAAATGCAATCCGATTTACAGGCTTCCGTATTGCGCTGGCATTTACATTTGCACCGTTCTAAAAGTTTCAAGTTCAAGGTATTTAAAACTACAAAAGATTAGTACTATTGATCTTTAAATAGATTAATAAAATCCATAATATTTTAAAACCGAGAGTATATCTAATGATCTTCGAAAAAAGCCAAATAGTGTTATACTGTTGAGATATGTCTACCACTTTTGCGAATCAGACATTAATAAAATAAAAGAATTTACTCGTACAAATATATCTAGTAAACCACTTCTAAGGTTAAATAAATTATATATAAATTACACAAATACACAAATAATATATAAAATTTGTGTTCCCTAAGAATCATATATATAAATCAGGTTAAATTATTTCGAGAAAAATATCTGTTGGTATTTTGAGATGTACATATTAAAAAAATGGATATGATAACATATTATTAATAAAGAATATATTTTTAAATTTCATAAGTACAGTAATTTTATTACTACTCACATCTTAGGGAAATGATTGTACATCAAATAAGGCTTACAGCATATTCAGTAAAAGTTTCGCTAAAAAAAAAAAAAAAAAAAAAAAAAAAAAAAAAAAAAAAAAAAAAAAAAAAAAAAAAAAAAAAAAAAACGCTGCAATAAGGAACCATCTATTGTAACCCGAATTAATGACGTCATCCGCCGTTTGATGTCAGCCCGAGTTTCTGTCCTGGCCGAAATCTGTTTCTTTGTGTTCGAGACACGAGTCTTGTCAAAGGGGAAGATAACACGTTCCGTATTCGCTAACGGGGATTCATTTTCTCTGGCAACAAGTGAATACTGAAACATTATTTGGAAGTAAACCTGTCATGAGGCTTCGCTTTTTATTAGGAACATTCGGATATTTGTTTATGTACTATATTTTGAACAAGTTTCTTATCACTTTTAAGAAAAGAAATATTTATTTAAACTATAACTAAAATGAAGGTATAGTTCCCCATGCCTTTTATCACTCCTTGGTGAACATAGGTTAATCATAGAATATACTTTAACATGTTCATTACAACAACTTATTTCCGTATTTTTTTAGTTACATTTGTCAATAATTATGGCACGATACCGGTACTTTGTTTACGTTAAATATTCAAGTATAACGAGAAATGTATTTAGGCTTCGCATTTACACAACTAAATATTTCAATATGTTTTTCCAATTTTTCTCTTTGTACCCCAATATACCTAGATTGGTAATTTACCTCAAAAATTAAGCGATCGTGTGCCTGACAGAGTACACGTTAGTCTGAGGTATTCATTTAAGTGCGGTATAAAATTTAACAAACCACCAAGACAGGCAGTCATACAGGGTGTAAATGAAGTCTTGATATGCTGGCATATATTACAGTTTGTTTGAGATATCGATGCAAAATCTTCACAACGCCTATTAAAATACTTTTTTCGACATGTAATGCCATCTAGAAAAAGGTTGAGAAAGTTTTACATTGATATCTCAATCCGTTTGAATGTATTTAAGCGTATCAAGACTTAATTTACATCCTTAGATGTAGGGGGTTGTTTGCGCAAAAATTTTGTTAGGATCGTCATAGAGATTTCTTTTTTCATGTTATTGTGTTTCTTTCGAGTTTACCTTTCAATGCCAATGTCTCAAGATAGGGGTAACAATTTGAAATTTTAAAAGTGACCCTCCTTTTCACTTGAAAAAGGGGGAGAAACATTTGTTTATCCTTCAAAAAGTTTAAAAAGGTATTTTAATAATATGCATTTTGAAGATTTTACATCGATAACTCAATCCGTTTGGAATATATCTAGGCGTATCAGTACTTAATTTACACCCTGCATTAAGGAAATGCATAGGAACGTGTACCCGATTGAGCACACGACGCCAGTTGTGAAAGATCGCGTGTACCCAGTGGGGTATACGTCGTCATGAACATGTTAATAGTAATATCGTACTAAAATTAGAATGAATGTCCTTATGAGGGCACAAAACTGTATCTTTAATTACTTTTAAATAAATAAGTGTACTATCCCCAAACAAATTACTTATCTGGGGCAATGAACTTAATTTCAATTTTAAAATATTTTTATACGGGTTTTAAATTCTGGGCGGGTAGATGAAATAAAACACTATGTATGATATATTAAAAAATATTATTTTTCATTTGAAAAGCTCATGTATGTCATCATGTGTGGAATATATCATCGTTCAAATATCTTACAATATTACGGATTCGAGTGGTCCAATTTTCAATTACTCTGCCGCATAAATGCGGTTGAATTTGAGCGATGGCGTGGGTTATGTTAATCTTAAGTTCATAGGTTGATTCAGGCCTATTAGCATAGACCTGTGACTTCAGAAAACCCCATAAAAAGTTTAGGGGAGTCAAATCGCATTATCTCGGTGGCCAATTCACGTCACCTCTGCGAGAGATAACCATACCCTCAAATCGTTCATGCAAGATTTTCATGGTTTCGTTCGCTGTATGGCACGTAGAGCCGTCCTGCTGAAACCACATGTCGTTTACATCCATATATTTCAATTTGGGCCAAAAGAAATCCGTTATCATCGTTCTGTAGCGTTCGCGGTTGACAGTGATGGCCTCACCAACGTTGTTTAAAATAAAATACTGACCAATCTCCCCGCCAGCGGAAAATCCGCACCAAACAGTAACTTTTTGTGGATGCACCGCTACCTGGTGAACCTCATGTGGTTTTGCGCTGTCCCATATACGGCAATTTTGCTAGTTAACATAGCCATTCATCAATAAATGTGCTTCGTCACTGAAGAAAATTTTTCGACCGAAATTAGGGTCCTCGTCAACGGCGTTTTCTATGGTCATAAACTTTAAGCTCTTGGGTCAGTTGGATTTTGTACGATGCAGGCCTAAATCCAGACGTAAAATTTGCCAAGTTGAAGTTTGCGAAAGGCCGAGTTCTTGTGCACGGCGAGGAATTGACTGAGCCGTGTTCCTCTGTCCACTTTCACGGACAGTGACGACGTTCTCGATAGATCTGCTGCTCCTTTGACATCTGGGCGTAGGCTGATTGTTAACCGAACCGGTATCATGGAATTTAGCTATAAAACGTTGAAAAGTTGAATTTGAAGGGCCTCCGCGTCTGCCGTAAAATGGTTGCAACGCACGTAACGTTTTAAATGGTGAACATTAATTTTGATAATAAAGTTTAATCAACTGAACGTGCTGCTCCATCGTGTAACTTGTCATGATGACATAAATTGTAATGAAATGGCAGAACTTACTAAACAACAATACACTAATGAAACAGCGGACAACAAAACACCATAGCCGCCACAGGTTGTCACCATCTACCCGCCCAAGATGAAAAACCCTATATAAAAACAATTTGTCATTTTTTAATGTTACTGGCAAGTAACATTTAAAATATACAGATATATAGATAGGTGGTATATATATATATATATATAAATGTATATGGTATATATAAATTAAATTAAACGGGATATCACTGTTTAAATGTTTACAGTAAACGGCATTGTACTGTGCCATTATTCAGAAGAAGGAGGAAAAAGACCAGTTCAATTCTTTTGTTCCTCAATCGCTTGTAATTTACTAATATACCTATAAAAATAAGGTTTAATAAAATAATGTTTGCTTGTAGTATTAACTTCAAAGAATACAGTATGAATTATGCTCCATAACATGAGTGTTACATTAGTTACTTTCTACATACGAGTTTGTTAGCGTATTGCTTGTGCTTAATCGTCATTACTGAATATCAAACTGTATATTTACTAACGTACATATAAATTAAATGAATGTCTATTAATCAACTTAATGTTATAGCATTTTCAACTATGTGTTTATAAACTAATTCTCTTATTTAACCTGGTAATGTTATTTGTAACTTGTTTTTTAATTTCAATATGTGGCGTCCCTAAGACTGAAAGTTGATTGTTTGTTTTAAATAGCTCTTTTATATTACTAAATGATAACCTTTAGTGAAAATAAACAGTTTCCATGACATTGTATGTGTAAAGAATACTATATGTCAGTAAATTTGGTCGTTGTTTCTTTTGACATACAGATATAAAGTATTAGTATGTCATCTATTTCCTATACATCCGAAGTTAAAGAGTGGTGACAGGAAGGCGGAAGGCGTGATCTCACTCTGTAAATAATCGCCTCGGGAGACTCGTGTTCTACGGAGATCGAAGCATAAACAGGGAACGTCACCATCTTTGCTGTTGCATTACTTCCTCTCTGTGTTGTTCCAAAGTTGAAAACCTAATGGTGATGTATATTATGGCAGGATTAATAATATAATACATCAAGATAAGCTGGTCTTTTCAGAGAACTCTGATGTTTTAAAGAAAACATGTTAACGTTTTAATGTGTCAAGATTTAAAAATACGTTAATTTAAATGTAAGGGTTTTTTTATTCTATAAGGCTAATAATTGATACTGATTCCATTATACAATACAGAATAATAGTTTTTATTTTAGTCATCAAATTATATATATATATATATATATATATATATATATATATATATATATATATATATATATTAGCACTGTTTAACTGTTTAATGGTTATTGGGGGCAGCAATGTACTGGATATTAAAGGCAGACGAAAAATATTTAGTTTAAAAAAGACTCGTTAATACCAAAATAAATGGTGCACATATTTTCCAAAATATGCACAGAATTTAGTATTAGGAATTCCAAAAGTCACTGTGAAAAATGATCATTTTTAGTTAAGAATAAAATTTAAATAAAGAATAGTACATCTAGGGCAGAAAGAACTAATAATGTAACAGTAACTAAGTAACTAAGAAGGTAATATATGAGGTGACGTCATGCCATGCTAAACAATTAGGGATCATAAAGTTTGAATAAGTATGCTTTATAAATCTTGAAACAGTACTAATTCTCATGTACAAAAACATAATAGCAGTAAAATAGAACATCTATATCAAAGGTAAGAAGACATGAAAATAACATTAGTACATTGAAATATATGAAGTTCAATTGTGTACAAATGTTTAAACCTAAATTATTGCTAACAAATACCATTTACAACATATTTTAACATATATATTTCGAAACAAATTTTTTTACTGTACAAATTGTTCACAAAATGTGTCACAAACTTACGTGGTTAATAGTAATCATTATTTAAAACGACATGTCCTGTAAACATAGTTCGAGCAATGTGTCGTTTAGTTTCTATCCTCCATTTTGTATTGTTTCTAAAAAATGTTATCTAAAGAACTTATTAAGCAACAGATACCTAACTTTGAATATAGGTTATGAGAAATAAGCGGAAATCGTAAAAATATCATTGTATAATTCCCTTTAGTAGTAATTAAATGGCGCATTTATTTATTTATTATTTAATTTTGAACGATCACGGCCACTTTAAAGCTACGTTTACACAAGCTGGTAGCTAGAAAACGCTAACGCCTCTCAACTGCAACATGTTTGTTGTTCCCTGCTTGTACAAGCGTACCTCTGAAGTGATCGAGCTCGTTTACGCATTTGACGGATTTCGTTGAAAGAGATACCGTTGGAATTTTGATAAAGATTGTAACATAGTTGTTATCTTGTTTTCTTATTGTAACTGACCCAAAACACCTTATGACTTTCAATTGACAAAATGTTCTTTCCAGCTTGTACAAACATACTCTAAAGTGTTCGCTGTCGTTTATGCATTAACGGATTTCGTTGAATTAAGACCGTTGAAATTGTTATAAAAAGTAGCAAAACACTTGTTATTATTTAGATATGTTATTAATATACTGGTTATTTTATTTCATTGTATGACTTAACCAGGCACTATTTTGTTTATATTAAATAAAAGAATTCTTTTCTAATCTATTCCAATATATGGGCCAAATACAGCTTTACTAGATCTAGGGATAGTAACTTTATTATATAAAATTCAAAATGCAGGCTAGGGGCTAAACGATTAATTTTCCGATATATCTTTAAAGGAAATGTTTTGTTTGGCATTATAAGTACTTTTAGCCAAAGAAGTTTTGTGAACCCTTTTATAAACACTCTGTTTGCATGGTTTTAACATATACCCACAATTAGAAAAGCACACATATTGGATTTAAAAATATGATTGTTTTCAGTCGTGGTTCATGGATTATTCAAGGTATTTTGGAAACTAAGAAACGGGAACTTCTTGGAGTTGGTTCGAACAGATCCCAGGAGTTTCCAGATGTCATCAATTCCCAGATTTAGTGTACTAGAGCTCATCGTGGATGAGAGATCTCAGATTGAGGGTGATCGGTTTAAGATATTTAGGTATGATATACGAACTCTCTTAAAACCAGTGATGGGATTCATGCCTTTTGTATCATTTTATAAGGTACTTGTTTCACAGTTTAGCGTGTGCCTTATGCGCAATATTAATTTTCAGTATAGCGAACATAAAATAGTGTTGAAACTTAAATGTTACTTTAATTAAATTTATATTAATTGGCCGAGATTTAGTGAAGTACTGTACAAGTATATAAATCGAGAGGCTATAAGAAATAAACATATGTAATGTAAACATGTTAACACGTGGGTATAGAATTAAATACCTGCACACAGCCTCAGCGAAGTCTGTTCACGACACCTGGAGATGTAATCGTAGCTTGTTTTATGTTATCATAGATATACAGGAAATATATATAGTAAAGACCCAATATAAAACAGAGAACCTAAGGAATTTGCTGTGAATATTGTATTTTTATTTAACTGATTACAGTTTAGATGAAAATATGTCATGGTGATAAACAGTGGTGTATTTCTTGATGTTTGCAGACTTTATAGTTAGAAACTAAAAGCGACATGTTAATAAATAAAATAGCTTTAGAATTAATCAGGAGATGAAGAGTTGAGTTATGTCAGCCCGAGAGGTTTAAAATATTCAAAGGATGATATTTTTAAATTTAGAGAGTATAGATAAAACCGGTATAAACGAAGAGAATTTTCAGCGGAACAACGGTTTGTTAAATGTTAGAATTCTCGGAGTTGAATATGTGTAGATATATGTAAAATCTGGGGAGAAAAGAATACATTTAATAAGAATAATAAAGAGGTTAAGTAACCTTATTAAATTATTAAATTCTCACGGAAGGTTGCGGGTAGGGCTGCCTGGGATCTGGGGGGAGCGAGTAACTTTGGTAAGAAAAATGAGGAAGGTCAACGGACCAGAGCTTTGTTAAATTATTGAATACACAGGGGAGTGGCGGCGTAAAGCTTTAGTTAACAAAGCGTTCAATACAAAACGTAGGTTTACCTTGTTATGATGTTTTTAAATAATAACTAGTTTTAAACTGATTGATAGATATTTACGTAAAATTAGTTTATTTGCTATTAATTCCTATTTTCTACATAGTACTTTTACAAATCTATGCAATTAGAATTCCAATAAAACAAGTTTAATATTAAGAGCTCATCTGTTGACAAAGCTGGGAGCTTTGGTCAGACATTAAATTATCTCAGTTTATAATTGTTGAGTGTCTCTAAAAGGGTTAGTGAGATTTAAAACTGTAATAAATTATCTTCTGGAAGTGAAAATTATCTGTACATAATAGGTAATTCATCAGTTTACAAGTTTACATAAATACCTAACAACATATTTAACTTTTTATCATTATAAGGTTTTAGTGAGTCTTAGGCATGCCTTTCCCCAGCTACATAATATGGCACTGTATAATATTTACTTAAATACTCCACTGTGGGTACCTTATTTGGCTGAGCATTAGAAACCTCTGTCACTGAAGGGGGTGAAAATGTTATTTCCGACTGTATGTTAATCAGCACTATATCTTCAGAACAAACTGATATATATATATATAAAATATAAATACTTGAAATTTAGCATGAGGCTTGAAATCTATATTGGCAAGTTCAATTTCTATGACGGTGATGTCAATGCATGGAATTAAACTTAGCGTTAGTAAACACTGTTTACTTCGGTCTTACGAGTAACCACTATGGCAAGGAAGAATCATTGAACAAATACACATATAACTAAACAGCACAATCATATGATGTTTTAGAATATGAAATATAATGAATATGTAAACTTATTACTAAAACATAATGAAATGAGCATATTTGAAAATTTACTTGAAAATTCACCGAAGCCTTTTACATTAATTTTAAGTGTGTAATATCTTATAATAATTAACTTTGACATAGTAATTTGATAGTTTGATCGAAATAACTTCTGATTTCTGAAGTAATACTATATATTATGAATTTGTAATATTTGTAAAATAATAAGAATGTAAATAGATAAGTATCTAACTCTAAATATCGGTTCTTGAGAAATATGTGTTACAGCTATATAAAAAAATAAAATGGGCCATTATTCATCAACTTGGAGTTTATTTCAGTATCAAAAGTTGGAAAGTTCTTTGTGTTGTGGAAAATGAGAAATGAAGATGTATTGGTCTGGAAACTGCATTAGGTGGAACCAAACGTGTATGAAAAATGCCTCCTTACTATTTTTATCTATTTTGATATTAAAATTAAAACGATTTACTTGTTTTAGAAATAATAATTTTTATATCATTAAAATCAAACAGGGTGTCTTGCAACCAACTGATCCAAGTTTACCACGATGTTAAACAGGTAAAAACTAACATACTTGAAAATACATGCATGGTAATAATTAATGATAAAATGTGTTCCATATGGCGTAGTGTATGAGAAGTTTGTCTGTATGAGTAGTTTTGGAAATCATTATATAATGGGCGGCTTAAGATAAATTAATGAAATTCGACGGGAATTTGTATCATACGGAGTATCATACAGGTGTACCATACCTCTATCATATAGCTCTACACCATGATAATAAACAAAGAAATATTAAGAATCTGTTTAATAATGGTGGTGGTTTAAAATTGTTTAATGTTAAAAACACGAGGTGTATAGGTTTTACTAAAGAATATATGATAATTGAAAAAATAGTGTTCACTGGAAATTTACAAAACTTAATTTAGGGTTACATTAGTAAAATTTACAGAGGTTACTATTTAAATTAAATACTACAAATTATTAATGTGAAACAAATTAAACAGTATATTAAATGATAGTAACAAATTTATTACTAACCCAATTAATATTAAGTTACATTTTACAGTGCTTTAACGTTAATTAAATAGTTAATATGTGTGTGTGTGTGTGTGTGTGTGTGTGTGTGTGTGTGTGTGTGTGTGTGTGTGTGTGTGTGTGTGTGTGTGTGTGTGTGTGTGTGTGTGTAAGTCGATTAAAATCAAATTTCATTTTTAAATGTAATTTTAAATAGTGAACAATATTGTATTATAGAGCAAATAAGTGGAATAATTTTGTTATAAAGAATAATCACATATCAGATTAGTGGAAAATACCTGTATGACAGTTAACTACTTTAAACAATATTGTATTTACTATTGTGCAGACTCTGAAGTCACAATGTGCACTTTGTTCCCTTGTGCACAACGTTTATAAAAAATATATGTTTGCATAATATGTTTATATTAAGTTTAGACACAGAGTTGGTAAGATAAATGGTAGACTAGATAGGTAATTGTACAGAGAAAATTTCCCATCCAGGTTTCAATTAGTTCTCAAAATCCACCGTAACCGTGTAAGGGAAAACGGGCTGTTGAAAAGCACCATTATAAGACGTGTAAAATCAGTACGTCCGTTTTATTTTGAAGACGTTTGACAGCAAGTAGAAGACAATCTGTCCACAGGCCTTAGTTACGGAATATGTTCCATTCAGGCCATTCTGTACTTGTTAGTAGGCCTACCTTTAAATGTCGTAATACAAAATTTATTAAGAGAAGTTTTCTTTTACTCTATGGGGTACATTATATTATCAACAGTCAGGTTTGGCTGATGAGAATCCTCAAGAGATTTGTCAACACACACTTTCTGTTAATGTGTGGGATATATAGTTTATGAATTTTGATTGGACAATATATTTACAAAGTAGGATGAGTAGACCAACTTAACTAGTTTATTTTCTTTAGATAAATCTAACATAAGCTACTTGAACATGTTCGTCTTGAAAAGAGACATACAGTGTTTATTCTGCAGGATGAAAGCCGGCCCAATTTACTGTTATTGTTAGATAACCCCCGATGATATATACGGTGATCCTTGGATTAGATGTGGTGGTCCTGTCCCGGTCCCCCGAACCATAACTATTCAATTGTTGAATGGACATGTGAAGCAATCGGTATATGAAACTGCCGTATTCTACTATATGGATAAAGTAGCTAGAATCTTTGAAGCTGCTGCAACTTTCAAGACAGAAATCTTTTTGAACTGGTGAGAGAATGAACCTGAAGTCGCTTCAGTTTGCAATATAGTTCAACAATGACATTTGGAGCACCGATTAAAAAAGGAAATAAATGTAAAACGAAAATTTTACATAAACAAGAATAAAGATGAATATAAATTAGAAATGTTGTTCTAGTTAATCATTGATGATAAAAACGTGACTCTATGAAAGTTATGTTTTTATATAATACAATACTCATTACTCATATGTGATATTGTACAAAATTATATGTACTATACAAAAGTTATGTTTTTATATAATACAATACTCATTACTCATATGAACATTCATTTTTAACGAGTTTTAAATTTTAACTATACTTTTTTGTGATTTGTAAAATGCTAATCCCCTCCAGTGAATTTCTTAATAATTAGGGAAGAAAACCTTTAGGGAAAATGTGTTTCTCAGTCTTTCTAGACCTTATGGCCAAACCCGATATTTGGATGGTTTATGACGAGATAGCAAAGCTCTCTATTTTCAACTGTATACACCTGACCCTTAGTAATTGCAGACCCCATGTCATATTCTTGATGTATACTTTAATTATAAAAACATCATAAATCTTAGAATTGTTACAAATAATTTATATTAAACTTGAAAATGTGTCATAAAGATGAAACTCGGTGTCCAATCTGTTTAAATCGAAAAGTACAAATTAAAACCATTTCAGAATGTAGGTCCTACATATTTTTGGAAAACTTATAATTCCTATATAATTTGGATTTTTGGATAGAATCAACTTCCAACACTTGCAATTGACGTTTAGTCCAAGATATTTTAAACCCCATTGCTCAGTAGCCCAGATGTAGAAAATAATTATAAATACGTATATTTCGTAGGACTTCCATGCCCGCTACGGAACAAAATCATCTACTTTTCGTATATTCTAACACTAACTTCAATAACTGTTAATTGTTTTTGACTATCTAAATAGTAAAAAGGTTTGTTAACTAAATAAACTTGTAACAAAACATCATACAATTATGTTGTCAGTTTAAATCAGTGAACATGTAGAAATTTTTTATTTCTGGTATATCTGATGTAGGTCTAACCAAACACAAATTCGAATGTAAACAGTAATAAGATAAATTCTTTTCCAAACCAAAACTATTTGGTCAACGTAACAGAGTAGTTTTCAGTAACAACACTGTGCAGTCAGAATTAACCTTCGAAAAAATTTAAAATAATTTAAATTAGACCTATTATCAAATTATGTTATAAGTAGTTGAGAAACTGATAGGTTAAAGAATTGCCACATCAGTATCAAGCCGATAAATAATATTGAGGTATAATGGAAGTTTTTAAGCGGCTATAACGAGAATAATGAAGGGATGGCATAGAGATAAGTCTAGTTAAAGTAATTAAATTCTATAGAGAAAGAGGAGGAAAAGGGGCAGAGATTAAAACTTTGCTTAACGGAGTGTTAAATGTCCCCTTTGTGTTATCCAATTACGGTTCCTTTCAAGACTTTTGTTTACAATCAGATCAATTGGATTGTTCTAATCTAAACTTAATATAACTTTCAAATATGGTATTAATATTGTATTAAGTGGAGATTTCTCAGTCCGTAGTTATGATATTAATATTATACGATTTCCACTAACTATGGTTACTACCAAAATCCACTACTACCACTACCAAAATCAATACTGACATTAATAATATCGTTATGTGGTCCAAAAATCATGGCCTGAGACTAAACCATACAAAAACGAAACCAATTAATATTTGTCACTCTCGTTTACGAAACTCAATAAACTTCAATGCTATTGAAACGTAACTGTAAATGGTAACACTCTGCCGTACTACGACAAGGTGAAGGATCTTAGTTTGACTATAAACTTTGACTGACGCTGTTGCAGAGATTTGTAAACGGGTTCGGGCATCTATTCACTCACTCAACGTTTACAACGATTTTTACCAGAATATATCAAGCTGCTCTTGACTAAATCATTCGTACTTCTACGTTTCAATTATTGTAACTCAGTGATCTATGATACGACCATAGTGCTAAGTGAGAAGCTGCAAAGAACTCAAAACTATTGTATACGTTACGTTTACGATGTGAGACGGGAGCAGCACATCACACCGTACTATATTCAGTCAAATATTCTAAAATTAAAAGATCAAAGATCCATCAAAATTCTGTAACCAGTTTATTCAATATTGAAATGTGGGTTTCCAAGATATTTTTCTGAATATTTTAAATCTGTTTCTCATGTAGGTGTAAGAAGCACTCGCTCTGGCTCATACATTTTGAGAATGCCTCAACACAGGACTGCAGTGTTTGATAAGTCACTCCATGTAATGGCTTGTAGGTTGTGGAATGCCCTTCCCTAAACAATTACTTCCATCGATAGCCGTTCCCGTTTTGAGGCGAAACTGAAAGATATGTATCTTGAGCGGTTAGCCGAGGCAGTTCCGGTCTGAGATGCTGTGGGCGTGACACTGGCAGAGAGATGAATTTAAGATTTTGTGTGATAAAAGTTAGGATTCATTAGCAATAAATACTTTAATTTATTTGTATATTAAAAGTATAACTTTATATTATATGTTTTAAGAATAACAGAAATAGTTAATTTATTAATGTGTTAAATTTTAATTATTGCACGTTAAAATAGTATATTAATTTCACCACATCGTTTAAATGTAATTATTTCTTTATTTTATTATCATTATTATTTTTTGTTTTATTGTTAAAGAATTTTTATTTCATGTTTCACATTTTACGTTGTCGCAGGTTAAGTGTAAGAAAGGGCCATGCGGCCCTAAACTTTGTCTGTATAAATAAAGACTTTTTCATTTTGTTTTATGGTGCACTTTTATTTGCATGTTGATTAACGAAGAGGAAAACAGTTCCTGGTAAATAATGCTACAAAAATGTACTTCAAGGCTTTCATAGTGGTTAGGCTAATTTAGAAGAAGAGGAATTTCGTAATCTCTGAGAGGAGTCTACAGTAAGCATTTGTAGACAAATAAATCGTCTAACGTGAAGGCTATAGCTATATTTTTATAATATCATATAAATGAATACATTTGAATCGTTAATTGATTATTTTGGGGCACTACACTAATTAAATTTTAAATTAAATTGGATATAAAATGAAACATATTATCCGCTAATGATTTAATATGAAGTGTTTCACCAATTATACCATGATCACGGAATAGTTCAAATAAGTTATTTTTCAAACAAATAAATGTATTCTTATAAAAACATAACATGTGCTAACACTGGATGAATGAACCAAATTATAATTTGAAGGAAAATAATTTAAAATTTGTTGATTATAATTTTAATTTGGAAATATGGTTACATATTGGATATTTTTATTAATGCGCAAGGTGATTAAAAAAAATTTTCCGAATACTCTTGTTATTTAAATATCTTTGTAATTGTCTTTTTTAATATAGATTTTCACCTTTTTGCTAAATGTCAGCAGTTTACAGTTTTTCTTATTTTATACTTATAATTGACTGGCACTGAAAGCTGTGTAAAATGAGATTGTTGTTCTGATGTTTTGTTTAAAATAATAACACCTAAACGCGTCCTTACATAGACTTCTATTTCTCTCCATTTGGTAGCTTAGCTTGTTAGAGTGTTTTCAATCACAGGTCATGACATTATAGGTTATCGTATATGAGGGTCACTTTGGTTTTAATTTTATGAATCTGGTACTTATGAGTTAGAGTGCATTTAATAAACAAGAAATGTTCCATGTAAATAGAGTATATATGTGTATTAAATATGCAAGCATCCTTCAGCTATATAAATATATAGTGAACAAAGATTTTACTCCACAAATGCAATGTCCTATATGTGACTAACTGATTCTTGACGTGTTACCGTGTCTTCACCATATAGTGCCAGCACAGCATATAGAGATCGTATTTACTAAATATGTTTTTACTAGACAATGTAATGTAAGAAAGGTTAAAATGACTAATTTTGTATTTTTATACGTCAAAAATCTTGCCTTAACTCTTTACTGGATAATATACAGTGAATGAGTTACACATATAAGAGTAGAAACAGTTAGAACACTTTATCTAAATTAACACTCTCTCTTATAATGGTTTTAAAGTTATTTTTCATTTTTATTGCATACAGACATTGGATAAGATTCTAAATCGCTTGTTCAAAGTAAAAATATGTGTGAACAACATCAACTGTCATTTACAAAAGTAACACATATTTTATTGTAGTTTCATATCTGAACCATATATAAACTTTTACAGGTAAGGTGAGACATTGTTGCAAACTACTTTGATGTTACCTAGAATAATAAAAAATATTGAAAATTGCTTATATTCTTGTTATTTTGGTCGTTTAGTTCGAATATTAAAGTAATATTTTGTTAAGTCAACAAAGATATATATTTTATGTCATCAAAGTTATATTTTATGTCATCAAAGTTATATTTTCTTATGTTAATATAAGAAAATATAACTGAAATATTCAACATAGTGTTACACAAATTTACAATATTTGTGTAGCTTGCTTTCATGAAATTTTTATGCGTATTTTTCTTACCTTCGTTTTATAACTTTCTGTACCAAAGAAGTGATTTAAAAGTACTTTGCGTATAATTTGGTTCAAACATGACTTTATTATACTTATGTATGAACGACTGTTGTGGAGTCATTAACTGAAAAGGAGCTAAGGCTTAGTAAATAAAACGTGTATAAGAATTATCAGAATAGAACTTAAAATGAAACTCCTAAACATTTTTTAGTAATAACATTTGAAATAGGAGTGCCCAAAACACTTACAAGATCTGAATATTGTGAACAGACAAATTAGCGTCTACTAAGAGAACAACTTATTCGTAAAAGGTAATCAGCAGTAAGAGCACTTAACTACCAGATCCCCGCGCCAGTTCTTTGTCTCCACCCCTCCTCTTGTCTTACACTACCCACCCCAACGTCGGGGCACACGGTCCCATCTGTCGACACTGAACTGCTGACGAAGGGTAGGCAAGTGCTGATATCATCAGCAGGTTATATTAGATACTATAATACAAAATGATATATCAACATTTCTGCTAAATATGTTACAGACAATATGATTGTTTTATTATCATCAATCACTAACTTACAGCACCACAACAAAGTTTGCTTTTTGTAGATAGTATCAGTTGGTATCACTGTTTCTTCGTATTGATAATTTTTTCTGTGAATACAAACTAAACACTACTCGCAAGACACATGTTCTTATGTTATAAACATTGTATTTTATTTTGTCTGTGCTTATAACACTTTAAACACTTTATGTGATCTGTATTCTTTAGTCCAGTTATAAAAATTAGTGTTTTGTTTTTATTAAATACATGTTATAGAGAGTGTGGATGAAGGTAATATTCACCACGAATGTTCTGACTCCTTACTTAAGCGTGACACACCGCTCCGGTATGGTTTTTTTATTTTAAACTAAATTATAGTTATATATTAGGTTGAAATGTAATGATAGTAATTTGTTTATCACTGGAACTAAGGTAAATATTATGTTTTTAACTATCTTGAAATTTTGTGCTTCATATTCTAATTATATTTTATTGAAGGAAACAGGATTTTTCCGGTCATTTGTCACTGTTCAGTGAAACAAGAAATCAGTAACACTACGTTTCGAGATCTGCAATCTGATCTCTTCTTCAGGTAAAGAACTAACCTAATACATAATTACAAAATAGGTTAAAATAAACAAATCATACCAAAGCGTTGTGGCACGCCTAGGTCAGGAATCACCACCATGTTGTTTGTCAACTTCACTAACTCTAAAAAACATGCACTTAATAAAAAACTATATACAACACTAATCAATAAAACTGAACTACAGAATACAGGTTACAATACGTCTGCATTCGTCTACTAACCACCTACGACTCACCAGAGGGCACTAGCCAATGGCAATCGTCACGGCAGACAAAAACAAGATGGCGGAAATATATAAATATATTTTATTATCTCAAGCAATATAATTATATGATATTACCCCTAAAACTTGCATTTAACCTATTCTTATCTCCTGTAGTAACTAAAAACGAAAAATATATTTCTCTTGAAAAATAATATTAAAGCAGGTGTGGTGAAAATTAAACAGTGTTGAGTTTAATATTTATTTTTGAACGGAATGTTTGTAATCATATGGCTATTCGATTACTTATAACATGCATCTTATACTTTTGGAGTGAATGGTTTGGATTTAAGTTTACGTAGTATTCTGTTCTGTAACATGCAACAGCATTTCCTGTCAGAAAAGAATCCAAATGTTATATATTAAAAGTATATTCTCTACCCACGGTACCAATTACGCTATACTGTCGAAAGAATAAACGTACTAAAAGAATTTTGACAATACATCCCTGATTAGTTATTGGGCGTAAACTCTTCAAAAATTGCAAAACCTACTGTTGTATTGTTGTTCATAGTACATGCTATTTAATAAATCGATATAAATAATTAATTTTAAGTCCTTTATCTCCCTCACAACAGTTTTGGATTCGTTTTGCACTAAGAGAACTGCCTAACCTTTTGAGCGAAATTCAGACCTGTTAAAGATTAATTCTGTAGAAGTTCTCGATTAAGCTCCAAAACGTTTCTATCTATAGAAACCCGTAACATCTACAGGGTGTTTGATAAATCAATACCTATTCTGTATTTTAAAGAAGTTATTTTAATTTATTGTTCTTTGTATAAATTGCAGGCAGGCATAAAAAGAAAACTTAATTTCTAAATTTCTTTCCATAATTCCTTTAACAACAGTTTAACACGTACTTCAGTGTTGGTAACACATTTCACGAACCGCCGTCTGAAATCTGATACTGAGGCATAGAGTAATGGTCAAATCAAAGTTGGCTGTTATGTATACGGGAGTTTGCGTGTAGAGGTAAAATTAAGAGAAAAATGTAATATTAAGTATTTCTATAATATTTTGTTTTATTTTAAATAACAAATGATCTTCGTATGAATAATATTTCATAAGAAACGTTATCAAACTAGATCAATTGCTTAGTACATGAATAGAATATTGTTCTTAATTAGGCATAACTAACAGTTTGTATCAAATGCCCTTTTTAATTTAATTAAATAATATTGGGATCTTGTGTATAAAATGTCTTTATAACATGGATATAAAGTGTAAAATATATTACTAATCAAAATTCATTACATTAAGATAGTGGCAAAATGTAGTGAGTTTAATACTTTTGATGGAATTTAGAAAGATGAGTAGACTAGAAAACAAATTTGGAAAGAATAATGAGCACAGTGAACACACCAGAGCTTTGTTAAATAATGAAATTGCCTGACGCCAAGGGAGGTTATGGAATAAAGCTTGGTTAATGAAGCGTTCAATCCATTTCAGTAGGCTTTTTTACGTATAAATAAGACATGCTTAGTTTTGAATATTATTATTACTACAATCATCGGGCAGATTTAAACTTAAATAAAACTATTATTTATTAATACAGCTTTTCTAATATGTAGTTATTAATCCTCAGATTCCCTTTTTTATACTCTTTTCGCACTGAAAAAGCCAAATATAGGATTTATATCACCATAATGGCTGTGTCTGTTCTGTCGAATTTCATAAGTCTGCTTTCTAAACTTAATCTCATACCATTACGTCTTGAATTATTTCATTTGTTTTACTGAATGCACAGGTTATCTGCACTTACATATGTAATGTCATGGTTCAATTCCTGTTTGCGACCGAATAATTTTTTTATCTGTACTCGACCTTATACTGTATCTACTATACCCCTTATATATATTAAGACATAAATTATGAGGACGACCATAATTAAACAAAAGAAGGGGTCTCTTCTTAAAAATAATTTTAAGTTGAATTGTAGAATGTAGTCTCCTTCGCGTTCCAAAATTGCAGTAAGGCAATGTTTAAAATAAACATTAAAAAAATAATAAAGCCATGATCTGAGATGTTTGCTTACACCATCACTATTACCAGGAAATATCTATCTTCCTGTTATAAGTATCAAAACAGTGTTGTAACAGGTAGCCTTAAATGAAATCACACAGTATTTGCAGATATTACATCACTCAATGACCTATTATTGTATACGGAGATCGAAATTGCTTATGAACAATCTTAGCATGGTACCGTAAAATTAATAGGAGTAATTGTAGTTTTTAAATTGTTGCTTTTGCTTAGTATATGGACAATAAGTCCAATAAGTTGTTTGGATCAGACTGCAAATTTTATAGACTGTCACAGAATAATTATATTCTTTTCTAAAATAAAAAGAAACATTACAACTATTACATTTATTTAAATATTAAAACTCTACAGCTTATAATGTATGAACACACCATACAACGTAGTGTTAGATATATACTGGAAAGAATAAAAACGGAAAGAAACTTACGTCCGACATCAAAACGGTGTGAAGTCTTATTATTTAATCATCAAAAAAGAAACTTTTTTCAGTACAGCTATAACTATGTCTGAGCTGCATAGCCAAACCCGTATGACCTAAACCATAAATAACTAAATTGAAATCTGACTTTCTAGTTGTCTGATCACTATAATGTATATAAAGAGTCACAAGGCCCGGAAAGATTAAATTTTACGTAGTATTTCTCTCTTGTGAAATTAGGCTAAACTTTAGAAATGTCTTTTAAATCACTTTTAATAATCTTTTTCTTACAAAATATCATGATTTTTACATTTTGCCCGCTTTCCACGGAATTTTTGCATGAAAGCTATAAATAAATCCTACTTCTATTGTTATTTGCCAAATATTTATTTCAAGCTAAGTAGATACCTGAGGTTTTAGTTAATAATGTGTGTAGCTCAAAAAATTGATTCATTATATTCTGAGGATTTTACCCATAGTTAAAGCATTTTATTTAAACATTAAATAGCATATAAAGTTTGACTGATGCTATATGTTTAATTTTATATTGCATACGTACAAGACGTTATATGTATAAAATGTTGACTTTACAACGATAAAAAGGTTGTTTACATTTTGTTTACTTTTAGCACAAAGGTATTCTAAATCCTGGCCTAAATATTAGTATAAACGATGCAACGCCACTATCTATCTTAAATTGTGCATGATTGCCATCTGTCTGCACCTATATTTTGAGTCAAAGCTAGCTATGTATGCCATATGTCAGATCAAAGCTGATCTAAGCAATTGTTATAAGTTTCAGCCGATAGCAGGCTGAAACTTAGTATAGCCATGTGTGTTCTCTTTATCTAGCTCCTTATACCTGATATTGAGGCCCTTACTGTGATTAATATTGATGTTAGGCCTAGTGATGAGATTTTGCCCGTTTGCGATAAAGTAAAGTCACTTTATTTAGTGATTTAGATGGATATTTCATTCTCTGACTACGTTATTTACAGTATCTAGCATAGTACGGGAATACTAAAGAGTCTATATAGGTTCGGAAATCTGATAATAGAGTAAAAAAATACACCATGTTTAGTTATTGGTTCTAGAAGTAATTAATTATTTTATAGGAATAGTATTTCTGAGGAGGACGTTCAATGAGTTCAATGTCTACAAAATACAGTCCTCTATAATATTTTTTCATTAAGACTATATGATTACGAGTCTGCCAATAGAGATTATGTCAAAAGTTTTCTAGTAGATACTGCTTGGAGGATTCTTTTCAGCTAGTTACTTGAGTTACAAAAAACAGATTCACTAGGTACCACAGTCCTTATGTGAAAATCTGTGAGATTTTTGGATGAGGTGTCAAAACGTAATAGCCGTCATCTCCAGTTTCAGCTTGTAAGGATCAAGCTGACTGGAAGGGCTTCCCCTACTTTGAGCACCTACGAGTGTTGTCCCAAGTAACTGTAAAGTAGGCTAAGAGAGCTCATTCTAAGATAATAATAATATTTTGTACTATACTAATTAACAATATCTTTACAATTATTTAAGTGAATAAAGTTGTTTTTCAAACCTGATGTAACTTAAAAACGCTTGGAAAATAACAGTATTTTTAATTTATTTATTTTCTTATATAAATTCTTACGTTAACAGTATTAAAATCATTAACTCGTAGTTTAATAAAGCGTGTTGTAAGTTTATAAACTTTTCCAATATAGTAAGAAACGATACCATTACCTTTATTTATTTAAGTGACTAAAGTTGTTCTGAAAACCTCATGTAACTAATAAACACTTGTAATAACAGTACTTATTTCTTATATTGTTATAAAAATTCCGTAACCGTTAAACTTGTTATACCGGAGGCTAAATGAACTTGTTGTAAGCTTATAATATTTGGTAGAATAGTAAGTAACGATATCATTAGAATATGTGAGCAATGTCCCAAAAACCAGAGATAACTAAGAAATGCTTGTAAAGAAGCATTTGTATTTACTTATCTCATAATAGAAATTTCTTACGGACGTTTTAACAGTATACAATTCGTAAAATTTTCAGAAAAATATATACGAATCCATAACTTAAATTCCTTTAGTTTACAACTGAAATAATTATCAAATAAACAAGATTTTTGTATTATAGTATTTTATTTGCCAGTGGTTAAATATTTTCTATTCTGTATGAAATCGATAAAAGACAAAGTTGATGAAGGAGCTATGGACTTTATTAAAGACGAAAGAGACAAACTTTTGCAGCGTTCAGTAAAGTTTTTATAATGGTAGTATGATGTTCTTTTATCAACAGATATTAGTTATTTTCTGCAGCTTTTAACGCTGTTCACGTTTCTCTACTTACCGTCTTGTGTAACTCAAACTTTTTCAATTTCTTTTCAGAACAAGATATAAAGGAAAGTAATTAAGGTTCAAAGAAAGGGTTTAAAGATTACAAAGCTTTATATACTTTGTTCAAAACGTAATTTAATAGCTGACATTATATTACATGTTTTATGAAAGTTATCAATATATAAATACATATATATATATATATATATATATATATATATATATATATATATATATATATATATATATCTGTATATATATATATATATCTGTATATATATATATATATATATCCGTATATAAATACATATATATATATATATATATATCTGTATATATATATCCGTATATATATATATATATAATATATATATATATATAATATATATATATATATATAGCTGTATATGTGTGTGTGTGTGTGTGTGAGTGAAATTACTCTTTTTGTACCTGTATGTATTAAAAGTGTATTTAAATACACTTAATTTTTAGGTCACAAACAGTAATATTAATCACTAAAATGTTATATTAGGCCTATAGCATATAATGGTTTCAATTGATATTTGGAAGTCAGTTCGAGTGCTTATTGCAATTTTGCCATAGATCTCATGCGTAAGTAAACGTTTGTTTTTTAAGGATTAACATGTACTTTATAAAACACTGAAAGATAAGGGAACTTTTATAATTTATTGTAATATCAACGCTGAAACTGGGATAAATGAAGGGGTTAAGGCTAACTATGAAACTGTTTTGACCACGGAGTACGTAATAAAAACCAACAAAACTGTTCTTAAACACAGAAAGTGAAGAGGAGTAATTTTTGTAGAAAGTTTATTTTCATACAACGTAGATTATTATTCCAATGAAATGAGTTATGTTAAATCAAAACCTTGATAAGCAAATTTGGGTAGTAAAAGAGAGAGTAAAATGGACATCCCTCTCTTTTAGTTTACAATCTGTAGTTGAGAGTAGAACATTTTTTTGAAGATAACAAATTTGTATATATTTTCACTGAGAAAGAAGAATTAGTAAATTAAACAAAGGGCTGGGAAACAATTGTAAAACAATTAGGAACAAAGGATAAGTTGCTGTAAGCAAAATTGGAATATATACGGGTCACTTTGGAAAGATTGAATAAAAAAGGGAATGACTTTTTGTAAATTTAAAAATTAGGTTAACAACCACTTGAGAATATTTTATCGAGCAAATGAAGAAATTTGAAATGTTTACAGACAATCGAGGCTAATTCCTTATATTTCTATAAAAATTACTTATCATATTAGTTCGAAAGAATATCTCAAAGTTTCTGTTTTTTAATATGAAATTGTGTGGGAAGCCACGGTTAACTGGTAGTCCTAATTAAACCGGCCTATCCTGTACACAAAACTGATCATTTCGAATTTCAGACCACTACTAACAACAATAATTTGTAGTCTAAATTGCACAAAGAAAAGCAATCAGAAATATTTTAATGTCAATAACAAGAAAGATAGAATTAGTTATCTTTTTAAAGAAAACAACATTCTAACTTTTGATCAAATTTATAGACAAACCTGCTTAATGTACGTTCGTAAACATTTTAATGAATGTCCCCTTAAAATTTCTGGTAGGGAAACTAAAGCATTACAATTTATACAGATATATATATTCAAAATTTCATTAAAGAAGCGAGCAGACATCAATTTTGTTACAAGGGACCAAAAATATTCAACAAAACCGTAAAATCCCTTGGAAATGAAATTATTTTTGACAAAAAACCAAAATTTAAAATGAAAGTATAAAATTATATTTCAAATTATATCTTAGCTTTTTAATTCGATAGTATGTATAGTGGATCCAGTTGAATGTAGGACATATAAATACCGGTAGGTGTTTACTAAATTTTATCACTGCACGTTTCTAAAGAGTTTTTTAAAATATATATTTTCTGTTATTTCTTTGTATTTGTTTGTTGTTTCTTTGTTGATATTTATGTATTTATATTGTTATTGTTTAATTATTTATACATTTCCATATAGTTTTAATGTCTATATATGATAGTATTTTTAGTAGCACTAAACTCACCATCTTAAATGAACTGATGCTGACTAGATTTAAGTATGTTATTATATTAATTTACTTCCCGCACGCACCTAAAAAGGTGCATGGGAATGTTAAAAAACTACATGTATTAGCTGTCTGAATCTTCTCCATGAAATGTATATGTTTTGCATGTATTCAACAATTTCCTGAATAACAATTTTTTAACTTGAACAATGATATTTCAGGGATTTTAATGGTTTAATATATTTAAGAATCCAGAATATAATATAAAACTTCAATAATAAAAAATTTCACTTCTTTTTTAGTAAAAAAATAACGATTCATATTAGAATTAAGCTGTTTCAGATTACTGGCTTCTTCAGAAAAAGTATACTAAACAAGTAGAACTAACATTTGTAATGAAATTACCATGAACAAATATAAAATAAATGTATCTAAATTAATAGACAATTTCGGCTCTCTTTTGTTCTGTTAATTTATAACGTCCCGAGGAGGAAATGTTAATAAAGCTCATATAATAAAAAGTTAATTTTTTAGGTATTTTCATTCAATGAGGGCGCGTAAAGCACAGGCGGCTAAGGAGATAAAAGAGAGAAGGGTCCGCTTCTATGAATAGCCGCGATAAAAATGAATGGGTGAGAAGTAAAGTTTGAATGGACAAATTGATGCAGCAATCAGTGATGTAGCCAAAGGGAAATATAATGAAAAATAAGCCATCAAAAACTGAATTTGGATTTAAGGTATGGGTTAATCCATACAAAGTTAACTGTACGATAATTGTAATGGTTGAACATATAGACACATAAAAGATTAAAAATGTAGAAACTTCATTTTGTTTCAAGCTTAAATGAATAAAATCCTTACTGTCTGCTTTAACAAAGACTATGACTAGTGGAACTAGAAACGTTTAATTTATCATAAACATATGATGATAGGTCTGTTTATATGTGCGCAAGATATATCGGAATCGAACTTGGCTATATACTTGAATTTATGCATGAAACTTCAGTTCTATACGAGGAACAAAAAGTTTGATTATGGTGCACGTCACTCCATTGGATTTGGCTGACGATTATGGTGCACGTCACTCCATTGGATTTGGCTGACGATTATGGTGCACGTCCCTCCATTAGATTTGGCTGACAGTTATCAAATATATTTCATTGGTAACTATGCAGGAAAGGAGAAAATACCAGAATAAATATATTTATAAACAAACTGAGTACACTCATTAGAGCTTTTTATATGTAAAACATTAAACATATAGTTTACTAGCAAACTACTAATACATCTAATAGAAGTTTATGGTGACTTGGTTTGTAGGTGTTTATTATTTAATATTGGTATGAAACCCAATTTATTGAACATAAATATCAACATATTATATGGAAAGCTATATCGACAAAATTCTCGTCCGTAGACTTCAAATTTAGCATGATGCTTCATTTTTACATAGAAAAGAAAATTCTATGATTTGGTAAAATTGTCCAATTGGTTTTGTTTCAATGAGGAAGATACTACAACTGTAAGGCCATTTCATGATTTTGTGTTATTATGGTCTATTTAAACGCTTTATAACCGCTATCTTTAAAACATACAAGATATAAGAATACATGTATGAACAGAATTAAAATATATTTCTAAAATAATTTTCTCGTACAGTGCATAATAAATAATTGTGACCATATCAATTAATTTTCCGAACTTTCAACCACTATGGGATATAAAAGAAATGAGAGAAAAATGTTACTGAAAAAAGTTTAATTTCTCACAAAACTTACATAATTTTTCATTAATATTGTTATAGAATACTAGAGTTTAACAATTGACCTAAATGGGAACGGCCGTTATCTTGAAACTTGAATAACGAATCTGTTATACCCATGAGTCAGTACTAGGTCTCTACACATGTTTCATTTCAATCAGTTAGGAAATACGGCAATCTTCTCATTCTCTCCATTTCTGTGTCGTTACTTTATAGTTTTGCAATTTTTCTACATCCGCTATCTTAAAACATCACAAGATGTTTAAACAATTTAGTAATAAACGCTGTTGTGTGTGGAGGTTCTAAAATATTCGGTTAAATATGCCTAATAAATAAAATATGACCAATTTTGAAAACTTTCATTTTTAAATAAATTGAGACACAAAATTTATACATAAATTAGAATATGTGAAGTTTTATTTTGAATGGCTTAACATTTCCAAAGTCAGTATTATCATTTAAATTATATGAGTAGAAAGTGGTTGTATATTTTGGAATAACCCGCCATAGTGTCTCCTTACCTGTAATGGCGGTTTTTTCAGTCTACGAAAGCACTTAAATCATTTATCTAGGTTAAAGCAAATGGTTGTAGCCTACATATTAAAATAATATGTGTAGAAAAATAAATTAACTATTTTTAAGTATTGTGTTATTTAGAATCCAATTTTCCAAACTAATTTGATTATTAATTACCAATAAAACTGTATTTACTCCCTAAGTTATATCTTATTTACTATTTCAAATATTTTGACAATTAAAAAAAAACAAACGCCTAGTTATGTTCCTGGAATGTATAGTGAATTCTTGAGACACAGTACAACTACGAAACTATTTAAGTGGATAATTTAATACGGCGGGCAAGTAATGCTTGCTATGTCTTCAAAGGATTTAATTAGCCACAGAATATCGCAAGCTTGCAACAGTTATATATTGATCATCGAATGTTGCATTTTCTTTTAACTAGCACTTTTCAAATATCGAATTGAATAAAAATCATTATTAATCGTATCACTCCGAGGTACTTGGCAGCAGGCTTGGTCTCTAGTAGGACGTTGCCCTACTATTTGCATTGGAAACACGGTGGGAATTATTTTCTTCGCAAGGGATACTATCTCTTGCTAATTATTAGAGACAGACCGTGAGCCAGTGAAAAGCTGGGAAGACACCAATAACTCTGAACTTCCAAACTAAGCACTGGGGGAGAGGAAATAGCGTGTCAACGACGGCGTACATGGCTTGAGGTTCCATGACTGCAGGTGAAGAGCGGACCCATATCCTCTGGGTTACAATTTTATAGCACGTTTCCCAGGGATCATTGCCGACATTCTGACACAGCTGTTTCCAACACCTGACCTTTCAACAGTTTATATTTCATGCCTGGCTGCCCTGAGTTTAGCCGACCTAGTATTCGGTTTTGATCGGTTTCCGGCTCAATGCACAGCTCTTGTGAGACATATTCTCCGGAGTTTCGCGATTTCAGGCATCCACCAATAGACTAATTCCTTCCGTCATCAACGAGAGACTCCGGACATGGACTGTTCATACGCGGACGAGTCATAGTCCACTGTGACCATATCTTTAGCACTTCCATGATGACTAAGCATATTGTTCTTGACGGGATCCTTAAATGAGCTTTTGTCCAGACGACTGACATTCCAGCGTCGAAGCAGAGGAACAGAATTGGCGTCTGGATTCACCTGCTTGAAAAGGACCTTAAAATGATGGTGGTTGCTGGCGGAATAATCCCTGCCAGTCTGTAATCCGGTGGGTGATTCCTTCAGACGAGAAGGAGTTGTCCGGAATCGTCTCTAATAAGCTGGACGAAGGAAGAAGTAATCGCTACCCTTGTTGGTAATATAGAGCCTCGAAGTGGCAACCATTTCCAGGGTGTAGGGTCTTATATAATACGGGTGAGATCTCTGTATTATATCACGTATTTATAGTTTTATCTAGGTCGCAATTAGTCTGAGTTCTTGTTACTTGTGTATTATATCCTAATTTATGTTTCGGTAAATATTCATGCCAAGTGGTTAACGAAAAGACAAACAATATTTACGTATGCTACTATATACGTCGTTAACTCATTGCTATTTTTGCCCGACTTCTATCCATATCATTCTGTCGTGATTTAATGGAGATCTTAATTTTAAAAGCGTGCCTATTTAGTATTGATACACCATTCAATGGAAATTACACCTATTGTAATACACATGTATTCATAAATAGCCGAAATACAAATATCATTTCTAATCTGATTTAACACCTAGTGGATCTTCCATTACTAAAGGGGAGGGAGGCTGGTTCAGCACTCCCGGCACGTTTACCAAGGGTGTACTGCAGTGTATAAATTGTATCAAGATCTGCTCTGCTCTCTTTCTGCAACACTGATTGTATCATTGACTTTGTGAGGTAAGGCGTTCAGTGTAATGCTTAACGTCTCGGGTTAGCACCATTTAGTAATACGAATTAATAAACATATTTAAAACGTTCCCCATTGTCTTAGATTTAAATCTAATTTTGATGTAATTGTACTTTTTAAGATTATTCTCTTTGAGAGGATAGATTCAAATATCCGCGTAAAATAAAATATATACAGCCAGTAAATAAAAACTGCTTACTTATGATATACAGTTATTTAATGTTTGTGATAAATCATCTATGTGAACTCCTGTCCAAAATTCAGTATAAATATAGTAAAACAATTATATTTTTATTCAGAAGCTATTATAAAAAAATACACACACACATATATATATAGTTAAAATATCAAGTGTTCAAGGTACACCTATAATATACTTCTCTAAACCTCATTTTACAGTAACAAGTGTCCTAAAAATAATATCTCGTTATTCCGGTTTAGATCCTGGCAGACACGTGACTAGTGTCGCGAAATGGTGATCGATCGCCGAGTATAACGAGTAACGGACTCTATGTACATAACAGGCGATAAATTTACTTCTTTTAGATATTTAAGAATATATTTTCTATGCATGAATATATCCTACAATCACACTTTCCTAGGATAGGTTACACCTACATGCAGAGAGTAACTTTAACACGTTTGTTGTACCATCTACCGTAGTAATTGCGTCACCATTCTCTTTAAACATTTCATTATAAACAATACATTAGCATACGATAACGTTCCAAATATTTACAAATATAGTTGCAGAAGCCATGAAATTATTTTTATTGTAGCCTACGTTTACTTATGTTTATCTTTCCCTAACCACTTTCATTTGACACAGCAAACGCTTATTATGAGACTGATAACTTCTGTAAATACCTGTCAGAAGTTAATAAAAATATTACTAAACAATCAAAGTTTTCATAAAAAAATATATAAAAGAACTTACATATTATAACCCCAAAAGACTTTCCATCATACTAAAAAATGAATGCTATTCCTGGTACTTGAGTTGGCCCATTATGTTATTGTTACCATATTACAGAGATCTAAAAAAATCAATAGTGTACAAAACAAGTTTTGTTAATGCCCTAAGGTCAAACTTTGTTATTGTTTCAGTAGAAGAAAAAAAGAGGTGTGTTTTATATAAAACTTGACAGTACTACTAAGCTTAGTTACTATGTGATGTGATGTTACATTGTGTATGTGCTTAAACAAAACGTATAAGTTTAAACTTTGTTTCTCTTATGTTAACATATACTGTACAAAATTTAGAGCAAAAGTTTCATATTGAAACTCGAATTCGCCTTGTTCGCTAAACACAAATGTGCACCAAAAACAACTACTTTTGCTCCTAGTATTGAACAATATATTTAATTGTAATTATTTATTATTTGAACTCAATTTTGATTTTTTTCTAATTCACTCTCAGTATTCAAGTTTACATATAGTGCGTAGTTTTTGGGCATAAAAATCGTCCTTTACAAATTAAAACGTAAAATAAATCCCATAAACTTTAAGTTACTGTTATACATAGCTAATTAGAACAAATATGATTTAAAAATTACAACTTTTAAAACTTGAAACAGATTTCTGCATCAGTCCCAGCTGCATACCTAAAAAACTATATTTTGTAAACATTTATTTAAGTTATATATATTATATACATATTAATATACATACAGATAAATATATATACATATTAGTTGGAAAATATGTATAATAAACCAGTGTTTCCCGAACTGTGGGTCACGACTTACTGGTATATCGCGGAATCTAATGTGAGGAAAAATATTTCGATATTTTATCACCGTGTTTCTGGGTTATAGCGCAAGGGTAGAAAATGAGTCAACACTCCACCTTGCGTCGCCCCACCCCCACCTACACTTACTAGGCTATTTTTAGATTTGAACCCTTCCAGCTGTCGCTCTTTATTTTGCTGTACAGTAGTGAAGAGAATGAGCTCTAATAATCAATACGATTTGTAGGTTAGTTTTCGTGTTGCAAGTTGTAATTGTTTAACCAACGGATATGGATGTTGTATTTGTTTCTTTTTGTAGTTAGTGAATTATAGTTTTTTATTCTATTATGAAGGCATGGATTAACACTGGTTCTTGCCGTAAAAAAGCACAACCAATCGATGATGAACCCTCAACTTCTACTGGAATTTCTGCTGGTATTCAAAACATAAAAATAAGTGTTAATAGCACAACCATTATTATACCAGAACCTGTTATTGAAAGGTAAAACTAGACTTCCCTAAATATAACCCTGATTATAAGCAATACAGTTTTTTATTTTTCGGGTACGGAAGAAGAACAGTTTTCTTGAATTGTAATTATTACAGAAATGTTAGCTAATGAGAGCATGAAACTAGAAAGGCGTTTAAGAAAAAAAACAAGCACAGCACACATGTAAATCAATTGATTTCTTTTAAACCAAAAGCAAAGAGTTATTAATGTTGATATTAATAATGACTAAAATTTCAACGGGAAATTAAAACAAGCAAGCAACAATCGCGTCTTACGAGCTATCTCTACTGATAGGTAAAAAAGACATACCATAGGTAAGGGAATTATTTTACCTCTGGCTAAAATATTAAGAAATTTTATTCCACGAGAAGGTTGCTTATTGATGACATACCTATATCAAATACAACCGTCAAGAGAAGGATTGATGAAATGGCAGCGAGAAAGAAGCTCTCATCACATCGCTCAAGTAAAGCGATTACTTTGCACTACAACTTGATGAAGCCATTGATTCCTGGCTTGGCCAATTTACTGGCTTTTGTTCAATTTGAATGTAATAAATAGATCCAATGAAGAGGAACTCCTTTCTTGTAAATCAGTATAATACACAACAACGTGGGAAGAGATCTTTAAATGCTTAGACAAATTTATTAAAGACAGTGATGTTGACTGGTTAAAATGCATTGGCTTGACAACCAATGGCGCAGCAGCTATGTTTGGCATCTTCAGATGATTCATTGTGAGAGTTAGGGCAGTCGCCCCTTTAGTGAAGTAGACTCACTTTAGTCTCAATAGAGAGGCATTTTCTGATAGGTTTGGATAGCAGACAGTGGGAAACGATGTATGCCGCAGTGAAACTCGGTAATTACATTAAGTATCGACCAAAATAATCCAGAGTATTCTCTATTTTGTATTGTATTGTATTTTTTATTATCTATTTTTTCATTCTTGTTTAGGTTAAGTTGTTATAAATTAATTATATGGATCTTGAATATAAAAATGAAGAAATATGTCCGTTGGAAATAAATAAATAAATAACAAAATGGTTATTGATCATATTCATCTTCTTCTTTATTATAGTTAGATGGTTATCAAGAAGTACGGTTATTAATTTATTTAAAACATAGTTATTTTACTAGTAGAAAAAGAAAATTGTATGATTTGATGTATCAATAACTGCATTTTAGAAATTTAAAAACAATTGGATGCCCCAAAATGTTTGCAAATCAATCGTTGAAGATCCTAAAGTCAGGTTTAATGAAGAAAAACACTAATGTCGGTTGTAAGAGTTTCCCAAAGAAAACCAATGACGAAACCCTAATTTAATAGTTCAAAAACCTCAAGAATCACTTTATTGTATGTGATACCAAATATTCAGAAACGTGCACACCACACTGGAATACTTATGTGTCTCCATCAAATCTTTATATATATATTTCTTGTGTGCGTGTGTATGGTCCTAAACTCCTCCTAAACGGGTGGACCGATTTTAATGAAACTTTTTGTGTGTCTTCAGTTGGATCCGAGAATGGTTTAGATTCATAATTCGGTCAAGTTTTAATAGTTTATTTAATTAATTTTTTAATAATAAATTGTTGTTGATGGTGGAGTGTTTGACATTGGATCCGCCAGACTGCGCCACGAACGACACGTAATACAAAGTGAACTGATACTTAACAGCTGTGAATATTTTCAGCTGAAGTTCATCAAAGAGGCAGAAACATTTGTTCACATTTAAAATTTAGAAAGTTAATATTTTAAATTTGTAAAGTGCTAGATCAGTAGTGTAATGCAGATTGCAAAGATGAAGTTTCACCAATTGTTCTACGTAAACATTATAGGCCTAATATTACAACACAGCCATAATGTTTTTCTATTTTAATTCCAGGTTTTCCCGACATTTTGTGCTGCTATCAAATTTGTGTGTTGTTTTGTAACATTCTGTAATTATTGTGTGAGTGCTAATTGTTATAATACATTAATAGAGATTGAAGATGTTTAAAGTGCATAAAAAACTATACTTATTTATTAAAGTTATTGAACTCATTTTGCACATTGAAGTGAGTATATTGGTCGCATACCTCAAATAACCTAAGTAGCATACAAATCAAAAGGTTGTGTTTCTATGTGTGAATATTGTTAACAGTTTAGATAATCAAGTTTTAAACTAATTGGATTTAAAATAATTTGTTGTAATTTACATGTTTTAATCTGCAGTCAGAATTGGTCACATAAGTTCAAAAGTAAGTAGCATACAAATCACATGTGTGAATAACTACTTATTCTTAATAGTGTAGGAATTGGTTTTAAATTAATTTCTGTTGGCCAGTTCCGACATTATACTGTAATTTTAAATTACTAATTTTATAACAAGTATATTTTTTTAATTTACAACTTAATTTATCGTAATGCTATTGAATGTACAATATTTTTTGTTAATCCTTCAGGAGTGTACATAAACAAATAAGATGGTTTTCCAATAGGGCTGAAGTATAATAAGTGGCCTCCATCACAATCGAATTATTGATATTTCTGAATAGCCTATCCAAACTACTATCCGAATTGGATTATAGTTATTTAAAGGCTGAAGTATAATAAACAGCCACCATCACAATAGAATTATTGATATTTCTGAATAGCCTATCCAAACTACTGAATTTCATTATAGTTATTTATTCGGTCAAATTTTATTAAATTTTTAATTATAAATTGTTGATGTTGGAGTGTTTTATATTGGATCCGACAGACTGTGCTACGACACGTAATACAAAGTGAACTGATACTTAACAGCTGTGAATATTTTCAGCTGAAGTTCACCAAAGAGGCAGAAACATTTGTTTACATTTAGATTACGTTATTATGAAGTGCTTGATCTGTAGTCTAATCCAGATTGCAAAGTTAAATTTTCACCAGTTGTTGGGTAGGGTCCAATAAGCGGACCCGGTTTTTTATATCGAAATTGGCAAACGATATTACTTAATCATAACCATCGATATAATCAATCGATACTGATGAATTATTTTTAACAACTTAAATAATCTATATGAACAGCTGTAAACACTTTCAAATAATACAATTAAGGTAATATTTTAAATTTCACGTAACATTGTGTATTAAAATGGCCGTCAATCTTAGGAAGCTTCACGAAATTGCTTTAAAAGACGATAAAATATGTTTTTTATGGCTTCAGGATATTGGGTTAGTACCTAAGAATCCATTATGTGATATTTGTGGAAAGGTAACAAATGTAACTGTCAGAGGAGCTAACATGGTCGTCTTCAGATGCAAAAAAAGAAGGTAATGGTGGACACAACTTTAGTAAAAACGTTTTCGTTCTGTTTCATTTAGTTAAAGTTATGAGTTTCCCTGATTTTGGTTATTTTCATTTATTATTTGTTATCATTAAATTCACATTTTAATTAAAACATATGATTGTTATTACTTTTATATCGATTGATAGTCTATGATTCGATATGCGAATATTAGGTATCGATGATTATATTCTTCGATTTAAAAAACTGGGTCCGCTTATTGGACCGTACCCTATAATATTAATGTATGTACAATATTAATCTATGTAAACATTATAATATTACAACACAGCCATACGTTTAATCAATTATAGTCTTGAAAGCATAGAGTAAGCATAAACATATAAAAATAACACCACTTCTTATTTCAATATATTCTGTACTCACTTTGGAGGATAGAGATTATCCAGATATAAAATTGGAAGTTTTAGCTTTTAAGTGAAATTCTTAGTAAATTATTAAGTGTTGATCTTGGAAGAATGCGCTACGATCGGAGTTTCAAATGTTTTTCTATTTTAATTCCAGGTTTTCCCGACAGTTTGTGCTGCTATCAATGTGTGTGTGTTGTTTTGTAAGGTTCATGTTTCAAAAGTAAATACGGCAAATAACATTAAAATATAATAGAATAAAGTTATAAAAAGTGTACTACGTGGCCGCGTTATAAGTTTATAAAGGCCAGCCAACAGGCAAAAGGAAGAAAATAAAAAATAAAACATTGTTTAATTATTGTGTGAGTGCTAAAATTGTAATAGTACATTAATAGAGATTATTGGTCGCATTACCTCAAATAACTTAAGTAGCATACAAATCAAAAGGTTGTGTTTCTATGTGTGAATAACTATTGTTGACATTTTAGATAATCAAGTTTTAAACTAATGGATTTCAAATAATTTGTTGTAATTTACATTTTTAATCTGCAGTCAAAATTGGTCAGATAAGTTCAAATTAAGTAGCATACAAATCACATGTGTGAATAACTATTGTTAATAGTGTAGGAATTGGTTTTAAATTAAATTCTGTTGGCCAGTTCTGATACTATACTGTAATTTTAAATAACTATAATGAAATTCGGTAGTTTAGATTAGGCTAATCAGGAATATCAATAGAGGTTATCCAGATATAAAATTGGAAGTTTTAGTAAAATACACTTTTAACTGAAATTGGTAAATATTAAGTGTGCAGTGATTGGTCAGTTAATTTTTGGTTTATAAATAAATTGTTTTTTATCTTGGTATGTTTTAAATTGGACCCAGCAAAATGCGCTACGATCGCAGTTTCAAATGTTTTTCTATTTTAATTCCAGGTTTTCCCGACAGTTTGTGATGCTATCAAATTTGTGTGTTGTTTTGTATCATCGTGTAATTATTGTGTGAGTGCTAATTGTAATATTAAATTAATAGAGAATCACATGTGTCAATAACTATTGTTAATAATGTAGGAATTGGTTTTAAATTAAATTCTGTTGGCCAGTTCTGATACTATACTGTAATTTTAAATATCTATAATGAAATTCAGTAGTTTAGATAGGCTAATCAGAAATATCAATAATTCGATTGAGATGGTGGCTGCTTATTATACTTCAGCCTTTAAATAACTATAATTTGGATCGTCATTTTAGTAGTTTAGATAGGCTATTCAGAAATATCAATTCGATTGAGATGGCGGCCGCTTATTATACTTCTCCCTTTAAATAACTATAATCTAATTTGGATCGTCATTTTAGTACTTTAGATAGGCTATTCAGATATATCAATAATTCGATTGTGATGGTGGCCACTTATTGTACTTCAGACCTATAGGGAATACTTATTTAGTTTATTAGATAAATTAAATTCTGTTGGCCAGTTCCGATACTATACTGTAATTTTAAACAATTATAATGTAATTCGGTAGTTTAGATAGATTAATCAGAAATATCAATATTTTGATTGTGATGGTGGCCACTTATTGAACTTCAGACCTATAGGGAATACTTCTTTAGTATTTTAGATACTGTAGTCTATGTTGTTATACATTTTTATCTAGAAGTTACGTAATTAAAATTACATATTGAATAAGTTACTCATATTCATTGTGTACTATTATACAGAATTTTATTTTTACAGAAAAATGCCACGTCTTCGTGGAAGAGGACGAATAGTTATTCAATCATGTGATTTATATACTACTTAATTTGAACTTATGTGACCAAACTGTTAACAATAGTTATTCACACATAGAAAAACAACCTTTTGATTTGTATGCTACTTAGGTTATGCGACCAATATACTCACTTCGTTCAATAAATTTTCAAAATTAGTTCAATAACTTCAATGAATGACTATAGTTTTTTATGTACTTCAAACATCTTTAATCTCTATTAATGTATTATTACAATTAGCACTTACACAATAATTACACAATGTTACAAAGCAACACACACATTTGATAGCAGCACAAACTGTCAGGAAAACCTGGAATTAAAATAGAAAACATTTGAAACTGTGATCGTAGCGCATTCTGCTGGATACAATGTAAAACATTCCAAGATGGTCCACCCAATTAGGAGGAGTTCAGCTCCATACACACGCACACAAGAAATATAAAGATAATAAAATTCGGTAGTTTAGATAGGCTAATTAGAAATATCAATCATTTGATTGCGATGTTGGCCGCTTATTATAATTCAGCCTTTAAATAACTATAATCTAATTCAGTTTGTCATTTTAGTAGTTTAGATAGGCTATTCAGAAATATCTATAATTCGATTGTGATGGTGGCCACTTATTATACTTCAGCCCTATACGGAATACTTATTTAGTATTTTAGATAAATTAAATTCTGTTGGCCAGTTCCGATACTATACTGTAATTTTAATGAACTATAATTAAATTCTTATAACGTGTACAGGACAACGTCTGTCGGGTCTGCTAGTGTATTTATAATTACGTAGATGAACTTCAACAACCTTTAATTAAAATTTCGGGCTCTCACGTGAAAATTATGGAGGTCTTCGTTGAATTACTATCTGTATTAAGTCAGCCAATTCTAAATGAATTTATAAAATAAAAATAGTTCCCATAATGGATGTAATAAACTACTAGAATCTTTATCTAGTTTTTTAAACAACAGAGCTTATCATTTAAACGTATTGAAAATTTTATAATAATTTTTATCAATATCATTTTGACTAACAACAATTTTAAATGTAAGAATCGGATGTTACCGCATGGGAGCTAGGATGGACTTGGAACATTTCACAAAGTATAGTGAGAGTTTTGGACGTTGATGTTTTCATTGAATCAGAGTTTATAAAAACTAAAATTAATATCAAAGAAATTATAAAAATGAACTAAAAAAATTATAGCTGTAATATTCACATTAATCTATAGCAAAAGGTTTGTGAATTCGAAATAAACAAATTATGTACTTACAGCACTGACTATCATCAGCATATAGATACATTATGAAAAGCCTTTACCGACATTCTAATTGATCAAATATATAAGAAAAACAAATTGAAATAACATAAATTATAATTATTAGGCTATAAGTAATTGATTATTAGTATGATCCAAAATGCATTAAACCATCATCGCTGACTCAAAGTTTGTTTTCAAGGCTAGAATTAGTTTTAGTAAAGAAAATAATCAGGAATTTACTGTTATGGAATCAATTAATATCCAACCAAATTCAAGTCAGACACAAGTAAAAATTATTTAGGTTATAATTCTTCCAAAATAAAGTTGTGCTACGTACAACATTCTTAAAAAACGTTTACAAGTATTACAACCAAGAAAACGTATGAATATCAACTGCAAATGTAAACATATTTTTAATTAATTTTCTTTTAAGTTCTGTCCAACAGATTATGTTGGTACGACTAAAAATATTTTACATACAAGAATGCACAATCATCTGTCTTCTTCTCATCTATAAGTTGATAAATTAGTTTCTCAAAACGCATTGGCCTGTAAATATTATTTTAATAAATACGTTTCCTTTAACGAGTTCTAATATAACAGTTGGTTCCTTACAAATTAAACTGGATCATTTATAATAAGCACATCAGTTAGTTCTAAAATCAAGATTACTATGTAAACGCCATAAGAGAAATGTTTTTCATGATAAATAATGTTTAACATTATAGACATACACAACGCAGCTGTGGTAGGAAATGTTCATTCAATGGGATTGTTAAGTTTTTTCTCCAGTTCAAATTCCTTTCATGTGCAAGACCTGAAATATTGTGCTATCGTAAACTTGAATACTGCAATCTGAAGTTATGTTCGTCTGAAGGGATCGAAAAATAGTCGGCGAAGAAGAACGAAGAAGCTCAAAATGAATGCCTTGCATCGTTTCGACATCAGGGAAATATAGACTACAAAATCTAGTGTAATCTAGGTGAAGATTTATCAAAAATCCTGGACTTGAATAGGTTTTTAAAAATAATCTGTTGTGGTAAATATGTGAAAGATTCAATCATATGGCGTTTGGGTTTTCAAATTGGAATCTACATTTATAAGAATGATAGACAAGTAGGTTGTTTTTTTTAATATCAAATACATAATTGCGTATAAAATTTGTATATTTGACTAAAACGGTTCTTGAGCAATAATGCAGAGGGTAAACACCCAATTATATCAACAACCCTGAAGAGCAAACCAAGTTATTCAAAGTAAATATTCATTTCATAGCACTGAGAATACGTTTAAATCTCCGTTAAGCAAAGATAAAATCTGTGAACCCGGTCTGTTTTCAAGGAATATAATTACTTACTGAGGCTTTAATTCACTCCCTTCCTCCATTATCACATGCATTATTATTTTAAAATGTAATCAGTCGCCCAATCTACTTAATTAAATCTTACTTTTTCGTATCCACCTTCACGATAGTACGTATTTTACGAAGTATTTCTAACATTTATATAAGAATTTGTTTACTGAACAACTGCAATACTTTAACATAAAATTGTATTTAATAATATTTTATTTCAGTGAAATCTTAATTTAATTACTCGTTATTTTGTGTTTCCTTTATATCCCAATATTCTAAGATAACATTCCATAACAGGTAGGAAATATAATATTGTAAGCCAAGCCTTAATAGCGCATACTAGGATATACGTGTTAATAATAGTGTTTATGCTTATCCTGATTTAAGATCATTCCAAACTCATAATTTGTATTTAAAAAATTTGTTCTGAAACAATTCACTAACACAATTTTATTTTCTTATAACTATGTAATAACCTCCTACAAGAACACGAACTATTATTTCTTCTACATTTATCTCTTGCATCAGAAACCTAAGATCTCTTAATTTAACTATTCTTTCTTAGGTTTTCTAACAGTAGATATATATGTGCAATCAATCATATTAATAATGGTATAATAGGTAATTACGTTTTGCGTAACAGGATTCGCTAATATTATAGGCAAACTACAAATCTATATGGCTCCCTAATATTATATAGGCCTAGATATACTCTGGGCAGATAGCCAGGCATACAATAGTAGAGAAATAAATGTTTTCATCCTTCCGGCAGACAAAGGGTAGGTTGTGTTAGCATACTAAGTAGTAGGCATCAATGACGATTAGCAAAATTCTATCTTTGGACATGCACCCTCTCAGGACTCATTCCTGTCTATGAAAGTGGGCTTTCATGCAAAATGCAAAGTCTGAGAAACCTTTTTATTCACATTTTTATTCGGTAAGTTAGGTGTTCATATAAAAGTTTCTGTAAGCTATCGAGAGTACAACTCAAGATTTAGTGCACTAAAATCAAATATTGTAACTTAATATCTACTCCAGTTTTTAATATTTCCTTTTTATTCTATGAATAAAAATGCTACTTATTAAAATGTCAAACAATATTACACAATTGTTTAAACTTTATTTATTCAGGTATAATCTCGTTTCCATCATATTCATACATAAGACCAATGTTAAATACTCGCTAACGGTCGCCCGAATCCCATGAAGTGACATGGACCATCATCGAACTTAGTGTTCCTGATAAATAAATGACGCGTCAAGCTAAATTTCTATTCAGTAAGTAAGTTAGTTTCTGAGATATCGTCCTGATATCAGATCAGACAATCAATAATGAAATGTTTCCTCCTCCCTAAAGTTATCTATTGAACGCTTGTGATACATGAAACACTTGCGCTTATTACACATTACTTGTAGTAAAGGTAAACAGTGTCGAGTAAAAGGGTATTCTTAGTGAGCTACAGACATATGTCGTTTCAGTTGTCATGACAAGGTTATGAAGGTAAAACTGTATGGGGGGGACCTGCTTACCAATTCAACTACGTTTATCCCAACTGTAACATAAGGCAACTTTCAGTTTAATCTATATTATATGAAAAATCAGTTATATTATTACATGTTCAAAAAAGACACAACAACTTAATTATATTTGAAACCCCAAGAGCAGCAAAACATTTCGTTCTTATCTTTCAATTTGAGTTAAATTTCTTTACAAACATTCAATAAAATATTGAACATTTAGCTCATGTTAGAAACAAGTTACTTTTACCGAAATACCGATTGTATTAAAGATGTTTTACCTTGCTGGCAAAATAAATGCAAATGCAGGGAAGAAGGGAAATAATGTAGGGTTGCCCTTTTGTAAATATTAACTTTATTTAATTTATCCGACCCATTCCACTCTCAAACAGCTACTGAAGTCCCGTGATTACCTTATGCCTTAATCTGAAATAGTTAACGTTCGAAGGGTATCAGGTGATGTGTAGCAACTTACTTTACTTATGTTGGAAGAATATAGTGTTTTAAGTAAAACTTTCACATAAATATTAAAAATAAACACATTGATAAACAATACAATATGCGAGTGCACCACATCACGTGTCACGTAACAGGCTTCACTGATGAAATTTCAAGTCTATTTAATTATTGACACATGAAGATTATTAACGTAGAAAAGTATGAGTTTTCATCCCCCAGCAAGCAAAAAGAAATTATGTAAGCATACTGAAAGATACGATTCAACCACGATCGGTCAATTTAATGATTAGATATGCAACATTACAGAACCCATTTATTTCTATAATTATAGGAATGACAGTTTATGGCTTACACACACACATACACACACACACACACACACATAATATATGGTGGTAAGTTTTACCTACCATAAAAGTATCAATTAATAGAATGTAAAAAACCCTTCTATGACAATGGATATAATTTTTATTTCATAAAGGAAGCCTTGAAGATGATGTTTAGTGAATAATGCATATTTGTCAAAAACAAAAACAGAAACGTTTACTCTCTATAATCACCCAAAATCACGGACTCTCAACTCACAGTTTGTCATAACGTTGATATTTACTGAGAAACTCAAGTTGCGCCTTGATAATGCAATAAAGTGACACGACTGCTTTGTGGCTTACCTTCTCACATTCGTTCAGTCTCGTTTCTATCTCTTGGTTTATCCAAAAGCGATAGAATGTAAGTTATAAAATATAGCCAAATAATTTTTTTTTAACTAAACGTGTAAGATTAAATTTGTATTTGTTTGTATAAAGCAAAGGTTATTTATTATATTCTGGAAGAAACACATGAATACTACAAAAAAATCTGATTTTTGCTTGGAATTGATGAAACATTAAACTTGTAATTCAATAAAAATTTACCTGATTAAAGTGGATTTTTTACTCTGATGTAGGTTTTCACTCAATCCAAAGTGGAAGTTAAAAACAGACATATTTATCTTCACTTTGAATTATACAAAGAAACCAAAAAGTTTCTAAATTCGTAATGACATGGGCCTCAATCTGATCGTAAAATGTGTTGATGTTATTCAATGCCAAAACTCATGAAGTGCAAACAAGAAGCAGTATAGTCGGTGACGTACTACAAAAATTAACTCAATAGACTTCTTCTTACAGTTTGTCCGGAGATTAAAGATCTCCCGAGGTTTCTTATTTGTCTTTGGACAAAAGAAGATATGTATATATTTTCTTTGGTAGGGAAATTTGTTTTCTTAGTTTGTAACAGAAATTCATTAACAATATGGTAATATCGTTATGGTTTAGTATTTTGTAATGTATAGCATTTATTCACATTATTAACTGGTTTGTATTAAAATAAATTAATTATAAGTGACTGATATTACAAACTTGAGTTGATAATTTACCCATTTATTTATAAGATACGTCAGGTTGTCACGGTCATTTCGGTTTATACTCTATTGTCATAAAATAATATACAGAAAAAATGGAAAACATTTGTGTTTGCAGACTAAAGCGTAATACATATGTGTCATCGAGGGAAAGTGACAGCAGGCAGGCTGGCTGCACATTTTAATGTGTAAGCGCGTCGAGGCGCGAGGATCGCGTAAACCTCTGGATAAACTATAAAATAAAATGTGATTTACAATTATAGAACATTATAAATTATAAATATAAACATATAAAATGTTTTTATTATTTTTGAAACAGGTTAAAATTTGTATATTTAACTCATTCTATCGTTAAGAAATTTAAGACTTTGATCCATATCCACAATCGTTAAATTAGGTCGATCTGTTAAGACTGTTAACTGTATTGTTCTCAAAGCAATTTATTTTTTCTTATTCACTTGTCCTTGAGTAAGTTTTATAATTTATCTTACAAATCTAATGTTTTAAAGGTTTTATTAATTTGAAGTATGAACTCTATACTAAAAATTAGCCCTTGTGAAAAATTGACCGAACCATATTCAACATATTTTGCACCGAGCAATTACAAAATAATCAACCGTATACCTCGTGTTAGCTGACATTTTTACATCAATAGAGTTGTTATATTACTCATATAGTAGTATTAAATCAGTCTCTGTATGTCTGTAACTGCTTGATCACAAAATATATTACCCTTACGTATAACGACTTGGATTGTTGATATTAATATTCCAGAGTATTAATATATAAATCATCAATAATACATCCAAGACGATATAAAATATTTTTTGATTAGTAAAGATCCTAGTGAATATTAAGTACAATGCATTACTAAAATTGTTAACTATTAAGTATTATCTGGTTTGTCTAAAATAAAAATCACAGTTCTAAATGAAAACAATGGATTTATTTTTAACTGGCAAATTAATAAGTTCAACGTTTCAGAATTTTATCACTCTATTTTCCACAAAGAATTGACAAACCTTTTAGTAAATTTAAAAATTCCTTTGGCAAGAAATAAAAATATTAATTAAATTATCAAACTAAAAATCAGAGCTCTCTTCTAAAATAAAATAATAAAGTTTTAAAATAAAATGAAATACCACTTGGAAATAATTAAAATAAAAATGTTCACTTCTAAGTTCACTCAAAATACAAAATAAAATTTCAACTTCTCTTTCCACTATTTGAACCTTAACTTTCAAGTCTCTGCAATTCAGATTACAACTCTCTCTCTAACAATTATAAAGTTCAATTAATTTTCAATTAATAATTCACAACAAACAGTTCCAGTTAAATATTAATAAATTACTACTTTTTCAAATCTCAATTACAGTTATTAACAAAGTTCAATTTTAATTCACTTCTCTTGCAAGCATGAACCAAATGTAACTTGTATGATTCTATTATGCTCTATTGTTCTTCGAGAATAAGTTATTCAGATTGCTCTGTAGTTTCTATGAATTTAATTTTTTTCTATAAAAAAAGACAACAAAATTAATTTAATATCAGATCAAGAAGACTTTTTCAATAAAACGTACAATAAATTTGGTGCTTACCTCAAAATCACTCGCGGAAAAAAATTTAAGAAATACGGCGCACTGCAATTAACTTTACTCACGAAAATAACCAAAAGAAGGGCGAAAATTATGAGCGGGCGCTTCAATACTTCCCTTTCCAATCACCTTTGCAGGACATCCGTGGAGCTCTCTCATTGGTCCAGCTGTATCAAACCAGGAGAACAATACTCACAATAAGACAAGTTCTAATCAATTCAAGGCAGTCAACCTGCCTTCCTAACAATTTAAAACTACCAGTGCTAACTTGCCAAAGGATTACATGTTCGATTTTACCCTGACATTTCACAATCTAATCTAAAATTAAGTCCCAATATTTCGATCCCAAAATTGTTATTTAATTTAAGTTTTAATTAAAAAAAATAAATCAATGTAGCTTTAAAAACGTTACATTACGCTACAAAAATATGGTTTTTATACCTAAAATTTTTACTTAAGTAAACAATTTGTAGAACAATAAGTTTTTGACATCGAGATCTTAAATAGAGTTCGTTGACTCCCCTGTCCAGAATTATGAAGCAAGGTTGATACAAGTCAAATGCCTTGCCGTTAAGATAGATACGTTCATACCTATGCATTTGAAATATTGCACTATCCTATTACTATCCTTAAGTTTTTAATATACAGGGTGTAACTGAAATACACCGACAAACTTCAGGAGGTTGTTCCTGAGGTCAAAACGAACCAAAAAGTTCCTATAAATGTATGTCCTAAAATGCATCGTTTTCCGTCTGTCCGTCTGTTTGTGTTTATTACATTAAATTTTTTTTTCTAAACAACCATTAAAGGTACAAAGTTAAACTTTTCAACATATGCTAATCTAGTAAAGATTGTCAATTTAAAAAAAAAATTGAAACTTTTACTCAACAAAATTCAAAATGGCGGCTAGCTAAAATCTTTGATGGTAAACTTCTCAAAAACTACTTCCTGTATAAAAAATTTACTAGAATATAAAAAAAATATAAACTTATTTATAAAACGAACGGTACCTCATTTTTTGAAATCGCTCAAGAAATAAAAAAGTTATGGCATTTTTCTTAACAAGAAAAAAACTTGTGAATGTGATATGTTACTAGGTTAAGGAAAATGCCATAACTTTTTTATTATATGAAGTTAGTACTATTTTTATATGTCATTTAACTTTGATCGCTGATGAAGACATCAGTTAAACTATGTATAGAATTTCAGCATGATCTTTTCTTTAGACGCATAAATAACACATTATGACATTGTAGGTTAAAATAAACAAACCATACCACAGCGCTGTGACACACATAAGTTAGTAGGGTGCTCATTAATTGTGAACTGTACTTGATAGGTCTCTTTTGTTAAGCGTTTATTTAGTGCATATTTTAGAGATAGTGTGGAGGATCTGAGACTCAAAATGCTTGTATATATCCATAGCAGAATAACTATTAAAATTCCGGGGAAAAATTAGGTATATAGAAAACAGTTTTTATACAATAGCATAGGTTGCAAGATCCAGTTAAATGTCATTAACTGCTTTTTGTAAACATTGTTTTATGACGCTAAAGCCATTATGTCTAATTAATTTTACTATAAATTTGTTTACATTTATATTCTTGAAATGGAGTAAGGTTGATAGTAACAAAACTTGTTATTTATACATATTCTGTAACCACTTTGTATTCTGCTAGTACAAAAAGTATTTTTAGTTTCTTTTAGTTCAGTTATACTTTTAACTGAAAATTTTAGCAAATATTAAATGGTGCTCTGTCAGTACTGTAAGGCTGAAAGAAAAAGTTGCTATATAACAATTACCATAGATTTAAAGACTGTTATAAACCCAATTTTGTGTGTGTTTTTGACAGAAGTAGGCTTGTCAGAGTTCCTCATTCTGGGAAACAATGCCAAATTAAATATGGCAATAAAAACATTTAAATAAAAAATACACACTTTTTTACTGTTATTTTGTAATACGATTAAGTACAATAAAATATTATATTATGTTAATAAAACCTAATACTAAACATAGTTTGCTGATTCAACTCGATGAACTACTGATTCAACTCAGAAATCGGCAACATTTTTCACACAAGCGGTATCTGTCGGAATGTATTGACAACCACGTCCCACTAGAGACGTCACAGATTGGCCCAACAACCCAGCACTGTGAAGCTGACATAAATTTGATGGATTGTATTGCGGTTATTAATGCACATTATTTCTACTCCTCTGTGTACAACTCCAATCGTTGAATAAATTCAATATTCTTTACATGCCTATTAAATAATTAAAATTGTTTAATATGTACCTTGATCATAATATTGGCATCACTTTTTATATTCTACATAATTACATGATGTAGTCTATATGTGACATATCTATATGTAATATATATATATATATATATATATATATATATATATATATATATATGTACATGAAGTTTGATTTAATAGGTTTAGGAAGTACAATTTTACTTAAAATTTAGTAAAGTACTTTGCAGGGTGTATAGATGCATTCATGTTATGATTTTGAGAGTTGTATGAATAAAATATGTTCTTTTATATTTATACTAACTCATACATGGGAGAGTGTTACATAACCGGCGTTTAAATATTGCCCTTTGGTGAATCCATTACAATTCCCAATAAAATTGACACGAGCTTACTGAGTTTGATTGTTTCCCGCATTGTAGTCTGAAGGTAAGGGTCGTTATGTCTGATAAAATAGAAATTAACACGTGGAACAACTTTGTTCTTCTGAATTAATATATATATATATATATATATATATATATATATATACTATATATATATATATATATATATATTATATATATATATATATATATATATATATATATATATATATATATGTGTGTGTGTGTGTGTATGTGTGTGTGTGTGTGTGTCTGTGTGTGTGTTTTTTCTGCAAATATATAGATTTATTTCTTTGAAAATTACATTAAAATCTAAATAATAATATATGGGAGTACACATTCTACAACACAGAAATGGTGGAATGGGTTAAAATCAGAATTATTGTTACTTTTTATATTTTATTTATATATAAAGATCATAGTCTCCCTCGCTATTTTACAAAATGCTCATTCTACGAGTATGCTCGTATTTCACAATTCATTTAAGTACTAGTGGAATAATACCCTACAGTAAATATACTTCAATAGGGATCGAGTTTATTTCACTTTTTATAACTACTATTCTGCAACGTGTGTTACATGCAACAGACTATAAGGCAAGGAGGATGTCATACGCTTTAAACTGTTTCGTGTTACTTTTAAGATAATCACCAATTTTTTATGTTATCAATTTTATGACAGATCTATCATTTGGTCTGAACTATTTTGGAAGAAAAAGTTTTTACCTATGCAGTTTCCTTTATATAGGTAAAACTTATCTCACTTTATTTCTAGGGAAAATTTTACGAGTCCAATAGTGTGGAATGCAGAGTAAAAGGTATTCAAAGAAATAAATGAAATGTATAGATAGGTTGAGATGAATATATTACTCTTTATTATATTTTTCCACGTGGTGCTTCTCCTTTAAGAGTTTATATAGAACAACAAGGCGTGTAAGTTGCCGTAATTTTCTTCAAACAAACGTACATATCTCTGGGATTCTAAGGAAAATTTTTCACTAACAATATGAAATGAAATCCCTATTAGAGTCACCGTAGAATCTATCCTAGAGCAGTGATGCATTATAGTAGAGAAAAAACCCTTGATAAACTGATGTTTTATGAGTCCAATAAACAAAAATGCCTCGGCAAATGAACAAGACCTGTTAAATAGTGGTTTAATAACTTTAAAGCATATGATAAAAACTTTCCGATCTCCATAACTGAACGAATGCCGATTGTTTTGGCCCCCACTATAGAATAAAACCTTATATAGTAATTTAAAAAAATTTCTCATATTATTAACAAATTTGAACTTCCACTGTGAGAACAATTTAGATCCCATCTTATGCGAAAATTCTTTCTTTATTGGATCACACGTTTCCTAGTTATGAGTTTTTATTTTTACAGTTTAGTTACAAAGCGCCAAAAACCGTTCATTTTTTCTTTCTTAATAACATGACACTATATGAGCTGCAGCCAAACTCGTTATTATTGGCTGAACTTTAGCAAAGCCTATCACATTTTGAGCTGGAAAAGTTTAAATTCTGTCTGTCTGTCTGTCTGGCTATATGTCTGTCTGTCTATCAGTTTTCCCGGACTGACAAATAAACTTAAAATCTTTTTATAAATCATTATTTATAGCAATACTGAGTTCGATAGTGGTGCATGTCACTCTATGGGATGTGACAGAACGTTAGTGAATATGTTTATATTGCTCCTATGGATAACAGTGATGGAAACGAGAAAAGGCTAAATAAACAAACTTGTAAACAAAATGATTCTAATGATCCCCCAGCTGGAGGTAATAAAAGAGTTTATTCGTCCCTCTTACTATCTGTGCATAGGACATATCGGTGGATTAGCTATATATTTTACAATTTACATGCAATCTCAGTTTAGTTACTGGACATTTGGCATAGCATACATCTGCCCTATTATTTTTAATATAATATGTGTAAATAGTTTGCTTTACATGGTTAATCGCAAACATACACAAATTAAATTTTAGACTCCCGATATTATAGCTCTACTAGTTAGTTTTTGTACTCGATAGAGAAGTATTTTTTAAACGTAACGAAGAACGACAGGATAGAATAAGTTACCTAAATCTAGGTTTCTACCAACGATCATTACTTCCCTCACAGGTGCTAATAAATATTTCGTTTTCAGCCACTATTCCATAATAATTTAGTGTTGTGGTGTGTAAAATCTATACCAGAATAGCAAGACACGATGGAATGTAGACATACATATTTTTCAGTATACCTTTCCAGAGGTACTAAGGAAAACTTAAATATTTATGTTAGTACTCTAGGGAGTTATCAATATATAAAAGAGATAAAATGTATATGTACTTTTTCAAATGATTATCTCCTATAGGACTGATATATCAGGAATCGCCATGTAATGTACTGTTTACTTCCGTAGACCAACAGGGATAAATGACAAAATATGAATGTAATGTTTCATGTGGTATGTAAATGTGGCAGTTATGAATGCTGCTTCATGATGTTTCTCCTCTGATATAGCTGGTGCAATTAACACCAAAAAATAACTGGCTCAAATAATACGCAAATTAATATACAGAGAAGACTTTTCTAATGATTAAAATTTAACAGTAATGGTAATAAATCAGTAATAAACACATTCAAACTTACTGTTTGTTTTACGGATGTGGGAAGATGTATGTGACATGAGCACACAAGTGGTGGGAGGGACAACAGTAGATCTTTGCTAACATCAAACAACGGATGTTTGGCAGACAGGAAGCCTAGGAACCTCCGTAGTGAATAGCACTGTAAAATGCAGTTGAAATTATTTTTTAAAGTCCATTGTAATTCATGTGGATCGAATATTATAATTTACATTATTTCGTGTTGCTTTTATATACGAGTAGAATGCAAAAAAGTGTGTATTGAAACGCCGAGTGAATCGTATTATAAATCTTTTATTACGTATATGCAATTTGTATTTAAATTTTACCTCGCATTATAGATAAAAAGTTATAGTACAGTGGTTTACGTAGATATTTTATAAATAGAAAATTTGTGTACAGTAATTTAAAGGTCATATCATTTACTACTCAAGAAAAAGTGAAACTTTTTCCTACTTTTGTAAAATTTTGTACGTTTATTATATGCTTTTCACCACATATAAAACTTCCGATGTTTTTATAACAACAGAAAGAAACGACAAAATATACTGATATCTATTTCAAAATCTTCTTTGAACAGACACTAGATGTTATGTAGTATGTAATAATATACTTTTAAATACATAATAAAGCAAGAAATAATAACTCTGTTACAAATAATTTTGTCTAATATTGCATTAATAAATTATTGTATATACAGACATAGTATAATTATAGTATAATATAATAAATTATCATATAATTATGGAATACAGGGAAAGGTTAACATTTTTGTCCATAGACAGCCTAACTACATCGGGGAGTTTCTGTCCCAGAGCAGCCAAATGTACAATTACTGCTGACCACGAGCACTATTCATCTGCTCCCATTATGACCCAATAATGTTTAAAAAAATTTGCAATACCATGTACTAAACATACACTAATTTACGGATGTACTATAGATGAAATAGCTGCAATTAGATTACAATGAAATTATAGTAAATGTTATTAACTAGATTTTTAAAAGCAGTAGTATAAAGATAAATATATAGACTCTAGTGTTTAAAAGAGTTTAATATATGAATATCCTTTACTTATAAGGTAAGAGTATAATACAATCCTCATCGCTTGATAAACTTTGGTGAGGTTGCATGCAAATGTCAAGCCCACAGCACACTGCATTCATGTAATGTCATGCGAAAAACTTGCAAAATAACACTATCCTAAATATTTTACACCACCAATGACATGCAAACTACAGCACTTCAGATTTTTGCTCTAAGATCTTGAATTAACAGGGTGACATATTACAATTTAAATTGTGCAATTTTACAGGTGGATCAAAACTAAAACTTTTTGATAAGGAAATAATTATTACGTAAGCCTTTTGAGAGTTGACTAATAACTCATTAGATGTGAACTATAATGAAAACAAGTTAATATCAACTCCCTAGAGTTACAGCCCAATGAAACCACAGTCACATTCGCAAATCCTGTTATCAGTCCCTTAAACCCAACTGACTATGTCATTTACAAATATAAGAAATACATTCAGCTCTAGCACTGTCTCGGAGCCACCACATTTGATAGTTTTGTTCTACTACTACAATATAAAGTTTTTGTAATATATAATAAATATGACTAGTAATTTACTACTATTCCTTCATTACCTGTGCTATTTTATTTGAAAATTAAAAATTCATGAATAATTATGTCAAACGCTTTTCTTATATTTATAATACACCTGATACTTTTATTTTATTTTTCTGTATGTATTTGATAGGCGACTAATAGAATTTTGAAATGCCATCTCCGTATTTAATCCTTTCTTAAGACCATAATTTACATTAAGGAAAAATTTAATAAAAAATAACAATTCCTTCGGATTGTTGTTCTGTGTAGCAAAGTGTGAGTTATAATAAATTAACTTCGTTTTATGAATCCAATTTAATTTTTTCCAAACTGAGTAACGTTCCTTACAAGCCTTAAACCGTTTGGATTTACGAAAGTTTTTCCAAATATTATCTCTATTATGAGTTGCATAAATAAGATCATAAGTCTACCAACGTATCAGTTTTGTTTAATCTTTTACACTTTGTAGGGTCAGTTATCATTTTATTTAAAATGGTAATTACGTTTTGTAATTGGTGTATAAAAGATTCTAACTGAATATTCTGAACTAGATGCTGCATACACCGATCATTACTTTAGCTAGCTCAAGTAGTTGCTTGGATATTTCCTAGTAAATAATGTATTTATATCAACTGCACTTCGTATTATACATAATATATGTTTTATACATAAAATAATCCAACACAGAGTTCATATGTCATCTGCGCTTCTATTACCATCTGTGAAGCAGTATAAAATTATTGGCAGTGTATAAAATATTATCAATACAGCTCAAGGTTTTGTCCGTTAATCTGGTGTTCACGTCTGTTAGATTTTGAAAACCCAAACTACTGAGTCCTCCTATGTATTTTCAACAGTAATATTCTCTAAATTAATATCGATTTTCATATTTCCTACTCAAAGAGTTATTTTATTCCTCAAATCCGAAAGGAATCTTCGGAAACTCTCGTGAAAATCAGTTAATGAGAGTCTCGTACCACCTCTGGACAGCTATTAAGGAGAAAGAGAAGATTTACAACTTAAGAGTAATTAAATTAGAGTCAGCTCATGTGGATATGAATTGATCAGGGGACGAATGGAATCACCGAGATCCTTATATTACACAACCAGATTATATTACCGGCACTCTCTGTATAATTTCTATGACCAATGCTGATTATTAGGCCTCTCTTAGCTATTATTTTAATAAAATAGGTGAGATATTTAGTTATTGACTTTTAGAACAATGCGAATACACGAATTTGAATCAGTAATTAATAATATAAAATAACGTATTAAATAAGAACCTGCATATAGTTATTGGAAATAAATATTTTTTTAAACTGTTACTGTTTCGAGTTGACGAAACTGTATTTATGACTTAAACGTATAAACGACCTTAATGAATAGTATATACTACATGTCGAGAACACAAAACAAGTCAGCACCTTAGTGGAGTTGGATTCCAAATTACTCTCCGAAGTGAAAGGAAAGCTTTACTTTTCAAATTATTTCCGGTAGATTAAGCGCACTGCGCGATAATTTATTGACAAACTGCTCTAGACGCAAGCAACTCTTTAACTGTAAATACAAGTAAATACTGTGTTTTTTTTAATACAAGTTAAGAGTTGGTATTGTTTTACTGCATAAATTCAGATGTCAGTTAAAGTTATCAAGGTAGTATCGAGTGACATATTAATTATAAAAGGGGTAACGGACCCTTTTGTATTCCTAAGAATTAAATATCCAGTTAGAGTTATGGTATCCCTACCCTATCCATTTAACAAATATATTTAGTTTAATTTATCCAATTTATTCATATGTCTTTCATATGTCTTTGTACGTGTTGCAATGTTAGTATCGTTTATTCCCTCTTCGTTTTAAGGCACTAGGTAATACATGAAAGCTTATTTTCTAAGTTGGTTAAAAAAATTCGGAATATAATATATATATCATTAAATACAATTATTTTATGACCAACCTAGGCCTGTCTATTTTAATACGTTATTAGTTTACTGACGAAATAATGTAATACAGAAACAGTGAAAGTGTAGGAAGTGCCAACAGCGATAATGATGACGTAAGGCTTAGTCTTTGATCTCCAGAGAACAGCTGTCTCCCGGGGGCGATTGTGTCTACAAAGCAATATCTACGCCCAGCCTCGTGCTCACAAGGATGTATCGCCATTGTCAGTCTCTGTTGGGCGGAGGCTCGACAAGTTTTTGCAAACTCATAAAACCTGTTATAATTGTAAGCGTTATAACTGTAAAATAAGTTATTACATTTTTTCAGCTAGAGCTGGTATTAGTAACTATAACGATAATATGATTAAATATAAAATAATGCTTTAATATTTCACCATTTTTATTTGCTTCATACATATTATTTGAAAGTTTAATTAATATTTACAATAAAAGACAAGGCATTATTGTAATACATTAATTTTACCCAATTTTATTTCTTTCTTTGTTTATCCATCCATTGCGCATTAAATTGTGAATTAACAATAACTTATAACTTTACATCAGAACAATATAAAAACTAAATTTTTTTGGCGTTTGTTAAATACAGGGTAATAAATTTAATTAGTTCTCTTTATCCCGGGTTTGGATATTGTTTCAGGTCTTATTTCGGGAAATGAGCCCATCCAGTTTCTTTAGGAGGGTCTCACGAATTACAGGAGCTGATACGGATGCCTGGAATATGGTATAGCTTTGAGCATATCGTTTGATTCTTTGTTAAAATTCCATGGTATCCACAGAAGAATAGCTTTCTACAGAATAATTGGTGGGTGTGATCAAACACGCACAATACAGTTTCTTTAGGAGGGTCTCACGAATTACAGGAGCTGATACGGATGCCTGGAATATGGTATAGCTGTGAGCATATCGTTTGATTCTTTGTTAAAATTCCATGGTATCCACAGAATAGCTTTCTACAGAATAATTGGTGGGTGTGATCAAACACGCACAATACAGTTTCTTTAGGAGGGTCTCACGAATTACAGGAGCTTGGTCGCTGATACGGATGCCTGGAATATGGTATAGCTTTGAGCATATCGTTTGATTCTTTGTTAAAATTCCATGGTATCCACAGAAGAATAGCTTTCTACAGAATAATTGGTGGGTGTGATCAAACACGCACAATACAGTTTCTTTAGGAGGGTCTCACGAATTACAGGAGCTTGGTCGCTGATACGGATGCCTGGAATATGGTATAGCTTTGAGCATATCGTTTGATTCTTTGTTAAAATTCCATGGTATCCACAGAATAGCTTTCTACAGAATAATTGGTGGGTGTGATCAAACACGCACAATACAGTTTCTTTAGGAGGGTCTCACGAATTACAGGAGCTTGGTCGCTGATACGGATGCCTGGAATATGGTATAGCTTTGAGCATATCGTTTGATTCTTTGTTAAAATTCCATGGTATCCACAGAAGAATAGCTTTCTACAGAATAATTGGTGGGTGTGATCAAACACGCACAATACAGTTTCTTTAGGAGAGTCTCACGAATTACAGGAGCTTGGTCGCTGATACGGATGCCTGGAATATGGTATAGCTTTGAGCATATCGTTTGATTCTTTGTTAAAATTCCATGGTATCCACAGAATAGCTTTCTACAGAATAATTGGTGGGTGTGATCAAACACGCACAATACAGTTTCTTTAGGAGGGTCTCACGAATTACAGGAGCTTGGTCGCTGATACGGATGCCTGGAATATGGTATAGATTTGAGCATATCGTTTGATTCTTTGTTAAAATTCCATGGTATCCACAGAAGAATAGCTTTCTACAGAATAATTGGTGGGTGTGATCAAACACGCACAATACAGTTTCTTTAGGAGGGTCTCACGAATTACAGGAGCTTGGTCGCTGATACGGATGCCTGGAATATGGTATAGCTTTGAGCATATCGTTTGATTCTTTGTTAAAATTCCATGGTATCCACGGAATAGCTTTCTACAGAATAATTGGTGGGTGTGATCAAACACGCACAATACAGTTTCTTTAGGAGGGTCTCACGAATTACAGGAGCTTGGTCGCTGATACGGATGCCTGGAATATGGTATAGCTTTGAGCATATCGTTTGATTCTTTGTTAAAATTCCATGGTATCCACAGAAGAATAGCTTTCTACAGAATAATTGGTGGGTGTGATCAAACACGCACAATACAGTTTCTTTAGGAGGGTCTCACGAATTACAGGAGCTTGGTCGCTGATACGGATGCCTGGAATATGGTATAGCTTTGAGCATATCGTTTGATTCTTTGTTAAAATTCCATGGTATCCACAGAATAGCTTTCTACAGAATAATTGGTGGGTGTGATCAAACACGCACAATACAGTTTCTTTAGGAGGGTCTCACGAATTACAGGAGCTTGGTCGCTGATACGGATGCCTGGAATATGGTATAGATTTGAGCATATCGTTTGATTCTTTGTTAAAATTCCATGGTATCCACAGAAGAATAGCTTTCTACAGAATAATTAATTGGTGGGTGTGATCAAACACGCACAATACAGTTTCTTTAGGAGGGTCTCACGAATTACAGGAGCTTGGTTGCTGATACGGATGCCTGGAATATTTTATAGCTTTGAGCATATCGTTTGATTCTTTGTTAAAATTCCATGGTATCCACAGAAGAATAGCTTTCTACAGAATAATTGGTGGGTGTGATCAAACACGCACAATACAGTTTCTTTAGGAGGGTCTCACGAATTACAGGAGCTTGGTCGCTGATACGGATGCCTGGAATATGGTATAGCTTTGACCATATCGTTTGATTCTTTGTTAAAATTCCATGGTATCCACAGAAGAATAGCTTTCTACAGAATAATTGGTGGGTGTGATCAAACACGCACAATACAGTTTCTTTAGGAGGGTCTCACGAATTACAGGAGCTTGGTCGCTGATACGGATGCCTGGAATATGGTATAGCTTTGAGCATATCGTTTGATTCTTTGTTAAAATTCCATGGTATCCACAGAAGAATAGCTTTCTACAGAATAATTGGTGGGTGTGATCAAACACGCACAATACAGTTTCTTTAGGAGGGTCTCACAAATTACAGAAGCTGATACGGATGCCTGGACTATGGTATAGCTTTGAGCATATCGTTTGATTCTTTGTAAAAATTCCATGGTATCCACAGAAGAATAGCTTTCTACAGAATAATTGGTGGGTGTGATCAAACACGCACAATACAGTTTCTTTAGGAGGGTCTCACGAATTACAGGAGCTTGGTCGCTGATACGGATGCCTGGAATATGGTATAGCTTTGAGCATATCGTTTGATTCTTTGTTAAAATTCCATGGTATCCACAGAAGAATAGCTTTCTACAGAATAATTGGTGGGTGTGATCAAACACGCACAATACAGTTTCTTTAGGAGGGTCTCACAAATTACAGAAGCTGATACGGATGCCTGGAATATGGTATAGCTTTGAGCATATCGTTTGATTCTTTGTAAAAATTCCATGGTATCCACAGAAGAATAGCTTTCTACAGAATAATTGGTGGGTGTGATCAAACACGCACAATACAGTTTCTTCAATATACTTGTAGTAGTTTCGTTTCGTTCTTCCATGGTTCTGGTTTGAAGGATGAAACAGCTGCTATTTGACTAAATCCAAAGTCATCGACTTGTCGAGTGAAGTGTTTTGTGAAATTAAGGATACTAATTAATTCAATTTTATTAAATCTAATCAAAAGTCATTTTGTGTTTTAATGATTATACCAAATTATTTCTTGTAATAGAAGCAATAAGACAAACAAATTCCCGGATAAGGAGTGGGTAACAAGATATTACTCCAATAAATGTACGGTCAGATGCAAGGCTTATGAAACCTTGAAACTCTTGCACAGACTACACTGTTCCTAAATCAATTAAAATTCCAGAACAATATGAGGTCTCCTACATAATAAAAATCGGTTCTACTAAACTGGTAACTCTCATTCTTCATTCAATACAAGCACTCGTGTGATTGATGGAGCAACATTGTTGGCGTTTTCAGATGTTTATCGGATGTATTCCCAACACGTTCATATTTGTAAGCGTTTTTAGGTTATAGTCAGGTGTTGTTTTACTGTGAGATAAACTTTGTAAATTTTAAAGTTTAATGAAAGATAATAGCAAGTTAAAATTACTTTATCTGTTAATCTTGAAAGACGTTATTGGACTATTGTCTGTATGTCAAACCACTAGAAAGTATCCAATACGAATTTGAATGGTGAAATAATTTGCTTATGTTTAAAGAAGCTCTCGACAGATTCATTCTAAATAAAATGGCGGAATTTTGAAGTCTCTAAGTACCTACTAATACTGTTAAAAATAGTTATATACCTACTAAACACATGTTATCATTAGTATTTAGAATGTTGTCTGTCTTTGAAGTATCCCAACCTATGGTAACAGGCAATAACAACAGGGCATATCAATAATAATAGATTGCCAAACTTATTTAGTGATTCGCTGTTTTATTTCATGTTTGTTTAAATAAGGCTTTGTTTTACATAACCCCCAAAAATTAAATCTAGAGGTTTTAAATAAGGTGATTTAGTTGGTCTCTTTATTTCTCTCCTGCATCCTACCGAGTGATTGCCAAAGTCACTGTTCAGCAGCGTTTGTGTTCATACGACTTAATAATGTGGTATCCCACCATGTTAACAACCATACCTTGCAATATCAGATTTACCATTATATAATAGCTGGAACAACGGCATTTCTGGACTCATATAAATTCCTATTAAAAGTTGTATTTGTTAAAAACTACCTAAATAAATATTTGCTAATTGTACCAGCCATCACATTACATTTTGGGAATATCTGAGTACAGATCTCCTCAGTCAATAAAAATGCCATTTAACTCCAATAATAGAAGTTTTGTCTGCATAAATTAGCGTAAATTAGCGACATTTTGAAATAAGAATTATATTAAGAATATCGGTGTCTGCAAATACCTTTTTATCATAGTATCACAGATTTAAAATTGTCTCTAAATCTTCTACTGAACATACTTGATCCAATTTACCTTATAATTGTTACTATTTATGTAAGGTAATCAACCATTATTATTGGATTTAAGTAAATACTTTCTTATGTTCTGTATGGTCATTAAGTACTCTGTCGTATGGGTTTCTATGAATTTTGTTTAAAATTGTTGTCATATGCTATTATTTTCTTTTACAAGGATTCGTGTACGTCATCATTTTCTGGTAAGAACTGTGTTTGTTTATACACTTGACTAAAAGCTTAAATTAAAAATATTCTTAATAGGCCTCCGTAATTATATAACAAAGATCTATTAGTAAGTAGAAACCTTTATGAATGGTACTAAGTATAACATTATTTTCTGTTGATTCTTTAGCGATTAAACAAGACGATTGCATTTGGAATATTGGATCGAATATAATACAATGCAACCAACAATAAACACCAATTATAAAGAACATTTTGCAGCTATTATATGGATCACCAGAAATCTGATCGACTGTCATCATTAAAATTTCTCAATAAATTTACACACCTCAAACTTTTTACCTATACTCTTTTAGAAACTATTAACATTTATGTTTTCGGGAGGAACTGACTTACAGTTATTACACAGTAGTATATCAAGAACTGTATTTATAAGAAACTAGAGCAAGCAATTCTTTAAAATCTACTGCATTAAAGATGAAAGAAAAGTGTTTTGGGGAACCTTGGTTCTTTTTGCCCCGTTAATAAATGTAGCCCTGAGATGGAAGTGCTAAAACAGATGATAAAAACTTTGTTTTTGCTGAGGTATTTCCTTTCAAAGAGTCCACGTAAAACACGGCTGGCTCAATCTGTGCGGGTAAAAAGAGGAGAGGTAGCATTTATGAATACCTGCGATAAACATGAATGAGTGAGAAATAACGTTTGAATGGGTAAATTGAGGCAGCAATCAGTGATGTAGCCGAAGGAAATGTAATGAAAAATTATCTGTTTACAAGCAAAGCTATAGCCTGCACAGTCTTAATACAATGTACATGTTCTAATAAAAGAACAAAGTTTACAAGACAAACATGTTCTTTTGGCAAATAGCTAAGAAACTTTAATATGTAGATATTATCACGAAATATTAGACTGAACATGGATAAAATATTTTAAAGTTTTTATTTAGAAGTTTATAGTATGATAACTGTAATGGATAGAATTTAAATAATCTTATAACACTTCAAATGATTTAGAAAATTTATTCTATTGAAAGCTTATGCACATTAAAAATTAGTTTCTAAAACTGTGCATTTGATTTTGTTGCAATCAGGTAGTCATTGTATTTGCTGATCCATTCAGTGACTCGATTTTCAAAATCTTTAGAATCGCTGTCTTATACGATATATCAAATCATTTCATTTCAACCTACGATGCTGAATGCATGTGACATAGCAATTCATTTTACAAACTTTGAACAAACCCCATAATGAAACCTTATGCTGTATCATGAAATGTTACCTTCAAAGAGAGATGGAAAAATAATTTAACTTCAAAATAGTATAACTAGCTCTAAAAAAATTTGGTGTGGTGCTTTGGAATAATAGATAAACGGACTTATATCTTAAATTTAAAATGTTTAGTTGAATAAAAGTTAAATTTATGCACGTTTTTCTCAACGAAGGTTAAGGTCTCAACTATGGCTAAAGCTTGGGAATCTGAGAACTTTGTTGGAACGGGACAACTCCTTACATAACTGATTTCCTCCCAACCTTTATATAATTCATTGAAATGTCTTCTTAAAACAAAAGAGATAGTGCCCTGGTGTCTTCAGAGCCACAAATTGGAAAATCCATAAGCAAGATGTGGGTATATGCAACCATAATACAAGCCAAGAGAAATGCAGTACTATCCAAACGGGAGAGTATACTTACTAAAAAGATGCGGCTGCATATTTACCACAAACCTTGTCCTCCGTGTATTTATGAAAATTCAAGCTCGAATGCAAAATCACAACCCATGAAGTGCTAATACATTATGAAGAGTTAATTGCTGAATCGTCTAAAGGATGGACGATCTTCCACTAGCATCTTTAACAGGAGTTCTAATATTATAGTAAACACATTTTGTCCTTGCAGTGTCCCCGGAAGGGTATTTTCTTTCAACCATTGGAACAGACAACCACCTTGTACAAATATATTGAACTCCTGAATTTCTCTAATTTCATGTGACATACTGATAGATTCTGCCTCCTTTACTCCTTCCTCTTGGGCTCTACTTAAATATAGAATCTGACGTGAGATGTGCTCTAATATCTGCTTCCTGCACTCATCAGATGAGATCACAATAATATCGAAACAGCTAGGAAATGTTGTACCATTTTTAAACACTTTTATCTATAACGAGTTGCTAATCCTTTATGTATCCACGCTACTCAGAAAACGTAATTTGTTGAGCGCAACTAATATGTCATGAAATATTTGGTTCTAGTATTTACAAGAATGACTGGTAACATAAATTAATGTTGCCGTAGAGCGATAACATAGTCACCATCTGGTAAATAGTTTTACTCATTGAGTATGATCATATACTCCAGGCAGTTGCCGAAATGCTCTAAGCTCTTGCTGTAGACAAATGGTACGCTGCAGAGGAACTACATGTTTACACCCAGAGAAACTTATTATCGAGGGATAGGAGGATCAGCCACACGGGAAAAACACATTTGCAGACTATAATAAACACAGAAAAAGTAGGTTCTAAAAATAGCTGCCACTTTATTTAAGGAATATTAAGGTGAAGTGTGCCCTGCCCTAAATGAGATAAATTGATCGAAATACATGCATTAATGATTGATAATGATGACGTTTTGAAATGAGAGCAGTGGAGTCCCGGTCCACGTGATATAACGTAATGTAGGGGGTTTGGTAAAATACATTGAGTAATCAAAAGGTAAAAGATTGCACACCATCGTATCAATCTAGCCAGTGCAGGCAGTGTATTAGGTATTAGATATAAACTAACAGTGAAATTGTATTTATTATTATAAGAAGAAATATAAATACTATAAAATAGGCCATAAATTGGTTTTAACTTCTTAAAAGATGGTTTAAACAATCACACACCAAAGAGCTCCATAACAAGACCAATATTAATTATTATTTCTTGAACCAGTATAAAATAAAATTTTGCAAATAATTTTAATTAGGATTATGGCTACGAGGAAATAGCAAAATAAATAAAATTTTATGCTAACTCAGTATAATCTCATGAGGTTTTAACATCTTTATCCAAAAATGTTAAAGAAAAAAACATACTCGTAATACCACATAATTGAATAGTCAATGTTTAATAAAAATTTAAGAAATATTCATTACCTCTTGCAGTATAGAATTTAGTAACAAAACTTTTTAAATAGTTGGAATTCTACAAATACAAATTTAAAACTGCACAATTGCGCCTATGTTGTATAAAAATTTGGTCATAATTGTATTAAAGAATTGTTAGTTATGCAATTGAAATGTATTTTTAGTTTATGGTACCAAAAAACGGTTTCATGGATACTATTGACAAAGGATTTTAGTGACATAAAAACCGAAAGTTATTATTTTTAAATTATTCGCTTTACATATCTGAACGCAGGAATAAAAAACTATACTGTAACGTACAATTCACTTTATTGTAGCTTTTTGTTTAGTTTGTGGTAAATCTGAAAACTTGGGTAACCATACATTATTGATCTGAGAGTAGCAATGTTGTTTTAACTGCAACAAAGTTAGTGAAGACCTTGAAAATCAATATGAGGTAAATTGTCGAAGTGATGATGGTGCAGTTGTTTTATATTTATTTATGACTGTAACAACACAACACTGTTTGAGTCCCACAGGCGGTTCCCAATACAAACATTGCAACACCGGCAGAAATGCGTTAGTGACCAAACATGCCCACATTAATGGCGCTGTGTACGTACGGTGACTCCCGCCACCCCGTCATTGCTGCTCAGTAAATTTACACGAACAGGTTATGTTTACCTACATATTCTTATATTTAATATAAATGTTTACGTTTTTTATTCTTTAACTACATTCTAAACACTCGGGAGATGAGTGATAGCCACTTGAAGGTATCCCAGTCTTTGGATCCATTTTAGATTAAATTTAAAGAACATATTTGTGGGACCCTAAAGTCGGAGCGTGAGACAGTTTTTAAAAGTACCCGTGAAATAACTTGAATTTATTTCCCACACTCCATGATGTCTTTACTATGTAGCACCAGTAGTGCTAGGATCAATAATTAAATTAATTTTAACCAGTATTAGGAGATCCTATAGTCGATTTCATTAACATTTCAGTGAAAGCAATTGTTTATGTATCAGATCATTATCCCACTTTCTGTCTCAGTCGTGATAAAAACTATTTAACAATGTATATTTTTAATATGTATTTTCAATTGGTTTCCATTATGCTTTTGAGGGTACAAGCTTACGGTGTTCAATAAAAATTCTTAGATAAGAAGTTCTTTTAAAACAATGATTTAAAATATGCAGTATTATCTCTTATTATTACTTCAGGTACAGAAAAGTTTTTACAAACTGTCTAATTTATTACATATTTCTATATTACTTCCCCTAAAATTCCCTTAAATTAAAAGATCTATCGAAGAGGCATCTAAAATGTCTACTAAATATTCATTACGGCGTGTAGTTCCCACCAATAGGCCTACAAGATTTTTATTAAATGGTACGGACTCGCTTTCGTATTTCTTTTGGCAACATTTACTAATTTTACATATAATACACTGTTTCACTTTGTCCTTAATTATTTCAATGAAGTCAAGTCTATAAACTACTGTGAACTTTCCTTTGCTACCCTGATGAAGAATATATACACATATAAATAGTCTGAATAGCCTGTTTCTGCCACAAAATAAATACAATCGTTTTTATAACTTTCTATACATTGATAGTAAAGTTTAAATAGTTACTATGCTTTTACTATCTGCATTATAGTACTGTTTAAGCACTACATAATAATATTAAGCTACGATGTACAGGTATAGATATAGTTTTACTAAAACTTCTCGCTGAACAGCGATACAAGACAAAGTTGAAATAAGGAATTTCGTAACAACCAACGTTACTCTATGCCTTCAACAAATTTAAAATTATAGTTAAGTTAAATTAAAATCTAGACATAACACAGTGTCATAATAGTTTCACAGGGTCTATCATTCAATAATAGTTGTTTGCTGCAAATAAATATTAACATTTTCATAATTTTTGCTTTTTTTGTTTGTTGTTGGTGAAAAGCTTACGCAGGACATGTCCCTAAGTTGAATAATTTACAGTGTTATGTGTATATACATATAAATTTATAAATATATAAATATATATATATATATATATATATATATATATATATATATTATATATAATATATATATATATATATATATATATACTAGCAGACCCGACAGACGTTGTCCTGTACACACGTCTTTAATTCAAAAATTTTAAACTTTTGATTAATCTGTAACAATCTGGGCTGTTTTGATAAAAATGTCTATTAAAAAGTTATTACAATATATAACTTAATCACATGTACATTTAATCACACTTCGACCAACCGATAGTGTGTGAGTATAACATGAGTGATGTAAAATGTAGAGGATGTTTTTAAATGAAAACTTACTTAATCTGAAGGTAAAAAAAGTTTAAAACAAACTATTTTATAACAGGTATATTTTTTCAATTTACAACTTAATTTATCGTAAATGCCATTGAATGTACAATATTTTTGTTAATCCTTCAGGAGTATACACAAACAAATTAGATGATTTTCCGATAAGGCTGAAGTATAATAAGTGACCTCCATCACAATCGAATTATTGATATTTCTGAATAGCCTATATAACTACTATCCGAATTAGATTATAGTTATGTAAATGCTGAAGTAATAATAAGCGGCCACCATCACAATCGAATTATTGATATTTCTGAATAGTCTATCTAAATTAACGAATTTCATTATAGTTATTTAAAATTACAGTATAGTATAGGAACTGGACAACAGAATTTTTATTTATCTAAAATACTAAAGAAGTATTCCGTATAGGGCTGAAGTATAATAATAAGTGGCCACCATCACAATCGAATTATAGATATTTCCGAATAGCCTATCTAAAACTAATAAAATGACGAACTGAATTAGATTATAGTTATTTAAAGGCTGAATTATAAATAAGCGGCCAACATCGCAATCAAATTATTGATATTTCTAATTAGCCTATCTAAACTACCAAATTTCATTATCTTTATATTTATATTTCTTGTGTGCGTGTGTATGGAGCTGAACTCCTCCTAAATGGGTGGACCATCTTGGAATGTTTTACATTGTATCCAGCAGAATGCGTTTACGATCACAGTTTTCAAATGTTTTCTATTTTAAATTCAGGTTTTTCCTGACAATTTGTGCTGCTATCAAATATGTGTGTTGTTTTGTAACATCGTGTAATTATTGTGTTAGTGCTAATTGTAATAATTATTACATTAATAGAGATTGAAGATGTTTTGAAGTACATAAAAAACTATAGATATTTATTGAAGTTATTGAACTAATTTTGAAAATTTACTGAACGAAGTGAGTATATATTGGTTGCATAACCTAAAGTACCATACAAATCAAAAGGTTGTGTTTCTATGTGTGAATAACTATTGTTAACAGTTTGGTCACATAAGTTCAAATTAAGTAGCATATAAATCACATGATTGAATAACTATTCATCCTCTTCCATGAAGACGTGGCATTTTTCTGTAAAAATAAAATTCTGTATAATAGTACACAAATGAATATGAGTAACTTATTGAATATGTAATTTTAATTAAGTAACTTGTAGATAAAAATGTATAACAACGTAGACTACGGTATCTAAAATACTAAATAAGTATTCCCTATAGGTCTGAAGTACAATAAGTGGCCACCATCACAATCAAATTATTGATATATCTGAATAGCCTATCTAAACTACTAAAATGACGATCCAAATTATAGTTATTTAAAGGCTGAAGTATAATAAGCAGCCACCATCTCAATCGAATTATTGATATTTCTGATTAGCCTATCTAAACTACTGAATTTCATTATAGTTATTTAAAATTACAGTATAGTAACAGAACTGGCCAACAGAATTTAATTTAAAACCATTCCTACATTATTAACAATAGTTTATTGACATATGTGATTCTCTATTAATTTAATATTACAATTAGCACTCACACAATAATTACACGATGATACAAAAACAAACACACAAATTTGATAGCAGCACATACTGTCGGGAAAACCTGGAATTAAAATAGAAAAACATTTGAAACTGCGATCGTAGCGCATTCTGCTGGATCCAATTTAAAACATACCAAGATAAAAAACAATTTATTTATAAACAAAAAATTAACTGATCAATCGCTGCACACTTAATATTTAGGAATTTCAGTTAAAAGTGTATTTTACTAAAACTTCCAATTTTATATCTGGATAACCTCTATTGATATTCCTGATTAGCCTATCTAAACTACCGAATTTTCATTATAGTTATTTAAAATTACAGTATAGTATCAGAACTGGCCAACAGAATATAATTTAAAACCAATTCCTACACTATTAACAATAGTTATTCATACATGTGATTTGTATGCTACTTAATTTGAACTTATCTGACCAATTATGACTGCACATTAAATTATGTAAATTACATAAATTAAAAAATGTAAATTACAACAAATTATTTTAAATCCATTAGTTTAAAACTTGATTATCTAAAATGTTAACAATAGTTATTCACACATAGAAACACAACCTTTTGATTTGTATGCTACTTAGGTTATTTGAGGTAATGCGACCAATAATCTCTATTCATGTACTATTACAATTTTAGCACTCACACAATAATTACACGATGTTTTATTTTTTATTTTCTTCTTTTTGCCTGTTGGCTTTTATAAACTTATAACGCGGCCACGTAGTACACTTTTTTATAACTTCATTCTATTATATTTTAATGTTATTTGCCGTATTTACTTTTTTGAAACATGAACCTTACAAAACAACAACACACACACATTGATAGCAGCACAAACTGTCAATTTCAGTTAAAAGCTAAAACTTTCAATTTTATATCTGGATAATCTCTATCCTCCAAAGTGAGTAACAGAATATATTGAAATAAAAAGTGGTGTTATTTTTATATGTTTATGCTTACTCTATGCTTTCAAGACTATTATTGATTAAACGTATGGCTGTGTTGTAATATTATGTTTACATAGAACAGTTGGTGAAATTTAACTTTGCAATCTGCATTAGATTACTGATCAAGCACTTTATAATAATGTAATCTAAATGTAAACAAATGTTTCTGCCTCTTTGGTGAACTTCAGCTCAAAATATTCACACAGCTGTTAAGTATCAGTTCACTTTGTATTACGTGTCGTAGCGCAGTCTGTCGGATCCAATATAAAACACTCCAACATCAACAACAATTTATAATTAAAAATTTAATTAAATTTGACCGAATAAATAACTATAATGAAAATTCAGTAATTTGGATAGGCTATTCAGAAATATCAATAATTCGATTGTGATGGTGGCTGCTTATTATACTTCAGCCATTAAATAACTATAATCCAATTTGGATAGTAGTTTGGATAGGCTATTCAGAAATATCAATGACTCGATTGTGATGGAGGCCACTTATTATACTTCAGCCCTATCGGAAAACCATCTAATTTGTTTATGTACACTCCTGAAGGATTAACAAAAAATATTGTACATCAATAGCATTACGATAAATTAAGTGATTTAAATTAAAAAAATATACTTGTTATAACATTAGTAATTTAAAATTACAGTATAATATCGGAACTGGCCAACAGAATTGAATTTAAAACCAATTCCCTACACTATAAACAATAAGTAGTTATTCACACATGTGATTTGTATGCTACTTAATTTGAACTTAGTGACCAATTCTGACTGCAGATTAAAAAATGTAAATTACAAACAAATTATTTTAAATCCAGTTAGTTTTAAAACTTGATTATCTAAACTGTTAACAATATTCACACATAGAAACACAACCTTTTCATTTGTATGCTACTTAGGTTATTTGAGGGATGCGACCAATATACTCACTTCAATAAATTTGCAAAATGAGTTCAATAACTTTAATAAATAACTATAGTTTTTTATGCACTTCAAACAATCTCTATTAATGTATTATAACAATTAGCACTCACACAATAATTACAGAATGTTACAAAACAACGCACAAATTTGATAGCAGCACAAACTGTCTGGAAAACCTGGAATTAAAATAGAAAAACATTATGGCTGTGTTGTAATATTATAATGTTTTACGTAGAACAATTGTGAAACTTCATCTTTGCAATCTGCATTTACACTACTGATCAAGCACTTTACAAATTTAAAATATGAACTTTCTAAATTTTAAATGTGAACAAATGTTTTCTGCCTCTTTGATGAACTTCAGCTGAAAATATTCGGATCCAATGTAAAACACTCCACCATCAACAACAATTTATTATTAAAAAATTATTAAATAAACTATTAAAATTGGACCGAATTATGAATCTAAACCATTCTCGGATCCAACTGAAGACACACAAAAAGTTTCATTAAAATCAGTCCACCCGTTTAGGAGGAGTTTCAGTACCATACACACGCACACAAGAAATATATATATAAAGATAATTCTCAACTTTTTGTGACAACATACATAAGATACATCCATTTATAAATTTGTATTTTACAAGGGTACTCTATTCCGCAAAGCAGTGCCAGAAATTTTTATATGAATTTTATTAAAAAAGGTATTGTATAATTTTAAGCTATAGGCATAGTATGAGCGTGAAGTATTGTGCATTTCTATGTACACTGACTAAAACAATTTTGTCGCTCAACAATTACTTAAATAGAAAATTCTCTCACACAGCATTTAAAGTCAAAACATGCTCTCATCAGAAGCTAAATGTTAAAATCTGTTTTAACATTTTATTAGTTCTAAATACTAACATTCATTATTGAATGTATAATTTTATTTGACGTGTACATAGTTTACCTACCAAGTGATTCTTATATAGGCCCAAAAGTATATTATTAATAAATTTCTAAGTAAGCAGTTTAATTAACAGGCACTTAAAGGAAATGTACTTAAAATAAGTATTTAATTAGTAATGGTATGGTATAATTTTATTCAACATTTATAGACATAATAATTATTTGATTTACGTACTAACCAACTTCAAGAAAGTATAAAAGTGGCTGGTAGGCCTACCACTTAATAAAAAAAAAAAACTACAGTTATACGTATTTTATATAATGGCTCCAAAATACCTGAAGTAAATAGTTATTGTTATACCGCTCTGTATATGCAACTTACATGGACGAATTGCGAAAAGAACTGTACTTAGGTATCCATTTTTTATAAATCAGAAACTTACGTAACCGAAATACCAGTTTCTCTTCGTTATTACTCTTTGAACCGTTCTAAGTTTGAAGTACGACTCACAGGCTTACACTTAATGTTTTCCCCCGAGGCGTTCTGATGAAATATTACCAAAGTTTCAAAGTGTGTTACATAACACACAATGTTTTAAATTGCCTTTTTAATGCGTAAACGTGGCTTATAAATTCTTCACCTAAATATACTAAGGAAATATTCTCCTTTAGATTTATGAATAAAGCAACATAAATAACAACTCGTCTCTCATAAAACGAAATAGTTTTTAATTCCTTATTCCAAATTCCTTTGGCAGTCCGCTCATATACTATAACAAATTTGAGTGTAGCATATAATAAAAAGTATATATTTACTTATATGTACATATCAATTATAGTTAATATCACAAAGACTCCTTTCACAAATCTTTGAATTTTAATTATTAAATATTAATAAAATTTTGTGATTTGTGTTAATTTATTGTAACAAGGTAAAAACTGAAAAAGACGTACTTTTTACGTCATTAGCAGACTTAGGTTGTAGCGCAGGTGTAAAGCTAATCCTGGACCGTCCATCCTCTACAGTACACAATTAGCAACTGTCACAATGGCTTCTGACTGACGATTGATGAGTAGTTCTAGTCATCATTTACATCATCATCTACCAGACTATTATTTAATACAAGATGATTTTTATGTTCAATTTATTAAAATTAATACTATATATTTATTGAACTGACAAATATTTATTCATCATTATAAATATAATTTTATGCCGAAATCTCTTTATTATAAGTTCTTAAGTTTTGTCCTTCTGGCATTCAAAATATACCTAAAAGATTATTAACAAAATCATGGGTTCTAAACCTATATTCAGTGTTGTTTGTGGATACTTTTGTTGCTTGTGTATGGCTTCTAGCGTATAAGTAAATTTGTCACTAAGTGTTCACAAAATATGTTGAAACACAGAACTAGGAACCGGTAGGTAAAGTGAGTTTTATATCTGTTTCGTGTGATTTTGTATTTTTTTATTTTGATTTACAACATTTTTTCTGTCACCCCTGAAGAATAGAGCAGATATCAGTACTCAAAATGTTGTCTCAGCTGCAGCAATGCATAAAGAAGGCAAAATTAGTTACATCATATTGCACTTTCATATCATAATCGTCAATAGCATAAGCAACAGAACTCTTAGTGAAATATAACTTTTGTAATCTCAAAACATTTATAGTTTTAGATCTCTATAAATTGATAGTATACTTTAATTTTGTAAATTTTTAGTTATAAATTACTTTCAATTGTAGAAAAACGTTTATTGTTGTCCTGATTAGTTTTGTTGGATTGAAACAGAACTCTTACTATATGAATTTACAACAACATAAAATTTTTTTTAAAAAACTATTAAAAGGCCTACTAACAGGCTGTTAAATAAAAAAAATTCTTTATCACTTACAATTTACACTTTTTTAACATGGACATTCAAAATTTATGTTCTACTTAGTCAATAAATGATATACCATGGCGAACCTTCATCATGTTATATATTATGAGGAGTGCGGCAAATCATTGTATTATCGTTTTCCGCTTTGGGAGAAAATGACTTCTATAAAATCCTACTGGATAAACATAGACCACAGTTACGTTACAAAAACCTATAACATAAGAAACATGAGGAAAAGTAACTGACCACAACACGACAATGGCCGTACTCACGTTGCTGAGAACATTAAGCTGCTTAATGGAGTGTTGTCCTTCTGCTGTCAGGAGATACAATGAGTCCACTATATTACATACTTTTACTGAGCTATTTACTGATTTATGTTATAATGATTATTGCACTGTATTAATCCCTATTTCTAAATGCATTCGAGGTTTCATAAATGCGGAGAAATTTTTAAAAATAAACAAAAACTTTCATTTTATCACTTATCATATACAAAAACATTCCTGTATTTCCTACACATGTTTGTATTTTTCAGATAAAATAAGGGAAATGAATAACTGTTAAGTTTATTCGTTGAATGAGGAGCTCTTGTTACTAGAATAAACTAATTTCTATTAATTGAGGAAAGAAAAGTCACAGTTATCCAACAATCTTTCATCAATGAATATCATCTATTTCCTCGTAGCCATATTCCTAATTAAAATTATTTGCCAAATTTTATTCTATACCGGTTTAAGAAATTTAATATTGGTATTGTTATGGAGCTCTTTGGTGTGTGATTGTTTAAACCATCTTTTAAAAAGTTAAAACCAATTTATGGTCTTTTTAATAGTATTTACATTTCTTCTTATAATACTAAATTCAATTTCACTGTTAGTTTATATCTAATACCTAATACACTGTCTGCCCTGGCTGGATTGATACGATCTTTACCTTTTGATTACTCAATGTATTTTACCAAACCCTCTACATTACGTGATATCACGTGGGCCGGGACTCCACTGCTCTCATTTCAAAACGTCATCATTATCAATCATTAATGCATGTATTTCGATTAATTTATCTCATTTAGGGCAGGGCACACTTCACCTTAATATTCCTTAAATAAAGTGGCAGCTATTTTTAGAACCTTCTTTTTCTGCGTTTATTATAGTCTGCAAATGTGTTTTTCCGTGTGGTTGATCCTCCCATCCCTCGATAATGGGTTTCTCTGGGTGTAAACATGTAGTTACTCTGCAGCGTACCATTTAAAAATTACATCAGTAACAAAATTAAATATATAAAAGTAAAAAACGGAGATTATATCAGCACTTTAAGACTGATTGACCATTCTTATTGTTGTAGGATTTTTGCAAGACGTCCTGTTATGGTTACTAACAGGAAAGCCAGACAACAAAAATAAGAAGGAGCTACCGGAATTATTTGTATACAGGTTTTGTACGAATTAGGTCTTGATGCTTTTAGGTTTAAATATGTTTTTAGGTTTACAAAACTGAAATGAAATACAATTTTTGTTTCCAATTGCTTATGTAAATCATATCACGTACATGAGAGTTTTCATATACAAGTCAAACCGTACGTGTTAAAGCTCAATATTAAACATAGTCAAACCTTAAAAGTCTATTTTTATTTGACGTCAGTTTGTTGATATCCAGTAATGTTGATATCACGCATCTGACAAGGAACATGAGAATACGTCGTCGTGTCTCTCAATCGTTGTGGATGCAATCTGACAGCAAATATATCGGATATCTGTGAGGTCTGTCAGCTTACAACATCAGTGGCATTAAGTTGTATCTACCTTTCTAGAAAAGGCTTCCTTAATGTTTAATGTTCCTAATATGTTGTTACTATTTTCTTTAGTACTTTTACTTCGTTAAGGGTAGTAATAATCATTTATGCAGTTTTATAAAAACGATCTTAAAACAATATGGTAAAATCTTTTGACAAAAAAGATTAATGACATTTTTCATTTGAATTTGTATAAATTAGTGGGTCTCACGCTGAAGTTTCATGAAAATTTCGAGTCTGTAAGACGATGGACTTGAATGATACTCAGACAAATCATAAGGATATATATACATCTTCATTGAATTCATTCATGCATTTGTATTAACTATTTTGTAAAATTTACTTTTGAAAAAAGTCGTAAGAATCCATGTTATTACATTATAAATGCTTTTAACAAGAATTATAAGGACTACAACTTTGAAAATTTGGTGTGAAGCCTCTCGTAACAGCTAGTACACCATAAAATTCAGCTGAAAATTTTGGAAATTTGATTTAACTACTTTTTGACATTTTCTTTTAAGATTTTTGTAACCACGTGAATATAAAATTATTCATTATAAATGTTATAGAATGTGTTAATTTGTTTTTCTCTGAAACTTTTGTCAAGTCCCAACTGATTATAATACAATAATAACGCGTCCTGTATGCATCTATTACAGTATTCTTAACCTCTGGGGAAGAATATGGGATTGCAGCTCTTACAAATATTGCAGTATTGTTCCATACACTTGAACACTTATGATCGGCATCTTCTATATAAGGCCAGACATTATAGTCAATTTTGAATAAATCCGATGATCTGCATGCCATGCTACTAATCTATTGACCTAAGAACACATAGTTTAAATACCGTGTTATACGCGAATAATTTATGACACAGATAGTCACAGGAGATGAAACTTGGGTTTCTTACTACACCCCTGAAATTAAGCGGCGATCAATGGAATGGAGGCACACTTCATTCCCAGCAAAGGCAAAGGCGAAACAAATCTTGACACCTCAAAAATTGATGTGCACAGTGTTTCTGGGACTGGAAAGGCATCTTACTCATTGATATCTTACCGCATGTTCAAACAATCAGAGCAGATGTTTATTGCAAGACACAGGAAATTGCGCACCTCAAGTCGTTCCTCGGTGGGTAACACTTCAACAACGACGAAGAGTTGACAGAAAATGTTTCCAACTGATTGAAGACACAGGTGGCAAATTCTAATGCCTGTAAAATTTTGGCGGTTATGTTGAAAAGTTGTTGAAGAGTTTTAGTATTTTGTGCGATAAATAATTTGTCTTTATCTGTTCATACTTTAAGGGGAGATGTACGCCCATAAGTGCTACATGTTAAATTTACACAATTCATAATCCTTTTTCTCAGGAACTACTTAAGATAGGACAATGAATTTTTTACCACATGTTTATGACACAGTTTTGTAGATACCCTACCAGTTTCAAAAGTTTTTGAAAAAAATATACTGTTCTTAATTTTTGTGTACATGTTTTTTTTCAGAAAAGTTTTTGGACAAACTTTTAAAATTGTTTTAATGTGGGTAAATGTTGTTTGGTAGGGAATGTATAGTAATCTATTTAAAAACGTATATGAGTTATATGTTATATATGTACCCATATATACTTTGTGTTCCGCCCCTTATGGTATATGTTGCTTGCATACAATATGCTAATGGTCGGTAATAGATCCACATATATCTCTTATAAAAGAAATAAGTTAATAATCAATTAACCCAATTTATCCTGAAAAAGCTGGAGATAAAATGATCTACATAAGTTATCAATGCAGGAATTACCCTTCTACCGTCACGGAACAAGTTTTCTGGATGTCGATCATTTCGTATTAACGTCAGGTTTCTTTTATAAAAGTAATTGCTTCAATGGGTTATATTTTAATAATCCATCCACTTGCTACGTTTATAAAATCTTCAGGTGTTTACTTCAAAACATCACTTGTTATGCAATGCTTACATATCTTATTGATATAGAAAAGTGCCTTTTAATCTGACTTTAAAAAACTGAATTCAGTGGAATATGAACAGTTCTTTAAAGAGTGTTTTTTACTGTGTTATTATTAATTAGTTTATTCTCTTAACTTTGCCAAAACTGCCTTAACAAATTCCATGTTAATGGCACTTTATATTTGCCTGTATCAATACTATAATACATTCAAAAAGTTTGCTTAAATCTTGTGATACATAGGTAATAATAGCTCCTATGAAAATAAATTGAATTTGTATTGGAATAAAACTACATACCTTAATTTGGGTGCATATTCTTTAATTATTATACATAAGAATCTTAATTAAAGTAATAAATACAATAAAATATACTTATACACGTAAACAAATTCTTATAAGACAAATATAAGAATGTCTAAAGTAAACAAAAAAGTATTTTGTTATATAGTCCGGTTAGTGGTAGATTCTCGTAATGCCAAATTCTCCACATTCCTCAGAGAAACCCATCTCTCGAGCTTTGTAGTCATACGGAGGGACAGAATTGCGTTAAAAACTTAGTCGCAGCTCAAACCACTAGGTTCTCACGGTTACTTTGCGGTTATCAATATAAAAAATGTATCTAATCCAACTCTACATTAATAATGAGTAATATTTTTAATGTGTAAATTTAAATTAATCTTACGATTATAAGCATATTCATGATCTTAAGCTGTGTGTGTGTGCGCGCTATTTATTTTGCATATATACGTTTTATGTATTAAGTATATGTCAAAAATTATAATCTCCAATAATAAAATATCTTAGGAACCTATCCTACTACTTACTGTTACGGGTGAAATGAATTTAAGTTGTTATTACTGTTAATCTAATTCCTTAATATTAAAACAACTACTCAATTATGAAGGAAACAGGACACATTAATCATTAATCATTTAACTTCTTGCATAAATGTAAGGTTGAAGACCTTATGGCCTATAGGGTTAACTCTAAAAACTCCTTTTCATAGTAGGAAAGCCAGTAAAATTTTGTCTTCTTCTGCTTCTAAATCTTTACTTAAAGAAAGAATTGCATATCATCATCGTGAAAAATACCTCCTCCAAAATAGTATTGAGTGTAAAAAAAACTGAATTAAAAACACTGATCGGTACAGAATTCAACAACATTCTCGAAAGCATCCAAAATAGATGTATAAAAGTTTCTGAAACAGATAAGAAAAAGAAAAATCTCCAAACTGGAAAAAATTAGGCCTAAAAAATGTGATTTGCCTAAGGATGGCAACGTGAATACGGATGCAAATAATAAAAACGTAATCAATCTCTCTTCGAAAATCCTGAATTGAAGCGGAAATATCAGTATTATCCAAGGGTTTAAACTTTTCTGTGGCACAAAAATCGGTAAAGGCACTGGATTTCGTAACTGGGATTGAGTCGGCTGTTTCACAGTTACCTGTAGGAACAGGGTGACCGCTTCCGCTGCGAGGCCAGTCTTTTACTCAGAAAAATTCCTCCCACAAAACCCAATTTAACAATAGAGGAGAAAAAGGCCAGGTCGATCCTTGGGAAAGATGACACGGTCAAAATCTTACCTGCCGACAAAGGCAACGCTACTGTGGGTACTTGACTCAGTAGCGTATAAAGAAAAGATTGCGGAAACTTTAAATACTGGCAAATATACAGTTTTTAAAATAAAGACCCGACTGATTCATTTGAACGCAAAGTAAGCAAACACCTTAAGAAAAACATAAAGAATTTTTTTCAGATAAATTTAGATCTAAATTAACTCCTCACCCACTCCAAAATCCCCCACATGTATGGCCTTCCCAAAATCCACAAACCTACCATCCCTCTCCGGCCCATCATTAGTTTCTCGTGATTCACCTTGCAGGGAATTGTCTAAAGTCCTCTTGGACATCTTAACACCATTGGTAGGAAAAACTGACTCTTTCATCAAAAATTCCAGGGATTTCGTTAGAGAAGTCAAAATCCCTAAAGTTGACTGAAACTGACCAAACTGGTAAGTTTTGATGTCGAAAGTCTATTTACAAATGTAACCAGTTCCAGAAACTCTCGGAATTATTAAATCACGTCTCAAAGAAGACCAAACATTAAAGGATAGAACTAAACTTCCCGTGCCAGTAATTATGGAACTGTTAGAACTATGCACTCAATGCAATTATTTTGAGTTAGAGGGTAAAATTTGCCGTCAAGATGAGGGGATGGCAATGGGTTCTCCACTGTCTCCTATTTTCGCCAATATCTTTATGGAGGAATTCGAGCGAAAAGCTTTTGGCTTCAGCTCAGTTCAAACCGAAGATTTGGTGGAGGTATGTGGATGATACCTTTGTTATTTTTTCTCATGGAGACATTGAATTAAATAATTTTTTGAATCACATTAATAGTATTTCTCCTTCCATCCGCCTCACAATGGAAGTGGAAGTCCAAAACAAGCTTCCCTTTTTGGATGTGTGTGTATTAAGAGATAGGGATGTCCTTAAGACAACTGTTTTTCGAAAGATAACACACACAGGAAAATATTTAAATTATCAATCCAACCATCAAAAATCTGTCAAAGAAGGAGTAGCCTACTCGTTGTTTGATAGAGCAAAGAGCTTGTGCTCAGATAAAGATGGACTAAAAGAAGAATTTAAGAAAATTGAAATCGGATCTCAGAAAGCAATGGATACCCTCAATTAGTAATTAATAAGTGCAAACGAACCAGAAGAATCATTCCTGAGTCAGAAAAACAGAATTGTGATAAATTTGCGTTTATGTCAATCCCTTATGTGCCGGGATTATCGGAGAAAATTAGAAGAGTAGGTAGAAAGTACAACATTAGAACCGCGTTTAAAACACACAACACTCTTAGACAAAGTCTCGTAAAAACAAAACCAAAAAATGGCACACAGGATTCCAAAAACTGTGTTTACAGTATAAAATGTAGCTGCAATAGGGAATACATAGGCGAGACAAAAAGACCACTAAACATAAAGGATAAAAGAACACAAAGAAAACACGAGAAAGGGTTTCACAGAAAAGTCAAAAATTGCACACCATATGTTGGTCCGAAGACCATCATATGAATTGGGATGAAGCCCACCATAATACATCGGGAACCACATTTCCTTCAAAAGGAAATTAATTGAGGCAACATACATTAAATTGGCAGACCAACCAATCAGTCAACCATCAGTCGAGATTAGTGCCGCTTTGGTTGCCAATTCTAAAAAAATGAACTAAAGAGAATACCAAAAGTATCAAACGGATCGGATATTTGCAATAAACCAATGCGGAGTCACAATATGGTTTTAAGAAGTTCATCTCGCATGAACCAATAATAACGAAAGGGCCCATTCCTGTTCCCCTTCCCCTTGTATTTCCGCCATCTTGTTTTAGCCGGCCGTCACGATTACCATTGGCTACCCTCTGGTCAGTCGTAAATGGTTAGTAGACGAGTGAAGACATATTGTGACCTGTATTCCGTAGTTTTAGTTTAATGATTGGTGTTTTGTATAGTTTTTTTTTATTAAGTGCATGTCTTTAGTGTTAGTGAAGTTGACATACAACATGTAGGTTGTGATTCCTGACTCAGGCGTGCCACAACGCTTTAGTAAGATTTGTTTATTTTAAACCTAGTTTGTAATTATGTATTAGGTTAGTTCTTTACCTGAAGAAGAGATCAGATTGCAGATCTCGAAACGTAAGTGTTACTGTTTTCTTGTTTCACTTAACGATGGCAAATGTCCGGAAAAATCCTGTTTCCTTCACAATCCTTCCATCGTCAAAAATAACCTTCAAACAAAGAATTGATTCTCGGTACGGACCCGGAACCAGTAAACAAATCAAAGACCTTGAGAGCTTGCATCTTAAATTAACTAAACACATTAATCATTTAACTTTCTTGCATAAATGTAAGGTTGAAGACCTTATGCCTATAGGGTTAACTCTAAAAACTCCTTTTCATAGTAGGAAAGCCAGTAAAATTTTGTCTTCTGCTTCTAAATCTTTACTTAAAGAAAGAATTGCATATCAATCATCGTGAAAAATACCTCCTCCAAAATAGTATTGAGTGTAAAAAAACTGAATTAAAAACACTGATCGGTACAGAATTCAACAACATTCTCGAAAGCATCCAAAATAGATGTATAAAAGTTTTCTGAAACAGATAAGAAAAAGAAAAATCTCCAAACTGGAAAAAATTAGGCCTAAAAAATGTGATTTGCCTAAGGATGGCAACGTGAATACGGATGCAAATAATAAAAACGTAATCAATCTCTCTTCGAAAATCCTGAATGAAGCGGAAATATCAGTATTATCCAAGGGTTTAAACTTTTTCTGTGGCACAAAAATCGGTAAAGGCACTGGATTTCGTAACTGGGATTGAGTCGGCTGTTTCACAGTTACCTGAGGAACAGGGTGACCGCTTTCCGCTGCGAGGCCAGTCTTTTTACTCAGAAAAATTCCTCCACACAAAACCCAATTTAACAATAGAGGAAGAAAAAGGCCAGGTCGATCCTTGGGAAAGATGACACGGTCAAAATCTTACCTGCCGACAAAGGCAACGCTACTGTGGTACTTGACTCAGTAGCGTATAAAGAAAAGATTGCGGAAACTTTAAATACTGGCAAATATACAGTTTTAAATAAAGACCCGACTGATTCATTTGAACGCAAAAGTAGCAAACACCTTAAGAAAACATAAAGAATTTTTTTCAGATAAATTTAGATCTAAATTAACTCCTCACCACTCCAAAATCCCCCACATGTATGGGCCTTCCCAAAATCCACAAACCTACCATCCCTCTCCGGCCCATCATTAGTTCTCGTGATTCACCTTGCAGGGAATTGTCTAAAGTCCTCTTGGACATCTTAACACCATTGGTAGGAAAAACTGACTCTTTCATCAAAAATTCCAGGGATTTCGTAGAGAAGTCAAAATCCCTAAAGTTGACTGAAACTGACAAACTGGTAAGTTTTGATGTCGAAAGTCTATTTACAAATGTACCAGTTCCAGAAACTCTCGGAATTATTAAATCACGTCTCAAAGAAGACCAAACATTAAAGGATAGAACTAAACTTCCCGTGCCAAGTAATTATGGAACTGTTAGAACTATGCACTCAATGCAATTATTTTGAGTTAGAGGGTAAAATTTACCGTCAAGATGAGGGGATGGCAATGGGTTCTCCACTGTCTCCTATTTTTCGCCAATATCTTTATGGAGGAATTCGAGCGAAAAGCTTTGGCTTCAGCTCAGTTCAAACCGAAGATTTGGTGGAGGTATGTGGATGATACCTGTTATTTTTTCTCATGGAGACATTGAATTAAATAATTTTTTGAATCACATTAATAGTATTTTCTCCTTCCATCCGCCTCACAATGGAAGTGGAAGTCCAAAACAAGCTTCCCTTTTTGGATGTGTGTGTATTAAGAGATAGGGATGTCCTTAAGACAACTGTTTTTCGAAAGATAACACACACAGGAAAATATTTAAATTATCAATCCAACCATCAAAAATCTGTCAAAGAAGGAGTAGCCTACTCGTTGTTTGATAGAGCAAAAGAGCTTGTGCTCAGATAAAGATGGACTAAAAGAAGAATTTAAGAAAATTGAATCGGATCTCAGAAGCAATGGATACCCTCAATTAGTAATTAATAAGTGCAAACGAACCAGAAGAATCATTCCTGAGTCAGAAAAACAGAATTGTGATAAATTTGCGTTTATGTCAATCCCTTATGTGCCGGGATTATCGGAGAAAATTAGAAGAGTAGGTAGAAAGTACAACATTAGAACCGCGTTTAAAACACACAACACTCTTAGACAAAGTCTCGTAAAAACAAAACCAAAAAATGGCACACAGGATTCCAAAAACTGTGTTTACAGTATAAAATGTAGCTGCAATAGGGAATACATAGGCGAGACCAAAAAGAACCACTAAACATAAGGATAAAAGAACACAAAGAAAACACGAGAAAGGGTTTCACAGAAAAGTCAAAAAATTGCACACCATTGTTGTCCCGAAGACCATCATATGAATTGGGATGAAGCCCACATAATACATCGGGAACCACATTTCTTCAAAAGGAAATTAATTGAGGCAACATACATTAAATTGGCAGACCAACCAATCAGTCAACCATCAGTCGAGATTAGGCCGCTTTGGTTGCCAATTCTAAAAAATGAACTAAAGAGAATACCAAAAGTATCAAACGGATCGGATATTTGCAATAAACCAATGCGGAGTCACAATATGGTTTTAAGAAGTTCATCTCGCATGAACCAATAATAACGAAAAGGGCCCATTCCTGTTCCCCTTCCTTGTATTTCCGCCATCTTGTTTTAGCCGGCCGTCACGATTACCATTGGCTACCCTCTGGTCAGTCGTAAATGGTTAGTAGACGAGTGAAGACATATTGTGACCTGTATTCCGTAGTTTAGTTTAATGATTGGTGTTTTGTATAGTTTTTTTATTAAGTGCATGTCTTTAGTGTTAGTGAAGTTGACATACAACATGTAGGGTTGTGATTCCTGACTCAGCGTGCCACAACGCTTTAGTAAGATTTGTTTATTTTAACCTAGTTTGTAATTATGTATTAGGTTAGTTTCTTTACCTGAAGAAGAGATCAGATTGCAGATCTCGAAACGTAGTGTTACTGTTTTCTTGTTTCACTTAACGATGGCAAATGTCCGGAAAAATCCTGTTTCCTTCACAATCCTTCCATCGTCAAAAATAACCTTCATACTCAATTATACAAGTATTTTATATCCAGTTTGAGTGCTTGCTAAGATAAAGTAACATTATTTCAACCTGTGAATAATTTCAAGAATCTTAAATATCTGATAACGGTAATATAGGCCTACAAAAACACTAAATTACATTGAATATTTTAAATAAAAAGTCTAATTTAAATCATAACATTCATTTCAACATAATTTTAATAACTTCACTCCCACCCCCCCCCCCCCCCACCCCCCCCCCCCCCCACCCCCCCCCCCCCCCACCCCCCCCCCCCCCCACCCCCCCCCCCCCCCACCCCCCCCCCCCCCCATAATGCTCTGTAATTATCCTTTACTGTTCGTGTTCTTGCCGATACAATACAGGTCTTACAAAGGTCCTCTAAGGCCTTATTCTATCTTTTTATTCTTTAAGATTCTGAGATTAAAATCTTATTAAAATACACACAAAAAGAGGGTAACATAATATTTTTCAATTTCTATGGTCTATGAATATGGATGTAAAAGGTCTAAATATTTGTTTAGAATTTTAATTTTAATTCAGTAATATTATTCATGCTAAGAAATACCCTAGGCTTTGTAAATAAAAAGTTAAAGTGCCCAAAAGCAAGTACAAACTATGATAAATACAACTTAAACTCGAAATAAACTTATGTTGTGAAAGTTAAATTTAGTAAATAAATCTGGACTTAAGAAATAGTTTTTAAGGTAGTAAATAATTATCAAAATCCAACGATGGATAATCTACAGGGAGTTGGGCAAAAATGTAATGCAAGCATAGCTCAGGTAAGAGATACATCATTCAAAAGGGTTTTTTAGCAGAGGTGTTTGATAAAGGTAAAAATCTAGTATCAGTTATTATAATAGAAAGTTCTTATTTTTAGGTTGGCCTTTGGACTTTATTTGATGTATATCTTACATTACACTTTAAAACGACACACATATTGAGGTTTGATGTGCAGCATTTGACTCTACTAAAAAGACCGTTACTTTGATATTAAACTCTATGCTATAATTTAGGATTTCCCTCTGAACACTTGCACGCCCATCACCCTGACATAAAAACCAAATAGTAGTTACTTAAAATTCAATTTATAGGTAGAGTAATTATGTATAAAGTTTTATTTGAAGTCGTTCGGGAATTATCAAACCCTGCGGAACACAACTTGAATCTTTTGAAAAGGTTGTGAACATCATCAATGATGAACCAGTTATCGTTTCACATCTTAAATTACTATATATATATATATATATAGTAATTTATATGTACATAAATTACTATATACGGTTTTTATCTACATATAAAACCATTCTTTGAATCATAAATTAGCGTTCAATGTAACCTCAAAGCGACGAAAGAATCATTTGATTAAAATTTTTCTTATATATTGTAACTAAGCATATTTTACTATTGATATGTTTATATTTATATGTATTTTAATAAATTCTTCTTGTAAAAATTAAAACAAAATTTATGATTTAGATAGAACTATCATTTTACCCACGGCTTCACAAGGAAAGTACTTGCTGAACAACTGGAATAACATAGGTAAATCATTTTTTAAATTGCATACCAATCACTCCTCTGATAACTTATATTTAAGATATTCTGATATCCTGTTGCATTGTCTAAGTTTGACTTAAATTTAAAGAGCAACACTAAAGACACCGAAGTTAGATTGAAATAGTTTTTTTTTTGTACTAATGCAATAAATCCAATTTGCCGACAATATTTCATGACACTTTTAATAAAGGCTTCAATGAATTCTGTAACGCTCGAAATATTTAGGTAGTTCCTATTATTTGGAGGAATAAGAAAGTCGAAGTCCATAGTCTTGTTAGTGATGACACCTATCCAATAGTCATATACCAAGTAGATATTATTCTTCAATTAATAGTTATGAGGTTTAAAATTAAAACATAAAGCAAAATTGAAATTCACTGTTATTATTCAGGTTTTGCGCATGTAATAGCACTTATGGTTTGAATGAATTAAATTTAAGGCAGCACATTAGGTTCCCTTCCTTCCTCCCCTTATACCTTATAGTATTTCAGCTATGCGAAGCCCTTTAACTAAACGCACTTGTAGGCTGTCTTTTCAAGTGAAAATGTGTTTGATTTTGTAGCCTACCCTACTCTAAACAACATTAGGGGACTTTAATACTTTACTAAAGTTTTATATTCATTTTAGTACTACTTTCAGTGTAAATAACTAATTAAGTTAATACTTGTTAATCATTTTAGTCCACATGTGTTTCTTATCTATAACTATTATGTCGAACAAAAGTTTTAAGTAATTAAAAACCTATAATTAAAATCCTAGGGATATTATGTAAATCGAAACTTACTACTACAAACACTTGTGGGATTCTTTTCGATGACTTTTACGTAAAAAACACAAATGTTATAAACGAGAGATAAATGTTTATTAGGTTTTGTTATTTTTGAATATATACATTACAGATTCAATATTACATTAATAATTTTTTTAATAATAAAAATTAAAATATTTTAAGTGTTTACAATTAGATAATAAAACCAAATATATAGTGTATGAACAGGAAATGAACATTGATTTATGTTCTTAATCTATCTTTTGAAACGTTAGCAACACAAATTTATTTTCAAGCTATTGTTTATAAACTGTGTTCTTCATTCTATAATAACTAGCTTCCCTCGAAAGCTACGCGTAACGATCAATTATGTGGATTTATGAATGGTCTTGGATATAAGAACGAAGGTAAACAAGGGTAACGATGATGGTGAAAAGAAGCTAAGTGTACCTAAGCGAGGGAAGAACAATTACATAGTTTTGTTAGAATATCTTTTGTTTTATTTTCAGAACCTTTATCTATTCAATTGGTTACAAGAAATAAATGCACCTAAAGATTAAGTGGGGATGCCACACTTGAATTTAGACACACGATTGATGTTTCGATATCTTGCGGTTCTTAAAGTTAGAGTATATTAAGCTGTAAAAACAAGCTAACTACCATATACAGTAGTTATACAGATCATTGCAGAAATGAACATTCAAGCTGTTCTCGTCGTAGCTTTCGGTAAGTTAAGATTTATCGTTTACGAGATTGCCCATTCTCACTTAATATCAACGGTGTCAGTCAGGTGGCATATCAGTTTTTTAAGTTATAGACAAAATCATTTAAATTAGCTTTATCAAATTCAATAATTATAAAATGTGTTTTATTCTTATAGCTTGATATTATTAAATATGAAAATATACTATGGCAAACTATGCACATCACTAAGAAATTAAATAAAACACTTAATTATGTTAGACTGTATATATTCAATCTTAATTGATTTAAGTTACGTCTCACTCAAAGAATAATTGTAATATGAGTTATTGCCATTATGGTACTAAATAAATCTGAATTGAACGATGAGAAATATTAATTGTTAACATAAAAAAGTAAAATATTAAGATGTTTAACAGAAAAAATTACTCAATATTATTATACGCTGTGCACTTAAAGTAAAACAAATCGTATGAGTGTACGTCTACACCTATAGATTTAAAACATATAAAATTTAATTATGTTTATTTTAAGTTAAAAATATATTTAAAAAGTTTCTAATAAATGGCCATAACTAAAACTTTATGTGTAATCAAATGAAAACGTACACGACTAAATACAGAGGGGCAAAATATATGCATAAATTTATTTTTAGTTAAATTAGAAATATTTATATTGCAGTAAGATTATCAAAATCAGTATTTTTGTGTCTACATTTTTGTGTGTAAAGTATCAATGTATCAAATATTTTATCAGTTGCAGTTAACATGGTAAAACAAAATATAAAGTTTTTATGGGATATTAGGAAACTTAAAATATCTCCTCGCCTCCATATGGATTGAAATATTGACACGTTTAATATTTTCGTCGATTTTATTTTCCTGAATTAAAATTTCTACGATGCTGGCAACTTGGCATTTCGGTTTTATAATATTGTAAACTTCAATATATATAATTTACTTTGATATGGATACCTATATCTAAATACTATTATTACTTAAACACAATCTACAATCCTGTGATCGCAATCGTAAGCTATTTATTTATAATATATTTTTTATTCTCAACTGTAAATAGTTTAATAAAAATGTCCACGTAGCAAATCATGAAATAATAACAAAATTTCTCAAAACGAATTCAAATTAATGAGACTAAAACATTTTGAGATATATAGATTTTTTCTATTAATTTTACTACTCTGAATTACGATGCTTTCTTGTATCTTTTTCGCAATACATTTTTATCACAAAATTTGTTGGATTCATATTCGGTACACAATTTATTTGGTCTGAATAATAAGTACGTATTGGCAAATAAATGTTGCTTCATGTGTTTTATAAATTAATATCTGTATTTAGTTTCAGTCATTGCCCAAGCAGTGGCTCACGAGAGCATTTGGCAGTCGAAAGTCAGGTCCTCTTCCTTGGGCAGCGGCCTCAGCATCTATGATGGTAAAAACACCACCATCGAGAAACATCCCTATCTGGTAAGCTTGATCTTTTTCATATGGAGTGTCATCTACAATCATAAATATTTCTTTAATCCCTAGTGACTTGGTATAGTCATTAACATTTGCTGCAATATGTGATATATCTACTCTATTGTACTTGATTTAAGAGTAAATTACTAGGCAGATCCACAATATTTTGTACAAATATATATTAAAACACATGAAGTAATTACGAAACACTAAGATAATAAAGAAAAAAAATGCAACAATAAATCTAAATTGCTCAACTACTCGTGTTGAAATGGTCATTATTGCAGCTATACCAGTGTTGATATATGTGCGTGTATATTTAATTCCTGCTTGATCTCATGCCAAAACGAATATATCTTTTATATGTTACAAAAACGGTTTTTTGTATTAACGCAATATTATGAAAATTATGTTTGAGATTTGGAAGAATAATTGAGATCAATAATAAGTAAAAATACATCATGATGTTTAATGAATCATATCCTACAATGTATTGTTTCGTAACCAACAAATATAACTTAAAAGTATTGTGATATTAAAACATTATGCGATATTATATAATCACAAATCTGTATCTTATCTGCTTAGTACTCATTGCTATAATATTAAAATATATAATGTGGAGTTCATAACTTAATAAAATATATAAAATATAATTTTTTACTCTGGCCCGTTCAAAATGATATTGTGTGTGTAAATATGTATATATAAGGTTCGGCATTTGTAACGTGCTAATAAATTATAAATATTTTAAAAGTAGTGCTATTGAAAAAGAATATCCCTTCAAAGGTAACATTGATTGAACCATAAAAATCTTCATTTATCAACTAACGTATAAATTATGTCCCAAAGATTATATTGCATAAACCATCACTCCATTGAGAGTAAGAAAGACCAATCAACGGTTATATATTGTTCCTATGTATCATGGTGCAGAGAGACCATTATCTGCATATGTGATTTTAAACAATCAAAATAAAATTACTTCGTCCTAAAAAGAATATACCATTTAGAGCAAAATATCAACCAAAATACTAATCTGACCAGTTTAAGAGATGTTTATATCGCACAATAATTAGTTTTAAAATCAAGACAACTAGATGGGTTGACTCTAAGGTGATTCTCTTCTCCATCGTTTATATTAATGTTTAATTATATGTAAAAATTTACAAAAATACTATATAGATTTGATTGAAATCTTGATATTTTTAGTATTTATTTATTACAATTATTTTTTGGTTGTGTTCCTAATCCTTGGTTTGGGACCTGCTTGTTTGCTTGATAATAAGTTTTTATCTCATAAGGCGTTTTAGGATCCCCAAAATTAAAACATGTACACACATAATTTTTTCTTTGTTTTTTTTACTTTGATCTACTTGCAAGGGCGGATGTGTGTGCGTGTGAGTGATATTCAAGCTGTTACAATGCATTTTGTGTTTATCGGTTTATAATGTACAGGTTGCCATTTGGTTGAAAGGGAATTTTCGATGCGCGGGAACAATCATCAACAATAAATGGGTTGTGACATTAGCCGCTTGTGTTTTCGGGTAAGTTCATTACAGAATAATCTATTTCTAAATAACTAAGCACCGCTTCACTAGCTTAAATCTATAAGAAAACTAAATATTTGTTTACACATATGATATTTAATTTGTAGCATATATATGTTGTAATACTGGCATTCAATATACTATTATAATCTTTAAAAACTTCTTGCTAAAATTCCTAATACATATAAAATCTAACTGTAAAACAATACATATCATACAAGCCTGGGTCTTGCCAACTAAATCTTTGTTAATTCACTTATTCGCCAGATATATTGTATAAACTTTGTATGAGTATAGAGGATTATTTTCTCTCAATACAATTAAAATGAAAATTCGTTAATAATTGTAAATATTACACACGGTGGGGATTACAACGATACGCATCTTATTAATGTACAGGCTGTATTTTAAAATTTTGTGCTTTTGAGTGAGGATGGTGGAACTTTTTCAATGTAATGAAACTTAATATGAAATTAATCAACATACTAATATCAAAACTTAATTTGTATATTTTGATATATTACAATAAGTATAAGTGAAATAATTTATTGGAATTATATTACAATACTCAATTGCTCATTGATCACAATTTCTTTTACATCATAATTCAGGATAATAGTAAATAAGCTTGAATTCGTCTTAAATAATAATATTTATTGTATGATTTCAGTTTTAAACCCTCAGACATAACAGTGGTGGCCGGAAGTAATGACGGTAAGTCGGGCGTGACTCTTGGTGGCAAGACTTTGTTCTTCTATCCCAGTTACGCCCTATCTGAAGACTACAACTACGTCTGTATTCAGCTCAACGGCACCTTCAAGTGGTCTCACAAGATCAGACCCGTCAAGCTACCTATTGAGGCACCCAAGGTCAACACTAACATGGTGGTCGCTGGTTGGGGAAAAGACGTAAGTTATACATTTACATATATACCAAATGGAGTTTTAGATACAACCAACCAGTGCATACAAAACAATCTATATAAAATTTATACATTGAAGAATCAGTAACAACCATGTTTATATTAAATTACAACAAACATGTTTACCATTTGTTTAGGTGTTTTTAGTATTGCAGATTTTTTAAATCAGTCACTAAAGGGTTAAACAGAGTATTTCAGGAAGGCCGTTACATCTGAGATACTATCAATATACACATAATGACGATGAAGAGATTTTAACTAAAGTATGTTGTTAATTAACTGTTTTTCTTTTTGAATTCTTGAATCTGTTCCACTGGCCTTTAAAATACTCTAGAAACATGTTTTATACTCTTATCAACAAACTTGAACCTAATGTTTGCTTGTTCGCAAATACTATTGAACAAAATACCTTATTTATAAATGATATATGTCGTTATATCAATTTCTCATCACAAAACTAATTTTGTGGTTTAGCAAACATGGCGTGATACAATGTTCAAAGAGGCTAATTTTGAGAAAATCACGTTCGCTTAAGTTAGGTTAAGTAGCAGAATTTAAATAATACCCACAGAGCAATCATGGTTTAAATGCGTCAATTTAAAACCAAAAAAATCAATAAAACATTTTTCCAATTTGTAATTTTAATCCACAGTTGTCCCATAGTGAATTCATACTACTCTTCCAAGTACTCCAGAAGCTAGCAATGCAATACTATTTACAAAATTATATACAATAAACTATTCTAGTAATTGGAAAAATATTAAACTTGCATTAACCTACAAATTTACATAATTAATGATAACGCTATGTGTTAATTTTTCTCACGTTCATTTCTTACAGGCATGGAACGCATCTAATGCATCTGGGAGGGTACTACGACAAGGAATAATGAAGTGGGTTTCTGTGTCAGTGTGCAAAGCTCTCTAACCCAATTAAATGGACACCTAGGATGGCCTGTGCCTACAACAAGGGAAAGACAACGCTTTGTTTGGTGAGTTGCTTGTATCAATGTAATATATCAAGATTAATAAGTTCTTGTTCTGTAGTGTTCTGTGAAGAGGCAGAAAAATATTGTTTCATTATTTTATCTCTCCCCTTACCTTGCATACAACTCGTTGTGGGATGATTATCATACGTCTTTGTCTATTTGTTTGTATCGGATTTTAAAATATCACACGTATAGGATTTAAAATAAAAGTGTAAATGAGGTTCCGAAATTTAATATTTCTTAAATATAACGTCTATTGGTCTTATCAATGAACACTAAAACAGCCATCAATATCAGCTATTTTTGGTCTACTGGTTATTTTCGAAAGGATCTAAATTAGAAGACTAGGCGGTTTTTTTCTATGAAGGATATTTTTCGGTTATATACGTATAAGTTAGAAAGTGTATTCCTTTGTTACTTTGACCCGCTAACTATAATGAGGTGATCACAGTAATATATAAAGAAAAGAAGTTTATTAAATTCAATTAACAAATGAAGTTGTAACTGTAAATGTTAAACTAGTTTGTCGTCTGTTTTGGCAAGACTTCAAACTGGTCTGAGATCTTTTTAGACCGAAAATCCTTAAAGATTTTTATACCCTTACTTATATTCATAGATTTTTAAACGTCATATCAAAATTGTAACATTGCATTTTATTTAAAGTGATACTTCGGAAAATAACAGTTGTATTAATTTTGAATTACCTAAGTCATTTTATGGTATACAAGATAATGTTACTTACAACTTTAAATATGTCGTATTTGAATTATTAAAATTTTAAACTTTGTTTATACCTTTCAAACCTGCTTTTTAGTATGAAAAAGTTTCTAAAATCGGTACGCGACCATCAGCACATTACGCCACGCTATTGATAGGATTACTTTTAAAATTTCGTTTATCATTTTTTGCTAGCATTTGAATTTTAACATCAATTTGGAAAGTTTTTTACATTAAATACTACAACGCAAGAGTGCGCTGAAATCAGTTCTTGTTAATTAACATCACATTTTTTCTTTTACCTCTATAATTAAAAATGCCATATGTTGAAATCTTATGCGATTCTACTCAGATTAAAAAAATACCTGCAATGTTTTCATATCATCATGGTTATTCATACGACATATAAATGTTTGCTAGCGCTTAGCCAAATTCCAGGAGTATACCATCCGAATACCCAAAGTTGGCTATAGCTTGATGTATTATGTCATGTCTATAGATTCACCTCATTCTCGAGATTTCTTATATGTAGATGTAAAGACACAAAGACATAGACAGAATTCTTAGCCCCTCGAATAACGCTCAACCTATAATGTTATTTCAAGTGCTCACTAAGTTTCATCATGTTCAATACATTACAATATCTTTACCTTCTATAACCACTCTAAATTCTGTCCATGCAGGAAGATTTTGGCGACCCATTTGTATACAATGGTGTGTTCTACGGACAGTTTGCGGATGGCACCATGAGAAACCCCTGCAGTGCCAAGTCAGACCCCGTCATTGTTGCTGACATCGTCCCAGTTTCTACATGGATCAGTATAGTCACTGGTTAAAAAATAACGATTTATATGATTTCCATAAAAACTGCATGTGATAATTCTGTATTTATCAATAACTTTTTAGGCTATTACGACAGTTACGTAATGTGTGTCACTTTAAGTTATTTAGAATCTTTACTCAACATTACAAAAGTAGTGCTATTGTTGTTTATGAAATACATTCCTGGGATAGTAAGAAATTTGTACATATTTTGTTTTCTATCATTTATATTACTGTGTGAATTCTTCAATCACCTACATTTGATGAAAAAATTACCACATAATATAATGACAAACCGTTTTAAGTTTCTAGTGGCATCAGCTAAAAATTGTAAAAGTGCATTTTGAAGAAAAACATTACGAAATATTTATTACATTTAAATTACTGTTAGAAGCTTGCAACACATTTTACTTTATCAAATATTTGAAAAAGCGAAATTTTGCCATCGTACTAAAATAGCCACTTGATTAGTTTTCGTTTGTGCTGAGTTTCAAGAATTCACATAACATTCCTAGAACATAAATTTACGTATAATTTATTTTGTGATTACTACATGTTGCAAATAATAAATTCGACTTTACTTAGGGAGTATACGTAATATGCAAAATATATATTTTTATTACTATGCTACTGCTTTTTTCTCCTGTAATATGCAGACATTGCTAGTTCAAGGAATTCGAGTTTAAAAAAATCCAAATAAGGGAATAGCGGCCGTTAATCAGTAATCAAACTCAGAATGAATAATTTGGTTCTAAATTTATTATCTAAATATATATATATATTTAGATAATAAATATATTTATATATATATATATATATATATAATAAATATATATATATATATATATATATATATATATATATATATAGATAATAAGAAAGTTCTTGCACCGCCGGGATATATATATATATATATATATATCCCGGCGGTGCAAGAACTTTTTCCGATTCAATGTTTATTGAAATTAAATAAGGCAATTGCCATTTATACAATTTAATGTAAATAAAAGTCGTTTGACAGGTATTTGGTCTTTGATCATATAATAGTTTGCTTATTTAAACGCATATGTGACAGATATGGCCAAATAAAAAATAATTGAATCGGAAAAAGTAAGCGCTCTGTGGTGTAATGGTAGCACTTTCACCCGGCAAGTGAGAGATCCGGGTTCGACTCCCGGCGGAGCAAGAACTTTTTTCGATTCAATGTTTATTGAAATTATATTATATATATATATATATATATATATATATATATATATATATATATATATATATATATATATGCTGTGTTTACGTTGATTTGTTGAAAGGGAGTACCTGAACAATAATACACTTTATCCTGTGGGTTTTATTAGCACTTGCCGCTCGAAGCGTTTATTAAACGGGGGTAACAGAGAAACATGATTCCTCAGACAGGTGGTTACATTTCTTGTAAATTTTTGGAATAGATTTAGCTATAGTTCGATAGTGTATATATTTTGAATAAGCTAGTAGTATGAAATAGCTTATTCCTCAATTTATTTGTTATTTTCACAAAAACCAACAAAGGCACACAAGTTTATATTTTTAAAGCTTTAAAGCTCATAAAATATTTTATTAAGAATTATAAGTATCGAAGACCACTGAATTTCAATTAATTTAATCAATTTCTTTTTAGAACAGGCTTAAATACAGAAATTTCGCTTTAGAGTTTATGAATAAGGTGTATAGTAGAATAAATTATGGGAATAAAGTGAGCTTTTTTGGAAATAACAAAGGCATTCGATACGGTAAACCATTAGATTCTTTTGCAAAAGCTTTAGAACTGTGGAATTAGAGGAGTAGTTGCTAAGTGGTTTAGCAGCTATTTGACAGGTAGAAACCAGTGTGTAAGAATCAATGGTGTGCTGAGTCAGTCGGCAGATATAAAGTATGGCTTAACTGGAGGATTTATGTTAGGACCAACCTTTTATTAATTTACATTAATGATTTATGTAATGCTCAGCTTTATGGTAACTGACATCCTTTACAGATTACACTGCACTCTCTTATTGTTTAGGGCTCCTTAGCACAAATTGAGAGAATAATAAATATTGCTCTAGAGGCTTTACAATGATGATTCTCTAAAAATTACATATTATTAAGTACCGATAAAAAGAAAATTTTAATTTTCGTAGAGGCATTTTAGAAATAAAATCTTTTATAAATACATTTATTATGTTTGTAGTAAAATTGTATGTTTATCACAATGTGAAGAAATTGAACAGAAAACTTCTGTAAAGTATTTAGGGATTTTCTTCGATAATGGCTTAACCTAAAAGCAACATTTACACAAATTAAAAAACATTACTAACTAGTTATATTCGTCTGTTCTTTTTTTAAGAAATGTGTGTAACAGTAATGTATTGAGAACTGTATATTTGTCATTAGTGCATAGTAGGTTGTAATGTGGTATTATAGGCTGGAGGGGAACGTATTATTCACATTAGAAAACTCTTGTCACAACTCAGAAGAGGTATGCGACTTATAGCCAAAAAGCCTAGGTATGAACCATTATTTCCTCTTTTGAAATCCTAAAGAATTCATCCACTCCGACCCTTGTACATATACAGGGCATTAAAAGATTTTTTCTTAAGGAATCAGAGCTGTAACTACAGTACTAAATATAAATCCAAACTAAGAAATGCCGAAAAGTATTGCTTAGTAGTAAGTCTTCTAATTACTTAGGGCCTTATTTATTCAATAATACTTTTTAGGAAATCAGGTGTAAATATTTTCATATTTTCTATAGTAATTAGAAGTTTCCTATTTTCAAAGGGCTGTGTAAAAAGATTTCTTTTATTTTAAAATAAACTTGCTATGAACCATATGTTTTCCATGTATTCTTATTTGTATTTAAATTTTTGCTCTGACTATAGCTAGTATATATATATATATATATATATATATATATATATATATATATATATATATATGAAATGTATGTATATATATAATATAATTTATGTGCATATATATATATAATGAATTTGTATTTTCAAATTATAAATCTGAAATACTGAAAAACAAAAGCGCTCAATACCAAACTTAACATCAACTTCCACAACGGGGCGGCGGGCTAATTCACGCCATTAAAGGAGTCTTTTACATATTTGGCTAACCTCTCTGTAAATTATAACCAATACCCAAATAAATAATGAATTACACAAGGTATATTTCAGAAAATATTGAATTTGGTGAAGTTAAACTGTTATAAACAAAATATTAATAACACATTTCGCTATCGCCAGATTGCATTACTCTCAGCTTTGCTAAAATCTATGTGAGGGTGGTAGAAAATCAAATGATCAAATGTTTGAGGACAACTTTTTTAAATCCAACACAATACGGCTTTAATACAAATTTAAGCACTGGTAGAGCAATCTCAGATTTGATTGACTGTAATTATAGTGCTTCGGTTGGGTCACAGCTGGCTACTGCGGGTCTCTGTGACACATCTAAGGCCTTTGACTGTGAAACTCATGAAACCCCACAATGTAAGGTATCAATATTGGGATAACACACAAAATTAGGTTGGTTTTTATTTTATTTACAATCTAGGAAACAAAGAAGATTTTTTTAATTTGTTAAAACTATATATCAAACAGGAATAACCTCGAATGTTATACAGGGTGTACATAAAGTCCTGCACGGGTATAATATTTTCTGAACGACAACAGATAAATCAACAAGATTTGGTGCATCAATACTAAACCTAAAAATCTACTTTTTGAAGGAAACTATCAGTTTTCTGTAATATCATGGGGACGTCCCGCAAGGAGTCGGAAGGAAATCTTAAATAGGAGCATAGGTCAATATGCACATCATTTTAAAGGGCTTATCTAGCAGAGTTTAATGCCGCAAACCGCACTCAAAAAGATTGATCCAGTACAAAATGGCGGCTGTTCAAAGGTTTTACTTGGTTACATTTTATTAGTAGCCATAATCCCAAGTAAAGCAAAACTGCAACCAAACGAATACTGCAGCTAACTACTACATTATGCTTGTCAGTTGTACAGAAGTGAATTATGACGTTAGTTATCCTCAAGGGTTACAAATTTGGTCCTAATATATTGATAACGGGGAAAACCTGATAACAGTAACGATTAGAAATCTCTTATCTTTGGGTCGCAGTTAGGACTTTCCTATTAGCCAGTCTATTCGTAGTAGGCTATTATAGTTTTCTTGTTTTAGTAGTGCTGTCCATCCTTTCTATCAGTGCGCTTTAGTACAAAAGAGTTTGTCGTATTGCTTGTAGTTCTTCAACTACACTATGTCGCTTGACGAACGTGAACGTATAACACTTCTTATAATGGTTGGTTGGGGAAATAACAGACGATCACACGAGGAAGCATGCCATTTATTTAATATCTACTTTCACGAGAGGCAGCCAATTTCTAGAACAACTGTAGGGAGAACTGTTCAACGCTTTATGGAAACAGGAAGTGTTTCCGATCGTCATAGGTCAGGAAGGCCCGCTACTGCGACAACCGAAGACAACTCTTTAGATGTATTGCAGTCATTTATTGAGGATCCGCAAGAGTCCCTACGCTCAGCGGCACAAACTCATAACATCTCTGTTACGTCTGTTAAAAAAACTTCTGAAAGGGTCTAATTTTAAGCCTTATAAAGTTCATTTGGTGCACGAACTCAACGAAGGTGATTTCGATCGAGGTATAGAATTTTGTGAAACTATGATGGCCAAAATAGATCGCAACGAAAATTGATGTAATCAATATTGTGTTTTCGGACGAGAGTTCATTTATGCTGAATGGAAGCGTAAACAAACACAATTGCCGTTACTGGAGTAGCGAAAATCCTCACTGGATACGGGAGGCGCATACGCAGTATCCACTAAATGTGAATGTCTGGCTTGGTGTGATAGGTAACCAGTTGGTGGGTCCTTTCTTTATTGAAGGAAATTTAAATGCAATATCATACCAACGTTTGCTGGAAAATGAAATTACACCAGCACTTTGAAACATGTTTGGAGAACATTTCCAGAATATCTGGTTTCAACAGGACGGAGCACCCCCACACTACGGCATCGACGTAAGAGCCTATTTAAACACTGTTTTTTGGCAAAGGTGGATCGGAAGGCGGGGGACTGTAGAATGGCCAGCACGTTCACCAGATCTGTCTCCATTAGAATATTTTGTTTGGGGTTTCCTTAAGGACAACGTCTACAAAACTAAGCCTCAAAATTTAAATGAACTGAGACAAAGAATACTTCAAGAATGTAAGACGATTCCTCAATTTGATCTGCAAAATTCTGTTAATAGTTTTTTATGTGCGTCTTTCCAACTATCAAATAACCGGAGGTGAACAATTCGAACATTTACTCTGAAAAAATTCGGTAAGTAAACATATTTTTTAAATAAAACATTTGAACATCCGCCATTTCGTACTGGATCAATCTTTTTGAGTGCGGTTTGCGGCATTAAACTCTGCTAGATAAGCCCTTTAAAATGATGTCCATATTGACCCATGCGGGATGGACAGCACTACTAAAACAAGAAAACTAGAATAGCCTACTATGAATAGACTGGCTAATAGGAAAGTCCTAACTGCGACCCAAAGATAAGAGATTTCTAATCGTTACTGTTATCAGGTTTTCCCCGTTATCAATATATTAGGACCAAATTTGTAACCCTTGAGGATAACTAACGTCATAATTCACTTCTGTACAACTGACAAGCATAATGTAGTAGTTAGCTGCAGTATTCGTTTGGTTGCAGTTTTGCTTTACTTGGGATTATGGCTACTAATAAAATGTAACCAAGTAAAACCTTTGAACAGCCGCCATTTTGTACTGGATCAATCTTTTTGAGTGCGGTTTGCGGCATTAAACTCTGCTAGATAAGCCCTTTAAAATGATGTGCATATTGACCTATGCTCCTATTTAAGATTTCCTTCCGACTCCTTGCGGGACGTCCCCATGATATTACAGAAAACTGATAGTTCCTTCAAAAAGTAGATTTTTAGGGGTAGTATTGATGTACCAAATCTTGTTGATTTATCTGTTATCGTTCAGAAAATATTATACCCGTGCAGGACTTTATGTACACCCTGTATACCACAAGGTTTCATTCTTGGATTCTCATTTTGCATAATATATACAAACGATTTGGTTGAAGGAACAAACATGTGGGTTAATAAATATGCTAATGACAGAACATTGATTTGAAAGGCTGCTTAAATACTCACATAAAAAGTATGGTTTATTAGTATATAGTATCTCTAGACATGCTGATAAAGTTTGCATCCTGCAAAAGAGGCTGTCAAAGTTATAGCTGTGATACATCCACATACTCATTCCAAAATCAGTTTAATTATTCCAAAAATTTTGACACATTTAAGCCATTTAATATTGGAGATACCATGTTCAGTAAAGATAAAACATTTATAGAGAATCAAACAGTCCACAATTATAATAAAGGACAAAAGCTATCATTAATCAGTTTAATTATTCTAACAATTTTGACACCTTTAAGCCATTTAATATTGGAGATACTATCTTCAGTAAAGTATAATAATTAATCATTTTATATTGTATATCATAGACTCACGTTGTTTAAAAGTTCGTCTCAGTATTTTTCACAAAAAATTGACCCTTACTAATGCATCTCCCGAGACATTATTTACTGAATAAAATTCAGAAAAAATTTACGCTTGAGTAAGTAACATTATATTCCTTAAAATAATGTTTGGGGTACCAGTAAAAATATTCATACTAATGCAATTAAACAGCAATTTTTTCCTTTTATTGTCATGGAAACTACTATATGGCAAAAGTCATATCGGAGAGATCTACAATATTTACATTCTTTATTACATTCAGACATGCAATCTTTCCATTCATGCATACCACTCACTCTCTAATTCTCTCCATTGCCAACGCTATTGTCAGTCTTCTAGATTGAAGATTTAACAACTATAACCTAAAAGCTCGTCGACACTATAAAATTCTTTGAACGCAAAAAGTGTTTGAGACAAAATTTTAACAACTTGGGCGTTAATTTTTCATGGAATCGGACAATCTGATGATGAATGGTGACCTGCTTGCGAGGCCAGATATTTATACATTTACTGTTTTCAAAATAATACACACTCTGCTGGCTTGTTGAACAAACAGAGGTTTTCTGTCACATTGCATTTCCAAACGTAACAATATTAAGCACAGAGCTGTGATAAATTCGAGTTTAAGATTACTTTTTAAAATTAATTTAAACGGATTACCCTGTATTAATTTACGGCCCACAACAAAGGAAGTAGTGATACTGTTCTAAAGTTTTTAATTTTAAATAATTTACATTGATGCAAAATGGATAAAAACACAAAGAATAATTTTGGTGAAATGAAAGTTTTGCATTTAATGCCTAACCCTAGAATAAATATTAATTCAACTTCCCAATACAATGTTAGAAGCACACAAACATACTCAATTAATAATCAATTATTCAATACTTAACCTTACTAGGGTTACAATTTCTAATGTCTGCTTTAAATAAATATGTATGTTTGTAACACTGGTGTTGTATTATTGTTATAACGTGTATAAATATAAAACGTTTGGAAAAGAAACTCATCGAGCCTTCACCCAACAGACTATCTGTCAAAGCTTTCTATATATCCATGTGAGCACGATGTTACTTTTATGTTACTTTGTAGACACAATCGCCCCGGGAGACAGCTGTTCTCTGAAGATCAAAGGCTAAATCTTACGTCATCATTATCGCTGTTGGCATTTCCTACACTTTCACTGGCCTTATTTTAGTATTTTCCTCAGTACTATAATAATAAATTTAAATAAATTATGGGTTATTCCTTTAGTTTACAAATTCAAATATAATGCCATTTTTATGAATATAACATTTTATTAGGTAAGCTTACCTTGAACAGTTAACAAATTCTAGGTTAGTTATAACATAATCTTATTATTTATATACATTACATTTTTCAGAAAATTCCTATCTATTCAGAGCATATGCAAAGTGACTTAAAAAGGTAGACAGACTTGAATTGCAATATGTACAACGATATAGAGGAGAAATATGAATACAATAAAATAAATTATTAAAAGTTTAATTAAATGGATATGCTAAAGGGGTATCATAACTGACAGGATTCTTAACCATTAGAAATCAAAAGGCAAAATTGTGAGATCTTTCAGTCTTTACTCCTTTTATTGTACTCTCTGACCATATAGGGTCTGAGATCAGAAGATAATATATATCATGTGGCCACGGTAAATCTTTCACTATGGATCAATCAAATCGCTATTATGACATACACTATATCTAATAATATAATAAATCCATTAGTTCCATTGTAACTTCTCTTGACCACAAACTGTAGTCGATAGACGTCTTTTTCGATCTCAGCAGAGCGTTTAACTGTGTTTAAAAACATGACGTTCTGCTGAGTAAACTTAAGGCATATAGCATTCATGAGGTGTTTGCGCTTCAATTATTTGCCTCTTATTTAAAACACAGAAAACAAGTCGTGGACATATCCACAAATACAGGTATTCACTAAAAAGGAGGAAGTCTTTAAGTGCGGTGTACCACAGGGCTTCATTTTGGGACCAATCATGTTTATACTACTGTACTATAGTAAGATTAACATGTACGCCGACGACAGCAGTTTACGAACATTAGAATCTACTGCGTCAGCTGCGGTTGATGCTACCAACAATAGCCTCGCTCAAGCTTCTAAATGGTTTTCTCAAAAATTGACTTCTTCTCAATCCAACCAAGACAGGCTTTATACGTTTCACGATACTTAAAACAACTAGTAGTCACATATTCCCAGGCAGTGGATTCATCTACAACAAGAGTTCATTGCAAAATGTTTCTGCCAACAAATTTCTTGGGCAACATTTGGATGCCCATCTCAGCTGAGAATCTCATGTAGATGTTATCTGCAAAAGGCTCCGCCCACTCTGCTATGCTCCCGGCCGCCTTTCTCAGGTATGCAGTATCCGAGTCCTTCTCGTTGTATACTTCTCCAATGTGGAATCGATTTTAAAGTGTGGAGTTATATGTTGGGGTTTGTCAAGTAACACAAATTTTAAAAGAGTTATCAAACTTCAAAAATGGTGCATAAGAGAAATCTTTAAAATGAACAGAAGGGAATCTTGTCAGCTGGTGTTTAAAGAATTAAAAATAATGACGTTCGCTGGTATGGTGGATATGAGTGCTTCATGTCTGTCAGAAATACTACCACTCTGTTTAATGCCGTCGAGACTTGCCACTCGCATCCAACGAGGGGTGCACAGCGGAAGACAGTGCATTCAACTGTATATTTTCAAAAATGGCTGTTTTTTCAAACGTTTTAAAAGGCTTTTAAGAGAGTATTTTTTAACAAAAGGCTATCATAAGAACAACTTTATAGATGACATGTAAACTGGTTTTTTAAATATTTATTCTTACTTTGATGTGATCAATTTTAGTACAACTTGAACAAATACAATATTATTTTTATCACCCAACTGTTGATATTTAAGGTAGATTTCCTACCATGTTATGTTACCTGCACGTAACGTTTAAACTATGTTTAAGATTTGTAAAACTGGTGCGTTAAAGTGATAACATTCCCCAGGAGACTTTTAGATAGCTTATACATCCATTCGAACCTGCACTGTGTTCATACACAAATATTTTACTTATATGTGGAAAATGCCTATGGATTTCCAGGAGTGACAAATTACTGACCATTGGAAGAGTAAATAAATATGTCTAGAGTACTGTAGAGGATGACTGTTGGAATGAGTGGAGCTCTCCTAGTACTAAAGGCCCTTGCTAGCCTGGATATGAGGGATTGCTCTCCCCTCTTCACCTGCCACGATGGGAGAGGCTGAAACAAACTGGCTTTCCCATCATTCAAAATAGCATGAGTGGGATATAGCTTTATCCTTCCTTATTTAATCTCGACAGGAGGCGGTCCTTACCCCCTACCTTACCCATCATGACCATTCTGTTACTCCGGAAGCAAGTGTCTTATGGGATTAAGTGCAATGATGAGTTACCCAGCTTCTATTCTAAAGTAGTAATTCTGTTACTAAGTAATAAAAAAGGGATGAACGTTTATCGTATTTTTTTTGCTCATAATGTTGCAGATATGTAGTAATTATATTATCACGGTGTATTTGATTTGTACACCTCGTCCTTATTATTGTCTTGGAATTACTACAACTAATACATACGAAGAGTTAGAATGAAGGTTTCTCAATCCCAATTACTTTTCGTGAGGATTTTAGTGTGCAAACCCCTAATTTTCGCCTTATACAATAAAGCAATTGCAGAAACTTCTTTAAACCTTGATTGTACATCATCGCAGGTTGGTTGGTAGCAGTTATTGTAAAAATGAGCTTTAAAAATTCTTTTTTTTTTTATTAAATTAAAAAAATAATCCTAACTGGATGAGTTTTAGTAAAGCTTGGGGAGCTAGATAAACTTCATTCTTGTCTGTATGTTTGTCTCCTGTCCTCGATATATTTTGAAAACGAACGAATTGACATAATTATATCCTTATAACTACGCATGAAAATTCATCTTCATATGTGGAATACTAAGTTTAACAATGACCATTGGATTTGGGCTGATCCAAAACTTATATCTCTACATTGTTAAAATATTTAATGGCTAAATATTATGGAAAGAAAAATATAGTAGAACAAATAATTTATAAAATAAATCAGTGTATTTTTAATCGAATGCAAATTTTTGCATGAATGTTAATTTCAACATAGACAAGAATGAGTTCAAAGACAATTCATTTCCAATAATGTAATTTAGCTAAGCGTCGTTTTCTTTTTTCGACACAATTTCTCTTTTGATGGGTGGTGGATATAAAAGTTGGTTGCCGTGTGCTTGTCTGTTGTGCTATCTGTCAAGAAATAAATGAGCTATAGCTTTATATTTGGGATTGGACTTCAGCGAAACATGGTGTGGCGTTTTCCTACCTTGTTTAAAAATAGGAAAAGCTTTTTCACAGTCTTTTACTACAAGAAACTGTCGTTTGTATATATCTTTTAATGAAGGCAAAACGCTCTTTGTATCAACTAAATTTGTACAGGTCGAACAAATATTATGGTCTTTTTTAAAACAACTCACCACTTGTAATGCCCGTGATAACCTAAACTATCGTCAGAATTTTTTACATAAAAACAATACTAACCCTTCAATGGCTGTATTTCTAATAAAACACACTATGTATAAAGTTAAAATGCTGTCGGCGCGCGGCGTGTAGAACAGTTTGTCAATAAATTATCGCACAGTGAGCGTAAATCTCCCGGAAATAATTTGAAAGGTAAAGCTTTGCTTTCACTGCGGAGAGTAATTTAGAATCCAACTCCGCTTAGGTGCTCGATTGCTTGTGCCTGGTACAATTCATTTAGTTCATATATACCTCTAGGTTATAATTACAGTTTCTTCAATTCAAACTCTTCAAACAACGAGAAGGTTATAAAAGTATTTATAATTCAAAGTTTATTTTCTTCATTTAATAAGCTTTGCTTATCAAATTTATGACTTTACATACGTGCAGTTTGGCTATTATGTAAGTCAGTAACTCAATATCCCGCCTATTTATATTACAATAATTGTTAAAAAGAGACCCATTAACTAGCGCTGCCAGAATTGCTTTTTCCGTAAGATATCTGAATATCGATATTAATTTATGGAATATTGTCATTTAGAAGTACATGCGAGCCGCATCTTTTAAAACATAACTATCGTAAACTATTAAGAGTAGCGGGACAAACTCTTGAACTCTATCGATCACGTGTGTTTTATATAGTACCAATAACTTTAGAGTGCTGGAACTGATAACATAGTCTGCTGGAAAACAGGGGATCCTATAAAGTCGTAAGTTGTTGGTAGACGAATGCAGACGTATTGTGACCTGTATTCTGTAGTTCAGTTTTAATTTATTGGTGTTGTTTTATAGTTTTTTATTAAGTGCATGTTTTAGAGTTATGTGAAGTTGACACACAACATGGTGGTTGTGGTTCCTGACTTAGGCGTGTCACAACGCTTTGGTATGATTTGTTTAATTTAACTATTTTGCAATGATGTGTTACGTTAGTTATTTACCTGAATAAGCGATCAGATTGCAGATCTCGAAGCGTTGTGTTACTGATTTTTTTTTCACTGAACGATGGTAAATGTAACGGAAAATTCCTGTTTCCTTCACAATCCTCCCATCATCAAAAATAAAGAGTAAACAAAGAATTGATTTCTTCTTCAAGTAAATAACTAACCAAACACATTAATTAAAAATTAGCTTAAAAGAAACAAATCATACCACAGCCTTTGATTGTTGTCAGGAATCACAAGCACCAGTGTTTATGTCAACATCATTTACTCCAAAACATGCACTTAATAAAAAACTAAACAACATTAATTATTAAAACTAAACTACATAATACAGGTCACAATAGGTCTGGATTCACCGAACAACCACGTAAGTAGGTAAAACACAAACTTCAAACAAGGAATGCTTAGTCTAATTCAATAATATTAATAGTCTCTAAGTTTTCCAGTTACAAACAAACGAAAACAAATTTGGTATAGGTTTTTAGAGATTGGCTGTTGTTTTAGAGGAGAAATTAATTTAGAATATTAATTCGAGCAAATTGTTTAAAATAATTTCACATATACATATAATTTATCTAATATTTACTAATATACGAAACGAAGAATAATTACTACGAGTATTTTTGCGATGTAATAAATAGTATCAATTTAACAATGTAACACTATTCTTCCAATAAAACTTTTTAAACTATGTACTTTTATGAATTCTGTAAATATTTTCTATTTAATTTGAGCAATAGTATTTTGTTTCTTAAACAGTAGTAACAAAGAATTTACTATGTATGATTTTTTCATTGGTGATTTTGTTTGATATTGATAAACATTACAAATTTAGTCCAATAAAAGTCCAACGTCCTTTTATTATTCTTCAAAAGTGTATAAACGTTTATCAAAGTAAATCAATATAAATAAATGTGTTTTTATTCTGGATAGAGTGGCATTTCCTTATCCCCTGTGGTAACCTAAATTATTATATACTATCAAAAATATTGTTTCTACCATTGCCACTACCATTTTTGGCATCTTGACAGGTTACTTATTTTGTAAATAATATCCCTAGACTTTGAGTTTATCAATCATTTACGAATTAAGTGGTAGTTTTAAAGTTAATTCCATTCCCAACAATGAAATAATAACTTTAAAATTGATATTATCGTGTTGCAAAGTAATCAGTCTACAACACAATGTGAAGCTAATAAAGCATTGATTTCCCGTTTTAATGTTTAAAGTTTTTTCAAAGTACAAATTAGGGTTCCTATAATTACAGTTTTGGGTTTCTCTCGAGGGCTTCAGATAAAAAACCGCCAAAATTTTCACGTACTATATATCCATAACTCAATACTTCTTACATTTCATCTATATAGTAGTAAACTATTGGGAATTTAAGTAATCAAGTAAAGTAATTATTAAGTAATAATAATTTAAGTAATATTATATATATATATATATATATATAATATATATTAACTATGTTTTTCCGAAAGGCACTAAACAGGAAACAAGTGGAAAAAATGTTGTTGTGCAATTTTATTTCTCTACATTTACTGTTAAGAAATTGAAATTTATCTTGTATTGTTTAAAATACCTCAAATTTCAGTATAAGTATATAACTTATGTTTGGTGTCTTCTTTAAATCATAGTTTTTTCTTTGTAAACAATAATTACATGTCTATCCCATGTTGTGTTTATTATGGGATCTAGTTAGTAAAAAATATATAAAACATACATAAAACACTTTTAAAACGAGGGAATCTTTAAAGGTTTGTTTATAATGTATAAAAAAACTACGGAGAAAACACAGACATACAAGAAAGTAATAAGCCGTATTGCGTGTAATTCCAGCAAATTAGTTACTATATTACAGTATAATAGAATAAAAAGAAATACAATATATATTTTATCCTGTTGCCTAAGAATATAAATGGTTATTTTACATAAAACGAACTCTTTTTTCATTACGAACGTGAATTTTATAACATATTTAAGGTAATTTTTAACTAAAAAAGCTTTCAAAATCGTTCAATTTTTTTATAAACGTAAATTTATTTTAAACTTTGGGTTTTGTAGTATTGATTTTTTTAACCAGGGATTGTTTCCTTCTTTATAACGACCCTATCTTCGAAACACCTCTGTCACTCGCTATTCTTCCATATACTTCGCAATTTTGTTTCCTTAATAGAACATCTCACCCTATAAATTGTGTGCCCTTAGAACATACACTGTGCATGATTTATGACATTCATGATGGTCAATTTCAATGTTATATGTAGATGTTTAAAAAGAGATTCCGAACCACGATCTAATTAGATCGCAACACACTTTGGAATCGTAACACAATCGCTTGGTTGAATCATATCGTATTAGTGACGCTTGAAAACATGTGTTCATTATCTATCTTGTAGCATATCATCACATCAAGGCTCTCATTTGAGACCCAAAGTGTTTCTGGTTAGCGGTGATGGGACTGGTGATTGTTGAAAATAAGGATTTCATACTTTTGTGATTGTGGTATAGTTTATATGTGTTTTAACTCATTTAAAAACCAAAATCATAAATCATTGTGTTAGGACATATTAATGTCGAAGGTAGAGGCCTTGGAATTATCTAATTTTTTGCAAAACTTTATAGTAGGAAATTCGTACAGTTAATGAAGGCAATTCACTGTGAAAATTCATCCATTAATAATAATAAATAAGTTTAATAATATAAATATTTTTTATAGATCTAAAGCACTTAATGAGCAATGGTACACGTATCGTTCAGCGAAATAAAAATATACTCCTGTCTAGTATATGAATAATATCGTGATCATGAGATTTCACTCGACATTATCAAAAGCCTTAGTACCTTTGGAGTTCTTTGTCGCGTATCACTTGCATTCTTGCAAACGGATCATTTAAAGATGCAGGGCGGATGCCACACTCCAACTTGATTTAGTATTAACAGTTTCAGCCCCAGACGTCTACGTTACTCTTCAGTAAGTGTAAACACCTTTACCGTGAGTCTTCACGTGGGGTGGAGAGCGTTAACTGGAGCGTGGATCTCGTATACAGTAGTTAAAATAGTTCTATTAACACACCTTGCCTGTCTGTCAAGTACAGATATTTGAAAGTTTTCAAACTAATGGTGTGTAAAATTAAAACTTTAGCACTTGTTTTCTAAAAATACTATGTTTATAGTGTAAGATTGTGATTTATTCCTGCACTAGCAAAGAAATTAATCATAATTTTTTGTTTATTAATCTTATGAAAGAATTCATCTGCAATGGTTTGATTTTTTTATCAATTAAAATTAGCTATAAAAACTGTTCGAAGCACGCTGCATTTTTATTTTACAAAATATAAGGTACAGTTTCATAATTAGTTATCGATACCGATTTTCCTACAATGTTTAGCGTTTAAAACGTTGAAACTTACATTAAAAAAAACTTGTGTTTGTTTCAAACTTCTAATAAATGATCACATCAGCTTAGTTTTTACTATAGTGTTTTGAATTCGTAACATCGCTCCAATAAGTTAACATAGTTTCTCTTTTTTGTGCCAGAATATGTAACTGTAATTAGTTATTCGATTTAGTATACGATTAAATTTTTAACTCAAATCTTCCATATTAGTTTTTAAATTTAAAATATTTTAACGGAATAGAACGTAGACGAAACATTTTCTAATTTCCCTTACTTTACTTAAAAAGGACAAACATCTACGGAGATGCAGGATTTGCTGTAGATCATGTCAAGTTACATTATGACTATCCGTGTTTATTTTAAAAGCTTTCTCCACATTAATAAACCTCAAATAGTTTTTGAAATAGCGATAAACAGAGTTAAATAATCAGTAAAATAGAAGTCAGTAAATTGCTGAGTAAAATTAGGTATACAATACAGTGGACTCAATGTTATCTCCTGGCAGCAGAAGGACAACACTCCATTAAGCAGCTTAATGTTCTCAGCAACGTGAGTACGGCCATTGTCGTGATGTGGTCAGTTACTTTTCCTCATGTCCCGTATACTATAGATTTTATAGCGTAACTTGAGTCTGTGTTTACCCAGTAAGATTTTATAGGTGCTATTTTCTCCCAAACCTTACACTGATAACACATTGATTTTCCATAGCAAGCATCACAATATACAACATGATGTTAAGATTCGTGGTGTAATGGAAATAATAAGAATTTAAAAAGCATTTATTTGTCTATTACAATAATAATAACAAATAGTATCTAAATTAATGTTTAAAGTGTGTCAAAAATAGGCATGAATTTGGTACATTATTTATTGACTATAGAAAAAAATTTACAATATCCTATTTGGACAAACAATTTCTATACAATTCAAGAGCTTTGTCTTTAAAATTTTCATGTTTGGTGTTGCAATTCCGCACATAAAAGAGTGGATAGATAACGTATCAACATCAACTACATATTGTAGGAAAGGCTCGGTAAAATTTTTATTAAAAGTAAAACACGACAACCGCATGTCACCTGATGTATTCTTTGTAGGCCTGAGGTTAGTAAAACAGAGTTGTTACTGACAGATTGAAACGCAACTGCGCGATTCATGTGCATTGTTGCCACTTTAGTTTTCATTGTTTTCTCTTAACAATAAAATTTCCCGTTTTTGCCATTCTACCCCCCCCCCCCCCCACCCCCCCCCCCCCCCACCCCCCCCCCCCCCCACCCCCCCCCCCCCCCACCCCCCCCCCCCCCCACCCCCCCCCCCCCCCACCAATTAAAATGGATGGTGATATCATAAATAAATGGATTGATGACAGTTTAAATGATAGTTTGTCAATAGAAAACATCAATAGTGATGATGAATATATACCTTCACCTGACGACAGTAACAGCGAAGAGGATTGTATTCTTTCACCAAACCCAAAACGACGAAGACTTTGTAAAAGGTATGAATATATATATTTGTTTATTTTAGATTTGTTTAGATTATATCTGTGGTCATTTTAATATCAAATATAGGTAGCTTTGCAGTAATTGACTATTTTTGACGGATTTTATAGTCAACCCTTGCAAAATCGCTTTAAAAATCTATGACATTCGGGCGCATTTCAACTGCCAGTTAGTGGGTTTAACTGTTATATTTTAACAATGATTTGACGGTTATAAACAAAAGTTAGTCATCATAAAATATTCATGTTACTTAACTTGAAGTTTTAACCATGGCGTAGGCCTAGTATGTCTCCATCTTGCAGAGAATAACTAAAAACTACTGTAAACTTATTATGTAAACATGATGTTTTTATGCTTTTGGCCCTTTTAAAAAAGCTTTTATCGTTGACTTTTGGCTTTATGTTCTAACATCGTTTGTTTTATTTTCAGGTTGTTTGATGCAGACGACACGGATAAAACTTCCAGTGAAGCCCAAACGAACAATACCGATCCAGCTCTGGAAAATGAAGGAAGCTATAGTTCTGTTTGTGATGTTAGCCCAACAGTGAACCAAAGTGGAAAAATAAATCGATCTCTAGTTCCTTACAGTGAAACAGAATCAGAAAAAGACTCCACTTCTGATGAACTAACGCCGATGAAGGAAAAGAAAAAAACTAGAAAAAGACAGCGGAATCCGAAGAATTGGAAGAAAAATGTTAGGAAGGAGAGGCGACAAACGGGTAGATCATACACCAGCTCATGTGGTAAGATTGTTCCTCAAAAGAACCTTCAACACTTAGACTGCAAATGTAAATTTAAATGTAGTAATAAAGTAAGCAAAGATGAGCGTGAAGCTGTTATGCTGAGCTATTATAAAATAGACCAAAATGAAAAATATCATTTCATACTAAGAAATACAGAGTGCAAAATGTCAGTAAGAACAAAGGTGAAAAATAATCCCCAGAAAAAGAATTCCTTTTCATATTTTTTACATATAAACAACGAAAAGATTAGAGTTTGTAAACAGTTTTTTCTCCAAACTATTTTAGTGAGTCAGAAGACCATTTACAATGTTCACAATAATAAGGACAAATCAAGTGAAGTACCGAAATCGGACGAAAGAGGAAAAAAAACTAAAGACAGGACGCAAAAAGCTGATAAAGATATTCTTAGGAAACATATTGAATCTTTTGCAAAAGTCGAGTCCCATTACTGCAGGGCAAAAACAGCAAAAGAATATCTTAGCCCTGACTTAAATATCAGTAGAATGTTTGACATGTACCTTGAACATTGCAAGGAACTTAAGGTGAAACCTCTATCCATATCAATGTATAGATCTATTTTCAATAATGAATATAATTTGGATTTTTTTGCTACCCAAGTCCGACAGATGTGACTTGTGCGAAGAATACTCTATGTCCCTAAAAGAAAATCGAATGACAGAAGAGCTTGCTGCCAAATATGATGATCATATGTTCAATAAAACATTTATGAGAAATGAAAGAAAAAAAGACCGAGAGAGTAATGAAGTCGTTGTATGTTTTGACTTACAAAATGTTATAGCGCTACCTAGGGCTAACGTAAGCTGTTTTTTTTTACAAAAGAAAGTTGAACGTATACAACTTAACTGCACATTGCTCAAAAGACAAAAAAGGCTATTGCGCATTTTGGCATGAAGCGCTTTGTGGTCGTTCTGGGAATGATATTGCCAGTGCAGTGGTAAAAATAATGGAAAAAATAAGTTCAGCGTTTCCAGATGTTAAAGATTATATTTTGTGGAGTGACAGTTGTGTTCCCCAAAACAGAAACTCTGTCATTTCATATGCCATTTCTTTATTTATGGCAAAAAATAAACACATTGAACGAGTAACAATGAAATATTCTACTCCAGGCCATTCATGCATACAGGAAGTAGATAATGTGCATTCCAACATTGAAAAGGCACTCAAAGTAACTGAGGTTTGGTCCCCTGTTTCTCTTTTAAGAGTAATCATCGCATCTAATAAAAAAGTCACCTTATTCAGTAATCCAAATGTTGACAAATGACTTCTTCGACTTCCAAGCACAAAGCAAGAACCTTGCGTATCAAGATTGCCCTTATACTAAAGTGTGCCAACTTCAATTTTGCCAATCTAATTTACTATCAGTAAAGTTTAAAACCAGCCATGATCCTTTGGAACCTTGGAACTGCATTAACTTGGTGAAAAAAAATAAGTCGAACAGATCTACAGGACGAGCAACAACTACTCTGCCGAGAATTCTCTGGGGAGCAAACGTAGTGCGAGACAGGAAGAAATTACCTTCAGACAAGATTAAAGACATAAAATCTATGATGAAATGGATGCCTACAGTTGATGTAGACTATTTAAATACAGTTTTGAATTAAGGACCTTTTGGACTTTAAATATTGATTTGTACTCAGGGACAAAAGGTTCCATCTGCACGTTTTGTTTTGTTTAAAAATGCCTAAAAAATTGTATTTTACTAATATTTCAATAAACTGGGGTTTTTGTAAACACTAACAAACTGTTGATTATTTATAACCTAGAATTTCTTTCAGTACAATATAAAGTTGCCCTGCAGAAGGTCTTAAACTTTAAAACGCTCTACTGTAAAATTTGTTAAAATGCAGATAGAACCCTCTGGTTCTGACGTCTCGCTGTGTAAAATTAACATTTCCTGTATTATAAGACCATCACATTTTGTATTATTTACGATAGACACATGGGGACAAAAATTATATGGAAATCCTCGAGAGGGGTCAGATTTTACAGAATTACCTAAATTGTTGGTCTCTTACGTTTACACAACAAAATATAACGATAATACCTCTTGTTAACGTGTTATGTATGCGCAAATTTAATATTTAAATACTAATATTATGTAACTTTAAAACATCAAGTGTGCGACTTTTTCATTTAATTAGAAAATTCAATCCCTTTAGTGGGAAAATCATAAAGTGTATTTATATAAGAGATTGTAATATGTGTATCACAGAGGCAATGCCATAAGAGGGCCTACAGCATTTGTTTCACCGAACTCTACTGCTGCGTCAGGCGAAATCATATTCACTGGTCATATACTGTATCAGCATAAAACTGTAAGTCTTGGGGTTTCATGACAGAATTTCATAGCCAAGAATTTCATACCTGACCTTTTACTATAATTGTATTCAAGATGTTATCATTATAACATGTTATGTTTATACTAAAATATAGTGGATATAATGAAATGCTACATATTTTACTGACAAATATATTCGACGAATTAGTATGAAAGTACATATTAGTAACTACACTACAAAATAATGTTCTTACAATTTTAAGTAATAAAAAGAAAACTCCACACTATTTACTATTAAACTGCAAAGATCGCAAAACAGATTTCACCTTGCGTTGAGACCAGGTCAATACATTTTTAAACATAGCAGATCCCGCAATACTTTCCTTGCACTTTTTCATACACATGTTCTACATTAGCAAATAACTGAGACAGTTTTGATTGTTTGTAGTCACAAAGATCTTTTAAATTTAGAGTTACCTATCATTGCCTTACATTTAAGGGCTTTTTGGTAAAAAATGCCACCCTCAATAACTGGTTTTGCAGGTGTAGGCCCATTTAGAATACTATATTTAAATACTCTATGTACTCTTAAGGATGCATTATTACAGGAAACTAGTTTCACTACACATAGTACACCATAATCTCTCTAGGAAGAATTATTGAACTTCTGTGGTGGCTATCCAATCACTAAGTTTAACAATTGTCAGTCGCTTTTGATATCGTCAATTATTGAGCAATGGCGATAGAAACTAATCAAACTTTAACAAACCGGAAAGTTTATTTTTTCTGTACTAAATAGGTTACCTTGTGGATAGTGCAGGAGTTCCACTAGTAAACTAGTTTCTCCTGTGTGTTTTGTACAGTGTTGTTGTGTCAACTGTATATACTCGTATATTGGCAGATATTCGCTTACTAAGTTGTTCCTATAGTGATATAATAATGTAACCCTTTCCAATTCTTATGAATGCCTGTATTAAAATCGCTTAAAACTAGTATATTGGTTTAAGACCATTATCTTAAAAGTATCATTTTAACACTTTCTTTTAATCTCTTTCACGAATTAATTTAACTACATCCAAGGATATCCATAGTTTAAGTTTTTCTCTCAGGTGTTACGATTCCGGCACACAGGATTCCAAAATCTATATTTCATTTATAAAATGTTGTTGCAATAGGGAATACATAGTCGAGAAAGAGACAGTTGAACGTGGGGATGAAAGAACGCAAAGGAATCCACGAGAAATTGTATAAAAACTGCACATCATTCTTATTCGGAAGAACATATGGGTTAAGATAAAGCCAACATAATACGTCAGGAACCTCATTTATTAAAATGAAAAAATAATCGAGGCTTCATACATTAAATTGGACGAACAACCAAACAGTCAACCTCCAATCAAGATTAGGCTTTGCTTGCCAATTTTGAATAATCCTTTTATTGTCAAAAACATACTTCAAATAAAGAATTTATTTATCTCTCGTGATATTGTATAAGCAGATCTTCGGACTATACACAAGGATGGCATTGGTACTTCAAGGGGAAGAGAAGACAATCACACATGTAATAAAGATGAGATGATTTTTTCATTGACAATCGGCTTGTTAATGGAAATATTGTGTTAGTAGTTTGAGTGCTAATAAAGTGTCTAAATAAAAGTAAAATATCTGTACAACTAATTTTGTCTCAGAAGTTTGGGTCAAATATTATTGTATTATTGATATACATCTTTAATCGGCATGAAGTATCGTCGTATTAGAAGTCTATTTTGCGGGCTTTCGTGTTTCGAAACCCCCAGAACCATTAGATTCTGTAATTCTGTAAAGACCTATATCTTATGATAAAACTATAAACAAAAATACAATTCCACAGGTGCGGTGTTAGTAGCCTTTAGTGTTACGAAACATCACATGACAGCTGTAGTGGTAACTATTAGAAAATCAGGTTCACAACTGAGCACACCTCATCAAAGTATTTGAATGCACCTCCACCGTGCTTTGAGATCGTGTACATCAGTGTCTATCACATCGTAGTGCACTCAGTTGTGTACGTGATGAACAATGAGACTACCTCTTGACCTATTTATAGGTGTCTCTGATGTCGAAGCGGTGTACATATTTCGTTTTGAGCTCCTTCGACGTCGACTCTTTTTTGATCTCTTTAGACGAACATGAACATGACTCTAGATTCCAGGAGTCAAGCCTGAGACAGTGTCAGATACCAGACGGTGTAATAAAAGGAAGGTGAACTGGAACCAAACTCAAAATTCAAGTATGATAATGGGTTTATACTTTATAGCTAGTAGTTTAATAAATATTAATCGGTAGTGTGTGTGTGTGTGTGTGTGTGTGTGTGTGTGTGTGTGTGTATCCTCCATTCAGGCTAGCTAGAGATATCCCATCTGGAATGTGTCATGAGACATACACTTCTATTCTATTCTACATTCTATGTAAATAGTGCTCTGCATATCACTAGACGCGTAGCCCTTTAATACTTTTAGTGAGACTTTGTTTCTATTTGTCCTTTGACCCCAAAATCAATACAATTCTTTCCTTAATGAAGATTAAGAGTTGCCCTACATAGAGCCGGATAACAACACGATTTTAAGAAGTTGTTGTATCAAACTTAATCAATTAGCTTTTTTAATGTTAAGGTATTAAAAATGTTGAACTGGCTTTGTTTTTCCTTCGAGAATATTTTAATGATTCTAACCAAACAATATTATTTTTTTAGCTGAAACCTTTTCTTAAAAATTCAAAACTATGATTTTTCTGAAATAGGATTTGGTTCTTTATTATCAGCTATTGAGGGATTCGAGTAAGGATTCTCGTATGATGGCTAAAATGTTTTTTATAAAAATTGGTAGTTTATGGAATTTTTTCTTAATTATCTTCAAGTAATCTAACGTGTGCAATTAAACAGTACATTTTCGTATAGTGAGAACTTAAAATGCCTCATAGTAAACAACGCTTAGTAACACAACTGTGTTAAACTCTATCGTTAGAAATGTTTTTTGCTGAAATTATATTTTTTAAGTATTGATATTCAAATTAGCAGTTTTATATACCATTTTATTAACTGTGTTGAAATTAGTTTTTGTGGATTAAGGGCGAAAAAAAATATGGCAGCAAATCAAATAATTGGTCTGGAACACTGGTTTCTTGTTGTACAAAACTATTCGTTAACACAATTATACCATTACAACTAAATATACCTTTAAATATTGTTTTCGAGTCAACCACGTTAGTAATATTTAAAAAGGCTAAGAACTTAAAAAGACATAATTCATTATTAAAAGCAAAAAGCTTGTTGCTCGTGTACCGATGAGCCAAGCAATCTGCGCTCGGCCGATGCTGTGTTTGCAATCCATAAAACATTGACTTCACCTACGCGCTGTCATTTTATGATTGATTAAAAAAAGCCAAAATACCGGAACGCGTTTTATTTTAATATAAATTTACTTGTCACCATAAAAGACTATTTTTTAAAAGCATTAATTACCTTAGAACTTTGCTTCCTTATCTCTAAAAGTTTTGTATTACCAACCAGGGTAAATATTTATTCTCTACAAAATCCATACCCTACATTCCGTTTAGATTGGAATCCAGAGATCCCTACGACTTTCAGAACGGTTGTGAATAAATTATGTCCTCTACCTTGAATGGTTAAAAGTCGGTTATAAAATATTCTTAGTCATTTGCTCCATATGAGCATAGTAGGCTATATTTGGAGTTGCATAAACAACAGACTTCGTGAATTTTATAGTGTCATTCACTTGTAGAAAGCTTACAATCCGTCTTTCCGAAAATGTACCAGCATGCTTGTAAAGGAGATATAGATTCCATTACACAGATTGTTCTGTAATAATTTACCTAACAATGTGATAAAGTCTTTAATTACTACACGCGATCTCCAAAATTTACAAATTGTTTTAAATTTTTATATAAATAATGAATTAAGTCGGTCTTGCAATTCATTCAAATCACTTTAATGTAACTTACAGTAATAATGAGAAAAAAGCGCTGCAAAGTTGAACAATACAACTTAAGACTAAATCTGTTTCTTAGGTTAATGAACAAAGTCAGTCGATGTCAGACTGTAAACTTGTTTGAATAATAAGGGAGCTGAAACTTCTACTAATGACGTTGGGTCTAGAATTTGAAAGTAAGTAGTAATTTCAATTGTATTACAGTATAAGAAAAGTTTTTTACGATTCATCGAGTAAAATAAAGTGTAATTGCCCAATGAGAATTTGCACTTACCACGCGAACATTTTGTTGAATTAGTAGTGTTTTGCTCCAACATACTAGATTATAGGTATATAAAACCTAAGTGCATTATATTCATGATAGGGTTTACTCTGGCAAGCGAGGTTAGGAATAAAAAGAATTCAGCAATATTTTTCCAACAAGGGCAGCGGTTTATTGATAACCTACAAAACTTAAGCACTAAACGCGCGGTAAGGCACGGACAAGTAAACCTACCAGCGGTCTTTCATCAAAAGTGAAATCATAAATCTTTGTCAATACAATTTATTAATTTTCTATAATTATATCTTAGTACGTTTTTTTGGTTATTGTTTGTATTTTCACGGTTTCACTTACTTGTTACCGCCTACACAATTAAAATATTAGCTTAAGTTTTCTTTATTCACTTTGCTATTTTAGTAACGTATCATTATATTTCTACAGTGTGCGTTTAAATAAAACATTGTTTTAGTTTATCTCGTTTTGAAACGTACAGAAGGTTTACAAACATATGAATAGGTCGTTTTATTGAAAAAAATATTACTTGTTCATTTCAAGATAATGATCTTTGACTCTTATACGAGTATTTTCGTTATTACCAATAATAACAATTTAATTTCAAATTTTAGGATTCTTCATGATATGATATATGCTAAAATAAACACAAAACTAATATAATTCAGTTAAACCGTTTTATCAATCTTGCTTTCCAATGAACAGACTCCTATGCACCAAATTTGCACCTAATATTCTCGCACAGGTGCAGTAGCGATAGGGTTGCGAGTCTTTGTCTGTTTTACGGGTTTAATCTCTGAGGTCATTAAATATATCAATTGTGTAAACTCCTATTAATATAAGCCAAGACTTGAAAATTACTGTATCATTTGAGTTTTTACTCTTTTCTTTTGATAAAATATTCGTGTAACGTGCGGGGCACGTATAATGAAATAGCAAGTTAAACAAAAATCAAGGTAATTAGGCTCATGTATCAACTCTATTATATGAGTGACATGTGTGTCTAAAAACTTTGTCAGATCCGTGTAAAGGCTCGCTTGATTATTTTCTCGATATTATTTTAAGATACGCTTATTAAATAAATGTTTCTTAATCTTTGGTAAAAATAATGCGGGTACTGGTTAATTATGGAATATTCCTTTGTGTGACCGTTCATGTCCTAGATATCAATCCCAAATATTCCGGAACAGAATCAACAACAGAAGTAAATAGTTTATTTTTAAGATTGAGAAAATAAGCAAGGAATAATAGGCCTACAGTTTTTTCTACACTCTAAAACTTACATAATAGCACATTTATTTTGACTTATATTTTAATAAACAAATATGTGAATTTAATTAGATAGATATAAGGGATATCTATTTAGAATGCAACAGAGTATTATTGCAAATATTGTATAATGTATAGTAAGAACGTATTTTTAAATAAAAATGTTTCTGTTAACGAATCCTGTGTTTAAAGTATAACTCCTGAATTCTACGAATCCCTTACTCTTTAAAAATAGACTAACAAGTATACAGTTTAGTTAGCTAACATAACAATGTTACATCCTCTTCTGCATGTAAAGCAAATCCAGGTATGCACTTTATAATTGGCTTCACGTTTCCAAAATCAAAGTTCAAGTGTTTGAATCACTCGACTCCAATTCGAGAGATCTCGACAATGACAAGATAATTGAGTTGTATTCCAATTGTCTTATTCAGAGGGAAATCTCATTATTTTTCAAATGAGATTTGCTGTGGATTCATCATTTGAATAGATGATTCTGTGAAAAACCCTTTGGTTGAAAAATATTAATGGATTATCTGTATTTTGACTAAGATGTACTGCACTTATGAACAATTATTTTTGAATTCCCTTATATTCCTTCATAACAAATATCGCATGAATTTCGTTGAAAGTATTCAGTAACTAGCATGTTCCATCCACTAACTTAAACACCCTATGAAGGCTCGCAGTCATACTTCAACATTAATATCACCTTTTGTATATATAACATAATATGATCATAAGATAAATACTTCCCCAAGAATTTACAAAATCGGCATTACTTCATTGATTTTGGTTGTTATAGTAATTTGTTATAGTGTTATAAAGCGATGTTTTCTAGGTATAGCTACGAGTATCTTCTATATATAGGCTTTGTGTCTTCGGGAAGCTAATGAAATTTATTTGAGCCACCGTTTCTTTTATGGTTTTATATTACCCTGTCAGTATCAGTCTTTAAATTTCGTCTACTTAACTGAATCTATAGATGTGAGAAATTAATATACCAATTTAAACCACATAGTCACAGCTAACTGTTTGGTTGACATTCGAGTGGCAAATGCACTTTGAGAGTACCTAGGTAACCTCCATGACTGTAAGTTTTACTCTTATGTTCAATAATGCTCAATAAGTTGTCGTATTAAGTATATTAGTTACTGTATGATATGTAGATTGTCATTGATTAAAGAATTTTTAAAAATTGGAAATTTATTCTCTATTTAATTTAAGCAAACCTATTTCTATTTAATTGGAAAATTACTCGATAGATGCGTTATAATGTGTAATTGATTATTGCATAATTTTATCCATCCTGATGAATTTCGGCTATCTGCCTCATAAATACATAATAAAATATCAAAAATTATAAATATTAATATTATTAATTTATTAATATTATAATTAAAAATAAAATATTATCGCATTAATATTGGACGCTATAATCGTATTTCACAAAGCGAACAAATTTAATTTGATACAATCATGCCAGACCTTCCGACATGTGCGAGAAAAAAATATTTATAGCAATATTCGAGCTAATTTTTATATTTTAAAATCGAGTGTTCTTAAAATGTTAAAAACACTGCCACAAAAAGAATACAGCAAGAAAGCCTACAGCAGATGTTTCACAGACAGCTCTACTGTCAGACGGTATCATCTCTCACCTGCTTTATTGTGTTTTATTATCATAAAACTGCAGGGTTCAGAACTTTATAGCTCATAGCTTTTATTGTCATTGCCTTTGTGCTTTTATATGCCAAGACGCACTTCAGAAATTGTTTAAACATTTCACCTGCCACTGTAGCAGTATTTTTTCACGGTTTATAACGACCGACATACAAGCGTTTAAGAACGCATAAATGCATCAAAAGCAATTTACCTGTAGTTTAAATTTGATCGCACCTCACTGATGGTTATTTACTATCTAGTTTCTTTCTGTATTACTTCAATAAAATTACACACAAAAATAATCGTATTTTAGACGTGTTTTGTACCACATAAACTTAATTCGGACTGTTACTATGTCATTAAGACACTGTTAATAAATTCTTATGGGTATGACAATTTTGGAACTGTAACTATGTATTTAAACACAAACGTTTTAAAATAATTTTATGTTACATTATCTTTCAATATATATCAATGGTATTGCCGTCTTGTAATTTCAATGAACATTTGTAATATTAATTTTTAACTACTGATATTTATGGCAATTATTTAGACAGGTAATCTTGCTAAGCTTGATAAATTATCTTTTATACTGCTCTACTGATCAAAGCTTTATTTTGGACAGTTACAAAATTGTTGTTTGGAATTAACAACATCCTACTTAGACTACATTTATTTGCCTTAATTAAACCTTAGGATTTTACTTAAATCCATTTTTAGGTTCAATATCAGATAAATAGTTGGACCCTAGTTATTCGAAATAATATTCCAAATGCCCTAATTATTAATCTTCAATTCAACCTACATATATCTTGTATGAAAGCTGTAAATTAAGCATCGTTGCTTATTCCTAATCCAACCAAGTTAGACGTAATAGACGTAAATGCGATATAAAAAAATCTACAATATTTTAAAAAGAACTATCATATGATTTTTAAAGGGATTTAAAACGTTGTAATCCCAAAACACGAATTGTTAATATTAATGATTCATATAACGCCGATTGTTTCAAACAAACTTAAACAAAAGTATTATTGGACATTCTAAACTGAGATGGGAAAAGTTTCACAATTCAATTTTCAAACAAAATATTATTGAATATTTTAGGATCTGTAACGAGCACCGGGAAGGAGATTGTTTCCTTTTCTAAAGTTCATGTTTGTTACGAGGCATTGAAGCTCCATATTGAATGAGTACTAGTATGCACACAATATTATCTAAAATATATTGTGTTTTCTACTTTGTATTCATACAATATGCATTTTTCATAAGATTGCTAAGTTCTATTAATGTCAGTTTTTTTATAGTTGTATTTGTATATGACTATACACAACTAGGCAATATTTTAGTCATGAAAAAATAATTGTATTTTTCTAAGAAATGTCTTGCATAGTGCAAGATAAATATAAAACTTTTTAAATATGAATATAAAACTGAGATTTTCTATATTTGTCATTAGAATGATTATTATGCTGCAGATCAATGTTAGTTTCTGCTAATTTCTGGTAATTAGGCGTGTGGCAAAATATACACTGAACATACGATCTCGGTCCAAGCAGTTGGCGCAGTGGAGATGCATTTCATCAAATCAGTGTATCGAGGCGATTGAATGGGGCAGCTGGTTTATTCATTTTAGGTAGTGCTATAGAAGTTTTCTCCTCGTAGCGCATAGTTTGTTACAACATAGACTTTTTGGGAAATTTGAGTAAAGAATAAATAAAAAATATTAATAAATTGGCAGATTATTGTATTAACTTAACCTCATCAACTATAGTTAAAATTAAATTTTAGATTAAAATATGCCGAGAAGTGCTCTCTTCCGTTCTTGAACGGAAATTACACGTGACGCTAAAAACTTGATAGCATAGCAGATCGATTTAACTTAAACAATACTTTTCAGACTTTTAAAGATTACATTTGGTAAGGAAGTTTACGAGTCTATACATTTTGCATACCTCAAAATTAATGAAACTGGGTGAACGTCACCAATAGACAGATTTTTCCTTTCTTGTATGATATTACCAAAATGTATTATGCAATTCCCAAAGGAGGGAACACTTTTGGACATATTGTTTTCATGACATAAGAATGGATATCACTTAATCACCAGTTCAGCCTATTTTCATTTCTTTCAGGGAATTGTAATAGTGAATAGAGTAGTAGTTTTCGAAATTGATATTTCAGTTTTTACTTTACAATGGAGGTACAACGATTTATGATAAAATTAAACACAATAAAATTAGTTATATTTTAAAAAGTGTTTCCTAATTTGTTAGTAAGTTTCTATGGTTCAATTTTACAAAATGGATACATTATTCTGTTGAGAGTGAATAAATGTTTGCTAATATGATGTACAAAATAAGCACACTGTATAACGAATATAGTCGTACTTAAATGGCTGGTTAACAAAACTGTTTTGACTCTTAGATTCCGAAATGGGTACTTTGAAGGTCAACATTTATTTGTATTACTATGAAATTAATTTGTACTATGCTATATATAGAAATGAAGTAAAATTCAGGTTGTTGTGAAGAAAAGTACCTTCGTTAATTCGAGTGGAAAGTTAAAATATATTCATCAAATTAGAAACTAGAAATGTTCAGGTCTTCTTATGGCTACAAGAGATGCAGCCAAATTATTGTGTAAGGGTTTTATATATATATATATATATATATATATATATATATATATATATATATATATATATATTCTCTGGTCTGTATGTAATGAAAAGTAATTATGTAATATTTTTTTAATACTTATATAACTTTAAAGGATTAAAATTTTTTTCGTCTTTTAATAATATATGTCAACAATTTTTTTTTTGTTAAATTTATAAAGTTTATTATTTCTTACATTCAAAATGTTTTTCATGCTACAGTTTCAAATCTTGTAAACGGTTTAATGTGTATAAGGTTATTATTTAAATTTTGCTTAACGACAGTAAATACCAACTATTTTACTTCCAACTCAAAAACTTCCAACCACTTGACAAGATACAAAGTTTTAACTAAAATGCCTTAAAAATTAAAACGTGCCAAAAATAATACACTTTTATTTCACCAGGGTTTAAAGATTTTAATTAAATGGTCAGAAACCTAAATTTTTATTTAATGCAAATTAAATAGAGTTAAAAATTTGGATGGGAGTATAAATATATCGCACTGAATATAACATGGTAACTTGTCCTTCCGTGATAGCATGGTATAGTACTTGATCAAAACTTATATTATTATAAATAAAATAAAAGTAGGAAATGGTTTGAAATGCTTCCATACCTGTCTATTAAAAATACCTGAGTTTATTAAACAAGAAAAATTATTATCTATCTAGAGGTCTTGAGTAAACTTGCTGACATGGGCGCAATAAATAATGGTGACTCTGCTATTAATCATTGCTTATCAGCTTCATCGAGGAAAGGTGTTCCCTTTTAACCTTCCCAACGACTAGTATTTAAAGGAATATTATAGAATTCACTTCAGTTTCAGAACAGGCAGTTAACAAAACTTTCACAAGTCGATTTTTTTTAATGGGATTCTAATGAAGAGGTTACATTTTATTGGAAGTAGTGAGGCTTGGGGGAGAAAAAGCATCTTACTCAAATAAAAATATGTTACTTAATAAATTGAATTTTAAGTTTTTACACGTAACATTATTCCCATTTGTCATGTAGATTTTGATTCCTGTTTTATTTACATTAAAATTTATCAATAAGTGTATTTATGATATTAGTACAAATCCCCATAAAATAGCTTTGTACGTTCATTTAATGTTATTTACAAGATACACTATACGTATCACGTAACAGACTTGGAATTGGTAGTAGATAAAGTATTATGTCTAAAGCTATATTATAATTTAACCAATTAGAATGTCATATGACTGTGAGACTCACTTTGTTTACAGGCTTATCTATTCTGCCTTCTTGGTTACCTCTAAGGTCCATGTAAAACATACAATAACACTCAGCCAAGTCTATATTGCAGTTCATTTTCCAAATTTTAAAAAATAAATAAAATAATAAGAAAACACTACAATTGGAGGCTCGATTTTAAATAACTATTTAAGTGCTGGACTCTAGGTAAAGTATATTAATATTATTATTAAATTATATCACTGGCCACACTACTGGTAATATAGTGGTCAGTAAATTCCGAAAAAAGTTATTGTGAATTATAATTTGTAAATTATTGATGGAATAAATTATTATTATTATATCTAGCTTATATAGCAGGCAGACAAATTACATTTTTCAGCCTTGAGTGAATCTTATTTATGAGTCTAAACAGCCGGTATTTTGAAAAAACAAAATGACTTGCTAAATACACCTACTGTTTACCAAGAACATTAAAAGAAATAATTAGGATATAAGAGTACAATATATTTTACAAAACAGAGTCACGTTATCGAAAAAGTAGCAGCCTGTTTTGACCACTGGTTGGCCAGATTAATCGGTGATTGATTAAGTTTTAGCCAATCATTACGAAACTCCGCCTCCGTCACTCTTACCTGTGAACATGTCCTATTACTTGTCCTGCCAGCATTGGTATAATATTTACTGACTGATAATGCATCTCCTTATTGTGTGGAGAACATATATCAAAATTTTAACTGCATTATCATTTTTCGACGCGGTTTTCATCGGACAATTTTAATACGTAATCTTTTATAAACATTATTTATTAGTTTTAGTATTTTTATAGTAAGAGTGTCATACTAATTAAATTAAAGTACAATCATTGGAACTGAATATAGTAACACATGAAAAGTTGAATACTGACAAAATGCCGATTGTAAAGAGATAGTTTCCAGTCCGAGTAGCAGAATAGCGCCATAAATGAAACTGTACTGAAAACCAATTACATTAACGTGTTTTCTCTCCCACAGACTCCATTATTGTTTTGTTAATCAAAAGTAAAATTAATTTTATCATTAAATATAATGATTATATTATTGTAAAATGTTATATGACAACTACCATACAATTTTATCAGTACCTTAAATAAAGAATGCTACATAATAATTTTAACAAATACTTGCATTGTAAATGTGTATCATTTTTAATTAGGAATCTCTTCTGTTTTTTTTCTGATATCTTCTAATATTCTAGAAGTCTTGTGTATTCTTCACGCTGAAATACATTCCAAGTTGACTAGATGGATTATACATTATAACATATTCCGTCACGGTTAGTAAATCGATAATAATGAAAATGAGGAATACTTTTCAAATTTATGACTGGTTAAGTGTTGATATTTAAGCAGCTTCGAAATTTTGTAAACTATATAAGACGTTTAAAAATATTGGCTTCCCTGTAGGGAGTAATTTCATTAAATATATAGAAATACAATAGGTTTTTGGTTAGAATATTTTTGTATACAACATTTTGATTATTGCCTGTAAGATACCAATCACGAAGACCGGTAAAATGGGAAGATATTGTTTATTAATATTATGAAGTGGAATGAATTTCTTACAGAATTTTTGTGCATCTTACATCCACGTCCATAGACAAAATGGTAATTACCATTATAACAACTTTTAACAGAATGTATAAAAGGTAACACGAGGAAATTCTATGATTTACTTATATAAATTGTATTTCGTGAGAGAAAAATTTTAAAGGAACATGTAAATATGTTCAATTACATTTATTTAGGAACTTTAATTTCCTAAAGTAATAAATCATAAATACTTTTTAGTCCTTAAAACTACAACTCGTACATATAGTGTAAAAATTACACATTATATTCAGCCATTATTATGTTACCCCGATTAAAAACGTCAGAATTTCATACTTAAAACACCTCTAAATCTTTATTAAAATCAAAAATTATTAAAATCAAAATTATCACAGTTATTCTCCTTTACTGGAGTTATTTTAATCTCCAGAAACTTTGTAATAAAAACCTATTTTCTTTCATAAATTCCGTTACACCATCTTGCATCGAATATACAAGCTCTGTTCTTATATTTATTGTATTTAAAAATAATTTAATATATGTAGTAAACATATATTTTATGCATTTTAATATATTTAGATTCAGTCGCCATTCCTTTAATAGATATTTATTTACTTATTTACATACTTATTTGAGACAGTGTACGTTTGGTCTTCGGAAAAAGGTCTTTAGAGTTAAAAGGAAAATATTCACATTACCCAGTCTTCAAAATCTTCCTCTACCAAATATTATCCAGGATATTACTGCTTCTTGATACAATAAAGTTGTACTGCAAAAAAGGAATGTAGTATGTATTACGGTCAACAATCAACCCATATTTACTAATTACATTTCTACAAATGTTCAAAGCTGTGATACTTTCTGTATTAATTGAATCGAGTGACGTTGTAGCATATGGTACGTGTACGAGATGGCTACATATGAATTACAGTCCCCAGATGACAGTGTTCAAAGAAGGACGTACACAATCATCAGATGATGGAGATGAGATATCTACAGCTTATTATAAAACTTTCCGTACTCTGATTGCTTCCGGCCTATAAGAGCTCCAGGCCTTTAAAACATCCAGATTTTGTATGTTGACCATTTCAGCTTGAACTCTAGGAAGTTTCTTCCGCCAGAAACCCCTGGTATACGGCAAGTCTTCCCCATTGAATGCTCTCTGTATTGGACTTTGCCGCACCTTGAAGCTTCTGGCATCTTGTATGTTATTGTATTTAGAAAAACATAACGTGTAGAATATCCTGACTTCTGCGAGTTTCCGACCTCGTGGATCTACTCTTATTTAGCCTAACTTGGCAACTGTGAGTTTCATATCACAAGATATAATAACATTTTTTATGAAGTCTAAGGGGAATGGTAAAAAACAAACATGAGCTTAGATCGTTATCCTGCAGGATACGCAATATTATTCTGTGTCCAAAATATGTTCCATAAAATAGCTATGTCAATTTGTGTTATGCATTCAATGTCAATAGTTGTGCTTTTATTAAATCATCTTGAATTGTTATGGCTTAAGAGGCCAATATGTATTACATTTTATTTTATAAAATATGTTTTTATAAAATTCAAGCGTTAACGTATTATTATTTGGATAAAACTTCAATCCTATTTATTAAGCAAAATATGTGTTTGCATACATATAATTTAATAGGCAAAACACACTCATAGCAGGTATATATGACTTTTATTGTATCGGTTAAACTTTTAAAGGATTATTAAAAGTTTTTATGAGTAACTTGCATATATTTGTAACTATACATTATTTCCAGAGTATTATAGTATTGAACTTTTTTAACATGTAACTTTAAACAAATGTAATCAGATAAAATTTGAATTGATAATTATCTAAGACTATACATTTAGTTCCATTTCTTTATTTAAATGTGGTATAAATAGCTGTATGATAATATAATAATAAAATATTTTGAGAGTGTTTAGAACGAATTACTAAAAAAATGTTTTTTATGATTATATAATTTCCGGGGCGATGTTGATATATAAAGTATTTACAAAGTTTTTAAATCAATGCGATTCGATATAACGTGATTATCGAAAACTCCAGCGTTAGGCCACCAATGAACAGCGACGACGGTCTGCACTAAGGGCTGCTCTGTAAATCAAAACAGTGTGTTCAACCCTGAGGTTAATCGCCGAGCTTGGCAGGTTATACTAACGATAAATTTAATCTTGCTATCTCTGACTCTTAGAATTGTATTTCTTTAATATTATTGTATAGTCGTATTTTAAATGGTTTCTTTCTACTCAGACTGTATCTAGTAATCTCCTAATAATGTGTTTTTATCGCGTTTCACACGATAGCTACTATAATATATACTACACTGTCTTTTAAAAATATGGAGATGAGTTCCATAATTCACCTTTAAAATGGTAGCATTACTTTGAAGAAGTGTTGTCCTATGAATTTTTTATATTTCCAAATCTGTATGCCCTGTCCAGAAAATTGTTATGTACAGTCGGGGTAACTACTAAGATAGTGATATTGAACATACTTTGGTGCTCGAACATACCCACCACGTCTCAGTTGACCATGCCCAAACCAACGGGTTTCTGAAAAGTTTGGCATTTGCAATTTTGTCTTAGCACTTAAGGGCACCTAATAAAATTTGTTTCAGGGAGGCTGTCTAACATACTAGCTAATTGACTAAGATAATGTTACCCAGCACCCCAAAATTGCTTTAATATTATGTGATAAACAGTTTGATCTTCTTTGTGTTTATTAGTGATGTAGATGGGAGAGGGAATATTTTGTGACCTTACATTAAGTTTAGGTAGAGAGAGTTTTTTTAAGATATTGAAAATATCTCACTGCTTGTATGGGTTTATATATTTTTTTAAGTCTTCTAATACATTCTCCATGTGTTTACAAATATGCGACTGGATGTTTTAATTATTTTTTTAAATATGGATAAGTTTTGATATTTAATACTACAACTTTTTTATTTAATTTACAAAGTACATTTTTTGTGTATATATGGACATTCCTGAACTAAATATATTGAGTATACATTCTTTCTAAATCAAAGTACAACATTTGCTATTTGGATAGTTCATAAAAGATCTACTGTTATTTATCAAGGATTAATCATCACTACAGCTTTGTATTCCTACTTTAAACACCAGTAATAATGACTTGTTTTATGCCAAGAAATATCAAGGATTGTATGGCAGGCAGTTCATTTGTTTTCTTAAACAAATTAAACAAACTACAACGGCCTATAAATTGTGTAAAACTTTTTTGTAGTTCTTTTTGAAATTAATGAGAAACTCATCAAGCATAACTGAACAAGTATTATGTCGTTATAGTTTTAGTCAAGTAATTTTTAAGCTATCTTCTAAAAAAATACAATTTGTAATAGCATATTTGGACAAATATTCCCCTCCTACTTACATCACTGGATAAACCATCTATAGAATGCTATTAAATTGAATTTTTATGATTTTTGGGTCACAAATAGAATAGAGGATTGTATGGTAGTGGTGGTGCAATCATATGTTTATTTTTCTTGTAATTCTGATACAACAAAGAACGCTTTTTGTATTTGACGTCAACGAACGCATAACGCAGAGTTTATTTCGAATAACATTATGCATATTAATGTTTTTGTCTTTTAATGTACATTTCTTTTTTGTTATTAAAGAGTATTAATGAAAAGTACTGCTAAATATGAATTACTATATTAATAGTAATATATTTCCCGAGGGTACCAACAAACCAATGAGAAAATAATTGGAACGTGCATTAATCATTGTATATGCAAATGCACAGTCAATTATATCTTACAGTCAGAGATGATTGCAACAAAGGAAATTAAAGAATTCAAATTTAGAAAATGTTATAATTTATCGTTACATTAAACCTTTGCAAATTATAGTACCGTATACTAGCAGTTTTCAACGGCTCTTTTGTAGGCTTTGCACGTCTATGAGAACTTCTAGTTCGAGAGAATTATGTTTCCGAGACCAATGTTCAGTTTAGAAATATGTCAGAAAGTGCATATGCATAGATATTATAATTCAATTCGGTATTATTATTTTCTTTTGTTACTTGATCTTGTCTTGTTCCTCGATCGAAAAAAACATATGCACATCAAAGTTCTAAGAAAAATACTTCTCTCAAAGGGCAACTAAGATGGATTTAATAACCAGAATTTAAAATTACATTAAGAGTTAAATAGTAAACTTGTCTTTGATATCTGGATTACAGTACAACCCAAGAACTGCATATTTAATATTTTGTAATATACAGTTATAAGTATGTATTCTTACTCTTTTTTTTAACAGCAGTTGTGGAAAAGAATGATATAAGAATTGAAATATCAAGGTTATACAAAGTATGATTTTAAAAATATAAATGAAAACTAGTTGATAGTTGTGTTTAGATCAACTAAATGTATGATGGTGCAGACACCATTAGATGTTTATATATTAGTATATATAAAGCAATAGATGTTCTGTGTATTTACTTATAAAAATAAGATTTACTGAAATTTTAATGTAAAATAAAAATTTGTGTACAACGCACTTGCATCAAATAAATAATCTGAACGTTTAATATTCTCTTAAAAAAAAATAAAATAAAAAAATAAATAAATATATAAATAAAAAAAAAAAACAAAGCAATGTAATATGAATCAAATTTTAATACATAACTATCATTAAATATATACATCAACAGCCAATGCGCAATTAAACCATCAATACTGTCCAAAGACCTTTAGAGAATAAACAGGAGGGAAGAGCACGATTTAGAAACCACTAACACCAATCAGACCGAGTATTGAGCACCGCGCCGCCCCGTACATCTCCCGGGGATGTGTAATAAATGACCGGGTTAACGAGTGTTGACTTCGCTTCATCTAACTGCTCTGCCTGATCATTCCGGTTCAAGGCCATCAATTCTCAAGGTGGAGTTAGGTATTTAATGTACTACTCAAATTTACTATTGAACATTCCATCAGCAGCAGTCTTGCAGAGAGTAACTCATGCAATCTGATTTGTTGAGTAACCCATTCATTATATTATAACTGTTAATGATAATTACTCGTATAATATATTTTCCTAGAAACATTTCAGAGTCCTAACAACATTTTCACGACAGTTTTTAAAGCAGTTCATATTTATCTTGTCATCATTGGGACATTATTTCGAATATAAGAGATGGCTGAGCGTTAGCGAAGCGTATCAATCTACAAGCAAAACATATTTTTTTCTGTTTATTTGTTTCCAGGACACATCGGAATCGTATTGACATATAGACTTGAAATTTTGCATTAAGCTTTTTCTATAATGAAAACGGTGATTTATGATGGTATTGCAAGTCACTCTGTGGGATTTGGGGTTAGCTAATATATTTACATTAATCTTATGGACAATTACTTTTAATTGGGAAAAGTTATTAGCATAAATAAATATATTTGGAAGAAAATAATAGAATCATTTGATCTTCTGTTAAGTAATTTATTGTTCAGATCAAAACTTCTATAAAATTAATTTTAAGAACAAAAATTTGAATGTATTATGTGGCAATATTTACTCGAGGAAGACTTAATCTAGAGATTTTTAATTGCATTTCTATATTAATATCAAGTTCTATGACGGTACATATATTTCAAATCTTGAAATTATTTGAGCATTAATGCCTATCAGTAGGCTGACATAATTTCTCTTATTCTTCTAGGTGGGTGTAAAGATATATTTTCTGTATAGTTATCTTTCTGTCGTTAGTCTGTCGGCAAATTAACTCAATAATGATAGAGATATGAGACTTTGGCAAAGCCAGTTACACTACACTTAGCGTGGTCTACTCTTACCCTGTTTTACTAAAAAAGAACTGTCTCAGTATTAAGTGAGTGTAAATATGAACCCAATAAAGTTCTCAACAAAACTTTTTACTACATGGAAACTATTGGTTGGGCAGAAAAAAAGAAAGTTATTCCTGAAGCCTGCATTGTCAGTTATAAGACATTCCTATAATTAAATATTTAAAATAAGTGAGTAAATAATTTTAACTTTAAATTCAATATTAATACCCTGTCAAAAAACTATATACTGAAAATGAAACTTAAGTGTCAGGGCTTATTATTACTCCTTCTTCAGACAGTTTACACTTTCAGAGTCGACGATTCCATCATCAAGTAGCTTCTCATACTTTTAAGTTTTTCAAAAAAATAAGTACAAAAATAACATGTAGTAAAGAATTTGGAGAATTTGTTATCTAATATTTATACAAGACTACAATTTATTTTACATTTTAATGTTTAAATCTAATTACACTTTAACTTTTGTGTGAGTTTTATGAGAGTAAAATGGAATTTTTCAATAGGTCCGTCTTCATTATTTATACATATTTTTAGATTTTTGTTTATATCAAATAGGTCCCAAATATTTAAGTGTGCAAAATTTTCAGTTTCTCCATATGTCATGTGAAAAGTGCTCTTAGAATCGTGTCTTGATGTTCATTTTTGTTTTGCCAAAGTACAATTTCCACCAGTCGTTGCATTTATTTTCATACATTCCTGATTTGTTTTCAAATTAGTTTTTGTCTTTGGGATTTCCCAATATTTTTGTTAATTTATTGCTTGTTTCGTACGTGATAGATTTGTTTGTATGCTTATTGAAAGTGTTAATTTATTTGAAATATTGCTGTATTTTGTACACATGAATTCCAGTTTGGTGTCATGAAGAGGTAGTAATGTAGTGTTCCTTTTTCTTAGTTTTCCTTACATTGATTTGTGTAGTAAGTTGTCAATATCAGTGTAACCGTTACAAACAGCAAAAAAATATATTTCGTGTACTTAAATCCTTTGTTGTAATTGTAAAGAGTGTAAATCATCGGATTAAAACTAGCTCTTTTTTGTTGCAGTGGGTGACTATATTCATTGACAATAAATGTATTTATATGCGTCGGTTTTCCGTAGATATCAAATTAAGGTTTTGCTTGGTTCATAAAACATTAAAAATGGTATAATATTGTTTTGTTCACTATAGTATGTAAATTTAATTGAAGGGTAAAATTAATTTATTGTCAAGAAAAAATTCTTGTAGGTTTTAATTTTTATTAAATATTACAAAGATATCATCAAAATACCGCATCCATTCTCCTGGGAAATATTTAATTTTAGTATGTTTCATAGTTTTGAAATTTTGCATTACATAAAAGAAGATTTCCCATTGCTGCACCTTCATTTTGAGTGTAGTACTTTGTATTTCTTCAACTTGACAGAAATATATTTTTGACTTTGAAACCCCCATTATGGTAAGGAGGAGATTTCAGTTTTGGATAAAATATCTTGTTATCGTACAGTTATGCAGTAAGATATTTTTATATATTAAACTTCAGAATCTGTGTCTTAATTAAATCAGGCATTTTACAGTTTTTTTAAATGGATCATTAGATAGGTTATGTATCAGTGACCACTAGGCTACTTAGCTCAGGAATTCTTGGGATTAAATTTAATAGTCACAAAGGGTCTAGCCTAATTGCTTTTCAAATGGTTTTAACCTAGCTATTATTAAATTAGTTAGTCGACTGGTAATAACAACATTAGCAACGCGTGTGTTTTAGAACTGTTTTATACTCAACATAAATACTGAAATGAGACATACATTGGAACTTTTGAAGTCCTGTAATCAGTCATATTTCAAATCCACAAAAGGCATGTCTAACAAGTAAGAGCTTTCAATTAATATCAAATACGTATATTAACATATTTTTTGATACCTAACATCGTCATACTAATAAAGAAATTCTTGTAATAGTATAGATTGCCGATGTCATACTTTTTATATTGACGGAAGTCGAATATCTTATAACTGTTTAGCTTATAACTTTATACATTATGAAATGTGTGGGAATAAGGCTCTGATTATAAAATCTCGCAGCGTACGTTTGATAAATAAAGCAACAGAAGTTCCTTAATTTTGAATCACCCTTACTGTCTCATCCGCCACGATAATGACTTGACTGAAGGCAGTTAGTTCCATTTAGAATATCTTCACCTGGTAGTTTGATAGTTGAAATAAGTTTTGTACTTCCACACACTAACTTTCATATCTTCTTAGTAATCAATAGCAACTAAGATCTAATTGACATTACTATTATTTTTTAAGTACATCTAACAAAGGTTTAGTGTAAAATATAACTAAATTAAATTTACCAAGCCTCAACATAGGGGTATTAGGTGATATACCGGAATGATTACGATTGATCAACAAGACGAAGTGGAATCGACACTAGTAACCCCATCATTTGTAACACGCCCCCGAGAGATGTACAGCGCCTCTCAATACTCTTGGCTAAATCGTGGTCTGATTGGTGTTGGTGGTTTCTCATCCCTCGCGTTGTCCATTCTCTAGAGGACTACTGACAATATAAATGACTTCTTGACTTTCGAGTTGTAAATTTTGTACAATTATTTCCTTTATCAGCTCTTTGTTAAACAGGTACTCAAATAAACGTCGTTCCAACATCTCTAAATTTCCTGGATCTGGTACTGAACCCCTTAAAAAAATATTTTTCCAGGATTCCCTTATAAAATTGTGCATATATTAGTTAATTGACCAGAAAATTTATACTTAATAAAGATATATTATATGATAAAGTTCAAATTTATTGATAACAAAAAAAGTATAATGCGTTCACATTATTTCAATACATTAAGGAAAACCTATTAACGAACTAGTTGTATAAATGATTAAGAATCACAAAAATATTGAAACAACATGTATGTAATACTAAACTATAAATTTCTCGGTAAAAAATAACTTAAGTAATAGATATGTTATAATAAGGCACAACGTAATATCCAACTTACAAAATTTATTTCTATTAAAGTAACAATTTACTCGTTAGAAACAAATATTAAAGTTTATGAAGCTTTTGTATAAATTATATAAAAATGGCTGTCTTTTATAACTTGATCAACAGTTTACTTAAATTATTGATTTGATTATATTCCTACTGTGACCGTCAATATTTACATATTTATTTTTAATATATTTTATTCTCGCGGTAATATTAATCTTTATGTTAAATAATTTTATCCGAAGATTTGGACCTTTCACATTGTAACATATTTTTGAATCGTGTAATTACTTATTCCACAGGAATGTGAGAAAGAATACAAAGGTGGCTGTGCTTGCTTTCCTGAATGACCCAATAGGTTATGCTTGCAGCCACTTTGACAGCTGTTGGTTTACTTTTGTTTGATTTTCTACTTAGATTGATCCCAGTGAATTAATGTATTTCATATCTAATAAAATACACTTTAAATGAACAAAATATTCGATCGACATCGATTTTAATATTTTTCTTATTGGTTCACAGTTCCTAATTTTCATAATTATTATTACTTAACCCAAATGTTTGATCAAATGTTTCAAAATTACTTGCAAAATCCTATCTGTTATAAAATCCTGTATAAATTTCTACAATAAGAAACTATAATTGATTGAGACAAAAAATTACTTATTTGTGCTCACAACTTACCTACGATAATTAAATTAGTGAGTAGCGTATACGCTACTCACTATCTGGTTCTTAGTATACGCTACTATACGCTATACGCTATACACTATACAGTATACACTATACGCTACTACAGTATATTTGTTCTTAGTTTTTGGTAATAATGATAACAATGCAATGAGTGTCAATAATAGTTAGGCTGTTGAATTTTGCTACAGTTGAAATAGTTTAATAGTAAACTTCTCTCAGAAAATCATACATTTTGGAAAATGTTGTCTTTTTAAATGGGATAGTGCGAACCCTGGATTCTAAAGTGTTAGGCTACCTTTACAATACAATATTCCACTGAAAGATCTTATAATTTTAACAAAATATGAGTAGCAATATTATCCTTATTTAAACTATGGGGGTGTATTTCAAATTTACTTTACGTAACAAATTATGTATTAAACCTGTTTCAATATAAATGATTATTCTTATGGAATAAAGATATTTATTTAGCTCATTTGTTAGTGGGTAACAAATAACATGGATAAATACAAAGAAAAAGATGTAGAGGGAAAAGGCTGACAAATGTGTCCCTGTACTGGTGCTGAGGTCGGCGATAATTCTTTAGTCGAGGACAAATGCCTCACGAGGTCCTTCATTAGTCTTAGAATGCGTCGTTCATCTACACGCCTTCAGTGAGAAAGGAATTTAAAGAAATAAAACACAATTTCCTACAGTATATCAGATAATAATCACAAACATACGAGAAAATATTAATGGTTACAACAAAAATTAATTTAGTTTTTTTAAGGTTTACATGATTTGTATTATGTATTTCTAATTAAATTAAATTAAAAATTAAAATAAAATAAAATAATCATTATTATTTTTCCAAACTAACTACAGATCTAAGGAGAATATTAATGTTTCAATTGGTGTCTTATCCTAAAAGAAGTTTTATATGCAGTTTATAAAAAGATGTAAATTGAAAATGCTACAATATTTAAATATGTTTCAGTATTTAAAAAATGTCTTGTTTATAATAATTGTTGAATATAAATGTTTAGGTTTCGACTGAAATATAAACATACATTTTCTTATAATTATTTGGAAATAAGTTATTATATCCACTTTTGAACTAGTTATTTTATTAGTTTTTACTACACTAGAAATTTATAGGATCTTTCAGTTGTAAAACGCATCTTTAAGGAAATATGTATTTTATTCAAGAAAAATATTATAAAGTATAATTTACGTTGGCTATCTAAAATGATAGACTTGTACAGTGGTTCGGAGTTTGGTAATGAGAACGTTAGCTAACGGAAATTGATTTCATCATCTAGAGTGCAATTTTAACTTTTAGGTAAGCATTTACATTAATATTTCTGTTTGAGGATTGAAGCTTACAGTTCTGTTAGAGCTAAACAAGAGGCATGGTTATTAGGGATGATAACTATGTGAATGTTATTGCCACTATTTGCATTGGGGTTGGGGAGATCCGATCATAAACCTAGTAGTGTTCCGAAATGAAGCTTACGGGTATTTAGGAGATAAACGAGAGATATGGTCATTAAGGATGATAATTGCGGGTCTGTTATTATCACTGTTTGTATGGGGTTTGGGCGCATCCGGTCATCAACCTAGTGGTTCCTGATTGAAGCCCATGAACTCTATTAAGCTTTTAACTAGATAGAATATGATAAGGAGGACTTGGATATCGGAAAATACCTTTTAGTTAAGGATACCCTTCTCCAAGAAGAATTTTGTTTTGCAGAAAATAGTTTTCTATTGTGTGTTTATTGGACGACTCAATATGTTAACGTGCATGAGGACCACAGACTTTACTCCTATATGATTTAAGGAAATTGTATTTATTTCATTAAATATAATTTAGGAAAACTACATGTTTGAAAAACTATTTACTATGTTTTTGAAATAAAAATATGTCTCCCCTTGAAACTATAACACATGTACGTGGTCTAAACGTCCCAGCATTAATATTTTGCCGGACTTCAATGACTATGACAAGTATACTAACTCCGTAGGTAATTAAATATTTTTATAATTTCTCAAATAATTTTGTTTATACAATTTGTTTGGACTTATTGTATTTAATAACAGGTACTTCAGATCAACTGCTTAAATATAGGTATGTTCACTGTTTCATTAATCAGTATCCTAGTACCTATATATTTTACTTACTGTTAAAAAGCAAAGAACAAGAAAAAGGTAAAATAGCTACTCATTTCTAGCTACGATTAGAGTAAGAGACGTAAGTTATGAGCGTAAAGAGTTGTCGTATTTTAAATTTTAAACATCAGTTTTACAATGTAGTACATTTAAAACATTTTTAAATATATATTTTAAGGCACCTCTGGTAAACATTGTATTTCTATCCTCGTCTTGAAGTGTTGGTCATAAGAAGTGTCTTATCTGGGCATATTTTGTTGTTTTGTGTAGATAAATACTATGTTAGCAGTAAATTAAACAGTTATAATGTCACAAAAACTTATACAGATTTAAGTATTTTAATTGTTACTCCAGAATACACATTCTAAAAAAGCTTACTGGCTACAAAAATTGGAGTATTTTCTGTTAAAGTCACACAGTTTAAATCCAAGTACAGATAGTTCAGAAGCTTCCTTTAAGGAACTATTCACGCCCAAGGGCCAGGAACGGTCGAATCACCAGAGTTAAGTTCTTCCAGATACTGTCAGATATGCTTTGGAACAGCGCTACTTGGACGAGATGGGATTCAACTATTTGCATTTCAGATAAAAATCGAATCCTATCACTGTATCGACACCTCTGGTTCGTACTGTTTCTAAATTACTTATTACCTCGTATAATGTATTTTTAACTTATTCTATAACAAGTATGTTGTCTAACTGTTTTCTTTCGCGTTTTCTTTTTTGTTCTAAAACTTCAATTTTTTTATCATATATCATTATAAATGTAGCAAAAGAGGACTGTAAACTAATGAAAACTGTATCTTTATTTGTAGTTGCTTAAAATATCCAGACTGTACTTTATTGTCAATTCATGAAATCACGTGTAATACATGCAGACATATAAAAAAGCTAAACTTTGGTATATTTACTAGGATCATGTTTAAGGCAATTTGTCCTTTATTTGATCAGTTTCCTGAAAGGATTCAAATTTCCACAGGCTACACAAAAGCTCGCATCTTCATTCAGCACTTCCCTGTGAACCGGTCAAAAGCTTGTGGCATTCACATACCTGCACAATACGTTCTTTGTGTGAAAGCGATTCAATTTCTAGCCAGGATCGCCGCTCTTCTCACCGGAAAATAATTAACTTCAGCCTTCAGAATATTGAGCCTATATCTTCACAAGAGGCCTTACTTAATATTAAATTTGGGAGCCAAACAATAAACTGCTACTCTTTGATCTTTAAGTTTGATTACCGATACGAGAGATGATGTTTCGCAAGAATTACGCCAGAAGAATGAAACATTTCATAATTACATGAAATCTCTTTTAATACTTTATTACTACTCACAGAAACACTGTTTGTGTCTTTGTGACAAAATATAATAAATATTAACGAAAATGGACAGCTGTTTTCCGAACTACTAATCATGTTTTTCAATACTCATAAAACCAAACACTACAGGACTGTAATTTTCGAAAGACTAAGTGGTTTTCTGAATTTATACATATATATACATTTTTGGTTTTGCCGCATAGATATTTGCAAGAAAAATTAACGCTATGAGGTTTAAGCATTACGTTACTTAACTATTAGTTGTGTCTGTACGATTTGCTTGCAGAAGATTTTTCTGTACATTAAATAGTATGTTCATATACAAAATGAGGTAAACTAGAAAAAAATAATTATAATGTTATTTTTATGAGTGTAGTACTGTATTAATGTTTTAAACCATAATTGCATAATTAACTAAAATTAATTAATTAATTTTAGTTAATTATGCAATTATGGTTTAAAACATTAATACAGAACTTCTGACTGAGACACATGAAAAGTATTTAATAGTGACATTTTAACTATAAAAATGTTGCGTTCTAATTTTTATCTTGATCGTATTAATTAATGTGTATTTGTTTAGCGATAACTCTTGTTTGCAATAAATATTGTTCTCTAAATGTCATAATAATAATTATGTATATATAAATTAAATAACATCATACTCGTCTTCTTAACTCTTTTAATTTAATTATGTGTATTAAATACAATGATGTCAAGTGTTCAAATCAAATCTGTTTTATTGCTGAGACCATAATTACATCGTATGGCAAACGTCAATTAATAATGATATCCTAAAATTTCTGTCATTCATACTATAATACACACACAGGCATACAATCTTTACAATCACACGTCTTTCATTCATAGCCAATGCACCCCACTTCGAACAGTGGTGTCAGTCTTCTAATTGGGGGGCCCTACCAGTTGAAAGTCAAAAACAATATATATATATATATATATATATATATATATATATATATATATGTATATATATATATATTTCAATAAACATTGAATCGCAAAAAGTACTTGTTCCGCCGGGACTCGAACCCGGATCTCTCACTTGCCGGGATGAATGTGCTACCATTACACCACAGAGCCCCTCACTTTTTTACGATTCAATTATTTTGTATTTGGCCGTTTCTTTCACATATGTGTTTAAATAACCAAACTAACATATGATCGGAAGACCAAATACCTGTCAAATGACTTTTATTTACATTCATTAAATTTTGTATAAATGGCAATAGCCGAATTTAATTTATTTCAATAAACCATTGAATCGCAAAAAGTACTGTACTTGCTCCGCCGGGACTCGAACCCGGATCTCTCATAAGCAATGTTAATAAAATTAATATATTCAATTATGTTAATAAATAATTAATACTAAATATCGTTTTTATTATAGTACGAAGACAACTAAAGGATGAAGGATGTTATATTAAGCTTCTTAATATAAGGCGATATGGAGGAATATGAATTTTACAGGAAATACTCGTTTGTTTTATTTTTCCGGGCATTTGCCATCGTTCAGTGATAAAACAATCGGTAATTTGCCACGTAGTGATAAAACAAATTGAGCTAACACTAATAAACACATAAATAATACCATAAATAATAATAAATCATAAAATAAGTGGAGTGAGTACAAAACGGCTGCTCGCCTTTGTGGAGTGGGGAAATTATTGCTATTTTCGCGAAGATAAAGAAACAGGTCCTTAGGTACATTGTTTATAAAACAAATGATCACATTACTTTGGGTGGATTATAGTGCTTGTATTAGGTGATTAGGACAACATAGCGTTAACTCTGTATACTTCGAATAACATATCCTGATCTGACTGCTTCCGTGAATGTGGCTACGTCTTAATGTTCGCTACAGTCGCATGCCGGTTTAATAATATGATTTTCAAAAGTAATTGTATTAAAGTATGTAGTTTACAATAATTATAAGATAAGGTCACACATAACGCAACTAAAGTGTTTTTAAAATTAGTATGTATACACTCCCATATTTTTATGTAGGGTTTCTCCTGTAACAATATGGTATTTCCTGTATTTATATCAATACTACTAAGTACCGTTGACCAGAATAATACCATGAATTAAATAGAAAGTAAAAAATTACAAAATTAATTCTAAAATATTAAAACTAGGTGAAATATATATGAATTTCACGCTCATATTTTAGAACTCTTTATAGAGCTCTAACGTGAAATCTTAGTATATAAATAATTGCTTGAAATGTATACTTAACTTTAGATTAACTGTAATAATTGAGATGTAGTCATGCATGTATGTACAGTGTATAAACGGTACTTTATATCAAATAGTTTGTCCCCCTGTTGGTCAAGATTGAAAGTTTAATATATACAAGTAAAAATAATTAAATAAAATGTGTAAAATAAACGTGGGTTCCGAAAAATACTGCGTTAGCGAGTTACGACTAGCAAAACGATTTCGCTCGTATTTTAGCTCACTTACATTTTTGCCGTTCAAATATTTATTCCTACAGATATTAAATTTGGATTCTCAATCCTCAAAGGGCAATTCGAGCGCTAAATCTTTCATTGGCTGAGTTATAGTATTGAGTTGTATATTTACCAATGTTATGGCTTACAGTTTAGTTACTGTCCTGCTCGCTTCGCGCATTACTGTTTCTTAATTTAAATTGTTTTAATTTAAATATTTTATGTCTTAAATTTATATAAAATAAGTGCGACAACGGGAGCGATGTTATTGAATGCTCAGGACTGTGTGACGGCTTTTTCTATGTTAAATACTTAAAAATATAATAAATATAAATTTATAATATTTGGCAGCAATTTACTGATGACTTCGTACTACTCCTAAGTACGCGGTATAATTAAAATAAAAACGTCAGAAAAAGTTTGTACAACTAAAATTTATAACTTAATTTTAAAAATGTTTTTCTGCGTCTAAAATTTAAATATTATAACACTATTTGTGTAAGCTCGACCGATTGTGAATCTGAACTGATATAAATTCAGAGATACTATACTATGAAATAATATTAGATGAACGAATGGTGTGAGATAAACATATTATAGACTAGAACATAAAATGTTAGTCATCAACTCTAGTCTTGATTTATTCACATTTTTGTGCTGCAGAATTGCTAAGAACACTGTATTTCGCACTTTCTCATTAACAATTACAATTATACAAATTAAATAAACGTGTATATTTGAATTTTCTTTCCCTTGTACATAACACCGACACGCACCCATTTTAAAACTATCACAAAGCATACAAGTGAGAATTTCAAGACTAAAGCTATTACCAGTTTTTAGTAACAATAATGAGAGACACACCAGCCAGCACACATAAAATAATGTTACTAAACATTATGAAAGTGTCGAACTCTATGTTTACTATAGCAAATCTTTTGTTATTGTTCTGAATGTAGAGTTATCATTTCATTTTTTAGAAGTTAAGACAAAGATCTTTAAGGTCTTATTTACAAGGTAATTTTCATAAGTACTTGCCAGGGTGAACTGCCGAACAGTAAGCCTGCATCAACAAAGGGCGTAATTGAATAGCCCTGTGGGATACCAGCTTTGCACATACTGCACTACATCAACAACTCATTTTCATGTCGGTGTCTGTTATTAATTTTTAAGACCGTATGTCTTTAACAATCGACAATTAACAAATGTAACTTTTTTTAAATAATAAAATTGTGTTTCTTTAATATTTTAATTAGTTGAAATATTTCAAGTTAAGAAATATGTATTGTAATGTTGTAAATAAGATTTACATTTGCCAAATACAAACAAAAGATAACAAAATTCAACTTGTTTTATGTATCAGTGTTTACGTACCTGCTGGTTAGGAACCACTACAACCAATTTTGATTATTCTTATGATAAATTAATTAAGTAAAGTGTAGGTCAGGATGTGACCTGCAAACAATCTTGGTAGCCGCACATATAAGATATTGTTGATAAGTTATATATATATTTGATTGCACATATATTTTTTATTTACACAACTTACCTCATAAATGATAGAAACCATCTTACATCTCTTGTCAGGCTTTTGGATAACTCTACTATTGGAGACGACCTGAAATCCATTCTCGGACAAGTGAGACAGGACACAGTTTGGGCATTGCAATTTTCCTAATACAATACCTCGGAAAGATTATGGCAAATTTACTAATTATCGTTAGAGTTCCAGATGATGGTCGTTTAGTATTAATTTTGAATATGTAATGAACTATTTAAGGAATATGGCTGTGAATGAAAGTGGTGTTTTTTCGTTCCAATGAACTCCCTTTATCTCATAGATGCTAGGGAATACTGTGGTAAGGTAATGAGTAACGTTACTGGAGACAGTATGGAATCTATTACGGATTAGCGAGACAGGAAAGACTGTGGATATTGATATTTTTAAAGAAATATAAAATGTATTGTAGTGGTAAATTTCTCAATTCTTTTTTTCCTACACCTTGTCTAAGAGTACTTAGATATATAATATATAGCAATATCACAAAATAATGACACACACACACACACACACACACCACACACACACACACACACACACACACACACACACACACACACACACACACACACACACACACACACACACACACACACACACACACACACACACATGTTCACGTTGTCACTGATTAGCGGGTGATCTGGCAATCGATGCAAAATAATTATAACTTTCTAATCACAATATAGTGGAACTGTCACTATTGAAACATTCTATTTTTGAATTAAGTAATGTACTTAAAGTGTGTTTTTACAGTAAAAATTTGGTTTTTCCTTTATTTGCATGATTTTGGTATTTATTATAGTTGTTGGTTTGTTTTTATTTAGAAATTGGTATTATAGTGTATTTACTTATCAGCTTAGTTGACGTAAAATAATTCAATTCTTATTTATTTTGACATGACATGTTAAAACTCCAGACTAATTAAATGAGATAACATTACAGGCAAGGTTCTTTTATAAATTTGTAGCATCTATTGATAGATTTACTAATAAACTAAAACATATTAAGTGAGTGTAGATATTCTGGTTTTCTTGTAACGCATCTCAAAAGGAAATGGAGTCAGTAAGCTTATAGATAAACCTGTGTAAGAGGATCTGTGTTGTGAGAGCTTGTTTGTATAACGTTTATTGTTACACCCTTAACACTACTGCCTTGTATTATTTACCACTGCAGTGATTGTAATTGATGTTTAGTGTTACAACACAATCTGATATTATGGTTCTTTTGGTTTCTACCAGGTATAAAAACACAATTGGACCAAAACCATACCATTATATATGTTTTCCTGTTCACACTATTTCAAACATTACTAACACAATTAGAAAAATCTTGTAATATTTTGTCTTTAGTGTACAGAGTCAATAATTGTTAAAATGTTAAAACTAAAAGTTTTAACATTTGTTATATGAAGATGACTACTACTGTAAGATTTGATTATATAAACGTATGTATTGTGTTAATGAATTGTTTACACCGTGTAAATTGTAACACTTAACTGATTATCAAAGAGCAGCTGTGTAAGCCTAATAAATAATACATCATTTGTTTACTATGTTATCAGAACTTTGAAAGAATACCAATGGGGGAAACCTTATCGTGCTTTATTGTAAGCATTTCCTAAGCAAATTTTGAATTCACCACAATATGACTTATTCCCCCAGAGTGTGGTCACTATGATATGGAAATTATAGTCGTATTTAATAATAACCATAATTCGGAAATTCATATTTTTTACGATTTTTACTTGTATTAGTAAATATGAATTACTGAAATTTACAGAAAACTCACTTTAATTAACAAATAAATACCATACCAGATTCGAATCTTCCACTCTTCAAGAAAGAGCTACTTTATACGCCGTGAGTTATGGTAGTCATGTTATAAATAAATACATATGACTACAAAAAATAAAATAAAACATTGAAAAAACACAAATATGTAATACAATAATATGATAAATAAAATAATGAAAAATAATAAAAAAACTAGTTTTTTTTAAATGAAATTTATAAAAGTAACTGAAAATTATAACAAAAATAAAAATTTTCTTATTAAAAAGTTGTTTAAAAGATTTAAAGGACATAAAACATATTTATTTAATATATATATATATGTATGCGAAGAGTTAAACGATTCTTTTTAATAAGATGCTACGCCTCTATACAAACTGGTGGACGACAGATTGAAAATTTCTTACAAGATAAGTTTAAGGTACAAAAATAAATTCATCGATATCGAGACAATCTTTGGCAGTATTTAATAAATAAACATAATGTACTAAATAATAAATTCTCAATAAATCTGGAGACTAGCGTTTTTATTCAAAGAATAAGTCAAAACTCTACAGCAAAATAATATGAAGTGACGTTCCCCAAACTCCAAGAGTGATGTATATTATTTTTAATAAGGCGATTCCATAGATAATATTAAAGTTAATATTCAAAATTTGTTTCTCTTTGGCTGTTAAAAATATATGATATTTGTATATTGTAAATTGTAATTCAACAAATCGTGGATGTTTATTTAGTGTTCATTTATATGAACTTCTTGAAATATATTTTATACACAAATATGAAAATAGTTTATATTTATAGCTAACTAAATTTACATGACGACATATTTCAATATGTAAGGCATTTTCAATAGTTTTATCAGTCAGGGCTGAATTAAAATTTTATGCTACCTTGGATAGTAAGTTCAGTAGCCAGTACAAAGCATCTAGAATTTGAAGACTGCCGTGAAAGTTGTATCTTGACGATTTCACAGCATAGGCGAAGAATTACGTGTTTCCTGAAAAAATCGAAGATACAAATAACTTTTATATTGCTACCTGATTTATTATCTCTAAGAACATTAATATGTTGACTATTTATTGTTTTGAAATGAATATTATTTATTAGGTATCGTAAAGAGATTAATATAAATGCCCTTAAACCCTCAGTAAGTTACGAAAAAATGTTTTATTTAAATTATATTTTAGTATCTCTTGGGGGTTTCTATATGAAGTTTTGGGAACCATACGAAAGCATCTTTAATCGGTGAATAGGTTTTAATTCGATTTCTATCTGACTGCAAGGAAACCAGTAATATGTTTATGAATATTAATATATTTTCTCTTATATACTTTTCTCGTTGAAGCAGTTTCGAAATATTTTCTCAATAAATGAAGAATCGTCGTACTACTGTTTAGTTAATTGTGTAAATTAACCTTTTAAAATAATAACAATTTTTTCATTGGATACACCGAGATGTAATTTAATGAAGTATTTACACTATATCCTGCCTGAAAGAATATTGAGTGCATGTAAGTAATTTTAGATTTTAAACTACTGTATTTCTTAATGGCCGATATCGTTTGATAATACTTTAGTACATAATGGTGACAAAATGATTTCTAAAATTTGTTTGTTTTTTACCCTATGATTACACAATATAATTCGTATGGCTACAAAACTAGCTAAAACAGTGGTAAATTCCTTACAAATAATCCAATTAGACGTACTTATATTAGCGCAATTTATATTTTGTCTTTCGTCCAATTCTTATCCACTTTTTACCACAATTTTATATTAATAAGCAATTTTTATTAAATACTTTATTAAATATTTTATCATTTAAAACCATTAAATCTATAACGACCCTTTTGATTGAAATCTTTGTTCATGGATCTAATAATAGTCATATAATAGACAACATAAAAATAAAATCTTTAATTTACATTCCATTTATTAATTATAAATGGATTTGTGAGTTCCACCCATACATTTTAATCATTGTTTCTAAACATAGTATTAGATCTAAAATTTTTCGTCTAGAACATTGTCTTTATATTACAAACATAACATTTTGACTTTGTGTGAGTGATTTGTTCCATTATAGAAGTATTATCAATGGCAAGATTGAGGAGGCATTTCAATAATTTATTGCTCAGCAATAGATTTGTGAGATCCACCTACACACTTTGCTCTTCCCTTTCGTGAATGGAAGCAATATTGTTTTCATATTTCAGATACTACTTCTTTGGGTGCTTTAGATACGATGGAATATTTATCATTTCCTCAACTTTTCCTTTTAAACAATATATACCTACCAGATTTGAGAGACCTACCGACAAAATAAGGCATTACATGAAAACAAAATTCTAAGCTCATTTTAATTTTAAAAAGGAGTAAATTTAGTACCATGTATCAAGATATATTTACCAAGTTTTAGAAGTGTCAGAATGCAACCCAATGGGTAATTATGTTCATTGAATTTTAAGCCTATATAAGTTATTGTACTGAATATCATTATTCTCAGGCTTTATAACTCCACATAAAATTACTTATTTTCAAAATATTACTCTCTTCCCATTAAATTATAATGGATGGTTGCCTACATCCGTTGAGCAGGTCTCATACAATACTAGGCATTAAAAAAAATAATAAAAATGTAGACGATAAAAGTTACATATATTTCAGACGGTGAAGGAGTTAGTGGAACAAACTAACTTAAAACTTCAATCCGTTACTGTACCGAAAAAAGCCCTTTGAGTAACTTTATAAAAGGAAACTTTCCGACAGCTTAGGTAATTGCGGCTTTTATACGAGTGTTCGCATTCACTCACTTGCACAATTCAATGGGACACTCTCAATATTAAAGTCCAAGCTTATTCCTGGAATATATTGTCCGAGACGACTACTTGCCCTCGACAAATCATAGGACCGTATACGAAGAATCTAGTTTTCTCTCTGCAAGGATCTTGATTTATATGTTGTAATACTAAGTTCTAGGATAATTTTTTATATTGATTTAAATTGGTATTCTAATAACAACTTCTAATAACACCTAAAGAAGAGATATTTTGCTAGCTCTTAGAGTGACTTCGATTACGTTCACCCAATTATAAAAATATATTCTTAAATCTTTGCATGTTCAATATATATATTTCCACTTATTTCTAATTTCCTTATCATAATTTCGCAGTAATAAGTAAAGGCTTAAAAGTACCGATAAGTTATTGTGATTTTTTAATGTAATAGTTATATTTTATTTTTATAACAAACTTTTGTAAGTATTTGTGTTACGAATATTGAACAGACACCTAAGTTATTATTATATCGCAATGAGTCACATTATGATTCTGAATTTAATATTCGTAAAAGTAACATAGACGCAGTCGTGGCAGTATTTTATCCTTGTAATCTCTCTATTTATGGGCACTAAACACTTAATGGGGCATTTAACGTACTTGCGTCTATTCCAGGATACGAGTGCAGTATTAAGACGTACTTCGCTCGGTAATTTATTCGGAAAGATTTATCTGACATTTTATTACAAAAGGTTATTTTCAGGTATGGACAGCTGTAATAACTCTACTCATATACATAATCAAAAACAGATTAGAGATATATTGTTTATTATAAAGGGTTCTTAACTATAAATCAGAATAACATATTTAAATAGTTAATTAATACTTATTTTACGAACTTCAAAGCTTCATGATGACCAAAAATCCTTAAATACTCCTTATCATTCCCATATTATGTACTGATAAGCAATATATGATTAGTGTACCTTCGAATAATCGCTGACTGACTTATTTATTTCGAAAAACGTAGTCCGTAGACATTTAAATCTTTTATAGCTAGTAATGAACGTTTCATACCATGGAACTTCCGTATAGAAGATACTATGTAAAGTAGGAAACATTAAAGTGGTCTATATGGTGTGTGTGATCCATAGAAGATGGACCTTGCTACTTTTGACAAAGTAGAAACGATTTCTGAAGAAGTATCGTGTAAGGTCCTCAAACCTGGGTGTAAAACTGAGTAAAAGTATATTCAATGATAGTTCGGCACTGGAAGAGTGGTAAGCTCCTGATTCAGTATTAATAATAAATATATATATATATATATATATATATATATATATATATATATATATATATATATATAATTTGCAATAGCCTATTTTTTTGAATTGACTTATGCAACATATTACTGTAAGGGGCTTTTGGTTTTATATTTTCAACTAGTTTAATGTTATTTATAATTAACTGTAGACATAGATTTCATAATGTTTTGTTAAATTTATCCCACTATCAGTTTGTGAAAAGGTATATACAAAAATCTTATAGTAATAGCTAGTTTATATATATATATATATATATATATATATATATATATATATATTTACATATCTAGATATTTACATATGTATGTATATATATGTATATGTGTGTGTGTGTAAAAATGTATATGTATATATTGGACTCAAACTTTACAAGTTGTTACGTGATCAAACTTTATTTACAAGATAAATTGATTAGTTGTATTAGAACAATAAGTTACTATTTAGAATATTATTTTTAATACAAGTGTTAAAAAACTGGCATTATCAGAACATCTTTTTTGCATTACTTTAAATCCTAGACCATGATTCATTGACTGTTACATGATAAGTGACTTATATTATAAAGGTAACTGATTGCGGCCATGGAACTATTGAAAAGGGATGTTTTTTAGTTAATATTATATTAGTGTTTATATTAGTTAATATAATTCAAATATATGATTATTTATATTATTCAATGAAACTGTATCTAAAACATTTGATGAATATAAAATAAATAACTTTAAACATGATTATATTTAAATATTAAGGTAAAGCTATTGTATCTGAAAATTGCCAACGTTTTGCCATATATCAGGCTTAGAGTGTGACTCCTAAATTTACCCACTGTCACCTATATATTACACTCTTAGACACCAGCCAGGCTATAACCACTTTTTACACAGCAAACTCCATTAATGAAATATCATAAATCACAAATATGTTCCTTTTTAAGGCTAATACTAAATATGTGTGTGTGTGTGTGTGTGTGTGTGTGTGTGTGTGTGTGTGTGTGTGTGTGTGTGTGCGTGTGTGTGTGTGTGTTTATATAACATGTATGGGCAGTGTACTTAAATTATTGAAAATCTCAAAATGTTGTCATACAATACATTTTTAAGTGTAGAAATCTATCTTATAGGTGATCAATATAGGTTTTGAATTAAGCCACACATTTTTACATATACAAAACTATTTTTTCTGTTTACTTTGTATTTATAAATTCAAAAATGCACTGAAATTTACATTCATAGTAACATATTTAACTGAAAAATATAATATATAGAATACGACAAAATTAATGTTCCTTTGACATTTTAAGTTCTATAGAGAATGTTTTACACAAAGTCATGACGATTACGATATTCTGTTATTACGACTACAGTAGTGACTTTCAACATCGCAAGAGAGTTAATGACGTTGCACTAAGTGTGTTGGTGCCAAAATATTTAAACTACACACTTTATGCCAGTCTCATAATATAATGAAATGTATGAATCTCAATATTTACTGGGCTATCTATTAGTTTTCATTAGCAATGTTCGGTAATAAGCCCTGTATGACACTGATTTTAATTTATCTATTACACGAAAGGGAATAATAATTGCGTCGAAACTTTAAATCATATAAATCTAAAAAGAATATTTAAGCAAATCAAATATTCGGTATCACTACATAGTATAAAACAAAGTCGCTTTCTCTGTCCCTATGTCCCTTTGTATGTTTAAATCTTTAAAACTACCTTATTATAAAACCAACCTTAATGAACAAAGTTATGAAGGTTTTCACATACGTTGCTTTAAACTGGTGGGCTTTCTTTACATTGTGATATGGCATTTTAACAGTGGCTTATGGGAAAACAGAGAAATTAATACTAACATGCCTCAACGTGACAAAAAACTTTTATTTTTGAATGTTGCGTAACCCTAATAAGGATTTCTCCCTTATGCCGAAAGTACATAGGAAATGGGTAGGACTTCTCCCTAGGCCGTAATAAGTCCTACGTATGTGTATATTTTCTTCATCAGGACAACAACACAAAAAACCATGTCCCTGGAAATATTTTAAACTGAAAATAGATTACAGAAGCCGATAGTAGACGATTTTCAAAAAAGTAGATTTCGGAGAACTGAATAATCGAACTATCTAGAATTTGATCGAGGAAATATTGCAAGTTGAAATGTGACATAGCAAGTTAATTTAAACGATATGAAGTAGGCAGTTTTTAATCGAAGTAGGCTTTTCGGTCCTTCCTAAGTATATATTTTTTCTTCATCAGGACAAGGCAAACTCTACTATGGTATGGAAATATCTTAGACCTGAAATATGTGATAAAAGCTAGAAATTAGACGCTTTTTGACCGAAGTATGTTTCCGCGACCTGTGTACTGTATTTGTATTTTATTGATCAAAATAATAAAGCAGGCTCAGCTGTGACATTGCAAATATAATTAATTAATTTGAACCAGAAATGCTCTTCCACGTGCAAAACATGAAACATTAATTAAATTAAACCCTGATAATATTCACCATGAACTATTCCTATGCCACATCAATAAACTGGCGAGGCGTATCTCATAGATGAAATCTTCGCGTCTGTCAGTCTGTCCGCCGTTGAGGAGCGTTCCTTCAAAGCCCCCTTGCACATTACACGATTCTGCCAGTACGGAAAATACCGGGCAATTTTTCTTAGTTGACTGTAGAAGTGAAGAAGACCTTTCACATTGTACAGCTACAACGCGGGCACGATTTGTACCCGTGTTGCAGTTGTCCAGTGCCACTGGAGCAATTCGGTAGCCGTGTCGTCCTCCCCGCTAAGTGACCCACGTAAGCAAATGCACGCTTTCACACTAGACGATAGTAGTCGTCCGGGCGATGAACCTTGCACTGAGCATTCTGTTTGATTTTACAGATCACTAGTTGAATCAAAACTTTCTTATGGGACAAAAATTTAGATATTTATAAAGATAACAACGCAACATAAATTTCCTCAAAGTCATAGAGAGCATTTCAATAGGTTGTAAACAATTTCTGAGTTGTGTGTTTCGTCGTTGAAGATCATTCTTAATTTTCCAGTGCAATTCATAAAAAAGGCAACTTAAATACGAAAGTAGAAAACTTTTGGTCGTAATTTCTCAGGTCTTAAAGTATTACGTAGAAAGTCCCTGACGTCTCTGGTTAATTGGATGAACCCAAGTAGATGGCGCTTTTTCATTACCGCTAACTATAAAGTAGCCATTCTGCAATGACTTACTCACGATCCATATAAACAGGACCACACATTGAACAGAACTGAAGTGTTATGTTTGTTTTTTCCCATTGTCTTTTTTCCGTTCGGTCGGAACCGTGCAGTGTGAAAATCAGCCAACAACAATTTAGAAATACGGTCTTCCCCTGTACGGGCAGAATCGTGTAATGTGCAAGTGACCTAGACGCCCGAGATGTCAGTAATAACGTCAAAGCCGTTCTGGAGATATTGTCTCATTGCGGTTACTCACAATTTGTTCTCTTTTTGGTACAGTAGTGCCGTCATGGGCCTCAAAGCCTCCTTCTCGTTCTCGCTGGTAGAGTATTGCCGTTCTGTGTCTCGATACCCTATGTATCATACTCGTTTGTAGTAGATGGGTAGCCTCGGGTCCCGATGCCCTTTGTGAACGTAGTTGCTGAAATAGTGCCTCGTGTGTGATGGATAGATACTTCCTCTCTAAACCGGTACCCTACTTTAATGCCACCAACAAAATAAAAGTGTTACAAGTGCCTCGTTCTTCCGCGGACCCCATTGCAACCCTGGAAGCCCTGGACAGTTAGAAGTACTCCTATCCACTGATGAAGCGAGGGAAGAATGAATATCAACATCGGTAGGTTGAAAATTATCCTCATTAAGTGCATCCTATCTATATCATGTTTAACCTGTCCTTTTATCACTGGATGTTGATGTTTCATTGTATTGCAATCTTTCAATACACATTTGATCCTTCGAGCTGGATCTCTGGTTTTTTTAAATTTAATTGGAATCACTCAAACTAAACACTAGTTTTTAAGCATTTACAGGTAATATAGACAATGATTGAAGTAGCATTTTTGAATGAACGTTAAATTAAACAAGTGTTATCAAAGTTAATGATGAACATTTTGTTTAGTATCTACTACTTCAAACGACAAAACACATATATTTACGTTATGTTATGAGTAGTTTAAATGGCAAACAGAAATGGATCTTATTTATTTCATAAATATACACGCAGTTAAATGAATTTTTTTTATTTTCTTTTTATAAAATAACACATATAATTTTACATATTGTTTTATTTTGCAGGAAATTTTAAGGGTTCCATTAACTAATTCACAACTCAGCGTAGTTCACAACTAGAACAAATTAATAAAACGTGTCGACGTCATTATTCATATACTTTTAATCCTTCAATATTAATGATAAAACATGGTATTTCAATTTTTCTGTACTAAACCTTAAGAAGATCACCTTGTAGAGATGAATATTTGGCTGTAAGAAAGCCTAGGTTTGTGGAATACATTCAGAGCAATGGCAGTAACATTAGAACGTTGTAAGCCTCGGATATAAGGGTTCCCGGGACCTGAAACTGTTCTTTTCACTGAATGTTTTTAACGCTTTTTATTCTTCATCCTAAAAGGGAAAAAATGTTCTTTAACATTTATCCTTTCTACAACCATTACATTTACAAATTACGTTAAATTGTACATATAGGGAATCTTGTACATAAAAAATAACGTGACTTACACAAAGTAAAAATGTACATAAATATAATAATTAGGTTATTGTCAGGTTGACGAAGGAATTAACTCTTTCGTTTCCTTAATAGAATGCTTTATGTAAATAGTCTAAGTCCAGTAGTTACGGGTATAATATGGTAAATCGTTTTTGCGCTGAAAAGTTAGTTTTTGTTAGTCTTATTTAAATAAACCAAATGCAGTGTTACAATATCCTTCCTATCTTAAATTTTTCATTGCAGTGTTTTATTATGGCTCCTTATAATGACAAAAGTCTTTAAGGCAGCAATTATATTATTGCGGCTCTCAATAACGTTGATTAATTTACACACTGTTTAAAACTTGCACTGCAAACATTTATCATGGTCATTTCCATAAATAGTAAATAGTTTTCTACAGTATATTCTACCCCACTGTTCAATGCAACGTATTGCATACGTATGCAACTGGAGTGCATTCACAAAAATTCAAGTATTACCTAACATTACTTTATATACTCGTGTTTAGTGGAATACAACGCCTTCTCATCATATTAATCTGTCTGGGTTTTAAACAACTGGTTACAGCATATACGCATTTCCAATAAAGGCGTTATCTACAACAGTAATATGAACGGTTTAATACACCCTTGGTACAGGAAGACTGTCATGTTATCCCTATCTATGCAATCTACCCTGTTTCTCTGCTCTAGGTTAAATTCTAAATATTTAACTAGAGGGTCATATATATATATATATATATATATATATATATATATATATATATATATATATATATATATATATATATATATATAATTTCGATAAACATTGAATCACAAAAAGTACTTGCTCCGCCGGGAGTCAAACCCGGATCTCTCACTTGCCGGGTGAATGTGCTACCATTACACCACAGAGCCCTTACTTTTTACGATTCAATTATTTTGTATTTGGCTGTATCTGTCACATATGCGTTTAAATAAGCAAACTAACATATGATCGGAAGAACAAATACCTGTCAAACGACTTTTATTTACATTAAATAGTAAAAATGGCGACAGCCTTATTTAATTTCAATAAACACTGACTCACAAAAAGTACTTGCTCCGCCGGGAGTCGAACCCGGATCTCTCACTTGCCGGGTTCCAAAAACGCAATCTCTGTGTTCTAGGCGGTTTTTATGTTTTTGGACAGATTAAATATTACAATCACAGATTCTAGTCACTACCCTCTCCTTCATATGAGATCATTGCTTCCGTTTAAAGGAACAGATATAAATATCTTTCAGGAAAACAATAGGTAAGTATTTGTAAAAATGTTTTATGAAATTATGAACTAATATAATAAAAAGACCCTTATACTTTTTTACCATTTTTGTTCCTGATTATACTTAAAAAAATTATCAATAGTATTAAATATTAGTTATAATATTAGATAATCAAATATGAACTTGAGTGATGTAGTTTAAGAAATATTTATGTATAAAATGTTGCAGGGTGGTTTATTGTTAATGCAATTTATAACCTACAAATATTTTCGTAACCTCATTGTAAAAGTATGCCGATAAATTAAGTAGACTATTTAGAACTAAACCTTTTGCCAGTAATTCCACTTTGAGTTATAAAGAAGCAAGTAATAAAGCACTACGGTCTTAGGCCCGTAATGGGCAGTAAAGCCTGTTATATCTCCTTCTCTCAACCCTATCCAAAGTATTCATAAGATTCTCGATATTACTTGAGAAAATGTCCGCATAAAACTGAGCTAACATCCCTTACCACCGCAAAAGTGGCTATCCACACAGTAAATAGTAGCAAAGTGCCTCATGTTTTATCTTTATGGACCTCTAAAGTGTGTTCTCGACATTGAACCGTTTTACACAAGCCGATGAACTCTAAAACTGACTGTAGAAGTGGACGTCGATTTCACCTTTAGAGCTCAGGTGTCTCATTCTTTTACATTATCAATCCGTAAGTCATCTCATCTTCAAAATATTTATCACGTTTGCTTCATATATATATATATATATATATATATATATATATATATATATATATATATATACTTATAATGGTTATATTTATAACTATAACAAATTATATATAATGTTTTATATATATATATTAAATTTTGGACTTATAGAACATATTACTGGAAGGGGCTTTTGGTTTTAAATTTTCTGTTAAACAGTTTAATGTGATTTATAATTCCCTATCGTAATATATTTCATAATGGTTAGTTAAATCTATATGAGTATTATTAAATAACTATTATTATTTAATATGGTTTAAACTACAGTTAGTATAACATATAACTATACATAATCCATCATTTATAATTTTGTTAAAAAAATAACTCTTTTTATAAACAAACTAGGTTATTTCTATTTTTTTATAAAGTGAAGGTTGTGTCGTATTGCACTGTTGTCTGTATTAACCACCACAGAAAGAGTATAGTTGTTCACAAAGTAAGAGGATTAAGGCTTTTATCGGTCCCCAATACATTCAAGTTTTATTATAGAAAATCGTTGTCTGAATCTGAATGAAAGCTTTCAGTGATTATACTCCTCTGTGTATGACAGGACTCCTGTATTTGATTAATTACTTTTGCTTTTCATATCAGGTAATACGAGATACAATCACTTCACTAGTCTTTTGTCATCTACACAACTTGTTGTTAACTCGACGGAAGCTAACTACATACATTTCACTGAAAAGTAATATAATCCATTTATGAAAGTCGAAATAAAGGTGGAATACACGTATGATTGTCATATTGAAATGTAAAATTTATCACACTTCATGATTATTTTATTTAACAATTTTGACAAATTCTTTACAGGAGTGACGTTTAAATGGCAGGAATAGAAATAATATAATAAATACAACACTTCTTATTATCTTAAAATACTATTTGAACAGATCCTGTGTTCTGGGTGGAATATAACCTAAGACCGGGTTCGAATCACTAAATTGGGGAGTTAAATGTCTACACATCTTGTAAGGGAGTGTAGAGTTACTCTAGTCACCAGCTTGGGACATATTCCGTTTAACTTCTACACACCAGACCTCCCGTCTTGTGCTAACAAATTGTACAATTTACCAGTATGTTGACTCGTCGTTTAAACAAAACTTAATGAATGTAGCCATTGCTAAAATAAACACTGACTTGACTGCAGTGAAAAAGTAGTTATAATGTATTAAAACTAATTTTAGTGCTTGGTCATCCATACAGCACCACAGGAACATATTTAGTCTCCCAGTAATAATGGCGTGATGGTCACTCTCGGTTACAAGTACCCTATCTGAGCACGTCACCAGTGTCATTTAGAAAGCTCTGGGTAGAATGAGAGATATCAACAGGGTCCTTACCTTTGGATTAAGCAAAGATTCAGATCATACATTCATTGATTTCATCAGTATTCTTATTCCTGCTCAACCTTTGGCAACATTATATTGAAGGAGGACGAAAAAAGAATCCAACAAATAGAAAATCCTGTAAGTGTGTTGCCTATAATGACTTGACCATGTATCCCTCTATTGGGAGGCAGCCAAAATAGCCTCTATGAAATAAGTATGCAAAGTTATGACTTGCTGTATAATCCAAGAAACACTGTAAGTGAGACAATCTCAGTACCTTGGTAAGAAGCTCCAGGCGCGCGGGGACACCACACTTCGCAGTACCCGTCGTTCGTTTTCCAAAAGTAAAGCTGGGGATTTGTCTAAAATGTATTTACTACTTTTGACCAAAGTCATTTCCTCCGATTGCGTCGAGCTACTTAAGAGTTATTCGATTTTTAAAATTAAGGTTAACCTTTACTATGACACAAATCTTGTACCGACTTTAAGACAGGAGCAGACTCAAGTTCCGCCCATCGCAGTCATTGTTAAAATGTTTTTTGCGTTACAGTCTTTAAGATGTTAATTTTAAATGGGAACTCTTTTTCTAGTTTATTTTGTATATTCTATTTTAAATCATTGTAACTTTTACTCTCATAAATTACTCTGAAAAGCAGTATTGTAATTAAAAAACTATTTATAGATATAGACATTTCTATGAATTTGTTTTAACCGTACAAGAAATCTCAGTACTTCCAAACATATACTTGCAATACAAATTATAGACTTTTTATTTGTGTATTTTGCTTATCCTCTATATATGTTAATAATCTATACTAGTCTTTTTAAATCTTGAATGTTTCATTATCTTAGCATTCTATAAAGTGTTAAATAACAAGGTAAAAGTATATAAGAATGTATATAAACTTTAGCAGCACTAGATCATTTAATATGAAATAAAGTTTCAGGACAAATATTTTAAAGCATGTTCGTGAATATAATAATATGTCTGTAGTTCATTGCAACCACAAGTTAGAAATCACAGAGATATCCCTATTCAGTTGGTACAATTCTTTTTATCTTTAATTATCATTGAAAAACAAAAACACATAGGATCAAAATAGTTTTTAAATTACACGGGAATTAAGAGATGGTTTCAATTTCACTCCTAGTCGCATAAAACTTAATTTAATAATTGAGTTGATTCTAGTTGGTGTAAGAGGATTCTATTACAAATTATTAGACTAAAATTATCCTTCAAATTAAGTTAGACATGATTTCTCAATACTTTTTTTGTTCTCTTAGGACAAGAAGCTTATAAATTGCACGTAGTCCTGTAGGAGCATTTGCGCTGCTTCCGGAGTGACAGGATATTTAGGATGGGTAAGGTTAGGGAGTAGGGGCCGCCTCCTATCGAGATCCACGAGGAAGAATTAGGGCACTACATCTCAAAGTCATGTATCACCGGAAGAAGGGGAGGCCAGTTCTAACTAGCATCTTCAGTCAAAGTATGCAGGGGGCGGTACACCCTTGTTGAGGCTAGCAAAAACCTCTGAGGTTAAGGAACAAACTCCATCAACTTCAACAGTCATCCCCCACAGTAGGCTAAACCTATCGACTTACCTATGAACCTCAGAATCACGATATTTGCGGTTAGCGATGTGCCGCTCCTAGACATCCATAAGGTGTCCAGATAGATGTGACACGTCGGTTTTTGCTGGGCCCAGTAGTGGGTTCAACTGGAAGGTATAAACCAGCCAGAAGTGATACCTGCTGGTTCTCAACACTTACTCGTGTGTGTAATAATAGCAACGAGAGATACGCTACACCTACGTATGGTATGGCTGGGAATGGACACTGCACTTATCCTGTCCATCTATATTAGGGTGATCTGAAAAAACTAAATTTTCGAGTATCGAGTTCTAATAGGGCTCAAAAGTTGCGTATTCTTGACCTGATTAAGAGAAAAATAATTAAAAAAATATTATTTAAAATCTTTAGTTCGCGCAACGAGCTTAAAGTTTTGTAAAAGTGTACTTTTTTGCTATTTTCAAAAAAATATTTTAAACCGTCTTATGATGATTTTTTTAATTGTACTACCGTATATATTACGTTTATAAGTCCATAACGTCAATACAAATATTTAGATACTTTAAACAAACATATATGGTTCTCAAGAAATATCGTAATTATTAGAAAATTGTTACGAAAATAACAATTTTCTTCAAAGAGTAAAACATCACAGATTTGCAGCTCTTCGCCCATTTCACCAATGTTTTGGTGGAATGACCCAGAAGTCACCACGGGGAGATGGCTGCAACTCGAGTTCCAACCACACCCTACCCAACCATCCAACCAAATATGGTGTGTTTGAATGTATTTACATTATTTACATGTTCTACGCTTCCCTAAGTTTACATACCTTAGAATGACGTCGAAGGTTTAAACTCTGATTTATGTCCAAATTTTGGCATGACAGACCTTGATAACAATGTGGTTCTGATAAATCCATCTCTGTTATCTTGACCACACACTTTGTCCGACGCTTCTGTCACTAACTTAACACACCTTTCCACGGCTTGTGTGTGGCAAGGAAAGTTCATGAACTCGAACTCTGGTAAAGTTTTGTTCCTCAAATAGGTTGATATTGTTTCCGTTGTTAATTTCCTCATCATAGGAGGAGGAGAAACTTTGCATTTAGACCAATCAATGAGCTCACTGTAGTCCTTAGCTTCAAACTTAAGAGTGGGTGTATGAAATATTCTTACAGCCGATTTGCTGTTATTTTCCACACTTCTTGCCTTCAAAACTCTTCTGAAACCTAACTCTCTTATATGTAGTCTTTCGTCAGTTATCATTGTTAACAGCATGTTTTCTGGGTGACAGAAAAAGGAGTTTCTTTCAATCACAGGATCGATAACTTTTTTTATTTCAGCTGACAAATCTCTGGTAGTTTGGATTACTTTAAACACATGTTTTGGTCCGTACTTCACGGAATGATGGCGTTTTATGTCGAACCAGACTGGTGCATAGGTCTTCATTATGTATTGAACAAGAATCTTCAGTTCATTTGAAGGATTACTATCTGGAATGTACAAACGTAACACCCTGTTAGCACAAGTCAACCAACGGGAATGACTTAGAGGCCCTGGATCTCTATTAGCCAAATCTGGAGTACAATTGCCCGTTTGGATGGTTCTGACGATATCGAGAAGGTACTGCTGATCTTTGCTTAGATCTTTTGTGTCAATATCTATGATTTCAGATTCTACTTTTTCAAACTCCACAACAGGCATTTTGTTGCAATCGGGAAGACGTTTGCCAATAACTCCACTGAAAGTTGAAGGTCCTGTAGATTCTCCATCCAAGAACTGAAATAAGTGCCTATACGGTAGTTCATTAAAGTGAAGTAAACAGATAAACCACTGGAGTGGACGATTAATTTTCGCTTCGATATTTCGAATTACTCCGTTTTTCCAACCAGTATTGGTTGTTGTTCCATCACAACCAACAGCTTCTACCTCATCTAAATCAAAGGAATTATCTTCAAGGTACTTGAGAATGCTTTCTGCAATCCCTTGTCCAGTTGAGCTGTCTGGGCTTACATGACCTATGTATTGGCCTCCTGGTTCTCGTACAATACTTATGTGTTCTTCTTTCTTGACCCTACGGTACATTTTATTTCCAAGTTTATCCTGGAAAAAAGTATTGTCTTTTCTCCCATCAAAGTAGATTCCCTTTGTTTCTGTATTTTCGAGGTCTTTTTCTTTAATAGCCTGTCTTGCCTTTTGTTTTTCTCTTCGAATTTTATTTTTGTCAATCACTAGTGAAGTATCTGACTCTGATACCATTCCAAGATCAAATAGCACACTAGATGCTATTGCTGCCGTTGCTCTGTCAGATATGCCAAATCTGTCACTAACTAAAGCAGCTGATTGAATACTGAGTCTCATTTGAGATGTATTGGAGGGGGTTGTCGGTGGATTAGGTTCAGTCGGATTTTCTTGCGAAGATCTTCCTATTTCCTTGGCTTCCTTTTCAAAACCATCATTCAAGTTTTCCCGCATGCTCTCTGCTTATTTCCTTTCTTCTTTCTTCAAGAGTTGATTTGTCACTACCTTATCTACACCCCCAATGCATGTCTTCCTATTAGTTCGCTGATCATGCAAGAACTTTCTCTCTATGATAGGTATCTTTTTCTGTTTATCACAATTGCACTCCATTATAATGGGGCAGTCACAGGAACTTGTCTTTTTCCCACATTGACAAGTGTAAATCATTTGACATTTACAAGCGGCAATGTCGAAAAGTTTTGATTTGGATTCTGTAACAAATTTCTCTACTTTCTTCTGAAACGAGTCTTTTTTATGATCCCTATTATATGATTTTCTCAAGTTGTAATATGAATCGTGGTAAGACCGAATCATTTGGACAACTCGTGTGTGAGATACAATTGGAATTGAGGCTTTGACATAAATAGCTTCAATCTGAAAAGCAACATTCTCCGCAATAAGAGAAAAAGAAATGTTTTTCTTTGTTTCTGATTTTACTGACAACTGGTAACTTTCTTCGAAACAACACAACAAAACATCCTCATATGTAGGAAGACTTACCCCATTGAGGCCTTTGGATAAACCGAAAATAGGACACCGGTGCGACTGTCTTGTTAATAGTTTGTTTCAAACAGCCATTTCACCGCCACTACAGAGAACACACAACTTTCAGAACTAACCGATCGCACAGTAAAAAAACTAAATTCACTTGAAGCACAAACAAAGGCAGGTCAGGTAGGGAGGTTTCATGTCGCGACTTGCTTACGGCGCCAGATGCCTCAGAGGTTTCATGTAGTGACTTGTTTTCTACTCCGTGCCTAACTTCCTGCTGCTCACCGCGTGAGTCATCAAACTACTAGATTATTTGTTTTTAAGGAATTTGTTAGAGATTTTCGTTACATTTTGCAAACTTTATATGTTGGTTTAAAGTATCTAAATATTTTTATTGACGTTATGGCCTTATAAACGTAGTATATATATATATATATGGTAGTACAATAAAAAAATCATCATAAGCGAGTTTAAAATATTTTTTCAAAGTAGCAAAAAAGTACATTTTTTAGAAAACCTTAAGCTCGATGCGCGAACTAAAGATTTTAATTAATATTTTTTTTATTATTTTTCTCTTAATCAGCTCAATAATACGCAACTTTTGAGCCCTATTAGAACTCGATGCTCGAAAATTTAGTTTTTTCAGCCCACCATAATCTATATCCAAGTATTATTCTGAGCCTCATTGAAGCCTGTAAACTTAGTAGGCTAGCACTACTGCTCTCTTGTCTGTGAGGAGATGTAAAAAAATCCGCAGACCTCTCTAGACTTCAAAGAGCTATGAACAATTGCATTCAACTTTTTGGTCACCCGTTACCTTGTTTAATACAATTTATAATTATTACGATGATGAAATAAACATAATTAATAAATTATAACATTTTATGATACCTATTATTCCCTTTAGAACATTTATAAATTTACCAACTGTAAAAATAAATCATGATGGATTTTTAACGGTAATAAAGTAAAAAAAAATATTGTTCAAAGACTTTTATATGATATAAATTAAAAACTGTTACAAAAATTGTAGCTAACAAGGTAGCTGAAGCACAAGTTAATTAAATTAAATTATTTGTTTACTATATTGTTTTACCTTAGCCTACAGTAGTACCTAAAGATGTATTCCTCGAATTTTAAATGTACATAGTACAAATATAAACTATAAGACTATTAAAAGTAGATTATTTTTATTGTTAAGTGAATATAACAGGGTGAGTCTGACCACCCGTGCAGTATTTACAGCTGTCTTAATAACTGACTTCCAAACTTTTTTCTATCTCTTTTTTCTCCATAATTTGGCCTCTCCGAATCCGTTAAAAATTATTTTTAATTTTGAAAAATGCCCCTAAAGGGCCCAATTTGGGGGTTAGGGGTACTTTTTGGGGAATTTTCAAATGTAAACATGGGTCATGTGATACATCAATTTAAAGGTCTTATTACACCGAACATTTTGGCGCAAACAAAAGTTAAATTATCTTTAACCGTATGTACAGGGTGTACCAAAACGTTTTTGAAATAGGACTTTAAAATAAAGTACCGTGTTACCCTACCTACAATACGGAACAGCTCCAGATTGTTTTCCTAACTTGCTATTGACCTATTTTTCCATGAAATATGTGGTACGGGCATTTTTCACTGGATTTTCTAAATTTCAAAAATATTCAAAATTTAAGAATACAAAAAATCCTAACACTCAAAAATCTTAAATAGCAACATATAATAAATTTTATATCAAATAAAAGGTCTTTTTAAAACAAACTTTTTTTGTATTTAACTTTTTCCCCTATCTCTTACTGTTTCAAAATGGCAGCCGAAAAACTGAATTACGTATATCTGTTTACAAAATGTAACAAATTATTTTTATTTGAACAAACAGGTTTTTGTGATTAAATAAACAGAATTTGTTATGAAATCAGGCCAAAATTAAGCATTGTTTTAATTTTCTAATGTGGCCCAATATTTTTGTAGTAGTTTCCATGTTATCTTTTAAAGATAACATTGATTCATGTATGCACAATCTCAATGCAGTCTTGGACTCTAGAAAGGTACTTTGTACCACCCTCAACAGGCTTATCACTTGCGGTAAGCTGGCTAGACATCTTTATCTGACAAATGTGATAAGGCTAAACCCTTAGTCAGTTCATTGGTGTCTGTTGTTAAGGACAGCTTGTGGTTTTTCGAAATGCCGTACACAAATGCAGAGGCATTCGATATGCTAATGGTGTTAGGCGAATGTTTTCAAAACTATGTGCCTTCTGCGAGGGTATATGCCGAACGGTTTCCAAATAGAGAACCTCAGTCACGAAATGGCCTTTCAAAGACTTGCTATTCGAGTTTCGTGAAACAGGACAGGTACAGCCTGACAGCAATAAGGGAAAAACGCTTGCAAGGCCTGTAAAGAAGTGATAGGGCACCAGAAGTATTGGCGGCAGTGCAACTAAACCCAAATGATTCTTCCAGAAGAATTGCTATTGATTCTGGTATGAGTCAAAGTTCAGTGGTGAGGATCCTGAAAGACAATAAAATGCATCCCTACAAGATGTCCCTGCACCATGAACTTCATGGTGATGATGGCATTCAAAGAATGAATTTTTTGTTTGTGGGCAAGAGAAAAGTTGCTACAAAATGAACATTTTTTTCGCAATTTACTATGGTGTGACGAAGCTACATTTCGGAGCAACGGCGAAGTTAACCGTCACAACATGAGGTACTGGGCTCATGAGAACCCCCACTGGATACGAGAGGTTGACAACCAGAGGTACTGGACTGTGAATACTTGGTGTGGTATTGTTGGTAGGAGAATTGTAGTCCTTTTTTTCTTTGAAGGACACCTATATGGAGAGACTTATAACAATTTTTTAATTAATCACTTGCCTAACTTATTAATAGATGTACCTGACGAAGTTGTTGGCAATATGTGGTTTATGCACGACGGTGCTCCGGCTCACTACTCGCACAACGTGCGACAAACGCTTGATGAACAATATCCTGGAAGATGGGTTGGAAGAGGTGGTCCAGTTAACTACCCACCAAGATCCCCTGATTTGACCTGTATGGACTTTTACTTTTGGGGTAGGCTGAAAGACTTAGTTTATGTTTTACGACCGACAACAACCCGAAGATATGATGCAGCGAATCCGGAATGCTATAAATTCAATCAGCCACGAAGAAGTGTTGCGAGCTGTAGATAGCTTAAGTTCCAGATTAGAACTGTGTTTAGCAAATGACGGACTACAATTCGAGCACCTTTACTAGCAAAATCAATGAAAGGTAAGATTATGGCTAGTTCAAGAGGTCATTCAGAGCTATTAAGCAAATTAAAAATTAAAGGACATATTTTTATTTCATATAATTTAAAATTAATTTGTTACATTTGTAAACAGACATACGTAATTCAGTTTTTCGGCTGCCATTTTGAAACAGTAAGAGATAGGGAAAAAAGTTAAATACAAAAAAAAGTTTGTTTTAAAAGACCTTTTATTTGATATAAAATTTATTATATGTTGCTATTTAAGAATTTTGAGTGTTAGGATTTTTTGTGTTCTTAAATTTTGAATATTTTTGAAATTTAGAAAAATCCAGTGAAAAATGCCCGTACCACATATTTCATTGAAAAATAGGTCAATAGCAAGTTAGGAAAAAAATCTGGAGCTGTTCCGTATTGTAGGTAGGGTAACACGGTACTTTATTTTAAAGTCCTATTTCAAAACGTTTTGGTTACACCCTGTACATACGGTTAAAGATAATTAACTTTTGTTTGCGCCAAAATGTTCGGTGTAATAAGACCTTTAAATTGATGTATCACACGACCCATGTTTACATTTGAAAATTCCCCAAAAAGTACCCCTACCCCCCAAATTGGGCCTTTAGAGGGCATTTTTCAAAATTAAAAATAATTTAACAGATTCGGAGAGGCCAAATTATGGAGGAAAAGATAGATAGAAAAAGTTTGGAAGTCAGTTATTAAGACAGCTGTAAATACTGCACGGGTGGTCAGACTCACCCTGTATCATTTCTCGTGTATGCATGTGTTCCATATGTATAAATACTACGTATACATGTTATAAATAGGCACCAAGTAGAGATGATGGGTCTCGGCATAAACTTCAAGTTGAAGATATTGAGGAAGACATTAACAGAATTTATAGCGTGGTAATCGATTGTGCATCCGCCTTAACCTGACCCCTCCACCGGTAGCTTCCATCCTCAACTTATAGCTGTTATTTGATTGAAATCTATAAATCAAATACTTGCCACTTTATATGTTTGTAACACATTCACCTAACCCTAATAACGTACATTGCCTATGCTAATGATGATGCTATAAACACAATCACCGTGGATATTATCAGTTAAATTTTAGGGAGTTGTTAAAATGTGAGTGTGTCAAACAATCAAATCTGTTTCCAATTAAAGCTAAAATCATATTTACGTTCATATATTTTATGAATTATTTGTTACGTGTCAAACGTGTGTTGACAATATGTTGTTGTAGAAGGCCGTCATTACATCTAAAAGTAAAAACAATGTATATCTGGTAACATTTTCATTCTGTTGAAACTATTAGTTTTTGGATAGACATATTATGTGGGCTATTGAATATTTTCAAAATTATTATCTTGATATTGGTAAACAAAGAGTAAAAAAAAACACTTTTGTGAGAAGATAACAAGGTAAACTAATTACAAGAGGAATCCTAAAAGTTATAATTAAATTATTTGGGTCCGATCCATTTCTACGAATCGTTTCTATTTCAGCGTATTGCGAAAGAAGAAAAAAGATATATGTAATATTGACCAATATTGACGTAATGGAAGCGTCATATTTCTCCACCAAGGACACATAGACTATCCATTTAGAGTCCATAAGGATTAAAGTCTGTAGACGTAAGACATAAAATAGGAACGATACGTGGGTAAGTCACATTAACCATAATCCAGCTCTCATGTGATTAATATTTAGAAGCCTGTAGCCCAAAAAATTAAGTCGTGATATAAAAATTTTCAGACAATGGAACATATCCATATGATTATTATTAAAACCCAATTATATTTCGTTTTTGAAGAAGGAAATTCTCCAAATAACGTTAATGTTAAAGGTTATAAGTAACCAGGAACGATACAGTTGTAACGTCATCGTTACGTGAAAAATACTTTTGGGGTCATCGGTCTGATCAACCGATCGTAATTTAGCTATGTTGGAGGGACGCCTTCAACAACCCTGCATTTCCGTGACATTCAAGACTTGCATTTGCCTATCCTGTACTGAAGGAGCAATTAAATTCCAACCGCTACAAACATTGCCACCTGTACTTTCCACAATATTGAACTATGGACCCCAAAAGTTTGTACACGAGAGTTACAGTCAGGATGTACGACATTCTTCTACAGTCAGTTGGCGTTAGACTCCGTTGATGTAAAGTTCGTCAGGAACCCTCTTCTCTGGCAATTTAAAAACCCTGTGGATTTTATTAAGAGGTAGGGCAGAAGTTTTTCATTTAAAATTATTGTTTTGTAACTATGTACTGTACAGTGAAAATTCATGGTGATATTAACTTACTGTCAATTAATGATATTTGAAATTGGTTGACTATTCATGCCTCGACATTCATTAATAGGCTATTTACAAAAGTTTATTTTTAAGTAAATTTAATAAATTGGGCCTATAGCACTCCAGTCATTTTTTTATACCAACATTAATAGTATTCTAATTATTATTATGTTAAAGCAATATTCTGATTTATCTGTCATTTCAAATTTGGGAAAAATTAAATGCAGGATTTAAATAGTCCGTGGAATAAAAGTTGCAGATAATAATTGGTATGTAAATAATTTGTGTAGTTTTGGTTAGTAAATTGTATAAAATTTTATCTTTAAAACGTACAGTCACTATTTCTTTTGTATTATGTTCTAAACAGGGAAACTGCAACTAGCTATCTGTGGACAACTTAAAGTTTGTAAATTTTATGTTTGCTGGCTTAACATTTATGTCTATTGTCCAAAATAGTTGAAAAATACTATACTATACTGTCAAAAATAGTTGACACTAGACTATCTCAGTCAGTAGTTATTTTGTAAAGATTAATATGGTGATAAATAAATTTATGTCGATAAGTGAAAATTTTTTTAGGAATGGGTACTGTATGTACTTGTATGTCAAGTCACAACACAATAGTTATTTTTTTAATTATGTATGTATATGTAAATATGTATATGTATATTAAGTCCATAACTATGTGAAGCTATTAAGATAGGAATTTTGTAGGGTTTCAGCTACGGCTACGACCGGCCCGACCGGTCTGGTTTGTAGGGTTTGTAGGGTTTCAGGTACGGCTACGACCGGCATGACCGGCTGGAAGGGTCACCATCACTGCCGCTCTGTCAGAGCTTGCACGGACGCGCACCGCCCCTGGACGCCCCGCGCCTTGCCACGGCCACCTGACCGGACACAGGGCTAACACGAGCCTCCCTACCGTGGACTGCCACTGCATTGTTGCGGGATCGACCACGCATTCCTCGACCGATAAGTCTGACACTCTATGAATAATTTTGTTTGGGATAATTCTATACCGTTTAATTAAACATTGGCTAGCCAATAAAATCATAGACCTTTCAGTGTACTACCCGTGGAACGTGTAGGCATAGGCCTACGGACAATTCGCGCCGCGCTTCCATTAGGAGATATCCAATTAGACATCTGGGATTATAACAAGGATTTGGACTCTTATGACTTATTGAAGAGCTTTACTATACATTTAGGCTACCAATGATTAGTACTCAAGTTGTACCGTATTTTCAATGTGTTGTGTGTTCTTGTTAAATATAATATGTTAATATTTCAGCATGGTGCACACCTGCAATTATTCTTTTGATGTATTTGGGTATTAATCCATCATTCTCTTGTAGTGTAACTTTAAGCCAATTTTCTTGGTAAATTCTAGTTATGTATTACGATAGTAATTGCCAAATATTGGTATCACTTTGACACATTTTGAAATATTTTGTGTCTCAATCAATTGAATAATAGGTTCTTAGAATTTGTCATCATTTTGAAGGTGCTAGTATACCTTGCGATATAATAAAATTGCCTTCACTTAATTACATTGTTTGGTTTTCTGATTTACCTTTTTCTTTAGTTAATTTCACTGAACCAGTAAAACTGAATTAGCATATTAAAATGCGAATTTCAATTGGATTGCTAAGTATAAAGTACGTATTGATATAAGTAAGTATTGATTGTTATGTTTAAATACACATAACAAGGAAGGTCAGATAACCCTGACTCTTATCATAATTCTGGTATCACATGATCATTACTTACAGTTAACAGTATCACAGTGGGTATTATGTATTGAATGGCAATCACTAGGCTTTTAGTCATTATGTGTATCTATATCCATTAATAATCGGATAAGCATGAATAGTCAATAGTGTACTTTCCGTGGGCTTGATTTGCCTTACTGTTGAGTCACTGTCCACCTGGGCCGTAGGATTGATTCCCCATTGTCGTCCTACAGATTCATCTACATAACTACAAATGGGGTGGCGCCCTTAAAAATATTATTAAATACCCTTGCATTCCACCAGAGCTTAGCTAGTGACATTACAGTAGGAGTAGATCTCAGTGAACTTAACCCACACCCTTCTCCACTGAACAAGTCGGGACCTATAAATTTGGGAGATGAGGCGTTACACAGTTGAAAATTGTATTTGCATTACCGATACACGTACATTGTGCAGGATGTGAAAATAGACCTTTCAATTAACGACTATTGATCTCGTCCTAGTTTACAACTTTAGGAACGTGTATAGCTCCTGATTTAACGCATACTACGCTAATGCTGATTTAATAGAATTCCTGGTACAATTAGACAGCACGATATATGGAGATAAATATTTCACTCATATTTCATTCTATAAATAAATAAACATGCCTTTTATTTCAAGCGATTATCAGATACATTTGTTTTTCATAATAACTCACGTCAACATGATACAATATATTTTAGACACTAAACTTATTTAAAACAGTTAAAAGTACAAAGTTAAAAGTATAAAACGTTCACTCCAGTGATAAGAGGTGCTTCTTTAGCTGAAGTTTAAAATGGCGACCTTTAAGCAATTTAAGGTCACAAGGGAGACCGTTGTACAACTTTGGACCTAAATGGGAAAATCCCCTTCGACCAATCTCCAACCTCACTTTATTAAAGTGAAGTTGGTCACTCTGCCGAGTGTTGCGGCAAACGATCTCAGCACGACTGCACAGCCTTTCTGCCAGGTACCGTGGCTCCCGCTGGAACAGTACATTGTTTACAAGGCAGCAAGTTGGAAGCTATGAAATATTCTATATCATCAACACCGCTGAGATCACATGCTCTACTCCAATCCACTTCAGCAGCCATTGCCAATGTTTCATTCAGATTAAATTTGGAGTAATCTCTGTACCTTATCAACTTGGCCGGAGTCTTCTCTTGTTCGAATCTTAAGTCACAATATATGAGTCTGTGGTCTGTTATTCTCAATCCTCGATGATCAATAATACTTGATGTGTCTATAACTCCACACCTTTCTACTTTGGTAGCTTTGTCAGCAATCAGATGATCAATCAATGTTTCTGAAGTGCTTGTTACTCTAGTCGGCTCACTGATGTGCTGTACAACGTTGTGAGACTTAATCAGACGACGAAGGTAGCCAGCAGCACTGCAGGTATTGGACATCAGATCAACGTTGATGTCACCCAAACAGACGACAGAGTTAACCTCAACAGCCATGTCCACAAAAGAAGACTGGAACAGAGATTTTAGGCAAGTGTAGTTCACATCAGGCGGTCTGTAGACGATGGCAACCCCTAGTTTACACTCTCTCATTCTGACAATAAGCGAAATGTGTTCAATACTAGGGTCAACTTCGGCCAGCTCGACTCGCTCAAATCTAAGACAGTCCTTGATGTAAACGGCAACGCCACCACCAGGCTGCAGACTGCGGTCAGCTCTCAAAAAAGTATAACCCGGCATCTCGTAACTGAGAGAAGGAGTATAAGGGTCAAGCCATGTCTCAGTGACACCAATTACCTCAAAATCGAAATCTTGCACAAGGGCATGGAGTTCATCAAATCCAGTGTTGAGGGAGCGCATATTGACATGAGCCAATCTAAAATTGCTCCCTCTTACTGCCCGTTTCCCGGAATCGGAGGTGTCTGTGAGTTGGAGATTGAGCTTAGGGGGTATACTGCAGCAGAATGCTCAGTCTCGAGCCTGAGACCAAAGTCCATCACAGCCAACGGCGCCACAACTCTCCTGTTTAGGTGTCTGCCATCCCGGCCAAGATCTCGCCTCGCAACCCAACAGTTCGCCTCCACAAATGTGACACCAAAGTTATTTCATTATTATTTCAACATTATTTCAAGCTGACTGTTAAAATCAGAAAGAGCTTTGTAGCCAATATCTGATCGAATGATCTATATCTATATAGGGTCTGTTCAATAAGTATAGTCTTGAAAACCTTTGACGTCACTTCTTAAACCGCCTCTATGGAGTGGAACCGATGTCCTTTGAGCCCCTTTTTATTGTCGGAAACAAGAAAAAGACTGGACCACCCACGATTCATCGCCAGCAATAACGCTGTGAAGAAAATATTTATCTTCCTGGATGCAGTCCAAATTTTCTTACGGAATTTTCACCCGCGACAGTGTTTGTTCCTTATCTAAAGACTTTCGCGCACACTTTTCTCATCGCGATTCTCTGTTACAATAGTTTTAAAGGTTTCGACAGAAAGGCCGGTCTCCTCACTAATAAGGGCGATGAACGCCTGCCAGAGTCCAATATTGTTTTCACTTTGGCCACTTGAGCATCGATTCTAATGCCCGTCAGGTGTCCGATGCGGTGATCGAGACCGACAAGCTCCCTTGCCTTCCTCAAACATTTTGTGCCACTCATAAACTCTTGAGTAGCTTAAGGCATCATCCCCATTTTCCCGAGTTTCACGAGCACAACGTTGCTCGACGGTCTGCGCCATGCTAGCACGATGACACCTTAAAAAATCACACGTCACAAAAATGCACCTCCGGTTTCAAAGCATGCTTGCAGGTGACTGGATTAAAGTGGGTCTGAATAATGGGAAACACTTCTGCCAAGGCCGACTGGTCGGATCCCCCTTCAAAGCTCTAGGATACAGCGAACCAGAACCGATACTTATTGAACAGACCCTGTATCTTACGGGTCAGAATTCAGTCGTAGAATTATGAGTCATTTATTTAGTAGTGTCTCATTTTTAAAGTATATTTAAGACATATCCTAACGCTGCTCATTTTTTAAATATTTTTTTGGTTATCCTAAAAATATTCCCAAACTTGTTCGTACTTCATCGTTTATCAACATACTTTAAAGCTAGAGGTGTATCATAGTTAGACACATTGACTGCAGTGGACACACATTAATACTATACTGGTTGTCCTAAAGACGGTACATGACTAGAATCGCAGTGAAAGTGTTAACAACGTACTGTATTCTGTAAGTAGAGATAAATAATAGTTAGACACATTGACTGCAGTGGACACACATTAATACTATACTGGTTGTCCTAAAGACGGTACATGACTAGAGTCGCACTGAAAGTGTTAACAACGTATCTGTAAGTAGAGATGAACAATAGTTTCACAAATTGACTACGGTAGACGCACATAAGTACTATACTGGTTTTCCTAAATTCGGTATATGATAAAACATTCAGTGCCGTTGTTTATGTACAGAAAGTGTAATATCCTACTACTATTATTACTTTAAATAAATGGTTAAACTTAATTTGTATTCTGATTATAGTTAGAAATAATAAATAACTCAGTATGATATAAATGTGAACTTTAATGATGATAAATTAATTGACATACAAGTTTGAATTTTGAAACAGGATGGAGGATACAATAATGGTAAATTTTTAAATACAATTCTTAATTTTTAGGGCAGGGTGGTCGTGCTGGCTTAATGAAATAGAAATATTGTGTATTTTTTTATATAAAAGAAGATATTGTAATTTTGAAAAATAATTGTTGTTAAATTTTAATTATATTAATTTTGAATTATTAGCCAAATCGAATGTTCCTGGGTTTTATGTTCTTCCAATGAATCACTATTAAACTTAAAAGGAATTTTCTCACCCAATGTCTGTCTTCTGCTTTTTTGTACTTCAGTGATAATAAGAGTTTAATAAAGTAACCTTTCAAATACTGCTGAATAAATGTAACCAGTTTCTTTATATAAATAATCTTGCTTCACTTCTTCCAGATCCCTCTCTCCTCTCCACCTTTCAAAAATCTGCTCTCTTCACTCTTCAACAATCATCCCTGCACACTGTATCATTGACTTTAGTTCACTTTATAACTTTTGAATTTTATATATAATAAGGTGAATTTTGATTAATTTTGATATATTTAATTTTGTATTTATTATTGTTTGTATTAAAATTTGAGACAATTTATAAATAATTAAACCTTAATTATTATTACTAAGAAATTTCTAAATTAAATTAGGCCTAAGTATTGAAATGAATGTGAGATGGGCGTATGAAATGAGTCATTACAAAAGTATATACATTACAAAAAGCATTTTTGTGAATTAATAATATCTTTCAAATAAAACATCTCCCATAATACTATGGTTAAGATAAAAAAGTTAAATTTTTAATAGTTTAACATTCTTCTACTAGGTTAAATCTCAAGGTCTTTCACCACATTATAAAAAAACATTTGTTTAATATAGAGGGAAGACTGCATGAGGGGCTAGCGCCTACAACGTAGTTGCTGAAAGGCCACACAAAGCATGCCTTACTTTTTCTGTTAGAATGCATATATTTAGTTTTGTTTTTGTAAAAAACTAGTCTAGCCTATATTTCCAAGTTTCATATTTAAAGACCTAGAAGACAGTTTTTAACGAACGTCAAACAAAACTTTAAATGAACCCAATAATGATTGGAATTAAATGGGAAAACTAAATTACAACACCGGGGGGGGGGGCAGGAAATCGCGTCGCTAATAACTATGAGTTTTCCCGATCAGATTGACGTCAATTTTAACTCTATTTACCGAAATGTATTGGCTTATTTAGATATTTTTCAATAATTGCATTATGAATTATTAAAAACTATATTTATAAATATATTTTTATTTCAAAATATTACTTTTCCTATACTATATATTTAATACAATTTACTGAAAAATAATATTACTAATGGTATTTTATTTAACAGAGAATGAAAAAAGTCTTGTTGTACAGACTTTTAGTTATGTGACTTTGTTAAAACAGAGCCCATCAAGCAGACACTTTACTTTTAGTCTTTTTATACCAAAAAATCAATATTTATATTTTGGTAAATAGGCCTGTTTTTGAGTTTTTTACAATATACCGTACAAAAATTTAAGAATAGTAACTTATTGTTCGCAATTTATGAAATAAATACTCAAAAGTATAAAATTCACATGAATCAATTTTTGTGAGTCTGTACACTAGAGCACTATAGCAGGATGTATTTCAAGAGTTTAAGAACTTCGGATTGATGCCGAATATGTATATAAACTCACCGTACAAAAATAAAACTTTCCTTAAACTATGAACTGGCCAAATAAGCAGAGAACACTTACCTAACAGCGATTCAGGGTTAAAGTTCACAAGTTCAGTTAATAGCCGTTATAACGAGGGGAGCCAGAACGATCAGGGCATATTAACCTCGGGGTTGAGCAAACTGTATATATATATTTATGAAACCAAACTCTGTTGTTTGGCAACGTGCTTCTCCGGTAACTGCTTGCTCAGTTATATATTAGAGCCAGAATGATCAGTGGCTATTAACCACGGGGTAGAGCGAACTGTTTTGATTTATGAAACCCAGACCCTGTTGTTTGGCAACGTGCTTCTCTGGTAACTAATGCTCAATTATATATTAGAGCCAGAACGATCAGTGAGTATTAACCACAGGTTTGAGAACCTGTTTTGATTTATGAAACCCAAACCCTGTTGTTTGGCAACGTGCTTCTCTGGTAACTAATGCTCAGTTATATATTAGAGCCAGAATGATCAGTGGCTATTAACCACATGTTTGAGAACCTGTTTTGATTTATGAAACCCAAAACCCTGTTGTTTGGCAACGTGCTTCTCCGGTAACTAATGCTCAGTGTATATAATGATATAATGATATAATGAAGTTTATTCCACAATAATTCAAATTTACATGAAATTGCAATAATGGAATAATACTAACCACTGTTACCAGTAATTGTGGCTAGTTAACAAATTTTCAATACATAATAAATATAACATATTTGAGTTCAGTTCAGTATACTGTACAATTAAGGTTGACGTGCAGCTTTGCAGTGTTTGTGGCGTGTCTTGATGTGGGGGAGGCGAACAATACATAATATAAGATAAGATAAGACAGTTACAATTTTTTACAATGAGCCTAGACTTGTTTGCAATGGATACACCGTTTAAAACTACGATTACAGAGTTATTTTATTTTATATATAAAAGTACACAGTTTAATATTTAATACAAATACAAAGGCAAACAGATACAATACTCTAATAATACTATAATACTTAATTAATCATACGTAAAATTTTAATCATACGTATAATTTTAACAAATATTTTCCTGTAAACAAGTAAGTTCTTTTTTTATCTAAAAGCCATATTTTTTAGTTTTTTTACAAAAAAGGATTATATTTTCTATTTCTTTAATTTCAGTAGGCAACTTGTTAAAATACTTCGGTCCCAGATATAAGAATGATTGTTTTATTATAAACTTGTTTACGTTTGGTAACATGAATAGTCTGAGTTTATTACTACGCATATTATAGTGGTTCCTTGAGAACCCTCTGTTGCCACTTCTGCTATAAAAAAGTCGTAATGTTTTAAAAGTGAACAAATGTTGTATAGGGAGGATGTTAAGGTTTTGGTAAAGAGGAAAACGAAGATACTAATGTGGACTTTTTTAGAATAATGCGTTAAAAACATATTCTGTGTTCTTCTCAAGTTGTCGATAACTGTCTTTGACCCACCTGCCCAACAGACAATGCCATACTGCAGTCTTAGAGTGTATTAGTCCATAATACAAACTACGCAGCAAGACTACGTCACAAAAGTTTCTTAAAAAATAAAACTTACGTAAGTTATATTTTTATTTGATTATGCAAAAGGTTTCCATGTGCTTTCCATGTTGGATTTTCATCAACATTTATTCCTAGGTATTTAAAAGAGCTTACTTTTTCAATGATTGCACAGTTACAGTTCAACATATTATTACAGGTATCGTTATGGTATCTTATTGGAAAACGGAAATCGAAAGTTTTGTGATCAAAATTTATATATTTTGTTTTGTTTGTATTCAACATCATTTTATTTACTTCACACCATTGTTTAATAATATTAAGGTCGTGAGATATATGAGAATAAAGGTTGTCTTTAATTTTATCAGAGTATACAAAAGCAATATCATCCGCAAAAGCAAATATGTTGCCCCCAAAATCCCGATTCAGTAGATCATTTATGAAAATAATGAATAGATTTGCAGCCAAAACAGAGCCCTGGGGCACTCCGGCCTTAACAACCTGGGGTGAACTTAAATGATTACTTATTCGCACTTGTTGGGTGCGACCCGTGAGAAAACTTGAAAACCAATTTAATGCTACGCCTCTTATACCAATTGCCTCCATCTTTGATAATAAAGTATTATGATCCACAAAATCAAAAGCTTTTTTTTGAAGTCAACAAAAAGTGCAGATGTCTTACAACTGTTATTGAAGCTGTTGTATAATAATGAAACAAAATCTATCAGCGCATCTTCGGTTGACTTGCCTTGCGTTAAAACCAAATTGCCTATGGTTTTGCCTATATATTAGAACCAGAACGATAAGTGACTATTAACCACCGGATTGAGCAAACTGTTTTGATTTATGAAACCCAAACCCTGTTGTTTGGCAATGTGCTTCTCTGGGTAACTAATGCTCAGTTATATATTAGAGCCAGAACGATCAGTGGCTATTAACCACCGTTTTGAGCAAACTGTTTTGATTTATGAAACCCCAAACCCTTTTGTTTGGCAACATGCTTCTCTGGTAACTAATGCTCAGTTATATATTAGAGCCAGAACGATCAGTGGCTATTAACCACCGTTTTGAGCAAACTGTTTTGATTTATGAAACCCAAACCCTGTTGTTTGGCAACGTGCTTCTCTGGTAACTAATGCTCAGTTATATATTAGAGCCAGAACGATCAGTGGCTATTAACCACCGTTTTGAGCAAACTGTTTTGATTTATGAAACCCAAACCCTGTTGTTTGGCAACGTGCTTCTCCGGTAACTACTGTAATGCTCAGTTATATATTAGAGCCAGAACGATCAGTGGCTATTAACCACCGTTTTGAGCAAACTGTTTTGATTTATGAAACCCAAACCCTGTTGTTTGGCAACGTGCTTCTCTGGTAACTAATGCTCAGTTATATATTAGAGCCAGAACGATCAGTGGCTATTAACCACCGTTTTGAGCAAACTGTTTTGATTTATGAAACCCAAACCCTGTTGTTTGGCAACGTGCTTCTCTGGTAACTAATGCTCAGTTATATATTAGAGCCAGAACGATCAGTGGCTATTAACCACCGGGTTGAGCAAACTGTTTTGATTTATGAAACCCAAACCCTGTTGTTTGGCAACGTGCTTCTCTGGTAACTAATGCTCAGTTATATATTAGAGTCAGAACGATCAGTGGCTATTAACCACCGGGTTGAGCAAACTGTTTTGATTTATGAAACCCAAACCCTGTTGTTTGGCAACGTGCTTCTCTGGTAACTAATGCTCAGTTATATATTAGAGCCAGAACGATCAGTGGCTATTAACCACCGTTTTCAGCAAACCTGTTTTGATTTATGAAACCCAAACCCTGTTGTTTGGCAACATGCTTCTCTGGTAACTAATGCTCAGTTATATATTAGAGCCAGAACGATCAGTGGCTATTAACCACCGTTTTGAGCAAACTGTTTTGATTTATGAAACCCAAACCCTGTTGTTTGGCAACATGCTTCTCTGGTAACTAATGCTCAGTTATATATTAGAGCCAGAACGATCAGTGGCTATTAACCACCGGGTTGAGCAAACTGTTTTGATTTATGAAACCCAAACCCTGTTGTTTGGCAACATGCTTCTCTGGTAACTAATGCTCAGTTATATATTAGAGCCAGAACGATCAGTGGCTATTAACCACCGGGTTGAGCAAACTGTTTTGATTTATGAAACCCAAACCCTGTTGTTTGGCAACATGCTTCTCTGGTAACTAATGCTCAGTTATATATTAGAGCCAGAACGATCAGTGGCTATTAACCACCGGGTTGAGCAAACTGTTTTGATTTATGAAACCCAAACCCTGTTGTTTGGCAACGTGCTTCTCTGGTAACTAATGCTCAGTTATATATTAGAGCCAGAACGATCAGTGGCTAATAACCACCTTGACCTTTTTATAAACTACGTTTAAATAGTTCCACTATAGCGACTCGTTGCATTTCAAATTATACTGTTGCAAATTGTATATTAGTTTCAAAATACTCATTTCTGCTAAAATCTCATCAATAAAGTAACTAAAATATTTTACAGAATGACTCCATCAACGTCTATTTCCAATAATGTTATTCCATTTGTATATTTGGAATCTTTAAGACGTTTTTAAGCTACACGCCACGAAACGAAGTTCTGGAAATGATCGGACAAACTAAATAACATCACGTGGTGGCAGGAACCGAAAATTTTAATTTTAATTTTATTTTACTTCCAATAAAACTTAAAATGGCTTCTTTGTTATAATATTGTTCGTCAGTAACAAACAAACAATATTCCCCGGTTTTAGTTAGCCCAAGTTATCCTTGTTTTACTAATATCTATGTTGTATTTAAATCCTTGCTGCTGATTGATTATTTCCTTCTAGATCATCTATTATTATACTTGTAATATATGAGTATTTCTCAAACTGTATTCCAATTAACACTAGTTTCACTTACCATCTACGATCTTGTAGGGTATCGATCTTGTAGAGGTATTTATAACTGTAATATTATCTTTCATTTGGTATAAAATTAACTCGCAACACGAGGGCGATATTACAAATCCTCGGAACGTCAGAGAAATAAGAGCTTTGATGAATTTTAATAAGTAAAATATCATACTGTAAGTTATTGTTGGCATTTAAATCCTTTACATTTTAATAGTCCTGTCTCAATTCCAGATTAATGATCTGATATGTACAAAAATAGCAGGAACTATTTCTTTTTGTCTTTTGTTTATGTAAACTGTAATTAATTGTTTCTTGTCATTGACGTAAAAAGATTTTGTTCTTAGACAATTTGTTAAATATCTGAACTAAAAAATGATCTTGCTTTTTGAAAACCATTATGGGTACTGTAGTTTTATTTAGTTTATATTTCAGATTTTCTTGATAAGTGAAAGAAGTGATTTGGATTTTACCTATAGACGACGCGATTTAGACAAAATAATATTATACAAGATGAGAAAAAACAACACTAGAGAATTTGGAACGATTCAATCTTTTGCCTGATTCGGACGAGAGCTAAGTAGTAAGTATAGCATTATAAAAACTAAGATTAAAGCATTTTAACTGATTCCTTCGTTGGATACAGTTTCTTGAAATAACTTCATTATGCACCACTGAATTTATCTTTCTGACACAGATACCATTGAAATTTACAACAATAACTAAATGAAGCTTGTACACGTCAAAACTACTAGAATTTTAAGTTTATTATAGAATTTTATTTTGTTGACACTAAATAATATTTTATTATATTACTCGAAATAAAAAGGATTTAAACTAGTAAAATAATTTATTATCCAAACTACTCGTATAGTGGCCAAACTTTTCAAACTTTAAAACAGTGATGGCTCTGTGAAATACCGTTGGGTGAATGCTACGTTACTGTTATTAGTTATTTAAATAATTCATTAGTTAAGTGTTACACGATAAAAAATAAAAAACAACTTATAAATATATAGATACAGTATAGCCTATGGGTATAAAGTATTGAGCTTAATTTTAATATATTCAACTTGTATTTTGATTATGTTGCTTGACTGATCCCTCTGTTAGATTAGGGTCATCGTTAGCGAAGTTTGCAGATCATCTCGAGAATGGTTTGAGAACTTAAGTTTTGCATAAACCTTCATTTTTAATAAGCATGATCGAGAATCACCAATTGACTTACTAAAACTTAACTATACCTAAATCACGTATTTAAGTTAATACTAACATTCATACAAATAATTCAACATTTCGGTATTATTTGACAAATAATACGTGAAAAGTATTCCAGCTTTATATTTTCCCTGTATTTATATTAATAAGTGCTAAAGGCCAAAGTAGCATAAAATGTGTAATATAATAAATAAACACTTTGAAAACCTCAATAAAAAAAATTAAAATGTCCATGTGATTTCTGACTAATAAGGAATTCATACAACATCTTTAATATATATTATAGTAGGACACACCCGCGGCTCCACCCTCAAGGCTATGTTACATTCCGTGTATTTGTTTAAATAGCTCCCACGATTTAAGTAACACAAACTATTTTAGATCAATGTTGATGAACTCCAAAGTCGAAGTTCATAGTTTTCTTAGTGAAATCACTTGTGATGTAACATGATAGGGTCATATGATCTTGAAGTAGAACTAGTCATATATCGCTATTCATATAGTCAGGTACCGATTTTAGAGTGTTCATGATTAATATGACCAGAAGTTAAGCAAAAGTGTGAGTAATGCTTATTTCAAGTTTTGTACTTCTAGATCAAATAAGTATGTTCCAATGAAAAATTTGAGTTTGTTATTTTGCCCTGAAAAACAATTTAAACAGTCCTTATAATTTGGTAATGAAGTTGGATTCACTACAGTATAGTTTTCTAAATTGTATAGATACAGATATTGTTATTAAAGATTTAAAAAAATAACTGACAATAATAATACTAACATATTTTAATACTTAAATGTTGACACTTTCCATCAATATGTAAAGATAGTACATGGTAGAGTAAAGCTCTTGCTTCCCAATCCATGTTCGCTATCTCATACTATTTCCTCGGTTCAGTCTAGGAATTATATCAGTTTTAATATACCTAATCAGTATTGTTTACCTCACCAGTGATAAATGGATGCGACGTCACATCGAAAATTTTCTGTCATAAAAACTGGATTTAGTGTCTCGTATATTGCTCTTTGACCCAGAAATAAATGAATAGGTTTGCCTTTTTCCACTATTGAAATAAGAATTATTTTAAATAAGAAGCATTATATAGAGTTGTTATGCTATCACTTTAGAAATGTAAAGAAATCGAAGATATTGTTTAAATACAATTACAATTACATATATGCTCGTTTCAATCATAATACACTTTTCACACATAACAGTTGAATACATTTAACTGGCTCTTCACATAACGCAACTTGAGATACCTAGATGGGAGTTTTGCTGCTTTAATAGATGAGCAGGGCATAGCCCGGAAGCATTTACGAAACAAGAATAGGGAGCTTAGGAATTTTCATGTAGAACTTTAGTACAATCAGTTCAATAGATCACGAAAGTTGAAGTAAAACAAACAAACAAAGGCACTTCCTTATTTATAATATTAGTAGGACTCATAATTTGTAATGTACTTATATCAATAACTGAAAAACTCAGAACGGATATAGTTTTCCATCCAGTAAACTGTGGCTATTTAGAGTAAAAGAGTCAGTAACACTAGTCACGCACTGATTTTATGCCCAAGATGTACAATCAGCCGTACATTCCCTGCGATAGTGTTACTAATCACCCCGTTAACACAATCGCTTCCACTTCATCTTCTCGGGTTGTCTTCATTTGGACAGTTCGTCTTTCTTCTTAGATAAACTGGATTGTTAATACAGTAACACTAAAGTCAAGCAGTGATTTTATGCCCAAGTTGTACAGTTGACTTCATTTTATCAATGCGTTGTTCACACTATAATGTTAAAACTTATTTGATATATTTGTCTACGTTGTAACATCTCTATTAGTTTTTTTTAAATATTAATGGTTGTGACTTTATACGTATTTAGTATTATTAACACAATTTATTATTACTTTTAAGAAATTACAATAAAATACAATAATTACTTTTAATTTTACAGGATAAATTATAATATGATTAGCCCATATGGTTTGTAACATATAATTAATTGAACTATGTTATAACTATGTCTAAGCTCTTGATTATAATGAATACGTATCGTATTAGGCAATTAAATAAAAAGTATCACAGAATTATTAAAATATTTCATATTTAAAAATACTGTTTATTTCTTAAAGTTTTACAACATAATAAGATTCTTTGTTTAAACTTGTTATTGTCAATGGAATGTTTGAAAGCGTAACAAGATATTGGACAATTCCCGTTATTTGTTGCAAAAAGTAAAAAACAACGTGCCGAGGATTGAAAGCTATCCGTTTCCTCAGCTTTTTTTTTGGGGGAGGGGGGTTAGTAATACCATCAAAAATAAAAAAATTAAGGGTAAGAAAAGGGTTCAAGCATACCCGAAAGCTGCTTTGGGTCCAGTTTAGGCGTTATATGATATATATATATATATATATATATATATATATATATATATATATATATATAATATAATATATATATAATATATATATATATATATATATATATATATATATATATATATATATATATATATATATATATATATATATATATAATATCCATATAATACAGAGAATTGTTTCTTTTGTAATGAACTATGAACTTTTAAATAAATAATGCTATAATTCCTTTTCTACTTCAAAATAACACAGTCTGAATTGTTCATGCTTGTTCATGTGATAAGTTGCCTCCTATAATATAATATGTAAGATATGCCTCAAAAACCCTTAACTTTATCTTATTAGAGATAGATGACGACTTCCTCATATTTATAGACTTGCGACGTCATTTATTACCTTAAAAATATAAATATTTACGCAAAAATAAAATACATCCCAAGTGTAAGCGTATCTTCAGCTTTAATGCAGTTTACATGCTAAAATAATGGAAGGTCACATAATACGTGCTTATTATATTATGTAGTTAATACAGTTATATAAGTTTTGGACCTTATATCATGTTACATAACGTATAACTGTAAATAAATATATAAAAATAAAATAAATAAAAAAGAAAAGTAATAAAATAGATGATAATATAAATCATTATGCTTCTACAGAACTAATAATATATTTTTCTAGAGAAATAATTATATTTCCCTAACAAATACCTATTGTTTCCTACGAAACAAAACAACTGTGTAATAAACCTTTACGTGAACAATACCGATTGTAAAGCAAAACGGAATGTTGACAAAACGCTGTTGTGAACAGCAATTCCCAGTAACACCGCCAGTCGGAGTGCCGCAATGGTGTAATAAATGAAGCTGTAAATGTTACCGAAAACCAATTACTGTAATGTGTTTTCTCTCTCACTTGAGCCATTCCAGAAGCTTTACACGGTTATCATACCAACTTTGAAATTGAATATTTTCATTAAATTACATTGAATACGTTCATTTTTAATTTAGTCGTTGTTTGCAATGTTTTGTAACTATATCTCAAAAGTAGTTTACTGCGATTTAAAAATTACGTTGAATGTAAATAAATATTTAAGTCATAAAAACAGTTTCAGTTATTTTTATCATTCACACCCACATTATGACTATGCAGTTTTATTTAAATTCACTTTCATACCATTATTGTAATTATATAATAATAATAGCGTTGCTGCATTTTATAGCGCTGTAAAACAATATAGACAATATCTGCAAGACAAATAACAAAAATATTAATAATGAAGAACTTGTTCAAATTTTGTAAAATGTAGGACTAGGCATAATTTTGTGAAATGTTTAGAAAAAAACTGTTAGCCAAAGAGAGAAATTCGGTGATATTGTTTGCTCGGACATTTTGGGCTGTAAATCCCGGTGAACAAAAATAGGACTTGGGCTGGTAGCAGGAGCAAAAGTGGACTGATATGAGGATCTGTATAAACAAAGTCATTGAAAAGTAGTCATTGTACATGCAAGCATTTGGACTCTTTTTGTAACATGGGTTTGACTACTTTTGTTTGAAACAACTACACTACTGTAAAATTTAATTTGGCTGATCAGAATACTGTAATACACCAAATATATAGATCTAATTGTTTGCGTGGCTTATGCAACATGAAACATTTGTAACGTGAGCTTGTGTTTAGTGTAAAAGAAAATGTATTAGGATACATGAACAAGGAAAAGTTTTGAATGACCAACATGTGTTTTAAGAGCTGAAAACAAAGTAAACTCTTCTCGGCACATTGAGTGACTCAAGATCATACCAAGAAGTGCATTAGTTGTGGGCGTTCCATATAGGAAGTAATTAATTCCATCATGAAGCAAATACATGTAATTACCATTGTATGATTTTACTTGGTTGAGAAAACCCTGCTTAAAACGCATAGAAATCTCAATATCTCACAATATCAATACGATTAGTATTATTCAAATTTAATCACAAACTTTATATGCATAAAGGGAAAATTTGTTTACTGAGGTAGACAAAAATTATATGTTATAACTCGATGAATCATAACACTGTACAATACCTTTTCCTCCGAAACCCAAGATCCCGCCATTTATAAAAACAAGAAGCGATAAACTAGTTTAGGTAACGTTAATGTTTTTAAATACCTGAATTTATGAAAAACTCATCCGATCAAAGAAATTGTTTTACATTATCCTATTTGTGTTCCAGAGTAAATTTTAGTTTGTAATATGACAGATATTTGTACGGAGATAGAATATTTTCAATGATGATTCGAGAAGAGCAATCGATAATTAAAAAGGCGGTAAAGCCAGTTTTTGGATTAAGGGACAATCAATTACCTCTAGCATAAAATACTTTCACATGAAACATTTACAATCTATTACTAGCCAATCGATACTGTATGTACAATATTATAAACCCTATTACTTGACTATCGGCAAATAGTATTGTTTGAAAAGAAAATTATACAAGTTTCATAAAACTAAACTCAATTTAAGTTATGTTGGACATCAAGAATATTGCATTAGCCCATAGATTCTCTTACCACACTAGAAATAAATGTTCTCCTATCTCCAAAATTACAGTGACAGTTTAAAACTACTTTTTATTAATATACGATATTATTACCTTATAAGAACATTAGCAATATATAGCGCAATAACGGTGATATAGGTTATTTTCAAATTTTTTCATTAGTTTTATTAATAATGAAAAACATATCTTCTATTACAGCTTCATAAAAAAATCCAAATTTAATTCTCATAGTTTTTATTGTGTGGCCTAGTTAAACACGTCTGTATGTGTTAATAGAGACCAAATATGTTATTCTATCTCCAAACCTTTGATGGAAGGATGACGTGAACGCTGCATAAAAATTGGAATTTAAACTCATTTCAATCTGAAACCCGTTACCATTTCCAACTAAACCCAATCATGTTGCACGCTAAACCTATTGTTGGGAATGGAAGTTATCAATGCTTAGCAAATATACATTTTGTAATGTAAAAGGATTTCTGAAATTTGCTACAGGTATATATTTTCAAAATATATTTTAATACCTTTTAAAGCTTGAATTTATTATATTCTTCTGGTATAAAAGTCCTAATGCATACAATGTAAAGAAGCACGAAACATTGACCTGTTCGTGGTAAATTTGTGCATTTCGTATGTCCATTGCAGTATTATGGTGTTTTCTCTTAATAGTCATTCTGGTTTCTAAATGTACATAAGCTTACATTGGTATTTTTCAAACATAACTTTTTATTTTTTAGCGATACTGTAGCGAGTCCGTTGCTATACTTTCTGTAGTGTCCTATTATTGTAACATACGAGGTAGAAAGTATCCAAAGTTCAAATTCATGTTACTATTGCAAATCATCCGTCGTCGATAACAAACTTTACACTATGAAAATGATTTTTATTTGAACTAGGTAGGATTTATTGTGGAGCGGCACATTAATGAATGCAGTATTCAAATGCAGCTAACTTTAAACAAGCATAATTACTCTTGAGATTACAGATTACTCATCCCTTAAGGAAAATTTATCAAGCTAAGAAAAACCTGAGAAGAAAAACTATTTCATAATCTGAACAGTTTTTATTGATTGGGGATCGATGCCTTTCTTAGACAAATTTGATTTATACATTTTTAGGAAAATCAAGTTGTGAGCTCATCGTCTACAGCGCCAAGGGGCTCTAGGGTCATAAAAATGCTATATTTTTAAATAAATTATTTCTATTAGATAATTTTAAAAACCCCAGAAAAGTGTAATTAAATAATTTTAAACATTTAACATAAATGAATGTTTCAATCTCAACCGTAACTCAAATTGAGTTTATTATTCACACAAAATTAAACTAACAAATAAATTTAACAAACTCTTTTAAAGCAAACTCTGTAACTTCTCAGACCACAGTAACGAGATATGGAATTGCAAAGGCAATCAACAGTTTAAACAGAGTTGAGATAAATTGACCCCGGGAGATGTTACCCGCCATTGTATTTTACGACAGAAATAACAGAATTGGCCCTGTACAATGTAAACTATTTTTCTTCTAACATTTTTGTTTAAAAGCCAGATTCATCTAATGCTAGTTATTATACACTCGTGTTTCTTAGACTCTACAATGTGGAAGGAACAGAATATAGAAGAATAACTTTTTCAACTTTAAAATATTGGTAGGCAATATTGGAGAAAGGTAGTATGTTACTGATTGCATGGTAATATTATATAACAAATGTACTAAGAAGGAAATATAAAAAGCTGTAATTGTTTTTAAATATATCAATAACCATGAGGTTTAGCGCAAATATCAAGGAATATAAAATTTTATTTAAATCATATTTATATAAAATCTTAACTTAATTGAATTAATTAAATAACTTATTATTAATTTTTGAGCTGCAACGGGTTCAGGATATTTGGAAGGGTTAGAATGTTATTCTTGACAACAAATGAATTGAATATCCACCGATTATTTATGACGTTCACTAATCAACTCATTATTAACTGATTGGTTATTATAGTTATAAACAATACAAAAACTATATTTTATATTTTGTTTAATAATGTAAAGTTGAGTAATCTATTAAATAGTGGTTCACTTCTTATGCAAACTCATATGAAAACTGTGGATTATTTGTAAAAATTTTATGTGATTGCCGTTATGCTATTTCGAACTTTTTATTTACATAAAATAAGAAAAAGTTCATTTTATATCCACAAGTGCGTATTAAATAAAAATGTAAATAAACAGTAATATATTTAATGCATTTAGACATGCAAAAGCAAATTGTATGAAAATAAATAAATAGATTTTGAAATATTCCTTTGATTATAACATTATTTAATATAACTATACAGGGTGCTTATAAATGCTTATTAGATATTGAATTTCCGTTGTATTTATTAGATAAAAGTTAATAGTTTTAATAATACATAACATTTACGAGAAACTCAGATACTTATACCTGTAAGATTACAAGTGTTCAATGTGAGTTATATTTAAACGGCACACATCAAGTCCATAAGACAGTTGTTCCTAAAATGTGATAAATACGTCTGGTGTAATTGTTGCAACATCTCCTTCAATCGTGTTTCTTAAGTTGGGTATATCAATTAGTAGCAGAGTCACATAGACACAATTGTTTATGAATCCCCAAAGTATAAATCACATGACGTCAGTCGGTTGAACGAGGAGGCCGTGCGAAACAAGCTCTGTCATTAAGCCCCTTGAGGCCACCAGCGGTTTAGTAGAGTGAAGTTCAACAAATCACGTACTGAGTTATGCCAATGAGGGCGAGCAAGTATTGTGGTCATCTTTTTTTCCAATTAAGGAAATAGCCATAGATATAGAGCAAGTTAAGAAATGCCTGTAACAGTTACTTTCCAAAAAATAATTCTATAAACCTTTTATATAGATATGGCACACAAAACATACATTTATGGCAGTCTCGTCGTAATTAAATCATCTCTTGAGTGAATTATGACCGCCGAAGTGAAAAGTTGATTCACCACTGAAAACGATATGACTCAGAAAATCTTATTGTCGAGCAGCATCATTTCGTTTGCTAACGGATAAGGACGTAGTTGTAAGCGTTTTTGTAAAACTTTCAAACAGTCGTTACTGGAATTGCTAATTCACGATTAGCCTTTCGAACTGATTCCTGTGGACTCCGCGTGAAACTCTCTCCCTCTCTCAAAACTCTCTTCACATACCGTTCGTCGTCCCGTACTCTTCCCTTTGCAAAAGGCAGCCATTATCACTTGGAGGTTCATAACCGAACTTTATACGGAACGCTCGTTGTTCAGTTACTACAGATTCGGTCCTCGCAAACTGCTTAACACAAATAACCTTCTGTTCACGATTCCCCATTTTTTCTAGTAACGGTTTGTGAGGAATATCGGAGGAAACATTGCGTCCACATGTATACACAGGTTATAACAATCAAAACTGTTTGAGTTGCTCTTTGATTCGATTTTTGAGTTGTAACTGTATGTTAAATGTAATAAAATGTAAAATGGTTTAAAAAGAGATATGTATTTATAAATACCCAGTGTTCTGATTTACCGATGTAATAACACTTTAAATATACATTTAGATAAGAATGTTTTTTTAAGAGAAAGGAAGTTGAGAGCTTTTAATTGGCTTCCAGCTTTCTAAATAATTAATTTAACGAAAAGGGGAGCAGAAGAAGAATCGTATATTGGCATCCGAGGAGCGCTAGTTAGAAGCTTTCAAATCAACAAAGGAGAAAATTTGGAAGAAGTTAACGCCCTTGTGAAGTGCAAATGTCTTCAACGTTCTTGCAAAGTTTTGATTGTCCCAAGTTCGTTTCGTGTTTTCACAGGCAATATACCATCTCTTGTGCATATGAGACAATACTTACTAGGTAACTTTGTTTTTGGATAGAATTAAAACAGTGGCATTGCGTGTCATATACTAATTACTTTAACATACTTTTTGAAACGGAAGAAAATTTAATCACTGGTAGTTTAATATTTAAACTTACTTATTCAGTAGCCAATTCCATCTATCTGAAACTACACGCCACATTTGAGTATGTTTGAGTATTTGTTGATCGTATCAAGCGCAAACGCCTAAGGTTCATTTTTACATTGACTTGGATTATAGGATTGGTGTGTTGACTGTGCCAATAATATTTTGCTAATTCATACGAATCGTAAAAATGAATCGTAATAAGAAAGTATATTATTCTTGTACAGCATTTGGCAGCGTGCGTTTTGCATAACTTTCGTAAATGAATAATATTAACCCAGTAACTTCAGGAAATCCTGAAAAACAAACCCAAGAAGGGCAGAATGTTATCACTTGAATCAAGCCCGACTCTCAGATAAAGTGAAGCACCAATTTCATGCCAGAGCGCATGTGCTGTGGCCATACCAGTTTACAGTAATTGTGTTCGACAATGGATTCTCAGTTTAACGAACGGCTCCGATATATGTGTGACTATCAATTACACTACGTAATAAAACAACACCCATGTAAGTTTTATTGAATTTTTAGTGATGTATTATTATTATAACTATTATGTATTAGTCTTATTAAATATATACAGTTCATTAAATACAAACATATGAACACAATGACTAATATGGAATGAAAGTGCATTGCAGAAAGAAGCTTCAGATTATAATTATATTCATAAACACTTACTTGATCTTCTGAGCCAATGTTATTATTTATCTAACTAATTGTTGTATTACAAGAACATTAATTCATGCCAAGGAGCCAATGAAGAAAACTAGTTTCCAACACCTATTCTATTTTTATCAAATTACTCCAAAATATACAGACATTTTGAATTTAAACTTTGATATTACTGAATATACATTTTAAGTTTTCGATAGTATTTCAATTAAAACAGTGCTATTCATTAAGGTGGACCTCTTACGGAAAAGTTGATGCTGCCTATGAATTTTGTATGAATACAAATGTTAAAAGTGTTTTATGTATTTCATTTGTTAAATTTACCAATTATTTGTAAATGAATAGTTTATAATGCAAATAAGTATAAATAATAATAAAAAATAAAAATTATAAATATTAGCTAAAGAAGAAAATGTAATTATTCTGTTAAGACTTGAAATATTCGAATCTTTTAACGGGTTATAATCTGCCTAGCATCGTTAAGACCTTTCACAGTGTAAATCCAATCTAATCAATGTATATGACAGAAAAAGAAATGTTTTCTAACTATAAATATTTTTCTGAATTATTAATACACACACACAAACACACACACATCTATATATATATATATTTTTTTTTAACTATATATATATATATATATATAATATTATTAACACCACTTATAGGGTTATCTATATATATATATATATATATATATATATATATATATATATATATATATATATATATATATATAATATATATATATTAATATATATATATATATTAATATAATGAAAAGTAACTAAAACCCTTTTAAAACTCTTTTTATTGACATACACGTGTTTCAGTTTTCAACCATCGTCACTGTACATTAACCTCTAAATACAGTAAATAAGTAATAAACAATTAAATATACACATGCGGACCTTTTAAACATATGTTAAATTTAAATTACACAATTTAATTTTTAATTAGTAATCTGTATCTAATATTAGAATTTTTTTAATTGGATTTGTCTTATTTTTAGATTACTATCTTTAAATGTTATAAGGATCTTTATTATAATTTAGATAGATATGTAATTCTTCTTTTGTGTTTAATTTTTACATATTACTAATTAAAAAAAGTACAACTGTGTCATTTAAATTCAACATAAATGTTTAAAAGGTCCACATGTGTATATTTAATTGTTTATTATTTATTTATTTAGAGGTTAATGTACACTGATGATGGTTAAAAATCGTAACACGTTTATGTCAATGAAAAGATTTTAAAGGGGTTTTAGTTACTTTTCATTGCACACACATATATATATATATATATATATATAATAATTATTATATATATATATATATATATAAAACTCACTAAAATCGATTTCAATGTTTTCATGTCTGTATATTTATTAACGTTTATTACTTTACTCGTACAATAGTTTTTTAAACTATAAATTTCCTCTGCAACAGTATTCTGAAAATTTTGATTACATTTCCACAATTTATTATATATTGGGCAATACTGTCATTCAGATAATAATATAACCACACAGATATTTTGATTTGTATGAAATTCGGAAGGTTGGATATTTATAAAATATTACTAGTTTACACAACAAAAACTTGTGTAAACCAACTTCAACACCAATATTAACAGTTAGCCTGAAAAAAAAAACACAGATCACCAATCTCTCATTACTTTAATAATCAGTGTATTGAAGTGGACTCTCAGCTTTTTTGTACGTCTATAATAAGATAAATCTATATATTGCCATAATTCATACTCTCTTACATGTTTTCAGTCAAAAGGTGAATGTGTATAATGAGACCTTTGTTTTTTACTGTATTTTTCTTCTTATATAAAGTTATACTGCACTCATTAATGAATATATGGGTTTTTTAAATATAAATATGAAATCCCACAAGTTTAAATTATTGTATCTTTTAATATAATAATCTGTCAAAGATAACTAGAACTAAAGATTATTGACTGTAAATCGCAACAATTCATAAAGTTTGTGTTTACATTTACATTTACAGTACATTTAAACACAGGTGATATGTAATTGACGTTCCCAGATGATATTTAATTGGATAAATTAAGAAATTACTATTCAAGTATAACTTAACGTATTTCTGTGTAGTTTTGTTAAATCAGATAACGTTAGCACTCAGATGTCTCTCTAATGGTCATGGAGCCTTTATGTCATTCATGTTTGTCAGTAGGAAACAATGCAAATCAATATTATTGAAACCGGATTCAGGAATTGAATTATGATCCTTTCCCAATATGGTGATCAAACGTTATCCTGAGCTACCTTGTAAGGAAGAATTGAAGCAAGAAGGGACTATTGAGAAATCATCAACCATGATTTAAGCCAAGATATAATTGATTTGATATCAGGCTTTACCAAGGAGAATAAAAGACTGATACCAGTACTGAGGTGGGCTTGAAGAGTTTTTACATTATGCAGGACCATATGGAGATACTACAGAGCATTGAATCCTCCTTTATGATTATCCTCATCTATATTCTTGAGTACCTTCTGTCAGTCTTTCTTGGCACCAATAAACGTTTACTTAAACGTTCATAATCATACATACGGGTATTCACAAATTAAAAATGTTACAATATAATAATAATATAAAATAACTATTCTCATACTTATTATTCATGTTGCGTATATTTATTGCAAAAAATATGACAATTCAGAATTGTATTTTACTATCGAGAGGATAACTATTTGTAATTAAGTGTAAAAGTAAATACACCATATTTCATATATTTTTATATAAGGAACGCAGTTATTAATTTTGTCGTCAATTTAAAGGATCCTTCTAATAGATAAGAATAGGAGCATCCGATCTAGAGATAGTCGCAATTGAGAATTTTGAAAGAAAAATATTCTAAATAGTTTATGTACTCTTTTATATGTTTTTCTTGTGATCAAAACCTTACACTTAACAAATTATTTCTCATTACTAGAATATATTGGCTATAGTGATATTAACATACCGATGGTTGAAGACAACGTTCACTTCCAGCTTTATTATTATTTAACATCAATTTAGTTGTGTTCCAAGGATACATGTGTAACCAAGTTATATTAACTAAGTAATTAAAAGTACTCGACCATGCCAAATGAACTACAGAAGATTATGTTAATGAAATCCCAATACGGTTCGACCAAGATTTAAATGTGATTGCTTCAAGAAATATTAATGTTGAAGGTCTCATCTGTCTTCTTAGTTGGTGGCTAAACGTTAATATACTCCAGATACATTTTTACTATTACAAAGCAATAAAAATGTGTATACATTATTATAAGATTTATATGTGGAATTATATACACTTTTTCTGAATTATATAACAATTTATTTGCACATACAATGGGAAAGTAAAAGATCTGAAGTATCTTTAACTAAGTATTATCCTATATTTTTTGTACATTACTTTTGGAACATACTAGATTATATCACCTAACCTGAACCTTTATTGGTTAAGCGTTATCGTAGCCTACTAATCGGGGGCCTGAACAAATTTTAATCCTATCTGAATACCGGTTAATCCGACCACACGAAATCTCTAACATGAAAATTTGCACTTCCGTCTGTCTATTTGCCTATTTATCTATTTGACCGCACCAAACCTCGAAAATAAAGTAATACATATACTTGAAATTGTGCATGCAATTATGGTGCATGTAGTTCAATGGGGTTTGGCTGAGCGTTAGCGAATTTTTTGCATTGGTCTTACGGGTAGCCGTAATGATGGTGAGACAATTTAAGTATCTAAACAACATAAAGTAATTTACTCAAAATTCAATTATTTTAAAATTTGACGTTATGTGTATATTTTTTATGTTTCTTACATACTTATATATATTAACTTATATATATATATATATATATATATATATATATATATATATATATACACAACGTGCCGTAGTGGAATTTTTGGCAAATTCTTAACAAGTCCATGATGTTAGATTCCTGCTAAATTTTTAGTCGAATTTATATTTGTTCATGAGTTTTATTAAACTGAAGCAAACAGTGTAATATTTAGGGAAGTATATTGCAGTGTAGGATCATGCAAACAAATTTATTTACGTAAAACAGCTACTCCCATGATACAGTTGAAGATCAGTAGGGAACAATCTAAGTACTTGATTCTGCCCAAATGCCAGTACTTAGTATCACTTTTGGAAAATGTTTTTTACAATTAGAGTCAGTGCAGAATGAATGGAATAGGTAGAGAAATTATAAAGATTAATTAGTTATAAACACAATGTCAACCTTCACTAACTCAGAGACAAATCGTCTCCTAATGACAAGGGACGAGCCTATTGAAAAACTGTCGGAAGAGTTTACCTACGATATATTATTATAGATAAAATTCTACTTACTAGTATATTTTCTTTAAAATAATAATACGTAGAATTTTTATTCTAAGAGTATCTGTCCATAAAAGAAAATGGTATATTAAAAAGTAAAATTAAATAGTACTCACACTGTACATAAATTTTAATGGCCATAAAAATATGTTATCATCTCCATCTTTTATGATTTACTTGATAAGATAACTTATATCAAAGTTTACCTTGGTTTCTGCAATCATGGAAAGTTTTTAAAGAAACTACGAGATTCAATCCAAGTGCAAAGTTTGGTTGCCAAGTAATTTCGCACCTGGATCAGCTCAGCGATTTTACAGATTCTGACAAATATTGACTGCCTAGAAATTGTTTTATATATTAATAAGAAAATTTTATATAAACCAATTATTATTCGGTTATGTCGGTGTTAATTTTACTTATGAAGTGATGAGTCATTATGAAATTTGCAAAATATAACAATAATTTTAATTGAATGAATAAACTTTAAACTTGTAATTTTTCGATAAATTACATTAAATTAGATTTTCATGTGTCTTATTAGACTAGATCAATGATCGATTATTTTATACACTATCTTATAAGATTTAAAATTGATAGGGAGATGGTTTGTGGTCAAGCGGAGTAAAACTCAGAGTTAATATTAGTAAGGTAGAGATACAATGGTGAAGCAAATTCACCATCGATGTTCAGCGGATCAACATATATTCATAACTGCTATCACTCAAAATCAAGTCCTTCCACTTCTTACAATAATCGCGCCTACCTCAACTTGATCTAGAAACTAAGTAACGCTGGTGCAAACGTTCGTGTTAAGTGACCCAGCGGCCTCACAAAGAAAGGATAAAATAAAGAAAATCACTAGTTAGCTTGAAATCGTGTCTAACTCAACTTGAGGTCGAAACTAAGTAACAATAGTGCTGCGACCCAGCGGCCTCGCAAAGAAAGCCTAAACTAAGTTAAAAAAACGAGCACTAGTTCGCTCGAAACCGTACCTAGCTCGTCTTCAATTCGAAACTAAGGAACGCTAGTGCAATTTACTAAAAAAAACCAGTGACCTCGAAAAGAAACACGTTGCCCGAAACTCCTATGAATGAAAGTAACAGAATACAGAGATTGGCGGGAGAAATTTAGTTCGTTCTAGCTAATTAGGTTTAGTAAAGCATATATAGTAGTTTACTAGTAGTAAACCATAAGCGTGATACTATGGCAAATATATTCTTTACATTTGTAATTAATGTTCATATTACAGTAACTACCTATATTTTATGAATCAAACTAAAAATATTGGGAATATTGTATTATTGTTGTGAGTAATATTAGAGCTAGTTTAATACTTTTCTTTAGTGTACAGGTGTTTATTTTACTTATCGCTAGATAGCGTAACATTATTTTAAAATGCAACAGATTTTATCACTGGAAGCATTATGTTCTCATATACTGTCACATAATAAAATATATAGCGTAAGGAAAATCACTAAGGCTACATGTATAATATAAGTCTATAGCTACGGGTGTTAGTATGTTACATATTAACATTTAATTTTGCTGTATTCAGTTTGTTTTAAAAGTACATGAATCTGTGAACTCCTCGTTGCCATCATGGCTATCCTTAATACCTATGTGAGGGTGTGTTCACTAACGCTTAGCTAAATCCTATCGTGTGACGAAATGCACCGTCATCGAACTCGATGGACAGGTCTACCGACAGGCAGAAATAAAAATTTGACAGATCCATAATAGGCTTCGTTAACTCTCAGCCAATCATATCCGGAAAGTAATGACCACTAGTTATTACGATGTTACTACGTATAAGTCAAGATGTCTTTAATATCATCTTATTCAGAAAGATTAGAAGAGTGGTATTATCCACATTGTATACCATCTCCTTGTAATAACCTACCCAACATCCTCAAAGATTAAAAATAACTGACCTCAATTTCAAAGATTCAAAATTGAACATCTCCAGTATACGTTTATTTGCACACCATTCGTATTAAGGAAATATCATTCTGAATAATATATTCCCTTTCTTCAAGAAGTTAAGGCCGGAGAGTATAACACAAGATAGAACTCCGGTTGATGTAGGAGCTACAGAGGGTATCGCTAGTTGATACGATATGCAGGATTAGCTGCAGGTACTATAGTGGATTGTTATCTTCTTCAGCTTAACTTAATCTATATTTCTAAATATTTTCTGCTTTTCTTTCTCTCTTTGGGTACACTAGTTGTTCATATATGTACTATTTTTAAACATTTAATGCCAGAATATTAACAGGAACAAATACACAACTTAGTAAGAAAATTTGAGACGAACTATTCCTAATTTAGTCTCATCAATTGTTTTGGAAATATCTTATATGAGTAATATTGAAGTATTTTTGATAATATTGCATTGTTCTAGTAATCTATATGATTTTATAAAGATTAATTTCATTCGGACATTGACTTTCATAGTGGATTTTGAACTCATAATTGCTAAGGGATTATTTAAAACAACAAAGTAGAATTATTGAATTATCCTTCTAAAAGTAAATGTCCCTACTTTAATCATAATCCTAATTGTTTGGTTATAAAACGCCACCGTAGAAAAGGTAAACTTCTGTATCAGGTTTCATAACCACTTGCAAAGTTGTCAAAGGCAAAGTTTTAGTGGGAACGATGTTATTTGCTAATTTTAATGAGTTCCAAGTTTGGATTCTAAGATACATTTTGTGTTCAATGCCACACCGCTGGTAATTCATCTTTTAATTCTTTCTATTTACGTATTATGTACAAAGAAATAATAAGTTATACTTTCTATAAGTAAGTAATTATTAGTAAGACCTTCCCTTACTAATAATGCAACTAATTATTCATTTACTTTGCTAAAAGCTTGATCATAATACGGTGTGTTTCTCACAGTTAAATAAAACTAGTTTTACTGGCTCTATATAAATATAAATGTAAATTAAACAATAATAAATGATAGTATGTAATGAATAATTTTACTAGTTTGACAAATATTTATTTTTTTACCACCAACACATCTCTCTTAGTTAATTTGTGTCTGGTTTCCTATATAAGACCTTTGTATCATACCATAGAACAATAATACAGAGTTTTCTAGCAATTACAGTTACATATCTAAAAGTTGCTATGAAACATCTCACCAATCATGAAAGCATAATTACCTTATCGGAGGCAACTAGAAACCCAGCATAGATTAAAGAGGAAAGCTAGAATACTGATCTATGAAATTAAATTGTACCCTTAATTCCTTCTAGGGAGTTTTTGCCATTCATTTAGCTTTAACAGGTAACGCCACATTTAAATTGAAATATATTACTAGATGTGACGAACCTAGAGTAATAGGAAAGTTTAGAACGTATTTTTCTTAGAATTAGACATATGGATAAGAGTGATTTATTTCATTGACTACTATTTCAGACAAATGTATCCCTTGATTAAATTAGGCACACAACTGTAATATAAACAAAGGTAGTGCTACGAAAACTTTTAATATATTTGATTTTTAAGTATAGTATCTTAGTTGGATGTATGTGAAATATATGTTTATGGGGATGTGGTTTAGGACAGAGTGGTATTTATATAATTAACCATGACAAATCTCATTCATGGCTAAAGAAGCTTACTAACCTATTCAGGGTTTTAACTATTGCCTACATGAGATGCTGTTTAACATGACGAGGAGCAGGAATATTGAATAAGTCAGCGTTTACGGGTTGAATTAAATAAACTACTCAATTGTAATGAATAACATATTATTTTCAAACAAAATAACACTAATAATCGGTGTTATAAAAATTCCAGGTGAAAATACCTGAACTTCTACATCTGAATTCCTAATTCCAATACAGAATACAAATATTAGGATCGGATTAATAGAAAATAATACACATTATAGAATAAAAATATACAAAATTCAAATACCGGTGAAATTGTTAGTAACCAAATACGAAACTAATTAATAAAAATTAACTTTTAGTTTGAGAGAATAAACACTGTTCAAAAGTATACACACAATGTATTACAAGGCGGAGGCGACAAGATACAAAATTAAATGAACTATTAATGATAGTTTATTTAATACATACACAATAAGACAATTTTATAAAGATTTATGGTGAGAAAAAATGCCGCTATTTACAGCTAGTTTATAAAATTGATTTACGTAGAACAAGGACTATGTATCACATGGTAAAACGATTACTTTGCTGCCCAGGCAGATTGCATTAACTTGAGATTCACAATTTCATGGAACCTGTTGTATACACAAAGAAGTAGTATAATGCTATTTACTATTTAGTGGCAAACACGACAGTATTTTTGTATTATATCTATATACAGCAACTATCGATACTAATCTATCGTATTGGCTAATGGAAGAGCCGATGGCAGAACTATCTCAGGCCTTGAACTGTGTATCTGTGTGAGAGGTGACGGAGGTTCATATACTTGTCTGTGACCGTTGCACTTGTTATCGGTACGTTAGGCGTTTCACTGTACCTGACTCTCAAACATTTTCTGATTTACAAAATCTTCGCACAGACCAATGTTCTCCTCATTTACGGGTAGAATAAGCTGAAAGGGTAATTTTTCTCTCTTTTTATAACAATATTGATATGATATAATGTAAGAAACGTTTTTGCCTTTTCTTGTTGTTGCAGAAAAACTCTTATAAGACATTAATTGTAAGGAATGCAATAACATGTAAGGCTGATAAAATAGATAACTTTTGTATTAGTACCAAAATGTATACGTTTTCATACATTTGGCATCGGCATCTAACATTGTATAGTAATGGCTGTAAACAACTTTCATTGTATAAAAATGATTACAATTGTTACATATTATATTGTCGGTTTTAGTGGTATTTGGCCTTCATTTAAAAAACAATTGAAATGTTTGCAAATATTATATTTTCTTTTTCTGTAATGAATTTGTGAGTTATTATTGGAACTAGTTCAGGATTACTAAAACAATAACGATACTACGTTTTAAAACAAAGTGGGACTGTTCATTTCATAAGCAATATCTCTATGTTCTTCTCTAAAACCAAGGAAGAAACCACAATTTAGTAAGAGTGGACAGACTGGAAGTAGGTAACCCTAATACTCCCCAGAGTAGCTTTATGTTGAAGTACTGACAGATGGTGTAGAGATTGTCTACATTAAAACATGAGTCAAACTGTAACCGTTTCCAAGCATATATTTTAGTGTATATTTTCAACACTAAAATATACTTCAACACCGTTTTAGCATATATTTTCAACAGAAATGTGATACAAAAAGACTGTTCCAACAAACGATGTCCAATTTCAATAAAAATCAATCTTTTTAAAAATATATTAAGATCAATCAAATAACTCGGAAATTTTCACACAGAAATGGCCTGGTACAAGAATCTATCGCTACTTTAAATTATTTGAAAATGTGGCATTTATGGATGGATTGTCTTATCTTTACTGCAATATTTTGTTTAGTATTTTAAGGGCTCCATCTGCTATCGGTTTTAAGTGACGACGATTCCCTGAAAGAGACCAATGCCTACAATATCTGCAACTCAACTCTCAACTGGTGAGCGGGATTTTGGAGGGGGAGTTTTGGAGTTAAGGGTTGGGAAGGGGAGGGTTTGTTAAATTTAATAAACAACTCTTAAAAGCAATCATAAATTTGAGTTAAGTGTTTAGTTCAAAATATGTTTTTAAATTCCTTTGTACTATGATATTGTTATTACAATACTGACAATCCTTGGAAGCGACAAGCAGGAAGTTGATATCGAGCTGTAAATAATTAAGAAACTTATTTGGATACCAACATTATCAACTCCAGAGAATCTTATTAAACTAGTGGATTTTTTAAAACTAATTCTTACAAACATTTGATTATTTGATTTTAAATTACATTGTTCAAATAGCATTCAGTGCGCAATTTTGAACATTGATAAACTATTACTTTTATCTATTATCTTTTCATGTCTATTACGTGATAACCTATACATGTATTATGATGCATTTTACCTGAGGATTAAATTGAATGATTAATTTGAATGATTGAATTTGCTGTATATTTTAGGCTGACACTGGCATGTCTATTGTTATAACATACAGCCGCATGCCTAATAACATGAAAGTGAACAACTGATAACGATAAGTTGAAAAAGCACTAACATTATTAATTTAATAATGCCCATAGAAACAGAAGTAACACGATGGTCAATACTTATTTATGACGTTAAAATATTTGTTTTGTATTAATAAATTAAATTATTATATTGTATGTCTTGTTATAAAATATCTTATATTGTTTTTATTTTGTACTTGTTTTGCAAAATTATCTAACGCTAGAAGAACTATTACAATATTGAACAAGAAGTGTCGTATTCGTTATTTATGAAGGAATGAACGAAATAATTCAACAATAACAAAAGGCTTCTTCTATTAATAACAATTTACGTGCACAATAATAACAGCTTGAAATTGAACATACATATGATCTTTAAGCGAAGCCAATAACACTTATATGTCTAATTTCAAGGAATTTCAAAATAAATCACTATATTTAAGCGTAACCTAATATTGTAATCCATTTATTTCTAAATGAAAAGTTAAATGTAAAAACACAGCAAAGCTGCACCTTATAAATCAGTAAAATCCATCTCAGCCATTCAATTTTCTGCCGTCAGCTTCAGATGATGGAGGGCCTTGAATAAATGCTCTGGGAGATTAGTGTCATCTGAAACCTTTCCATCTTCTCAATCACTGCAAACAGAACTGTGTCATGTTTCAATACTAAATATCGATGAGATATTACGATAAACATTACAATTTACGATTTTTAAATGCATTATGTATTATTATTTGTATTATTTTTTCCTTTACAATTATTTGTATAATTGATTGTATTCATATGATATATAGTTACATTAACTACTTATAAAACGCTTTTTCTACGAAAATTATAAATAGTTAATACAACAAAATAAAAATAATTTACACTCAAACCCAGTTAGTGTGTATACTACATATTTATTTCAAACAGCATTGAATTTTTTTTATCCTTAAGATTTTGGTAGGGTGAAAAATTATCTATCATAAACAGTACTTATAAGAATTCTCAATGGACAATTTATCTTGCTAACTAATACAAATTTTAAATATAATTCCTTTGTTGCAAAACAATTTTGCTTATGTCATAACTGTAAATTTGTTTCTATAATAATTATTACAAATCTTGTTTCAAGAGAATATTGATGTGACACACGTTAGAAAGACATTCTTTTAGTATTTTGCAATAAGTATATAATAATTATATTTTTTAATAGTTTGGTATGTAAATTAAATATTAAATATTGATATGGCTATTTAAAAAATCTAAACCCTTGAGAAGAATTTAGTGTCTTTCACAACTATTATTGTTCTTTTTACCCGCTGTGTGCGTATTGGTAGGCTTGAAACACCAAAACTATTATAAATTGAATTTATTATACCTGTAATCTTGACATAAATAATGATTACGAGAACTCTTTCACTACCCACCACACGAGCATAAAATATATGTGAAAAAGTAACATTTATGTCTAACAAAGAATAAGTCCACTGACCAACGGAATACTGTTATTGAATACTGTGATGAAATGGCATTGCTGTCGTGTATGGAAATGAAAGAAATTGATTTTGGCAAAACGATTTAAACTTGAAGCAGTGGCCGGAAAATACGGTTTACTGCCGGCGTTGTTTCCTGCCGCCCGGTGTTGTGATTTAGTTAGTCCAGTTATTTTCCAAACTTCATTTCGTTTGTTTCGCAGTATAATTGGTTTTTATTATAGTTTGCAGGCAAAGCAAAGTGATGCGATAAAATCTCTATTGATTCTCTCGTTTAGTATGTTAGACGGTCATGCCTCTCTATTTCATAACTTCATAGCATGATCAACGTTATCAACCAAACATTTGGATGGTTGTAAAATAGTTTTTATATATTATATATATATATATATATATATATATATATATATATATATATAAAATTTCAATAAACATTGAATCACAAAAAGTACTTGCTCCGCCGGGACATTCCTTAATATAGTCAATATTTTTATAACTATATTGACTAAACTTTAAAATTTATTTTTTAATTTAAACCTGTTAATATCTATTTATTAATACTTATATCTAAGTTATAAAAGAGAGTTTAAGCATTTGTAGACAAAATATAAAAGCTTTCTTTATTTATTCCCAATTTTAATTTCAGAACCTCGCCATACTGGTATTACCAGTTCTAGTACCAGTAGTCTTGAAATCAAGGCAAGTATTCAACAAAATCATAAAATGCTGCATAAATATCCATATTACCTCACAATATCATTATAATGAGCTGTTTAACATTTGATTAAAAAGGACTATTCTTTAAAACTTCAGTTGCAACTATATGAGTAAAAATACCACGAAAACTTCATTCCGTGATATCTGAAAACGATTTAAATTACCTCATAGTGTCTCATGAAAAAGGCTGTGCTCTCTTATTCCATGAGCTGTCTCAAATAGAATTTAAAACTACATGCATCAGTCCCATTTCATTTGCACAAATTGTCATTATATCGTTTAGGTGGGTAATCATCAACAGCCTCGGTGTTTGCAGAGCTCCTTCCCGCCATACGTTTTTTTCATGTATGGCCCATACATTTTAGATGCTTAGTTCTTTCAGAAAAATCAGAAAGAACTAAGAAACTAATGAATTAGACTCCATGTAAATTCAAACATTCCTATTATTTTAGAGGTGAACAATAAAATATTGCACAGAGAGCCGAGCTAACAGTAATTTTCCTTTGGGCCCTGGTTAGTTTAGTAGACAATAACACGTACAGCCTCAACATTTTCGGCGAGCAATATTTGAACTGCTCTTTATCTACATATTGAATCAATGGTGTCATGGACTGAAACGGAGTTCCCTTTCGAATTGACCTGCTGATACCTAGAGGTACCTGATCAATGATTATGTTTAGTCACAAGAATCGTCCAACAATTAAATACTGCACACAGTAACATTTGTGTTGTACAGTTGTGGTAATGTACGTTTTTCTTGAAACACTACCATATATCAGAATGTAGATTGCCTATATGATACTTTATCATTTATTGCTTGTTTTACCTATATCCAGTAAATCTTTCCAAGAAAGATTTTTTCAAAATCACTCTGATGATAATTTAAAGTCTACGTTCAAAATAATAGGATTAAATGGCTTGAGGAAGATCACGAGTATCATGTTGGCAAGCTTATGAACAAAGTGAACACCATTGCAAGTTTTGAAGTAGATTTTAAATGCATAAGGTTACTTAGGCCTTAGGCTTTTGTGACTCGCGGAACTGCATATCATGATATTCTTGTTTAAGTTTCGTGCTTCAACAACGTCAAAAATGCTCATTTTGTATTAAAATTTCTTGCTTGGATGGCTCACTTCAGGAAATACGTAATATATTAAGATTTACTTGTGCTGGAATTTTTGACGCCATGACGTATCAAACTTATATTTTAGGTAAGAGTACTCTCTGTCATAATATAAAAGATTCACAGCTGGGAAGAAAAAATATTTTTAGGTATGGATCACATTTTGATTTTCCAAATCATTGTCTTACACAAACAGATGCCCATTTAAAGTCAAATGTATTAAATTGCTGAATTAACTGTCAATGCTAGCTCACCACATGCCTAAGAATTTATTTAAACATTAGTTAGTAGTTGGCTAGAACAACTTTTTTTCTAAGTATAAGTTACTTTTCAAAATTAAGTACTATAAATCTGCATATTTGCGTACAAATATACTCATTGTATGTTAAAGTTATTTACGTGTATCTTATAGTTACGACATAACTGTTGACAATACATATTTAATATAATCGGTATCATGGATGTAGTTGCTATTTGTATACATCATAGCTTCTAATGTATTTATTTGTATAAGAAAAGCTTAATATTATTTTAAATCTTTATAATCGTCATGCTACAATAAGCTATATGTTATAAAAGCCTTAGAAGAATAATTTTATGTTACTTTTAACACTTAATTTAATATTCAATATTTTTTCTTAGCTAATTCAACAACAAATAACATACCTATATGATTTTCATTAATGTTTCTATAACTAATAGCGAGTCGTTGGACAACCGTGGTTGGTTCAAAGTATAAAGCAAAATTATAGGAGGTTTCAACCTGTTTAAATGTAAATTATGTGGTGGCATGCCTGGTAAATCTAACAAGTTTAAGGACTCTTATGAATAATTAACAGCCTCGGCGTAATCAAAAACTGTATCAATCGGTTTAAATGTCAAGAAGTCTCCAGGCAACAACTGGTGTATCTTGAGTTTCAGTTCAATGACGCACACATCTTTTGCAGCTAAAATAGCTCTTTCTGACAGCCAATCATGATTAATGTATAGTATGTGTACATGAGGAAATATCTGGTCAGTGAGAGTATCTTGCGAATTAACAATTGTGCAAAAATCGCTTGGTAATTGTATGCATCCTGTTGCATCTAGAACTTTTCCGTCGCAGATATCTAATAGTTGTTTTGACATTGTTTCAGCAGATGTATCTTTGTTAAAGCATTTGAACTCGCAAATTTACTTTTAGTTGCAATTGTTTAACATTATGCTACAATTGCGATATTTATTGAATATTTGTGTTATTCCACAATGTCTCTGCTCATGCCAGGAACATGTAGTCAACACTATAGCAAATATTAGACGAATTTGTTTTACTGTACAGTACAATGCTCATCAAGCATACGTTCCCACTGGTTTTCGTCTTCCTGCAAAGGGTGGGGGTGGGACACCCATATAACTAATAGGTATGAAAATAGATAATATCCTATTCTCAGACGCACCAAGTGTACATATAAAGTTTCTTCAAAATCGGTTAAGCCGTTTCGGAGGAACTTACACTATGATACGAAATTTATATATCTTATAACACGTTTATTTATAAACGCAATTATATAGAACAAAATGACATGTTGGCTTAGTATTTTTAGTCAATACGTTTGATATGTTGTGATATTATGTACATGTGTTTAATTGGAATTTTATTAACTGAAAAACTGCGTTTATATTATATTTCATTAACATCACAACTTTTGCTAAGACAAAATTTAGTAGTACAAATTGGAGCGAAATAAAGTTTATATAAAATAGGTATGAGGAAAACTTGCGTATTTTTAATCAATTCATTTGATTACAATATACAATTTTTACGGATTATGTTTTAATAGGAAACTAATGATTAAATAAGAAAAAATAAACCAGTGTTAATACATAGTTTAATAATGAATAAATTACCAACATATTTAAGACGTTATTTTTCGTTATAAAATATGAATCAGGTTTTCCTTTCAGTATTAACAAGTTTTCTGATGGCACAATTCTGTAACTAATATGTTGACATATAAAGTAAATGGCACCATATGTAGAAACGACACAGAATTCCATTTTCTTAGATAACTTTGGACAATTTCTGTCACTAAGTAAATACTTTTTTCCATAGTGAACTATCTCTCCTTAAGGTACAAAATATTGTTATCCATGCAGAGAGTTTAAAAGAAGCCCCTTTCAGTATTATTATGTCAAACTGAAGATAACGCTGTTTGCCTCTTTCTATCAGGGATTACTATAATTTTAAAATTTCAATACGATATTTAAATGGCCAACTAATAGACAAAAAAGTGAAAAGTGTAATATATACAATTACTCTCATCTTGACTGGATAGACACGTAAACAAAACCTGTACTATAGTATAAGCTAACCCGTGGGGGACTGGCATCCTCATCGGCATCTGTCCCAGATGGGATCGTGGGTGATGTACCATCCTCGTCGTGTGCTGCAACTTCTAAGGGAGTGGCAGGGCAAGGGGAGGAAGCCACCTTCCCTTATCACTATGCCAGTGACAAGGGTAGAAAACCTTTCCCCCCTCTTGGTTTGGCCCTGAAATTGAGAGTAGTAACCTATCCCTTCCTTTCCTGATGTTCCTACCCCTACTTTACCAACAACCTCAGACTAAGGTGTTATGCGACCCGTGCTGAGAGTCTCGTGGGGGTATATTTAGTGACTTCAACGAAGCCTTCTGGGAATCAGGGGACACCCAGTCGTAATTACTCTTATCTTCCTAATCAAGTCACTGGGAAGATGGACTGCAAACACCCGGTTCTCGTGGGAACGGAATGGAGAATGTAAAAGGAAATAAAAACAAAACTGAAACTCAAGAGGTAAGCGAAACTCAACCAGAAGAGCTACCGATTGAGCAATTAAGAGTGTCTGAGATGACCCCAATGGAGGAAGACAGACTCCTCTTGTCAGAAGGCGAAGTTCGGCCGGAAGAGCCAAAAAAGAAGCGGCTCTCGAGAGGCGAACTACGAAACCGGACGATTGAAGAGGCTGTCGCTAGAGGTGAGCCGATAATCCCCCGGAAAGAAAGGCAGAAGAGGTGGGAAGAGAAAAACCGAGTTCTGATAAAACCACACAAAGAAGCCGGTTCCTCAAAAGGGAACTTGGTTGTTGTTGGGGCCCCAAAGCAAGGGAAAACTAATTCCGTACCAGCTCAAGAACAACAAACCCCAAGCTATGCAGGTGTGAAGAGGCTGCGATCGCAGCTGACACCTGAAGAACAAGCAAAGGGAGGGGAGAAAAGAAGGAAGGGGCATGATGGAGGTGTCACTAAGAAGACACCCGAAACATATGCCGAAAAGATCTCTGTGGAGAAGCTGGCTATTGTCCGGCTCGAACACCCAGAAGTTAAACTATCGATGGAAGAAGCCAACAACCTGAAGAAAGTGCTGGGCAAACGCGCCTTTAAGGGCAAAAACGTTAGGATGTCCAGCTGTCATGTTGAAGGTGGAGCGTTAGTGGTCGGCTGTGTAAACACAGAAACTAAGGAGTGGCTGGAGAAGCAGGTCCAGGAGCTGAGTCCTTTTGAAGGAGTTCAGCTGAAAATGGGCCCAGCTAAAAGCCTGGTAAAGATGTAAATTGTCAACTTTCATTCCTAATTACATCGAGGTGGACAGCAAGCAAGAGCTGTTCGAAGCCCTCAAAAACCAAAATGACCTTGACACGGACCAATGGACTGCTGTTGGAGGGAAATCTAGCAGAAGAGGCTGAAGACTCTGGCGATGCGCCCATTTTTGGGCAGCAAAAGGATCACCTTCAAGCTGCAGGGAGGTAACGACCAATAGAGGATGACAGCGGTGCTCCAGATAAATCTACACCACAGCAGAGCAGCTACGGCAACACTCTGCCAGAAGATCCTGGCTGACGACATAGGCGTGGTCCTGATCCAAGAACAATGGACCGTTGGCAGTCGTGTGATGGGGATGAACACTGCTAAAGATAATTTGATATACGATTCTGGCAGTAACAACCCTAGAGCATGTATATATGTCAGTAACAAATCAAATCACTAAAAGTGGCACAAATGTGTTCTAGAGACACAGCCGTGACAGAGGTTCACTTGCAGACAGGTGATGGCAACATCAGAATCCTGTTTGCACCGGTTTACCTCCCATAGGTAAACTGGCAACTGTCTTTGAGGCTGAAGTTGCAGCCCTTGCAGAATGTGCAAGAGTTTATTTATTTATTTATTATTAACGGCAAGCAGCCAATTTACATACAATATGCAATAAGATGGCAGTACAGTGTATATAGTGCAGTAAAAAGTACAACTAGTATAAAATAATACAGAGCTAGCAATGGCAGAACACAACACAATATGACAATGATCGATTCCAAGTCCCAATAACTGTCCATCACAACAAGAAAGTTTAGTTATACACTAATATCATATAAAAATCAACAATATATTATGAAATAGACCAACGTACAATAGAATTAACAACAATGTATAAAATAGAATAGTATAACAACAACAAGTACACGTAAATAACAACAACCAAAATAATATAAATACACCAATGATGCAAAAAGTCGAAATTAAATGAAATGTACCTTGCAGTAGAGCAGAACATAATAAAAAATACAAAATAGCAAAAGCTAAAACATTAAACAGTCTTAAAGTTACAGGGGATTTTAAGTGTGTTGAGACAAAACATAAGTGGCCCGCTTTTTGATTTGATGTAGGCCATCAGCGAAAAAATCGCACTCTGATGCAACACGATTCCCCAGGCGAACAAATCTTGCCAGTGGACTGTTGAAGTCGTAGTTCGTAGAGTGGTACTTGCGGCTGAAAAGCCCACTAGATCTGGTGTTTACAGGGATCCTGATACCAATTTCAGCGAGAAGATCTGGGCACTGCACATGGGCGCCAACTAACTTCCACAACATGAGTACATCTGCTACATCACGGCGCAAAGACAGAGTTGGAATATTAAGTTCTGCAGTTAATGCTTCCACGGGAACATCAGGATAGTTGTAGCCAATCCTCACACCGACCAGACGAATGAAGCGTCGCTGGAGGGCCTCAAGTCTAGTCCTGGCACCAACTGTATAAGGAGACCACACAGGACTGGCATACTCCAAGAGTTGTCTTACCAACGAACAATAGAGAGAACGTAGGGCAGAAGGATTATTGATGCCTCTAGAGAATCGAGATATAAAGCCCAACATCTTGTTAGCCTTACTACAAATAATATTCAAATGCTCAGTAAATCCCATGTCCCTAGAAAAACACACGCCCAAATCTGTTACGTTCAAAAGTCTTGGAATTTCGGAATTGGATATAAAGTAAGAGTACAGAATCGGTGATTTGATTCTATGAAAGGTAACAACAGAGCATTTGCCGGGGTTCACAGACATATTATTGCTTTTGCACCATTCCTCCACTGCAATCAAGCTACTTTGTTGTTTTAAAGAGTCTTGTGGGGAGGAAATTTCCATGAAGAGCTTAAGATCATCCGCAAATAGCAGGGCGTTGACATCGACCACCTCCATGAGATCGTTAACGAAGACATTGAAGAGGCAGGGGCCCAACAACGAGCCCTGAGGCACTCCTGAAGGTGGCGAGAATCTGGTAGATGTGGAGGAACCAATTTTAACACAAAGATAACGATCCCGGAGATAGCTGGAGATCCAAGACAATAAGGGGTTGGCAACTCCGTAGCCCCTCAACTTTGATGCAAGAATAGAGTGGTCAACCCTATCAAACGCCTTTGCCATGTCAATGTACACGGTATCCATTTGTTTATTCTTGCGAAAGGAACCAAGCACATGCTCTTGGAAGAGTAGAAGATTGGTTACTGTGGATTTACCACGCATAAAAACATGCTGTGCGGGGTGGATTGATCTCGAAATGGAAAGGGGCTACAAAGGCAAAACCATCTACATTAACTCGGACAGCAGGGCTGCTCTGCAGGCCAACCATGAATGTAATTCGAAGACAGTCTGGGAATGCCATAAGGTCATGAAATTGCTGGCGAAAACCAATAAAGTTATTCTAACTTGGGTGCCTGGACATAGAGGAATCACAGGTAATGAAGGGGCAGACAATTGCAGTAACTTGGGAGCCAACTATCCTCTTACCGGTCCTGAATCAACGTGTGGGGTCTCATATAACTTAGCACGTAGATGAGTTACCAAGTGGATGGTTAACAAACACCTACAACATTGGAGAAATACTGAGGGGAATGTACAAGCACAGCGGATGCTCAAGGGACCATCAAGGAACATTGCTGCACATGCCCTTAGAATGTGTAGAACGGAGATCCGAAAGGTGACTGGTTTTATTACAGGTCATTGGATATTTTGAAGTCACCTGAACAGAATAGGTATTCCAGTTCAGGAAACACTGTGCATGAAATGTGGCGAGGCTGACGAAACAGCCAAGCACGTCATATTTGAATGTCCGGCATTACAGAGCAAACGCTCAAGATCCCTAGGTGTTCTTATACATACGGAAGAGGGGTTAGAACAGGAAAGCATTGTTCAGAAGATCTCATGGTTTTGTAAAGGCCTGGGATTTGATACAGCTTAAACCTGGAAGAGGGTGCACAATAAGCCGGATGGCTGAGAGGCAACAGCCAGGCCTAGAAAACCTGGCCCTATGTAAAAAAAAAAAATAAAAATAAATAAATAGTATAAGCTGGCCACTACTTTACTTAACATAATAGAGAGTTGATATTTTTCACAGTTGAACAAAGTTAAGTTATCATATTTTAGCTGTTTAATGTTGCCATTTATGACGAGGATTAATTTTTCAGAAAGCTTGTACAATGTAGTTGAAACTATTAGTCAAATAGCCGAGTTTGATTTTTTTTTTTCTAGTTTGGAGACGAAGTTTTCTATCCAACTGGATCCCACATAGCCCGCGGCTTCTTTTAGGATGTCGGAAAACTTAGATAAATTTCAAAATAAATTACCTCATAATGCGAAATTTGGAGTATCAATACATCATTGTCACATAAACTTAATCAATCAGTTGGTTGGACGAAACAGTTGCAACTAATTTTTTAAATTTATATTACGAAGAGTTTGCAGTATTTGAAATTGTATAATTAATAAGAGTAGACATCTTAACTCTATTATAAAATCTATTTCAAAGATAGATACGTTCACTCGTATGTCAGTTACCGGTTTCAGTTCACTGTTCTTATAGCTTATGCCTTTGTTTTCTCTGTTAGTTACCTACGATTATATAATTTGATGTACAAGCAGAACTTCTGTTTTCCCGCCATTCTACGTAATAAATAGCCAAATCCTCAGGCTTGGTTTGTTTTATTAATTTTTATTAATTTATTTCTCCTTCCCTCCATTATTACCCATACCACCTATAAAATATGTTTACTAACGCTTAGCCAAATCTCATGAAATGACATTTACTGTCATTGAATTTGATATTTCAAGCAATATTTGTGGTTTTTCTAGAAATATCGTAACAGACAAAAGTGAAGTTTCCTTCGATTGAAAGGCTTCGCTATTGCTCAGCTAATACATCTCACTAAAACTGAGAGAATGGATATCCGTTATGAAGTATAATATTTCCTACGGCTCTGCAATATTAAATTATAACTTATAATTAACAACACAGAGCGAGAAGTAAGAGAAACAGAGGAGAAACTCAATGTGCCGCAGTGTAGGTAACAGCGCCATCTGCAAAGCTCCCACCCGAACTTGTGTATTGTTAGCTGAGTAACTGCAATTAGGGGTTGTGTTAGTTGACTGTTATATCTAGTTAGTGCTGTGAACTAAAACAAAAAATTTGTTCTTGGATCTTCGGATTGTTGATAACAATATTCAGCAGTTTCGCATATTCGAATTTAGTTTAACTTCCCAGACTACGCCAACTGGGATGGAAATTTCCAGTGTGATTGTAAAAATAATCAGATGGTCTGGTAAAGTATCTGTATAACCGTTGAAGTAACATGAAAGACATTGCTTTATTTATTGCTCCGAAATGTGTTATGAATGTATTTAGTTTTTAGCAAATATTAAATAATTTTAAAAAAGAAAAATATTATTTTATTGATTTATTATTATTTGATTTGAAACTGTTTTAAGTGAAATAAAATTATGTGGAGTGCATGAACACTTATTAATGCCATAAATTTACTTTTCGTTTAAGCAAGCTCCTTCTAAATTCCTCTGTACACTATCGAAAATTTTAATAATAGTTATAACATTCTTATTATGTATTATATATAATTAATATATAATAAGAATGTCCTGAAAAAAAATCCTTTGACTCTTTTGCGAAGAAACATCGCCTCGTGGAGTCACTAATAGGCAGCGTAATAGGCCTACATTTACAACTACGAATTTTTGTAACAATTATTATAATTACTGTAAGTTGTGGTCCAAGTGAACCCTTCTGTTGTTTCCAGCAAATAACAATTACATAGAGAACCGCTTGACTTGCCGCTTTAGATTTGTCATTGTGATTTACATCTCCTTTAGGATTATCATAAAAAATTATTGAAAATATATTAAATGTGCAGTTATCCGCTAAGGTAAAAGAATATTAGCTGTCGCAATCACCCTGGTATTAATTAGAAAACTAAGAATTAAATCGACGACATAAATTGATACTAGAAATTTTGTATACAATTATATAAAATGCAAAGAGATAAGACACTTTAGGGCACGTTAAACTTTAGGGCATGAAAATCGGATTGTATAGGAATCAGGGCCGCAAGTATAGTAGAAATGGTTGAATTATCAAAAGATGTTTTCCACCTTGTATTCCCAAATTAAGTTTGTAAATGTAATAGATTTCAAATGTTATGTGCTTAGAATATAATGTATTACTAAGTCCTACAAACAATACACAGTACGATGTTTATGGATAAATAGTCGGCGGTTTTTATATGAATATAAGTACTAACCATTGTTTATGTATACGGTATGCATAATGACACAGTTAGTACGAGTATAAATTTACATTAGCAAATACTATAGTATACGAAAATTATATTATTGTTTTAAAATTTAAACGCTTAGGACATTACTTCTATACGTTTTTGTTTTTTAACATTGGGTTTGAAATTAACTTTTATTATTCTTTGCTGAAATGTAACTATTTTGCATACAATTTTAAAATATTATGAGGGACCACATAAACTTTAAAAGTAATTTAAAATAATTTTTAAGATAATTAATTAAAATTAATAAAACATTAAAATATTTGACACCAAATGTCATCCTCTAAATATGTAATTATTGTATACACAATTTTAGTAAATATATTTATCATGCTAAATCATAAACATGATGACTGATAGCATGATTATGATTGATTTTACTGCTAATATATTTTTTAACAGTAAATATACATTTATAATTGATAGTCAAATAGCTACTTCAACGCCACTTACTGGACTGGTCTTATTTTGTGTAGGCTACTGTCAACTGCGACAACTGTAGTGGTGGTATAGTTGGCTACTGGAAGTTAGGCGAGTTAACTTAATCCGAATTTTCTAGTACAGTATCAACCACTCGAGATAGATCCTACAGACCTTAAACTGTATCATGTGAGTGTTTATAACTACAAGACCTTGTTTTATATGGATCAAAATGTTTGCCTGATTGAAAATGTATTATATGTCACCAAATATAAAACTCTTTCTTTTATCTTTATTTATCTTATGAAATAATACATTTTTGAACGAAAAGTAACAACATGGAGTTAAAATGGTGACCTTGTTAAAACCCTAGTTACACCTCTTAAACCTCGTTGTAGTTTATAATGTACCGTACTTTATTAGAACACAGATGTCCAGGAGCCGAGCGCCTTTAGTTCTCGAAATAAAGAAAGACATTCTTATTATTTACAAATCAAAAAGCGCTTAAAAATTTATAACATATATTTTAGGTATAATATGAATATATTATAAGTAGTGTTTGATTAACTTATATTTAACCAAAAGTAATGAACAGAAAATAAAAGATAACATTCAGTTAAAAATATCCAATCCTTCACTTTTCCAACCTAAACACACCTTTTCATGCTTAGTAAGAGTAGAAACATATTTGGCTATTTCTAAAAACACTTTTTCACCAAACTAGAAGGCAGATAAAATAATCAACAGTAATATTTTTGAAGCGATCAGAAGCAAATCCAAGCTGAACCGCCTTGAGACCTCATTAACACCGTCTTCTTCAGTTCATTTAGGACACTCTCGAGACAGATTAGACTCTCATTAGTGCTCACTCAACTGACCTCTACTTAAGATTTTATCTCTTGATTTTATTGCAGGATAAACAAAATGGTTACGATAAAGTTTATGCGAAAAACGTTTTAGAAATGAATAAATAATAATTGTTAATTCTATAGAAAAATTGTGGCAAAATAACTCGAGGTATTTAAGTTTAGAAATTGTTTGACTCAATTTCTTTAAAAAAGAAAAACTGCATTGAGGATAACGTTTTTAAATGGAAAAGATGTTATAATCCTTTGAAATAATAACATGTTACGGAAGCCTGACATAATGACTTTTGTTATGGTTGTTGTTTGAAAGTAGGTTTTACTTTCAGTTTTTAAAAATGTATATAATTTCCATGGAATTAAGTTTCAGAAACCTAATAATACTAAATACAAAACTAGATGCCAATTTCAGTTAATTAACTAAATAGAAGTAAAAGCGGACCAACTTCACGGGTTTTAATAAAAATGAGCATTAATATTTACTCAAAGAAAATATTAGCAATAAAATAATCGAGAAATTCCAGAGGTCCGATTCCAATCATATTCATATTCTTTGATTGAATACTCCTACAAATTTACTGCTCCTGTTTAATTTCTTCCAAAACTACGGACCACATGAAGTGATTAAAACTCGAGTATTATAACAATATATAATAAATAATAATATTCTAAGACGCACATTTCTCTGTAAAAAGTCCATTATTACAAGAACAGGATTTTTATGAAATTATCTTTGCTTTCCCTGTCATGACCCCGTAATGGATAAAACACATGAGATAGAACCCCCTTTTAAAGTGCACAGTAACCACCAACCACTTCAGTTATAGTAATTAAAAAATCCTCCGGAATCAATTCAGATTTTATTTCTTCGCTTATTTTCAAAGGTAAAATCTTTTTTACAAAACAATAAAGTAGGAATTAATCTATAAAAATAACGCAGTAATAACAAAAATATGATGGCAATGTATATAATAATTTTAATAACTAATAACAACACGGAAGTAAAGTAATGGATAATTTGCGTTGTCTCCAAACTGTGTTTTAAAGACATCATTCATCATTCTTCCCCCACACTCCTTATATGTTAAGATTACGGCAGAAATAAATGGTGGTATTTCGGTTCTATTGTTGTTACCAAACGCAAATGTAACACTGGGTAAGACGCTTAACTTTTTAGCTCTTAACTAATGAAAAGGACTCTTCATTTGTAATTACATGTAACGCTGAGATGTAGAGTAAAATTATATAATAATATGATTACTACAATGATTGGATGAACTTTAGCAAGCCTATAACTAGAGGGACTGAAATATTTAATTTCAGGGTATCTCTGTATGTGGGCCTGTCTGTATGTTTGTCTGTTTCTCTGCCTGTTTATTGTACATTTACTACAACCATGGACGTTGGCTGAGCATCACTTAATAGGCTGACACAAATTCCATTTTTGTTTTTCAGGGGAATATACAAAAATAAGTTCTTTTCCATATTATTGTTTGCCGTTTTATCTGCAAATTATGAAATGCACTACATACTTAATAATTTGTATTGTACCTCGGCGAAACCTGTTACGCAACACGTATTGTGGCGTACTACTAAATTTGTATTACTTAAGCTATTGTTTAAACAAATATTTCGTAACTAAATTCCTTTTAAGCTTTAGTTGCGGGGAACTTAGACAATGTTAATTGAGCTTTAGCAAAGCCTATTACTCGTGAGGCTGGAAAAATTTCTGTTTCTATCTATATGTCTGTCTGTCTAACTGTTTGTCTGTCTTGAAATTTTGCGGTAATTTGATTTGAGGAACAAGAGTTCCATGATTGTGTAAGTCACTTTATGGGATTTCTCTGACCATTTGTGACATGTTTACTATAGTCTTATGAATAACCATGATGGGAACGAGAAAACGGCAGAAAAAATCATTTTTACACAAACCAAATACACCCATAAGAGATTCAAACATGTGATATGTTAACACATGTAGCCTAACTATTGCAACACATATAATAAATTTGTATCCAAATGACAGGTGACTCTGATTTATGAAAAATTTATCGCTGCCTATGTTCAATTGAAAAGATGTCGAACTAAGAAAAACCCTCATTCCATATTGTATTGCATTCCATAATTTTAATCCTGTTTATAACTCATTTCCTCTGCAACTAAAATTAGCGCCGCTGAAAAAATTCCTTCTTCGTTTTAAGAAAATCCAAGCTGTGTGCTTATAGAACAAAACTGGCTTTAGTTCCTAAACTACCGTAACAGCTTTGAGCTCTAAGTTCTTTGCTGTAATGTATTTTTAATAAGTAGATCATGAGATCTAACTTGATAGGAGGAGATTCTCCAAACACACAGCGTACCCGCGATACTATAGGGAAGAGTCAGGTAATATTCTTTGCCTAAGCCATTAGTGAGTGGTGGTCATGCACTTATATTTCAATGCAAGGAATCATTCTATATCATTGAAAGATTTGTTTGGAAGTTGTGATTTAGAGATAAAACTGCTTAATAAGTAACTATTAGGTGGCATAACCATGAGGTATGCAAGAAATTGTAATTATCAATTAATACGAAAATTTCGTTACTGTTTTTAGAGGTAGAAGTTTATACTGTTATCTTAAATCGACATTTTTGTAGGCTTTCTTGAGATTCTTCTATGTGGGTCGCTGCAATATACGAGCAATTTAAACAAATTTATAATCTCTATGTATATGAGTTTGTATTAGAGTTGGATTTATAGATTGGCTCTCAAATTGTGTTTACTGCAGAATAGGTACATGACCAGCTTTGATACAATTACAGTGATTATTTATATTCAAATATGTGTGTGTGTGTGTGTGTGTGTGTGTGTGTGTGTGTGTGTGTGTGTGCGTGCGTGCGATTGTAGCTCCCAGTTGCTTTATATAAAGATTTAGTTAATAAAAGAAAAATATGTTTCTTCGATTCCTATATTTCTTTAAGAAACCTTCCTGACTATCAGTATAGTACTATCCGATGGGAGAAGTTTATAAACTATCACTTACGTATATGTAATAAATATGGAAATCAATTTACTCACGTCATTATCCAGCAGAAAGAGTAAAAAGAGGAGGATTAAATGTTTGTAGAAGTAATCTTTATATCTACGACACTACTTATCTAATGTGCCATTTAATTGAAACAAGTTTGGCTCTTAAATTGTGGGCTCAATATACCCTCGTTAGTTTATAGTGCATTGATCAGTTATTCTTAGCTATAAACTTGTAAACATAAAAATTATGCCTTGCAATTTTATTAAAGTACCCAGTATTCTTATTTTTTTATTTAATGTATGCAGGTTTAAGAGTTAGATAAACTTTTTTTATATTTATTACACTGATCAAAACTCAAATGTTATTCAAAATATACTTAATTTTTTATGGTTACTTATATTGCGTTATGTTTAACACGTTTTATCTTACAAATTAGAGTTCTTTATCATAAATTAGCCTGTAAAAGTTTTTACATGTTCAATGTGTATTTATTCATACATTTAGTAAAATTATACTGCAGTAAGTTTATGAGACTGAAAATCGAATTTTTTTAGAATATGTGCAACTATCTCCGTTTTAGTAACATTTTTATAAAACTTTTTAATATAACGTTCGAGATAGGTTCTTGAAAGAATTTTTTGAATTGTCTAAAAGAAAATGAAACCGCCAAAAATATACATTTCTCGTTAATAGTAAATCAGTTAGTCACACAAATATTGGATGATTTTCTCATATGGATCTGTACGATTAGGGATGCTTTATTAATTGTTAACCGTTGAAAATGATAATTTCTGACGAATATAAGATTATTAATATTTGCTTCACATTAAAATTCAAAAATCCTATTATAGCTTTTCTTTTAAAAATTTTCCAGTAGCAGGTGTATTTTTATTTTAGAAGGTAGCTTTAACACTCATATATTATTTTTACGTAATATGGAATGACCAGAAAATATAAATCTATGCCAAAAGGTGAATATAAATATCGAGAGTTTCCATATTTGTTATGAAAAATCTAGTGTTTTTTTTATATAACATGACTTTATAATAAATTAGCTACAGATTTTAATTTTCGATGTAAAATTTTACAAAAAAACGTCTCTAACAGTTCATTGAATCCCGTCAAAACCTTTCAGCTAAATGTATATTCACTTTTATCAATTTTATACTATAAACTATTTTCATAGTTATATTTTAATCAATTGGTACATACAAACAATATTAGGGCTGTTAATCAACGATGCGTAAAGTAGTAAATTAGTTCTCGTTGAAACCTATTTTAATTTACAAAATAACATTTCATCTGAAATAAAATACGTTTTCTTGCATCACATGTCAATATTCCTATTCATACTTTATGTTTAATAATCCTATTAAACAATAAAAATCGCAGAATATTACACACGACAGTAATAAAACTACAAGTATAAACTAGGAATAAAGAATTCAACCCTATTTCAATAATGAGAGTTCACCGGTTCAAGTGAATAGTTTAGTCTCTATGACCTATTTTAAGGCACTATAAAGATAAAACATGAGGCAATTTGCTACTATTTACTGTGTATAATTACATTGCTGGGGGTGGTAAGGGATGTTAGCTAAGTTTTATATGAAATCTTTCTTGAGCAATGTTGATCTTATGATTATTGGGCAGAGAAAGGGAGAGGCACAAAACAAACATGTCCGGTGTACAATGTTTGCGAGATTATGGCAAACTATATGGCGTTAACCGGCGTTCCTTTACTGTTTTATAGACAATAAAAACATTTTCATGTATGTTCAACCAGGTGCTATTTTTTAATAGCTAATTAATGTTACAATTGTTTATTCTATTTAGATTTTATTCAGTTACAATTCTTAATTACACTTTAATCTAACAGTTTCAACATCTTGTGGTTTTTAAGTTTCTCTTTATTGTCACCTCATCACTTATCAGCCAGGACTTCATTTCTAGCATAGAGTCGATGCCATTACTTGTATATAACAAAATAAAACATCTACCAAATCAGCAAACATTTTCAGTATCTGGTATAATGATTTGATATTCTAAAGCAGTATGTAAGAATGACTCCCGGATTTGCACGCAATTTTATGTTGGACAACTGGACACAATTGACATAATTCTTTAATTGTTATGTATTTATTAAATTGCGCTTTTAAAAGAATGAGTATTTGAGTATCAATGGGGTAGTAAAATACACCTCTAGACTCTACATTTAACTGTGTAATGTCTTATGGTTTATGTAAATTTATGTATATTTTTTTAGATTTATTTTAGTACAATCAACATCTACTTATCACAACTTGAAAATATACTTAAAATATAAGTTTCTCAGCATATTATATTATGTAAAACAGTAAATAGCAAAAATTTAGTTCTTTCTTTTGAGAGTTTTGAGCGATCTTACTCAAATTAGGAAAACAAGTTTTATTAAGTGGTTTTAGATACCATCTAGTCTTCAAATTTATGAAATAGACAATAAAAATAATTTATAAATTAAAAACTGGTATAGATCTACGTTCTTTAAGTATACGGTAACCATAATCTAAGTAAGTGCTTAATAATAACTCCATACTGACCCTTTTAAGCCGCATAATGTTTTATTTCATAAATATATTAAATTAAATGACATTGTATAATATAAGGTAGAATGAATTGAAACCCCACTGTCATCCAAGCCTATGTATCTACATAAAGTAAGGTTCTTTAATTGTAGATACCAGCATGAAACAGTCTAAGATCTGTAGGAACTATCTTAAATGGTTGATACTGTACTAAAAATGTTCGGATTCCGTTAACTCGTCTAAATTACAGTAGCCAACTACGCAAACACCTGTTGCAGTTACCGCAACTAACGGTAGCTTACACAAGTACATATACCGCTTTTGCAGTATCCGCAAGGTGTCCCTTGCTTGGCTATCTGATATTTTTATTTAACTGTTAGTTATAAAATGCTATCTTACATTTGTTGCAAAAACGTATGTATCTAAAATGGTACATGAAATTGTTCGTAATTCTTTAGAATGAAGAAATTTTTTTATTTGTCAAATCTATTTTAATAACGTCCAAAGTTTTATCCATTTAAGTTTTTATATCTTAGCATACTGTTTAGCTGAAAATGACTTTTAATGTATGGGCTATAAAGCTATAGACACCTTTAAAAACGTTTGGTAAAGTTATTCATTACACCTTGGGCTTAGATCAAATCAACAACATACCAGAAATATTGGTTAAGTTAAATGATCTAATATTATCTAAAAACCCACAATAACTTTATTGATAACGGCAGGTGGGTTTATTCGTAATGAAAAGTTTTAAAACTATTGTTAATTTTAGTAAATTTGATACAAACGCTTCATACGGGAAATAAACACTAACATAATCGTATAGTAATTGATTTGAGTAAATTGTCGTTATTATTACGATACGATTCTTGGCAATCAATAACTGTCAGAAGGTGTAAACTCACCGAGCTGATTTAGATACGACATTACTTTGTAATAGACCTAACGTTACACTACGATTGAATTTCAAGGTTTCTTTAAAAACTGTCCATGATTAAGTTAACAGGGATAAACTTTGATCTAAGTTATCTTATCATCCAAATCGTGAATGATTAATATTACATTTTTAATAGCCATTTAAATTGAACAGTATATATACTATTTAATTCTACTTTACAAAGAAGAGTTAATATAATTATTATATTATATTATTAAAATATACTACTTCATTAGAATATATAGTACTATTAGTATATTCTGATTCAAAAGTCCACTCTTTCATAATACTGTTCTGTAGGTATATTTATTGTAGGTAAACAATCTTTCTATAAGCTTTACTTTTTGTTTGGGATACTAGTACTTTGTAGCCGGTTTAGAAGTAGTTACTTTCAAATTAAGTTTGTAACCAATTAATTTTATATCAGGTCGCTATTGTCCCGTTCGTTCTCGACTGACCCTCCTTCTTATTTAGTTTTTGAAACATAATGCCAAAAAAGAAATCGACGACATATACTGTAACTGGATATGTTATAATAAACGTGTATAACAGTATATTACACTTAAGGACACGGTTCATAGTTAAAAGTTAGATTTTATTGTTGTTTGCCATAATATATAATAGTAATGGTTGAATTAACTAACATACTTAATTTAGTTCCTCAATCAAATAGGTTTGAAACTTTATGGCATCAAATTAGTTACTAAGTTTTGTGTTACAAACCAATACACACTAACATGACCTTTACGTCTTATATTGGTTATGAAAAGATTATACTCTGCACTGTCAACGTGGTTGGAATATTCTAATTAAACGATTAATAAGAGTTTAAATTTAGCTTACATAAGCAAATGCTATTTGGCACTTAAAATATTTAAATATTAAAAATTATTAGCGGTTTTTAGCATTTTGTATTTTAAGGGTCATTTATTATAATGGTATTTTAAAATTAAGTAACAATATTTTTTTGTTGAAAGATAACTTTTTATTTATACTATATTTAAATATGTTTACAGACGTAATGAAAAATCCTACTGGACACTATTTGAAGAGCTCACATTTAGTAATAGTAATTTAAACAAGGAATGAGAGCTTAGTTAAATTATTAAATTCCCAAGGAAGGTTGCGGGTAAGAGTTTTGTGAGATCTGGGGAGAAGGGAGTAATTTCGGTAAGAAAAATGAGAAAGGTCAAAGAACCAGAGCTTTGTTAAATTATTAAATACCCAGGAGAGTTTGCGGCGTAAGCTTTAGTTAACGATCTTGTTAAGATTTTTTAAGTAATAATTATTTGAAAACAATAACTAAAAGAAACAGTTTTAAGTAAAATTGGTGTGGTTACATTTCAGTAACATTTTTTAACAAAAAGTAATGGAATTAGAATTAGTAATAAAGCAAGCAAGTTAAATATTCAGATATCTAATTTTGTCGCTGTTGATAAAGCTTCGAAGCTTTGGACAGGCATTCAATTATCTGGGCTTATATCTTATTAATTGGTTCGTATCTTTCAGAGGGTAGTGACATTTAAAACTGCAATATAAATATCTTCTAAAAGCGGTTTTACTTATAATAGCTCAAGGTTACAGAAATACTCAAGAACACATGTACATGTTGTCATTATAAAGCTTTTAGTGAGTCTAAGGTAAACCTTCCCTAGCATAAATATATAGTATTTATAATAGTTACTCAAATATCTAATCAAACTGATATGACTACCTTAATGGGCTGAGCTTTAGCGCACCTTGCAGCCACGGCTTGCATAATTTTATTTTTGACTGTCTGTTTATCCCCACGATATATCCTGAACAAGCGATTAATATAATTAATTTAAATTTCGCATAAAATTCCATTTATATATTACAAATATCGACTTTGATGATGATGAATGAAATGTAATTGAGCATTAGCAAAAAGTTTTACTTTGGTCTTAAGAGGAAAAATATAGCAAAGAGAGTTGCGGGGTAAATACATTTGTAATCAAATAAATAAAAATCATACGACCTTTTATAATGTGACCTAGAATACATATGTGTATTCGTTACTAACACCTTTACCTTCATGACAAGAGCACATGAAACTTTGCTGGAAAACTTTTCGAAGAACTTTGCATTAAACATCTTGTAATGATTTACGTTAACACACATGATGAACACACATAGTAATTTGGATAGAAAACCCGAAATAACTGATGATTTCTGAAGTAGTGCTCTACACTACGAATTTTGAAGATTTGTAAAAGAATAAGAGTGTAAATAGAAATTATATATATATATATATATATATATATATATATATATATATATATATATATATATATATATCGTATGGGGGACAAAGGCAGCTATCCATAAATAAATAAATTAAAAATTAAAATTATTAAAAAGTACGTAAGAACAAAGTTCTTGAGTCATAAATTAAAAATAATATTAAAATCTCCCGTCACAAAGCTAAATCCAAATTACTGAGCCAGTTTAGAGACCCATCCTTTAAACCACTCAGACCAGCCAGACCACCAGAAAACAATCGCAAAGGGCAGTCGTTTACAATGTGCTCAATTGTCTGAGAGTTTGCGCCACAATCACACGTCTGGTCTTCTTCAATAGAAATTGAGTTACAGGTTTACACTGTCGTAACTACCATTTTTCATCAATATCATTTCTTAAAAATTATGTCAATTCAATTCAATGTTTTATTGTATAAAAGGCAATATAAATTGCATCTCAAGCGTCATGACATTTAAAAGCTAAAATTTTGCCTTTCATGATTACAATGGCTCTCATTAAAACTTATGGTTTTTCGTTCAACCAAATTTTCATTCATTTCATAATTTGCCCTCTATAATTCCATGGTCAGCCAATTAGGAAGTCCCGAAAACGTTTGGCATGAACTTCTCTGTGCTATAAAAAGCTTCCGAGATCAGTGCAGGATTTTAGATGGTTTTTAAATGGCTTAGGCATTTTAGCACTTATGATCGAATTTCACAATTTGTTGACGAACTTAACCTCTGCCTGCGAAGACATTCGTTTATAAGCCACCATCCTGTGTCTTCCAGTACGGTAGTTATTCCTGCCTCTAGTGTCATAAGAATGTACGTCATTACTCCTTATGTCCTCGTATTTTGATTTGAACAAATATGTGTGTCCATAATATAGAGGCAGGGGCGTCACTAGTTTAAAATTTTTGTACACTGGTCTGCACGACTCTCTCTTTTGAAGTTTTGCAGTCATTTTTACTGTTTTTTCTACATGATGAACATTCTAATAAACTGTATGTTTGCACAACCTCCCCACAAGATCACTTTCTACAATATTTGTCGGTAGATTATACTATAATACGCAGCCACCAGTACCTGAATTTAGCAGTGTTTGGAAAGCTGTCTCAAAACATAAATATCTAAAGACAGTTTTGAACAGACTGTTTCGATGTGAGAATTACATTTCAGCCCTCTATTAAGTTAAATCCCAAGAAATTTAGCCGAGAGAACGTGTTAGACTACAGTTTCATCCAACATAGTAGCTGCATTCCAATTTGTGTCTGTATTTCGCAAACAAAATTTGATCAACGTTGACTTTGATGTGTTTGTTTCGAGATTGAGCTCGTTGAAATGCTGTATTGTATTGTTGAGCTCTGTGAATCTTACAATTTCCAGTTCTGGGATTAAGTTTGAGTCGAAACAGAGAATAATGCCATCTGCGAATTGGACAATATGCCTTTTAGTTAGCGATGAGCCATCGTCATTAATGTACAATAAGAAGAGAAGTGGACTGAGTATGGGACCTTGAGGGACTCTACAGTTCCGGCACTCCTCCTCCGATTGAATGTTTGAAATTGTTTTATATTACTAAGATACGACTTGAACCAATCGAGAGACACTCCACGTATCCCGCAATATACAAGTCTTTTAGTCAAGGTGTATGTGAAAAGTGAAATTATCAACGCAGTCATTAGCTTTAGATAAGTCTAGAAACAGATTTAGAGTGTCTCTTTAGCCTTCAAGCCCATCTGCTATCAAGTGAAATAGACGCACGACTGCGTCTAATATTGACTTTCTACTTCGGAAACCAAACTGGTTTATTGATAGCAGTATGTGAATCTACAAAAAATTCACGATCTGAATTAAGAAGGCCTTTTCAAAAACGTTGTTGAAAGACGACAAGATTGAAATAGGGCTGTAATTGTTAACGGAACATGGGTCGCATTTTTAGAAATTGGGGTGACTTTGGCCGTTTTCAGAGAGGAGGGAAAAGTTCCAAAGCGATTGATTAGGTGTTCGATTGGCTTCACCAAATAATTTGAGCACTAATTTAGAAGATAAGTTGACACATAATTCTATTTTTGGATAGAAAGTATCTTGATAATCTTTCAATTTACTCCTCTGTGTTCCATCTGTATAAAAATGTGAGGTAATTGTTTTACAAAAAAAAAATATAATTATTGGAATGGAAATGGTTGATTGTTTATCAAATTGGAATAACGAGTCCAGTCCACTCAATGCAGTAGAGGACCAGGTACCAACTCACCAGCGTGCAACAGTAATTCAACTTAGAAAGCCAATAAAAGAGTTCGAGGCCATTCGGCAACCAAAGATATTCGGCATAAATCCCTCGATTCCAGAGTATAACTTAACAAGGTAAAGGAAGAAGTTTGGACGAGGATACTATGACCGTCACTATACAAAAAAACCACAATTCGGACATCCTTCTTCAGGGTCTTCAATAGAGCGAGCAACAAAGAATGGGCAGAGGGACAGAAAGAAGCGATCCAAAGCGGATGGGGAAAGGTATCAGGAAGTAAAGGGATCGACAGCCAGAAACCAAGTACCGGAAGAAGTAAATTAGTTCAATTGTTAATATTATTTTTGTGTTTATAATTTTTATTAAGATTTTGTTGACTTTTGTTATTTATGTTATAGATTATTTCTCTATATAAACTATAGATTATATTTATTTATAGATTTTTTTAAATAAAATTTGGATGATTTATATAACCTACGTAAGTTCTTTTTTGTCAGATTGGTGTATAAAAGCTGTTAGGTTGTGTTAATGAAATAAAAATTATATGGAGGAAGAATAACTATTCTGAGTAGTTCATCATATTCTTATTTTTTTTAACAATGGGAGAGCGTAATGAAGTGTTTACGATCCCTAAGTATTGTGTGGGGGGAAACAATTGAAAAAATGTGGTTGCAGAAATCGATGGAAATGTATAATAAAGTTAAATAGGATTAAACATTTATAAACTAACAATTACATTCTTTCCCTACTGCTTGCCAGTCCCCAACATGCCAAAAACCCCCCTTCAATCTCATCACTAGATAAGCTGCTGTCATGGAGCAGCTGGCAAGGCAGTCGGACCTTAGGGGTCTGAAAAATAGTACGGGCGTGTTGAGCCCTTAGTCACTTGTCTGACGAGCGTTTGATTCATCGACACCACCGCATGTATTAATTATTAATTCTTCCAGGAATTACACCAGTAGTACACATAAATAATTTTAAAAGTGTATAAACGGTTAATAGCACTAATAATATTTATTTGTATAATTAAATAACAAATAGTGTTAAACATAAATAATAAAAAAACATCGAATAAATAAGAAATATAAGTTAGTTAACAAATCAACAAAAAGGTAAAAACATACGAGACAATAATAAATAGTTAACTATCCAAACGAGCAATAGCAATAATAACACTTGTGTTGTGTCTATAGAAATAAATAACAACAACGTGATGACAAAACTTGAAAAAACACCATATGCAAAAATAACACTATATAACCAGTAACGTACAAGAAAAGATACATAATCAGAATAAATGCGTAAACATATACAATAATCAACAGTAATCTTAAATAAATAAAAATAAACATTCACTAAATCCGCTACATGCATACTAGAGTGACGTGCGTGTTTGTGTGTGTGTGTGTGTGTGTGTGTGTGTGTGTGCGTGTGTGTGTGTGTGTGTGCGTGTGTGTGTGTGTGTGTGTGTGTGTGTGTGTGTGCTGCTAGTTAGGTCTTTACAAGGGAAGCCACCTTCCTTTTGAATGATGCGAGAGTCTCATTGAAGAACAGCATACCTAACACTTATAAGAAGACTAGAGAGACTGATGTGGTAGGCGTAGTAAGTAGGATGGTAAGTAGTCTACGGAAGATGATCATCGAACGAGTCATCTTGAGATGGACAAGTCAATACGATTGAGGAGGCCAGGGCAGTCAAGTAGTCAATTCACCAGCTTGAAAAGAGTTACCAAGTCCGTGAGCTGACGTCTTCTACCTAGAGGTTGGAGGTTAAATTTACTCTGGAATTTGCTTATAGGAGTTGGGCGGTTGGTGAAACCCAACCTGGAGTAACCTGGAGATAAGCATCTTAATGAAGCGTCCCTAGATACTCTGTAGTTGGTCGATAGGGTTGAGCTGGTAGGGCGACTGAATGACCTATCCATACTCCAGAACATGGAAAACCAGAGAGTTATACAAAACGATAAGAGTGTATAGTGAGTTGAAGTGTATCGTGGATATAAATATGAATCCCAATAATGAGTTAGCTCTTGCGATGATTGGCAGAATGTGATTCGCTACATGTTGATCCCCGACATCCCCGCATGGACGTGTTGAGGAGCCGGTACTTCGACGAAAGGGTGTGTTGAGTCACCGATATCATTATTAATAAACGTGGTTGGATGGTGATGGATCCCCACTTCCTTCACATGTTATCTGACACATATAAATAGATTTTATGTGTTTCAGAATCATTCAGATGCATGATCGCTACCTGATCTGACTTGCTCGTAGGAGTCATGATTTTGGATGCGATAGTCTGCCAGCCAGTCTAGAGAACACAGAGCTGAGAGACATAATACGCCGTTATATCAACCAGTGACCATAGATTCATTACAGTTAAGCTGATCTCCGAAGCCTGCCAATAGATCTAGAGCACTTTAACGGAGATTAAGAAGCTTCCGGGGGCCACTAGGTGATCCCAGGACTGCACCTGACGGGATCGTGGTTCGTTACCCAGCTCAGACATTGAACACCAGGTCCAGCGCTGGAACACCAAGTTGTCAATATTAAGGTTAAGGAAATAGAGTTCACCTGATTATATTGTACATATACGGAGGATAGCTTTTAATAATGCAAACCAGTGTTTCATTTCAACTGTGTTTCTCATTTTACTTTAGTGACCAGGGTAAAATTCAGTTTCAGAAAACTAGTGTGGATGTTGGGTTTTCCCGTTAGTGCGAGAGGGAAAATCTCCTTACAAAAAGATAATCGTAATTTGATTATTAAACTATTATGTTTAATTTCTTAATTCCTTAGGTGAATAAAATTAATTACATTTCAATAAATCATTATAATATATAATTTACCCTGAATTAAAAATAAAGTGTATAACATTAATTCAGTTTTTGATGATAAAAAAATACCAGACTACCGAAATTTAATACTTTTTGCGAGTTTTAATCACAACGCAGATTGCTGTAATGGCTGTAAGCCAGGTAACAAATCGTAATTTTAAAAAACACTTTATTCTCTATCGTGCAACTTCGTCACAACGTGCACTCTTTTCCCTTGTGCATGAAGTTTATCAAAATATAATATATGAACCTTCTTAAGTTTACAGAATATACTTATATTATTTTAGATACAGACTGGGTCAGTGCAATGCTATAATAACTAAGCTATTGTACAGGGAACGTTTCCTACCCAAGCTTCAACCAGTTTAGAACGTCTCCAGTAACCCTACTAAGGAAACCGTGTAGTTGAAAAGTAACATTGTAGAACGTGTATAATTAGTACTTCCATTTAGCTTTGAAGATGTTTTACAGGAGGTAGAAGACAATCATCTATTTTTAAAGCTATTGATCATAATGAAAATGCGGATAAAAGTACATTGGAGAGTATCAAACGAGGGTCACTTGTATTCCTACAGACTCCCAAATGGCAGGTCTTAGAACCAGAAGATGTTTCCTTGCGGACGTACTTTCCTTGTAAATTATGTCACAAAGGAGTAACTAAACAAATTATTTTCTGTCAAAAAGAGAGTTTTTTTATCAAATAGAATGAACGAACTAACTTATGAATGTTGTTCTACTTGTATTTATATGTATTAAAAATGTTTGCCAACATGTATTATAGGTCTAAAGGTATTGTTCAGTAGCTCAAAGCTCATATTATTTAATTATCAAGAAAAAGTTTTATTGTTAAAAATGATAAAAAATATATATTGAACACATTTTATAATTGTTTATCACCACAAATAAAACTTCACGTTTCGAGATTTAAAAATATGCCTGATGAAAAGTTAACGACGTTAAAAAGAAATTCTAATACCGATTTATGTAATTTATTTGTATTTTGTTGCTTGTACAGACAGTGAATATTTCTTTAATATGTTACAATAAAACTTCAATGTAAGAAACATTAACTCTAGTTTAATCATATTTTTGTAATACTGCAATAGGAAATTAAGATTTATATAGAAACAACATGTATAGTATAGTTATGTCATATGAAGTAATGCAAATGTTTATATTTGTGAATTGTTTCCACTGGAAGCCTAACTACATAAGGGAGTTTCTGTCCCAGAGCAACCAAATGTACAATTACTGCTGACCGCGTACACTGTTTGTCTGCTCCCATTAGGATACATTCATGTTTGTAAAGGATGACAATATTTGCAATCCCTAACATGTTATGACCAGTTCATCTGCTAAGTAGAAATGAGCAATAATGTTTGGATACTGACAAATCGTTTGGTATGTGTTCATGCATTAATACCACTCATACACAAATTTACAGATGTGGTGTATATATAATAGTTGCAATTTATTCAAAATGTTATTAAAGTACATGTTATTAATTATGTAGCAGGTTTCAAAAGTATATGGATGTATACACAGATTCTAGTATATATATATATATATATATATATATATATATATATATATATATTTACAATATTTCAAAATTAAAAGATACTCATATAGTTTCAAAGATTTTGTGAAACTATATGAGTATCTTTTAAATAAAAGGTAGAAGTATACCATGATTCCGGGTACGAAATATGGGTCGGCGAGGATGCATGCAAAATGTCAAGCCTATAGGTATAAAATTCAAAAATTAACTATCCTGTCATACACAGGTATGAAACCTAGAAGTCTCTCAAATTTTTTCACCAAGCCAGGAGGAAAAATAATAGGTTTCCATTACGATTAACCGAAACCACATGAATGGACATGCAATGTCATAATTTCGAATGTCGAATGGACGGGTAAGTGAAATTTTAATCCAGACCCTCAAACTATATAGGCTTTACTATCGTTGATCTAATAAAAAAACTTACGATTTTAGTCATGTAATGTTCACTTCAACATTATCGTGTTTGTTGGAAACATGCGTATTTAAATCATTCATAGTTAAAGGTTCCTAAGAATGTATTTATATATTCAATGATTATATTCCGAATCATGTTTCTTGGGATAAATTTATATTTAATTATATATGTGCCCCTCTTTATATAACTTTATTACTATATTTTTTTACTACATCAGATCATTATCAGTAATACATAGTTTTATTACGGTTGTTTGAAAATTATATGAATAACTATTTAATATTACAGTAACTTGCCTAAGATAAAAATATTATCTAGGCTATTGTTGATACTTTTTGTATTTACTTAGGATAAGAAGCTAAGGACCCTCTCATTGCCCTCATTCCTGAAAACAAAACTGTTTTGTGCTTTTTTCCGGAGTCATAAAACATTTAATGTTGGGGGCAACGGGCCGCCTCCAATACACATTCTACGAGGAAGGATATCGGGCACTTATTACCTTATAAGGGAAGGCAATTTTGTTTCAAGTTTTACAGTCACAGCGCTTCCACATTTGCAAGCTAACAACAGCCTTAAAAACTAAGGGAGCTTCCCCGACTACAAACAATCATCCTCCGCAGTATATTAGACCTACCGATCCACACATATGTGGCAAATCCACAAATCCACCGATCCACAAATATATTGAGGCTTATATTGAGCAAACCATATAATTTCCTAATACATGAATATTCCCCTAAATGTCTAGGTGGTAGTTATAAAATGTAAATATTTAGTTTAAAAACTTGTAATGGTTTACACATACAACGTATGAAGCACCCTATGCTAAACAATAAATAGGTTGTATATAGTTCTTTGATAATTTACTTATCTTTTTTCTCTCTCACTTTCAGTGTTGCGGTGGTTTCTGAAATATATTCAGAACAACATATTGTAATCACCTGGACTACACAGGTGAAATTTAGTAAAGGTATCCGTAGAAAAATATTTATAATCCTTATTTACAATAATACTAGTTATTATTAGGAACTCATGGTTTGTTACATAACTCCTCTAAAGGTCCCCTCTCCTCAAGGCCCTGACTTGACAAAACAGTAGGGTGAAAGGATTGGCTGGAAGGGATGAAGGGTTATTATAAATGTATGTGAAGAGGATAATACCCTCCGGCAGGGGTGTCACGTTATTAAATTATTAAAATCGTTTTTCGCCTGTATGCTTTGCATGTCAGAGAGTTTTAATAATTTAATAAGGTAAGACTACGGAAACAATTACAATGTTTAAGTTGTTAATATTAACTTTAATTCCTTCCGCAGCAGATAGAGCTGAGCTGTTTGTACTTATAGTAATTTGAATCCAATTACTTATGTAACTTTCAATAATAATATTTGAATATTAAACTTTACAATAAATTTTGTTAATGCATATAAAATATGACATCTAGTAAAAAAAACTGATTGATAAATGATTTCCGACAATAATGTAACTTTGCACTTGCAATCCACAAAAGTAACGAAAAAATAAAAGTAACCCTCACTCATATAAGGTCAGTGAATGTACGTTCTATGTAATTAGTGTCACATGAAAAAAGATAAACTAATAAATACGCTCTTTTGTAATTTCTCGTTTAATCAGACAATAGGTTATTTTTTATTTAATTGAAACAATTTATACTAAGCATCCTCCAAATCATACAAACTAAATTCGCAGTAATAAACTAAATAACAAAGTTTGTACAAGTATATTCAGAGGGATATAAACTTATAATCATTCACATTAAATAGGTAGACATTGAGTTGTTCTTAAAAACTACATATACACACACCTGAGAGTGTGAAAATTGGTTTACATAATGTCTTTGCTCCTTATGAGAGGAAACGGTTTTCATAGTCCACAAAAATTACATTATAAATCAATTACAAAGGGGTTCTTGTATTTTATTTAACAATGTAAATATATATATATATATATATATTTAAACTTAAATTTACTAAATTTTTAACTGAGAAAGATAGAATGTGCCTCCCTCTTACTTAGGTGTTTGTAGAATTAAATTAAAAAACATAAATAAAACTAATTAGGTGATATGCAAATCATAATGAGTTGATTGCTTACTGAAATATGAATATTCAATGAATATGTATACTCATACAGCAATACACCATATAGGGCGCATTAATCCAATGACATATAGATGTATTTGGACGTCAGGGCATGCAGAACAATCAACATGCTAGAGATTACAAGAGCTACATTATAAATAATTCAAACTAGTAATGAACTATTAAGCCTGTAGGAGAATATTCGATCGAAAATAAAACTTCTTAATCCTAGACTATATGGCCATTTAACATGGAACAGATGGTTTCATTACTCTGCACTTGTACACATTGCTACAGTTAGTTTTTGGTGTAGTCCAGGCTCGTAGTTGAAATAGAAACTAGTAGAGACAAAACTTAAACTCAGACCAGGAACTCTTAAACCCAGCAACAAAAAGACGAAACTGAGGTTTATAGTGGTAAATTGTTTTTTATTCTCTTATTGTATTAATACCATAAACGTGTTTACTAGCTATATGTACTCGCCTACATATTTCTATAATTAATTCAAAATGCCTGATTTTGTAAAAATTATTCCCTTCTTAAACACGATAACCTCAGACACAACCTCAGATGAACATGACGTCTTGTAAATTTGGAAGTGCAAAATAGTTTACACAAGCAGTTTTATAATCATCTCTATCGGCGCACAGTTGTGTCTCATCCTAATCACATGACTGTTACTGAATACCAGTTATACCCCATCAAGAAGTCGTACGCCAAAAAAACTTAGAATATAGCTTCAGGCGACCATAAATGTATTAAAACTAAATTTCAGTTAAGCCACCAAACCGTAAAATATCTAAACATGTATTTCGTTGATACGTAATGAAAAAGTTTAATATTGATTTCATATGTCAATATTAATAAATATTGATTTTTTTGAGTAAATGAAGTATTCAAAGCCCATGAGACAATGAAGAGAATCAATCACTGGTACCGATATTTGCTGTACGTAACTAATTGCCTTCTATGATTAATGACTGATATATCGAGGGTCAAATTGTTTCTGTGAAAATATTTATCGAACGATGTTGCTTTTACCGAGAATCTCAATTAACGGGTACAGTTTTTAAACCTGAAACAAAGTATTATCTTTTTATCTGCAGACTTAAAAGCGTATAATATGTTTTGTATACAAATATATCTCAATCATATAGTTCAAACCATTGCAATAAATATAGTATATTTTAAAACTAAACAGTTATGATAGACAATGTTTAATGGAAACTCGAAATGTTATTTTACTGTAAGTAAGGGGAATTAATTGAACAATTTATTACCTAATGTCTGTCACATACTAAACCCCTCGAGCCGTGTCCTGAAGTATAATTTACTTAAGGATAAGAAATACTAAGCCTAAAGTCAATAGTAAACAGATATTTCATTTTTATTGTAAATCAATTTATAAATTAAATATAATTTGACCTTTTACTTTTAAAATAAAGAATATGTAGTTAAGCTTCACGAGAATCATTTCTGGTAAAACAGTTTAGTTAATGTGTTAATTATTTATTATAATAAATTACTTGGCAAATTCGAGGGAGCCTGTTTTATTTTATATTAATATATTTGTATTTATTTTTCTATCTTTTTTGAGTGATGATATTACGCAACATTTTAATTAAACACAATATGAGATTTTATAGAAGAATTTTTTTCATGTTTGCTTGGTGCACACACACACACACACACACACACACACACACACACACACACACACACACACACACACACACACACACACACACACACACACACACACACACACACACACACACATATATATATATATATATATATATATATATATATATATCTGAATAACCAATTTTTACTCTTGTTCAAATGAGTTACACAATAAAATTCTGTTTTAAATATATAACTATTTTATTTTCTGTTCAAATATAAATTAAAATATTTAGTTACCCAAATATTTCATACAATTGATATATATATATATATATATATATATATATATATGATGTTATGACCTATACTCCTCTACTTAATAAATTCCACGAACATTAACGCTTGTACATGTTATATTAAGTTACCAATCTTTAGATATTATAGATGTAGACCAAATGCACATATATTTGAGACCAAAACTAACAACCATTAACCATGCAATTATTTTTTTTATAAAAAAGGAGAGGCTGATCCCCTTTTAAGGGGACTGTTACCCAAAAAATAAATAAAATATTTTTTTTTTTTTATTTTTCTTTGGAATGTACTGATTTCATTGCAGTAATTTGTTTTTTCCTATGATTACTATAAGTTGGTAAAAAAAAAATATTATTGAAACTCTTGCATGTCATTTTTCGACACTAACTGAACATCAGTCATGTTCCACTAGCTAACACTTTCATATATTTCATTGTTTTGCTGTATTTAAGTTTTTATGTTGGCTATACTGTCTAGCATCTTTATTTCAGGTTACTATTATTGTTACTACTGTCAAAAGAGGATGGGAAAGCGGCTTTTAAAATTAAAATCTGTATCGGGTAAAGTATAACTTGAGGATGGTAAGGGATTAGATGGGTAGGGTAGGCTAAGTGAGCCTAATATTCAAAAACTACAGACCTATTATGGCCTGGCCATAAGGCGAAATGTGCAGAATGTTGAAGAGATGAAGAAGGCAATATGGGCAGTGTACTTTCACACGATGTCATCAAATGATAAACCTACTCATCAGCTATGCCCTAAAGACAATGAGACATGGTGTAAATATAACCTGAGTTTACTGACCAATGAAATGTATGACCATGATAAACATTTTAACATCCCTGAGTGTTATGAGTTTTATAAAACCCATATTCAAAGGCCTTTCAGAAACCAAACTGTTGGAGCGATGTTTGAAAGGGAAAACTCAAAACCAAAATGAGTCATTGAATAGTGTCATTTGGTCCCTAATACAAAAAAGAACTTTTGTAACTCTGCCTACCCTTACATTTGGTGTTTACTCTGCAGTTTGTAGCTTTAATGACGGCTTTTCTAGTAAATTACAAGTTTTGGAAGCATTAAACCTACGTCCAGGGAAAAATTTTGTAAAAGCGACGCAGCGCCTAGAAATAGTGCAAGTAAAGGAAGCGGACAAGAAAGTTCAAGAATTAGAAAAGAAAATATGGAACAAGAGAGTTTTGAAAAGAAAACGCCTTGAAGACATGTTTACACAAAGTGAAGACCCAGATAATCCATCCTACAGCTAAGGAAACTACTAGGCTATGGTAGTTAAAGATATTTTCTTCGACTCCTGTAAGTTGGTTTTTTTATATTTAGATGCAAGTTTTCTCAGCCATTTATGAACTTAGACCTCTCAAATTTTTACCACTTGTACTTTGTACTATAATCTAGGTGCTGACTAAAGGGTTTTACAAAATAAAAAGTATTATCTTAGAAATATATTTTGTGATTTTTTTAGTTTTAAAAAGGTGAATTTTTAAAAATTAGTTTTCTAATACTAAAATATGATAAAATGTAATTTTGGTTGGTCACGAACTATAAAAAGGTGTGCTTTAAAAGACAAACAAAAAATTAAAGCTCTATCATGACTCATTATTTTAGAAACCTGCATTAAGTTTATATGGACTAAGATAGGCGGTAACAGTCCCCTTAAGCCTCAATCTGTCCGTCCTCATGGGAGGATCTTGCGAGGATCTTATAAAACAGAATAAGGGGGAGAGTCATACAGTACGAGGTTGATGGTACTGATAAAAAAATGCAATGGTCACAGACAGGATTTTAACCTGCGCTATCTCTAACTCAGACCCAAAATTCAACGACTTAGACCGCTCGGCCATCGGCACTCCCATAATATTATACTTGTATTTTTACAGGACACAGGAAAACATTTTCAATATATTAGGACATGATAGTGCTCATGGAAAAAAAATTAAAATATACCGTCTGTAACATACTAGATTCTATACTCATAAATAGACTTTATTATTCATTCTACATTCACAAAGCTTATTTTCGATATCTAAAGACGCATTGAAATGTTAAACAATGAAGAACTCACGGCCGCGATAGGCAGCAAGTTAGTGATCCGGGTTCAAGTCCCAGTGCACGGAGGTTCAGAGAGCGGAGAATCAGGAAATAACTCTTTGTGTCTAACAATAGTCTTAATACTGAAAAGTATAGGATTGTTTCCTCTGACCATTTTCTTTCTAAACTGAAATAAAGAATTGCCGCATCAAGAGAATTAGTAGTTTTATGATATAACTGAAAGTAGTGTAAAGTCTAATATACTAAATTCTTCTTTGCTGTATAGTTATTTGGTCATAAATAACTCCTTGCATAAACACCATGAAGAATTTATTCTTGTTAAAAAGAAAGTTTTCTAGCTATGCCAAATAATAGATATTAATAAAAGAAAAAAATTTAAACAATATGGAGAGTATCATACTTTAGTGATCTTTTTGCGCATATCATACTAAAAAACTTTAATAATAATTTATGGTTGTCTTATACGTAAAATAAAGATTAATATTCGTTAGTATCAAGAACATCAAGTATCCGTAATCCATGACCGTACAAAATATGTTAAATGTGTATATTTACCTTACTATTATAATACATACATATATGTGGGCATAATTCCTTATTGAAATTGCTCTTAATAAAAATTTACTTCTAATTATTCCTTAGTGATTTATAATTATGTGAATTATTATTTTGTAACAAGTAATACACAAAAGTGAATTGAATGAAACAGCACAGATGATGCATGTTCAAACTAAATATAAAAATTAATACTTTTAAAATTAAAATTCATAATTTGATACGCATGTAGGCTACCTACATATGTAAAAAACATATTTTGATAAATAATAATTTCAACAAATAAAATTGACACGTACATTTAAAATTATTCATATAAAATAATTGAAGATGTCTATGGTGGTTGTAATATGAACCTTAGAACTAGACTTCTAAAAAATCGAATTTACAGTTATCTCCAAAGAACTAATACATCCTTGTAAGAAAGTGAATACAATAAAATGCTTAAAAATCACAAATTTAACATAAGGTTTTTTTATTACATACATAGAAAACATTCAGACACCATAATATTATACATAAGAAACAAAGATTAAAAACATATATATTACATATATTACACTACAAAACGCTAATTCAAATTATATTTTGATCTTCCTATATCACCTGCATTTTTGTAATTTTCACAAATTTAATACTATTCCAATACCATTACTATTCCAATACTATTTGAAGTAGCATTATTATACCGAAATTTATTTTTGCTTGAGCATATAAATTTTTACGAGAATATTTACAAACATCGCAACATTTTTATTATTTATCTTTATTTAAATAACCTTGCAAAATCGTATGCTTTCTTATCGTATCCAGTTAACTATATTTTCGGTTTCACTTAAAATTGACCTTTAAATTAATATTGAAAACTTGTTATAAATATAGTTTTTGCATAAGGTTTAAAAGGGGATCGGTCTGTCCTTAAAAAAAAAATTACAGTGTCATAAGGACTATACAAATTTCACAGGTCCATAGATAGTTGCTATAAAAGACAATACAATGATTAATTGGCACACGTGGTATTATATCACGGCAAGCCATGGCAGACAAAAAACAAATATAAAGATAAAGCCAGGCTAAGAGGAAGAAAGTGTAGTTAAATAAGATTTAAATACTAAAGAAGAGAAAAATGGTCAACTTTGTTACTCAATGTTTTCTTTATCGTACAACACAATAACATTTAAGGTGCACCTTAACTCTTCAAAGATTTTTTACGAAAATTAAAGAAAATACAAGAAAAAAAAATTATGGTTGCCTGTAAAGTCGGTTTTACGGGCGAAGATTTTACGTGACAACGTCTTTTTCTCAGTTGAATATTTATTGATATGAATATTATTAAATTGCACAATAGGAACAAGGAATTGAATGAAAATAAGAATTGCACAAATTTTAACTATAGAAATATATTTTGTTTACTAAAACATTGTACATAATTTGAAATTAATAAAAATTTGTTATTGTAAATGGTAAAGTTGAATAAAACATTTACTAAAATTGGAATTTGAAATTCTTGCTAAACACAGTTAAATTCTAACTCCGCGCGTGGTGATTGGTCGGTTTAGTTCGTTTGTTTGGTCGCACTGTTATGACAGGTTAGAGGTTATAATTTGTTATTTTAAATGTTTGATTAGCAATACGCGCTGTTTCTTCTCAATCGACTGAATTACGATTGATTGCAGAGTGATTTAAACTAATAATTTACTTAACACTATCAACATTTGTCAATAGTATGACATAACCTATAAACTCAGTTTCTCAACTTTTGTGTCAATCTAACAATTAATCAATCAATCATAGTTTACGATAATGAAATATCAGTGTACAATTATTTACCTTTATTGTTGTAGTTGTTGTAAATGACGAATCTAAGCACTCCACATTTTCACGAATAAACATAGTTATCTGCTTTATCCCGTGCGGCGGACCCACAGTTATCTGCTTTATCCCGTGCGGATCCCGTGCGGCGGACCCACTGGACGGGCATCGTAACGTTACCGGGCGTTACACTTTTTCATGAGTGACTCCGAGCCGCAACCTAATTTAAGACGTTGTCACGTCAAAATACTGCTATATTTATTTAGACAGCTTTAAAGCAAGGATTCCAGAAGTTTTACTATTTATTTCCTTCATTGCTTGAATAATTAATGGAAATATGAATCTTAAGTATGTTTGAAACTGTTAAAAATGATATTTATATTATTTATTAAGATTATTTGAAAACTAATCTAGACTTTTCTAACCGTAGGCAATAGTTTGAAGGTCACATAACGAAATACGAGTATCACACATAAAATGATGGAACAAAATTTAACTACTTAACTAAAGTAAGCTTTCCAATAGTTTACTTTTAATTTCATACGATATTACTTGAGAAAATAACTAAAACAAGAACATTGAAAGTGTAGGAAGTGCCAACAGCGATAACGATGACGTAAGGTTTAGCCTTTGATCTTTAGAGAACAGCTGTATCCCGGGGCGATTGTGTCTACAAAGCAATATCTACGCCCAGCCCCGTGCTAACATGGATGTATAGCGAGCTTTGTCAGATAGTCTGTTGCGGGAAGACTCAACGAGGTTTTTTGCTTGATACTATAATACGCGTTAGAGTAACGTAACGGGATTTAGGACATTTGCCATCGTTATATGTTACACAGTGTAAAACAAAACGTCGATGATTGAAATATATTCTCTTCGACGGGTGTGGTAGGGTGTTAATACATACGCTATAAAGAACAGAAATAAGGAAGGAATGGAAAGGAAAGGGTTCAAAAACAATATTTTGAGATCTTTGTGCCATTTTTGGATTTGGTTTTTACGAGTAATTGTCTAAGGGTCTTTTGTGTTTTAAATTGGTTCTTACATTATATTTTCTACCTACTCCTCTACTTTGCTCCGATAATTTTGGCACATAAGTGATCGACATGTACGTAAATGTATCTTTGTTTTAATTCTCTGAAACATGGATTTTTCTATGGTTTCTTTTGCACTTATTTCTGACTCAGTATTCTATTTTTTTTAGATTCGGTTCAACTTTTATTATTTCTTTTTATAAATAATTTTCACATCGATCAATGGATGCAGAAGTCAGTGATGTAGTCCTTGGGAAATGTAATAAGTAATGACGCTTTCCAGATAGAGTCTGTACAATGTAAATTTTTTATCATATCCTAATAATACAATCATTTTCGCAATCACAAAATATTCCTTAGGCTAAGTCATAAGAAATGAAGACTAAGTCTCTCACAACTGACATCAATCTTTTCTTATATTGTTATAGAGTAATGGATACAAACCACTGACACATATTGGAACGGCCGTTATCATTCAAATTGTTATTAATTCAAACTGTTCTACCTATTAGTAGTACCATATCTGTGCAAAAGTAAATTTTGATGAATTAGAAAATGTTGCAATTAACGCATTCTTCCCTGTTTCCGTGCTTTTATTTTATAGTTCTGAAATTGATGTACATGCTCTATCTTAAAAGAAACAATATTGTTTAAGAACAAAAACAGTGTTCTAAAACTTTATTCCGCTTTTAATATGCCTAATCAATAAGATATAACCAGATTTTAGATAATTTACGACTGAAAAATTTAATTTAAAATAAAAAACTTAAAATAATTTCTAAAAATGAAAAATCCTTTTTAATTTTTATGAGTTCCAAACGTGATACAGCAACTCGGAACAATCCGGTGTAGTGTCTGCATACTTATCATTAATTATATCATTAATCAGGCCGTTTTATTAAACTTACGGAGGGACTTAAATAATGTATGTGGGTAGAAGAAAATGGTAGAAACCTAATATTCAAATATATGTACATATCTGTTAAAAAAAATTCTAAGAATTTTATTTTCCATAGTATCCTTAGAAGCCAAATTCCAAAACTAATTTGACTAATGATTAGCAATATAACAGCCACTATTGCCTTAGCAGGATTATTTTAAGTGCAAGTTCCTAGAATTTATACTGACGACTACAGTGATATAAGAGAGGGAAAAAGCAGTGTCTAATTGTAATGAAACTATTTTGCATTACTCACATACTCAGCAAGTAATATCTTATCTATTATTTCAAACATGGTTAGTAACTATAAACTAAATCATACGCTCAGTTATGTTCTAAGAATGTTTAGCGAATTCTTCTTTAAACACATTTCAAACGAAAACTACGCAAGTGGTTAATTTAATACGACGGCAAAATAATATTAAATTTCTCTTCAAATGATTTTAGTAACTACAATATTTCGCAAGCTTCCAACATATAGTGATCATTGCATATTTAATATTCTTAACATTATCTCTTTTCCAATCTTAAATAGAAATAAAAACCTTTAATGGTTATGTGATTTTAAAATGATAGAATTTAAACCATATTTATTTTGTTAAAAGATCTGTTTCCATATATTTGGAAGTTTTCCTCAAAATTTAACTTTGAGAGGAATTCACACCTATATCTCCTAACACACCATTATATCTCCTATTAAAACTTTAGAACAATATAAAGGGGGGAGGTCCTAATAATTATCTATTCATGCTCTATATTACCATGGAAAATTTGGAATGACCAAGTATTCTTGACGTCACATATGTAATTAGATGATTTGACTAAGCGTTTTTTCATGAAAAATAATTGAAATACTTGAAAAATAAGAAAATATTCCAAATATAACACAACATGAGCATAGATTCAGAAGGGCTGTAGAAATAAATGCCTGGAAGTGACTACCGGATAACGGACTTGTAGACATCGTTGACGTAGAGGCAAAGACGAAACTTCAGGATAGCCACCATTTTTATGCCCTCACAATAATATTGCAGGTCACAGCTTGTCTGATTTCTTGTAAGTTTTTATTCGATCCTAATTTATGCTTCGGTTAATATTTATGTCAAGTGGTTATAAACAAAACAAACAATATTTATGTGTGCTCTCATGTTTGCTCTTCCTCGAGACTCAATTATATTCTAGCCCTATTTCTATCCACGTTATAAGGTCATTATTTAATGGAGATCCTAATTATCAATTCAGTATCAATACATCACTAAATGGAAATTCCAGCTATTGTAAAACACAAGTAAATGGTCCTTGTAAAATATTATTTATACTTACATCAACCTAGTGCATCTTCCTATATAAAGAGGGTAGGAGGCTGGTTCAGCTTTCCCGGCACGTTCACGAAGGGTGTGCTGCAGTGTATAAATTGTATCAAGATCTTTTCTGCTCTTTTCCTGCAACACTGATTGTATCAATGATGTTCTGAGGTAAGGCAGTGTGATAGTTAACGCAATATGGATACTGGTTAGCGACATTTAGTAATACAGTTGAATAAATAAATGTAAAACTTAAAAATAAGGTTTAGCGTAAAGTTAAATAGATAGAACGAATACAAAAATACTGAGATATAAAATTTAAATATTTGTAATGCTCACGGAATATTAATTTTTCTACTTGACAATAAACTTGATTTTATATATACATTTTTTTATTAATATTTTCATAATTTCTGTAAAGGAATACACATTACTTTTAGTATGTATTTAAAAGTTTTCAAGTGACGCTATAACTTATTGTGTTTTTTATTTATACTTATATTTCTTTACTTTGTTCCTTTTTGACGACAAATAACATTCTAAACATCAAAGAATTTTTTTATAACTAAGGAATATATACAGGGTGTTCACCAGTGGGTTTGACAAACTTATGTGTCTGGTATAAATCACAATTTAAAATAAGAAATGTAATATAAACATGAAGCGAGAAATGTCTTATCTAGCCTCTATCCGCTGTTTTATATATTTTATACGTAATTACTTGTAAACATATTTAAGCTAAAAAATTTAATTTAGCTAATAGCTTTGTATGGAAAAGATAAATATTTAAAACAAAAATTGTATTATTTTTTAATATTAAAAAAATGGCGTCAGTTTTATTTGGAAGGTTGAATAACAAAATAAAACAGTATAGTTATAAAACAAGTACTAGACATCAACCAGTTTCATTAAAATTTCAAGGCACTTGTTTCAACGAAATCTGCATAGTAGCGAGAACGACAACTTTAAAGGCACGATTGCACAAGCGGGGAGCAGCTAATACTTTGTTTTTGATAAGCATTAGATTTTTTACATAGGTCATACAAGTATTACAAGATACTAACTAGTATCTAATTCGTTTAAAAATTCAACGGTAATTTTACAACGAAATCCTTGAACGCATAAGCTAACACTTTAAATATATGCACAAACTGGGAGCGATTAAAAATCGGGTTCTATAAACATGACACAAACTCATTTATATGTCTTTTGGATTGTTCAATAGGAATCCTCATTTGTAAGAATATGCAAGTTTTCAACCTTTCTCATAGTAAATAAATACGTGTGTACTTAATTTTTATATTTATCTATAACGGTTTCTGAGTCTTTACGCAAGGGGAAAACATACTCAATTATATCACCTACTGATTAATATACTACTGAGCAACAAACCGAGCTGTATAAGGAAATATGTTAAAGCTATCTGAGGTAAATATTCATTTCATATCATTGAGAATAAATTAAAATCTCCGTTAAATAAAGATAACATCTTTGAACCCGGTCAGTTTTCAAAGAATATAATTACTTACCGAGGCTTACCTAAACTCCCATCCTCCATCATTCCGTGAATTATTATTTCAAAATGTAATCATTCGGCTAATCCGGTTAATTGAATTCTAACGCTTATAAAATTAAGTTTTATATTTCTCTTTTAAATTAATTACCAGTGCACAGTTTTTTTGCTATCCAATTATTCGTTGGTATTTATTTTACAATGTATTTCTACTAATTACATAGCAATGTTTCAACTGTATTAAGTAAAACTTTATGTGTTACTAATTATTTTATTTGGTATTCAATTTGTATTACTCGTAATTTCAAATTTCCTTAATATTTAAATATTTGAAAATACTATTCAAAATATTTTTAATAATATACTATTGTGAGGAAAGCCCTAATCACGGATGCGACGATATTGTTTATTCCGATTGAAGGACATTCCAAAATCATCATACTCTGAAAAGATTTGTTATTAAATAATAGAGAATATAAAATACTATCTCTTCTACATTTTATATTTGGCAACGTAAAGATAATCATCATTTAAATTAAAACTAATGATCACTTAATGTAACTGTTCTGGTTTGGATTTCCTAATATTTATTTACACTTTCAGAAACTCCATGTAAATGAGTTAACAATGTTATAATACATGAAAGTACAAAGTCTGCGCTTTTAACTCCCTAGTTTGTATATATATATATATATCTAAAGATTTCGTGATACCTTCAAAAACTCTTATATTCCGTTTTAGAATATTGAAATTACTTGAGGATACAGACGCTCATGTCTCATTAATGCCATATCATAATGCCAGTCAATAAGTTATGTAAGACAATTTTGAGATAATAGAAACACTTTCGCTTATTATTCAATACTAGTAGTAAGGTTGTCTACATGTGGAGGAACAGCAAATTCTTAAGTAAGCTAAAGACGCATACATCTATTCAGTTTTGGCAAGATTATGAAGATGAAAGTGTCTGTAGGAGTCGATCTGCTATCAATTCAACGTCGTATTAATCAAATGTGACAATCGAAAAGTGTCAGTATACACTACACCATCCGAAAGAATAAACATTACGACATGATCAACTAAGACTTAAAATAAATAAAATATATTAGAAAAACCAACAGCAACAACAAACTTCTATTATATATTTTATTTTATTATTAAATTAAATTTGTTGGCCTCCATTTAATAGAACACTAACATTTTGCTCATGTTAGAAACAAGTTAACTTTACGGAAATACCAAATTTATTAAAACGTGTTTTACCTTGCTGGATGCATAAACGCAAATGAAGGGAAGAAGGAGAAACAATCAGGGGTGACATATAATAAGGTAGGTAACCCTTAGTAACCACTGATTCTATTTAATTTATCCGACCCCAACACTTTGAATCGGTGAGTGAACAATATAACAACCTTTAAAAGCTGCTGCAGATCTGTGGTTATCTTACGTTTTCACCTGAAACAATTTATGAAATTATTTGCTAAATATTTCAGATACATTAAACAGTTTTGCTTATGACATAATAAGAAAATTACTAAATTATTGAGCAAGTTTTATTCGTAAGTTAAATACAGATGTACGAGTATATATCTAATTTAGCTTCTGACCGTAGTTTATGAAATTATAATTGATGACAAGAATGTAACTACACGTATATTATCTAGTTTCTCTCCATTCACAACGACTACTATTCGTTTCACAAATATCCTATCACTCCGGAAACAAGAGCAGTTTAAGAAAAAGAGCAGTAATGTTAGTACTAAGTGTCATGAGAAATTTCTCACCTTCTTGTTCTAAGAGAAATACTATATTTCATTTGTGTCAGATTACATGCTTAACAATCAAAAATATTAAATCCTTTTGAGTTATCACTATCCACTATTCACAATAGCAAACAAAATTCTGTCAGGTTATATTACAGCTGTATTTATACTGATATTTGCTTTGCATGTATCAATAAAAATGTACACTGAATGTACGTTATGAATTTTAGTGATGTTACAGTGCTGGGTGCCAACTACCTCCAATCTAGAAAGTAGTAGATTCGTTTATCAAATGGGTTTGTTTAAGTCCATAAGTGGACCATTATGTCCAAGTATGTCCAGTGTATTGGATATTTCTTGTTATTGGGTTGAAAATATATAAATTTATACATTTTTAGTTTTTGCTTTGGCTAGATCAGAGCAACTAGTAAATCTAAAAACGTTGTCATTGTTGTACACATGTGTTATCCCTTTTATATTAAAGACTATAATAAAGGAAACTGTGAAAATTATAATTTTTCATTCAACAATAGTAATAACTATTAAACAGAGGTTGTAATATTAGCAAAGAAGTGATGCATATGCTCACTATGTACAGATTACTAGTAGAAAATGTTTTCATAAAAATGACATAAAGCATTTATTAACATGGGAGTAAGAATTTGCATGTTAATGTTCGGAACGGAAAACTATAACCATAAAAATAATTGTATTGAATACTCCCAACGAACCCCATGACTATAACAGTGCTAAAAATATTACTTTGATTCTCAAATAATTATCTAATTATTTCTCAATATTCTTCTACATAATTTGCTGAAGTAAATTACCTAATTAATGTTTTGTGTATTTTGAGCACCAGGATAATTAACTAGCAAACAATAATTAGCTGATGGATGAAATTGTTATCCTTCATCAACACATGTTTTATCGTGTTCATTTTGTTAACTCATGCTCCATGACACTGTAAGATGTTAATATTTGTTATTTAGGTTTGTAACACTCTTAAGGAAACATTTACTATATTTCATATCGTAATAACACAGTGCAGTAGTTGTGTATTGATTTTTTTATTTTCAGCAATATAGCTGGTCAGTTCCAGACAACTTATTGAACTATGATATAAACAGTCCGATGTTTCGTGGGAATTCGTGGGTTCATATTAATCCTGTTTTAATAAAAGACACACACTACATGTATACAAGAGTAAATTACGAGAGGGAAGTAGTTAGAAGTTGCGAAGATGTAAAAGAAATTTGGAACAGCTTTGTCAGAAACTTATTAGAAATTAATTACTGCAGTGCAATTAGGCTTCATTACAATTTCCTAAATACATTAAAAATCATTTTATTAATAGTAACGCCTATCTTTGTATACATACAACATGGCCTTTAAGTTTATATTTATTTATTTAGTGTTTTTTTTTATTTTATTTAGTGTAGATCATAAAAACCTCTTTTAAATAAAAAACTGTTTGAAGTAAACTATAATTTGGGTTTTATTTGAAGATGCCTTCAGTTACTACTTTAAATCCCTATAAATTCTCTTGAAACAATTAAAATATTCAAATTTAGTTTTTTGCCTTCAAAAAACGTTTGTGGAGCGTTTACCTACCTACAAAAAGTTAAAATATATCCCAACCAAAAACTATTTACACCACCTTGAACGTTTCTGTATTTTTAATAAATTATACCAATAATGGGAAATAAATAAGCAGTGGCAGAGTTTACTAGGTTACTCAGATAGGCACGTGGTATAAGAGTAAATATGTGTTCATTTTCGATTTCAACAAAATAAAATAAGTAAAACATTTACATATAAATGTCGTGAGAAAGAAATCTCCAAGCAAAGATCCAATCCAAATACTCTTGCCAACGAAATCTACCTCAGTATAGCGTTAAATCACGCCTTTTAAAATGGCTGGAGCAGGCATCCGTTTATGACGCGTGTCATCTTTTGACAGATGACTTTACATTCACCAATTCTATGGGTATAATCTTTTGGTAATCATAAAGATGGAAAATATAAATATGCAGTCAAAATATATTGAGTATCGAGGTTTGGATTTTAATCACATAAAACACGGACTTTCAACGCAAAGTGTGGTATAGCGTTGATATTTACTAAGAAAACCGAGTTGCGCCTTCAATAATGCAATAGTGACACAACCACTCTACAAGTAGCTTACCTTCTCACATCCGTTCAGTCTTGTTCCCGCCTAGTGGTTTATATCCATAACTTATGGGTTGTTAAATATAGCAAATTAAAGCTATTTTAAATTTGAACATGTTGTCGTATGAATAATCTAAAAAACAAGGGTTTATTCTGTCTTGGAATTGTTGAAACATTTACCTTGTAATTTCATAATAATTTACCAATTCAAATTTAGTTTTTACTCTGTTGTGGTCTTATACTCGAAGCACATCAAAAGCTTAAAACAGCAATATCTTATAATAGCAATGGATGATATAAACAAAACAAACCAAAGGTGTTCATTTATTAGTAGGTAAGTCTTAATCTGAACAGAAAATAAGTGTTTATAATACATGAATTTTTATCATGGACAAAACTTATCACTGAACTAGTAATATACATACAGAATTAACGTCTTCTTTCTACATTCAAATTTTATTTAAATTATAAAAGCTTTAATATTCTTAAATTGTGCATTAATAAATATTATATTAGAATGTTATTGATTATTTAAACAGAACTCTACAAGAGGTCAAGCGATGATTGGATGACCGATAATTTAATTAATACAAAAGGGCTTATTATTTATGAAAGAGGTTTAAATATCTGTAATCGATAAATTCTCTCGTCAATATATTTAAACTTACTGTGGAATCAACAAACTTTTTCATTATCTTAAGAGTTTGATCCATAGTTACAACCGTTAGTATACATAGATCTGTCAAGATTGTCATCTGCATTGTTCTCAAACCAATAAATTTGGTTTTATTCACTTATATTAAATTAAATTCTATAATTTATCTTATACTTCTAAAGTTTTTAAACATGTCATACATTTTAACCTTAAACTTTATACTACGTATTTTTTACTGGTGAATGTTTACGTCACCACATTTAATATGCACCCCTATTAGCAAAGAAATTATAGAAAATCAACATTGTATCTGGTGGCAGTTAAAATTTTCACAGTGGTTCATTAGTTATATTAGCCACGTAATATAATGTAGTTTTAAATAATTCTGTCATAATTTGCTTGATCTCATAATGTAATACTCCTACGCTGCACATATATCTCCGTTGTGCATGAATGTTATGTTTCAGTAATTAATTTGCTTTAAAATACTTTTTTGACATCGAAACGTTTAAAATAACTTCTCTGACAACACCAGAATCATCCCACAAACGTGCAAGGGTTGGTATCGTTAAAATAGAGAGGCTCATAACTATAAATTTGAAATAATGCAGGTTCTTGTAAAAGTTTGCTATCTAAACTTTATTTTTTTCGAGCTACAGATGCAGTACAGTCACTTTATTGGATTTGTTCAAACTGAATCAGTTTTTAATGTAAAATTTATTACCATACTAATATCTTCAACTTGAAACTTGAAAGTACGTTCTATAACTATTACTTCCACAAAGTCGTAAATAAAATTTTGGGAGTGAAATAAAAAAGGTTGTTCTTTAAAGTTTGTTTTTACGATGGAAAAACCGTGTAGGTAACATAATTTTTGGACATTTCCCTTCATTTAGTGATAGAAGAAATCTGTAAAATTATGTTTCAATATCTGCAATATGATATCTTCCTCGGGTGGATTATTAACCCATCTCATAATGTTATTTCTATAATTACGATGTTATTTAAGGATCACTTGTTATTTTAAGATTTCATTCAACTGCTATTACCTGTAGAGTAGCAAGTTAAATATTTTCAGTTCTAGGTCAGTAGTGTAATTCAGAAATCAAACACAAAGTTACTATCTAACATTTATTATACATTTAAAAATAAAACCTATGTTATAATACCTATGTCTGTGGGCTTTTGACAGAAGTAGCTCTTAAGTTCTTTCTATGTATATAGATTTCTTTGATAGGCATGGTAAAATCAATATGCATGGCATGGTTTCTTTCTGAACATGTTAAATTTAATTCACGAACAAAAAACATTTATATTCCGGCACAATACATTGTTCTCTTGTTTTTACGTTATACGAGACAGTACAGTGTAATATCTATATATTATGCCATTATAAACCAGCACAAAACACAGTTATTTCGTTAAAAACTATCAACTATCAGAAATCGGCAACATTTTTCACAAAAGCGGTGTCATCGGATTGTATTGACAAGCACTTCCCACTAGAGACGTCACAGATTGGCCCAACAACCCAGCCAACGTCAAGCTGACATAAATTTGATGGATTGTAATTTCTGTCAGTGTTGCACACTGTTTCCACTCCTCTGTGTATAACCTCAGTTGCTTTAATAAATACATTATGCGTTACGCACCAAATAAATAAGTAATATAGTTTAATTTTGTGCTATAATCATAATATTAAATAAACTAATTTTTATTTTTATTTTAAAAGATGTAGTTTATATGTATAATAGCCAATAAATTCCCTGCACAATAATTTAGGGATGTAATATTATACTACAAATTTATTAAACCTCTACACAAAGTAAGGAAAAATAGATTTTTGAAACCTTAAGTTTCATTAAAACATATTTGATCTATGTAGATATAAATCAGGTGACAAGTGAAATCACCGTCAGCCATATACTAAACAAATAGACCACCGGCCTTCTCAGATCTGATTATTAGTTTTTTTATTTTTTTTTATTATTATTATAGTAAAAATATGTGAGATATCCAGTTATTGACTAGTACTATCAACAACACGCATTTACACTTGTGAATAATACAACTAAAATGTATTATATAAGGAGATGGTTTATGTGCATAAACATAAAAGTATATATTTAAATAATATTTTAAAAGTTTCTGTTGTTATTTTGAGGTAAATAAACTGTAGTTACGACCTAAACGTATATACGATTTGAATTAGTTGAGCACACAAAACAAGTTTGCTCCTAAATGGAGTTGGATTCTAAATTACCCTCCGAAGTGAAAGCAAAGCTTTACCTTTAAAATTGTTTCCGGTAGATTAAGCTCACTGCGCGATAATTTATTGATAAACTGCTCTACACGCAGGCACCACTTTAACTTTAAATACAGTGTTTTGTTAGGAATATAACCAAAGCATAGTTAATACTGTTTTTATGTAAAAACTGAGACATTAATTAAAGTTATCAGAGTCATGACTAATGCCTTTTAAAGATTAATTAAAAAAGTATATTTTTTTCGACTATACAAATTTAGTAATACCAAAAATGTTTTGCCTTTATTAAAACATGTGTATAAAAGACAGTGTCTCGTTTTAACAAAACTTTGTAAAAAGGCTTTCCCCAATTTAAAACTGGAGGAGTACGCCACATCGCGTTTTGTGTACCAGGTTTCGCAGAGGCTAAATCCAAAACGTCTAGTTTATATACCTCATTTCATTAATGACAGATATTTTACATCTAAATAAAACGAAACGGAAATAGTGTGACTCTATATGTGGGTATATATATATATATATATATATATATATATATATATATATATATATATATAAATGTAGTTGATATATCCCCACGAGTGATAGGATTCACTTAAGCTAAGCCAATTAGGATTAAATTGTTAATTTCATTAAAATTCAAGACTCTCAAAAGTTTATTCTATTATAATAATTGCATTTAAGTGAAATAAAGGTTTTAATAATACATGTTTTGCAATTGTTGTATTTTTTAAGGCCAGAATACGGGTTTTACACACTAAAGATTTTTTGAAAATAATAATGATGTAGTAATCTGCATTCTGTTCATTGTAGTTTTGTTTGTTTCGTTCTTCCGCGGTTCTGGTTAGAAATATGAAACAGCTGCCCTTTTACCAAAGTCAATGGGTTGTAAGAATGAAATATTTTGTGAAACTAATTAGACCAATCACGGTGCAGCAGTTATGTTTTCTATAATTAAATCAAAATTCATTTGCTGTTTAAATGACCATACTAACCCATTTGTTGTAAGAGGAGCATTAAGACAAACAACATCCCAGATGATGGGTGGGTAACAAGATGTCTCCAAGACGACTCCAATAAAAGTACGGTCATATTTATAGCTTGTAGAAACTGAAATTCCCAGTAGAGTCTGCTTTATTTGTAGGTCTTTCAGTATTTCATGACGACTTATGTGGTCTCTTAGATGTTAAAAATCGGTCCTACCAAATTTTCACTTTTCATTATTAAATTTAATACCAGCTTCTTATTTTGTCATCAACGGAACTTATTTTGTCTTTTTAGTTGTTTATCGAAATAATTCCTAACACTATGATGAAGTTCATATTTGTTAGCGTTTTAGGTTCTAGTCGGGTCTTGTATTAGTGTTACGTAAACACTGTAAACTTTACATTTTAATAAAAGATGATACCTGAAACTTGAACCTGATTTCTGAATCATAGCCGTTATTGGACTATTCAATGGAGTTAAAAATCACTTAAAAGTACACATTATGAATTCGAATTGTGAAATACTTTGCTCTTGGTTATAATAACAGCTTTCGATAAATTAGTTTTAAATAAAAATGTCGATATTTGGAGGTCTCGGCAGTTACTTAAAGTAGTACTGTTGTTAAACCAGATGGCATTAAATATATAATAAACATACATATTACACAGTTATAGTGAAGACGCCGCAGAAAGCAGTTGTGCACAGGCTGCTCTACTTTGTGTTTAACTGTGTGTTGACTGCTGTTATGCCAGTGAGTTTTTAATGTTTAAATTTATATATGGTTGTTTATCTATCCATGGTGAATATATTCATTGAGAAAAATAAGAATGGTACGTCCATTATTGCCATATTATATTAAACCTAACCTTAACATAAACTCGCTTAGTATATTTACTTTGTTGGGAAAATGGCCTTAGAATATAGTAAATGGCTAAAACTAATTAATAATAAAACTAATGGAATATAGAAATCAATTTAGAATATAATGGTCGTAATATATAGCTTCCCAATAAACGTTTTAGTATGAGGGCTGAAGATATTTAAAGTCTGAGTGGCCATGATAGAGTTTGGCGATGTGAGCCGTGTTCACTGTTCATCTACTCGAAGAAAGAGCATGATGTTAGAATCGACTCAAAAAATGGTAACTATGATAATAGTCTTAAATTGTTTTATGAGCTTAAGTCAGATTTTAAAGAGGTGTTATAAATGAAGTACCAAGTAAGAAGTGGTAATATAACATAGAGAATGAAAGAGTGTATTATTGTTGAGGTACTTACTTTCAATAAGGCCCGGAAAAACATGCAGTGTGTGTAGATAAAAAAGAGGAGGGTCGCTTGGAAGAACGTCCACTATGAATGTGTGAGAAATAACAGTTGAACGGATAAATTTACTCAGCAGTCAGTGATGTAGTCGAAGGGAAATGTAATGAAAACTGACTCTGTTCACAAGCAAAGTTACAGTTCTAATATAATACTCATGTCCTAATAAAACAGTAATTTAAAACAATATTATTTTAACACAGTCAGTAAACAGTAACATTTTATGTAAGACCATTTTATCGAAACGTCAATATGAGTGTGCGTAAATATTTTCAAAGTTTAATTTATAAAAATTAATGGTATGCTAATAGTTTGCATTTAAATAAACTCATATAATTTAAATAGTTAGTATAATTAAATTAAATTAGTATAATTAAATAGTATAATTTAAATATAATAGGAACTTCATTCTATTGAAAGCATATGAGCATACAAATTGGTTTCTATATTCGTAAAATTGAGTTGGTTGTAATGATTTAGACATTATGTTTGTTGACTCATTAAATGATTTTATTTTATTTTTTTCAGAACTTTTTAGAACCAATATCTTAAACGTACAAGATATTAAATAATTGTCAATGTTTCATACGATGGTTGATGAATGTGAATTAACAAATAATTTTGCAATGAATTCGAAGTACCCCATATTGAAACCTTATCTCTTTTCAAGAAATGTGTGAGTATAAAATTTACTCTTATAACCCGAGAATAGTTAAAGAACCGGATAGATCCATGAAAAAACACCAACTCTGAACATTAGTTTAATTTCAAAAAGTTAAAATTACGGCAATTTTCGTGTTCTCCACTCCTTTTGTGTAGATATTTGATACTTATGCTGTGAATGGCCACTATCATAAAACCTTACAAGGTGTATCAAAACATTTAAGAAGAATCACTGTTGTGAGCAATAGTTCTTAATAATTATGCTATTCGGTTTTGTTCTACTTTGTATAATAAGGAATATATATATATATATAGATAAGTAGATATGAATGTGAGGGTTCTAGCTCACTTTTGGGACAGTCAGAAAAATCAACGTAAAATACTGTTTAAAGGACAATATAAACTAATCTGTAACTCACGAATGAAAAATTAACCGAATCTATAGCTGTTTTACTGTTCATTGTAGGCTTCTAATTTCTAAGCTGTTTTAATGAAAAAATCCAGAAATCTCAATGAAAAATCTATAAACGGAAATAATGAAATTTGCTAACATTCGCTCAACAGAAAATAAGACGATTTTTACTGAATTTCTCTAATATCGTTCTTAATCACATCATAGGCTAAAAATTTCTCAGAAACAACCACAACCACATAACAAATCGCGTTTTGTAACAGCTTTTTGAAAATCCATATTGATAATTATATCGTTCTTTGAACTAGAAATATTTGTCAAACTCTTTGTTGTATATCAATGACATAAATGGTCTATTTGCTATAAATTCTTTGGGGTTGTAATACATTTCCATATTTTTGTAGTAAACTTTCTTTAAAATCTTGATACATCTGATACATGATTCTGAAAAAGACCTCCGGAAATGTTTAAATTTTGTAATTCATCTGGATAATAAGAACCGTTCAATTTTACTCTGATATTTTTTACATCCAAACTATCAAACTTTGAAGGATTTTTTTCTTGATTATTCTGTCTATCTGTTTTGAAAACCGATGATAACGAACTTGGGATTGAAGATATTTCTATAAATATTTGTGATATCGAACGAATAAGTTGTTCCGGAAATACCTTTTTGTTCCAATACATTGCCAATCTAGAAAATTAAACATAATGTTTTGAGATTTTATAATTTCATCAATCAACTGAATTTTACTCGTGGTTTTGTAATCAATCATCGAACTCTAATGAAAAACTCGTTAATTGTAATTTTGCCATCAACAGGCATAACATTTCCAGTTGCAGTCTTCAGAATCACATCATCGTCTTCAGCTCTTATGAAACTAATGTAAAATCCACCTTTTATAGATTGGAAAAATTTACATTTTCAAAGAATCCTAAGCCGAAATGTGCTAAATCACCGACCGCTTCAAATTGTCCAAATTTAAAAGTTGATTCAAAACTGTTTGAAAATACATCACTTTTGGAATAACAAATAGTTCCTTTAATTGTGCTTAATTGGCCACAGTTTTCGACTTCTTCTATCAATTTATTGTGTTTTCTTACTTCAATCTTAGAAAATAAAAACGGTATAAAATTATCGATTAATCTAACATTATCAGTTCCAAGATATGCTTGACCATCTTGTTTTGTTAAAGTTCCAGAAATATAAAACTGGAAGTTAGACGAGCAAAAGTTATCTCCAAAATCAATATTAAACTCAGTTCTTTTATTCGGTTCATTCAAATGTTGTTTACTAATTGGATAGAAATTTTTAAACTCCGCCCTTTCAATATCACTAGCATATTTTCTGTAGTCCGCCATTTAATAAGAGAAAATTTAGAAATTTTTAAACATCGTGTATCATTTTTTCATCGATCTAATGTACGTTTTTATAAGAAAAGATATAAATTTTAGTAAAATAATTAAAAAGATTAGAGTCATTTTTAATGATCTACTTCGTCATATTCGGGATTCTCTTCCTTAAACTTTGCGATCTCGGTCACATATTTCAATAAAATTTGCACAGGATAGTAACCGCTATCTATAATATTGTTCCAATCAACTGTATCTTTATTTTCATCCAAAAACTTTATACTCAAGTGTTGATAGAGACAAAGAACAGACATATGATCTTTTTAATTGATAATGTATATTTTCTTGAATGAACTCTGGGGACAGATTTTGATATTTTAGCAATGTTATACCAATTCAATTTGTTTACGTATAATCTCATCATATCTTCGGATAATTCATATTTTTGAGAAATATCATCCCAATGTTCTTTTTTCAAATCTCTTTCGTGTTGCATTATAAAAAGATCGAAAGCACTGTAATGTCCCGCCATCTCTATTTATTAAGAAAAAATTTCAAGTTTTTATAAATTGGCTCTTTTTTTGCGTTACATCAGCACATTTTCCAGAAATTCTTTTAAACTCCATTGATATTTGCGTAATATTTTATATCATTTGTTGCAGTTTTTTCCTTACACCTCACACAATATATGAGCGCCATTTATAAAGGAGAAATTTTGTCATCATAGCCGCCTAATCCATTAAATCTGATGTCGATGGCTCTAAAACTTATAACAACATCTTCTTTAAATTTATTAAAGTTTTCTTCTAATTTTTTGAAATTTGACAGCATAAGAATCATTGTATTCAACAAATTTATAACCAATATTCTCAAAAGTTTTCGTAGCATCTAAACTAAACTTATCAAAAGACTCTTAAATTTAGTAAGTTTTTCATTAATTTCCCCAACTTCGTCTTACTGATCTTTTACTTCTTTCATCAAGTTTTTCATAGACTTCTGTTGTAAAATCTTTAACATGCTGTTATGATTCTCATAATTTTGTTTTTAGTTCATTAAACATTTTAATAGGATCTTCTAATTGAATCATTACAACAACATCAAATGGATTAATTCCTTTACTAACACCGCTAATTCTTTTTCCTTTAAAATCTTAAGCATTTTTAACATTCGGATCATGTAAATCAACAATATCGATGTTTTCTGATAATTTTAGAGGTTTTTAAAATTTGTTCTTTAACAACAACATCATGTTTGTCAATACCAGGTCGAACACCGACAATTCTTTTTTTATTAGCTAAACTAACATAATTCTTTTCAACTTTGATCGCTTCAGTAATTTTATCAGCTTTTTCGATATGAGACATTAAATTGGTAAATAATTTTTTTACACCATCATCAACTTCTTTTTCCAATGTTTTTATTTTATCAGCAACTTCATTTGAACTCATGAAATTTGCAAGTTTGTTATCATATTCTGCTTTAAAATCTTCAATCTCGACAGCAAACATATCTGAATCTGGAAGGTTTTGTAATAAATTTTCTAACTTGTTATCAAACTCATTTCTCAAACTATCAAAATTCAAAACTATTATCTACATTTTGAATAATTTGTGTTCCAAATACGTCAAAAATATTTTTGTGAATCCATATTTATTAAGCAATAATTTGTTAACAACTTCTTTAAAATCTTTACCATTACTCAGTTCATTCAAAACAAAAAACACATAAATGACCACAAATTGGGGGATCTTTATAGTCTTGAATCTGAGAATCATTGTAGTAGACGCGCTTGATTTTTTCAAATATTTAATCAATTCTATATAGGTGGTTTGACCTCAATTCTTCCATACGAATCAAAATAACATGTATTCTTATCATTTTTTATAATAACAAACCCAATGCGTTCCACTTCCCATAATCGAGTCTAAATTCACAATTCCACATTCAAATTTCTTAACTTTTTCAGGTAATGTATCGCGCATAAAAATTCCTCTAAAATGTTTAATATTTTTGCAGATTTCTTCCAATTCTCGAATGTTAAGGGTTCAAATTTTTTTCCGATGTTTGATTTCACGTAATTCAAAGTTTTTTCATCTAATCCAGATCCTGTAACATCTTCCAACTCTTTATCTAACCAATTTAAAATGTTTCGAACAATAGGAAATCACATCCTTTTTAACGATTGGAGCAGCTTTACGAACACATAAGGAACAACATTTTTAACAACTGGAATATTTTCTCCAAAATCTAATAAATCTTTCAAAAGTCCACCATTTTTAAGTTCTTTCAACTGATTATAAGAAAATTCTATTCTGGGTTCCTTTATTGTTTTTCTTATGTTTTTCGAGTTTATTGTATTGTCTATTTGTTAAAAATATCTTATCTTCGCCATTTTTTAGTTGATCTATTTTAAATTGAATACTAACGGGTATTTTCTTCTTAAAAGCGGATTTTATTTTTTCTTTCTGATTTTTGCTGAAATTTACATTCACCTCCATTTATATAGTTAAAATTTCAAGTTCTCTTCGATTCCCATTCCTAGTTTTCTCTTCAAAAACATTGCCTCCTGCTGTTGGAAGCGCAACAAATCTTTCACCTAAACTAGTATCTTTTGATAAAAATTCTATCCATTGCCTTATCTTGCAAAACTTTATCTGCGATATGTCTGGAATTTGTGTCTCTATGTTTTGCATAAAAAATATCGTGTTCCATAGCAGCTTGATCTAAATTTATTTATACCAGGATCTCCTCTTTTTAGTCTTTTTTCGAGTTTTGTGCCAGGCCCCCCAGATACTGATAAGTTGGTACGTGTAATTCAAAAAGGTAAATTGTTGATAAAATCATTCAAAAGTCCACTACCCTCAATCATAGATGAACTTATTGCCGGCAAAACTCGTTTTAAATATTTAATTCCATCAGGTTTTTCAATCATTTCGTCAAGTTTGTTCGAAATAAAATCTTTAATCGCTTTCTTTTCGTTCAAAAAATTGTTGTTTCCAGCCTTTTCTTGAGCATAAATATAATTAATAATTCCATCGAGTTTTGTCAAATCGTCGATATAATCTGTACTCAATCTTATTATCACTGTATTTTTCATATACCAGATCCTTCGATTCGTTTTTCCCAAATTGGTTTAATCAAATTGAGATATTTTTTTACCTTTACTTGACTTAGGCTTCTTAGTAGATGGATCATTATTTTTTGTAAATTGGAATCAGATTTCCATAAAATTTCAGTATACTTTTTCAAGTCTTCTTAGAATATAATACCGTCTTTTGGAACATCAGTGCCTGTTAATAATCTCCATAAAACCTTGAGTTCCCTTCATATGTTTTTTCATTAATAATGATATCATTATGCTCAAAATTCACGGGCCAAATTTCCAATCATAAAACTTTTCTTTTTTCTGTCCCAATACAAACCAAATTTATCATCCTTTGCTCTAGGAAGAAATTTTTTACCAATTTCACCAATTATTATATCCGTTGTTCCAGGACTTATTTGGGTTCAACTATGGTAGAGTCTTCAATGATTCGAGGTCTAAATGGTGTTGAAGATGGTAATTTTGGCAATTCAAACTCAGATTCTGGTATCGAAATATCAGCAAATTGTCGTACAACTGGAACCAAATTCATCAAATTTTGATTATCGCTTAAAAAATTTTCAATTTTGCCCTCAACATTTTTTATTGCAGATGTTACAGGTTGATTAATTTTTTGAATAAATTCTTGTTCTTTTTCATCAATTCGAATCTGTTCTTTAAATTCTTTGATTAATTTCTTTTCTATTTGATCAAGTTTTTTTGCTTCTTCTGAAGTTACGTTCGCCATTTATTTAGGAAAATTTTGAAACGTAAACGTGGAACGTGGAAACGTGAACACGAAACGTGAACACGGAACGTTAAAACGTGGAAACGTGAACACGAAACGTGAACACGGAACGTAAAACGTGAACGTGAAACACGAACGTGAAACACGAACGTGAAACGTAAACACGAACGTAAAACATGAACGTGAAACACGAACGTGAAACATGAACGTGAAACATGAACGTGAAAACATGAACGTGAACGTGGAACGTGAACGTGGAACGTGAACAGATTTACCGTTTTTTCTGTTATTTTCATAATGGTAAATAAAAGTAAAGATAATGTTAAAAATAATTGTAACAAATATTTTATCGAGACCACTGAGCAGCATTTATGTTAGAAAATTATATTCAAATATTTTCCATTTTTAGGCTTCAAAGTTAGATTAATAGTTAAAAATCCATAGTCTTCTTTCCAAATTTTATCACACAATTCATTAAAGTGGTTTAAAACTCATATCAGATCCAACATAATTGTTGTAAATCTTTCTCGAATAGTGATCGTCTTGCTTAAAAACACACAACAATATTCCAGGTTATTTCTTATAACTTGTTTATCAACCTTTGAAAAGCATTGAGAAAGATAGATACAAGATATGTTTTTGTGACGAGACATTACGAAATATTCCTTAATAACGTCCTGATTTTCCAAAATACAATCATCAAAAAACGATTAACGAATTGGGTTTACATTCGCTTAACGGAACTATGTCCTCTCAGAAGCATTATAAAAATGTGATATTTTTTTGTTTAAGTTTTTCTCAATATTTTCAAATCTTTCTTGTAATTTTTTATAGGCGTCTTGTTCTAAAGATTTACTAAAGACGTACAAATTGGAATAAGGAATCAACCTATTGTAGAATAAAATTCAATAATAAAGTTGTTTTTCCACATCCACTTGAACCAACAATTAACAATTCTGATTGGTTGATCTTTCTTATTTTCTTCAAACGTTTGAAGTTTTATCTGATCTTTTTGCTTTAAAAAATTTCTCCATTTAAATAGAAGATTTTCATCTTGAAGCAACGCTTGCGAAAATGAAGCTGTTCAAGTTGACTTCAGAAAGCTCTAAATTAGTTTTAAACTTGGAACATCCTATACAACTTAGAGGAAGAATCAAATTATTTTTATCGGTTTAAGCGGCTTTTATTCTGATAATTTTGTAATAAATATTAGTGAAAAGTTCTCCTTATTGCATAGGATTTAGTGAGAAGAACATAACAAAAATACTATGGTTTAAACAAAGGATATTATACTTTCGATCAAATAAAAAATTCCCTTAAAAATTATCTGAAAACATTCAAACAGTCAGATAAATCTTTAAACTTTGACGAAAACAAGTTTGAAATGCAAAACAATTATCTCTCTAATAAAATTCAAATAAAATCACCAGTAAGAATAATGTTTTCAGCAATTATTGTAGATTTATTAGGGTTTTGTTCAAGAAACTATTGAGCCAAATCAGGTATATTTAGGAAATAAAACGCCAAAATTTAGACCGTTCGATGTAATTGAAGTACATTGTAATCTCGTTGAACCTAGTTTTGAAAAAATCATACCGAACATCTTCACAAAGAATCTGAAATTTTGTACACTTTTTTCCCAAATGTTGCTTATGGATCAAAAAATCAGTGAAAAACCAAATGAAATCGATTATATTCCAATTAGAAAAAATATTAAAAGAATTCAAAAAATCGTTCTGACTATTCAAGACTCTGAAGGAAATCTATTAAATAATGAGAGTAAAACAACAATATATTTAAGATTGTCGAAAGAATGATGAATCAAGGGGGGGAACGAATCGTTCTTACCTTCAAATTTTCAAGAAAACAACTTTTGAATGTATAAATTACAAGAGTCTATCCCATAGACCCCTTAACAATCTTCATCCTGACCCTGTTTTTATCAATGACTCTGGACTTTATACTGAAATAAAAAATTACTAGTTAAATTTTATTTCTATCTAAATGGAGTCAGGTTGTAGTAGACCTACTCAATAATCAACTAAAATTCAATAACAAACATATCTTTACGATTGTTGACGAAAACAATGTGATCTGGTTTAAGGCTAAAGACGTAAGCAAAAATTCTAGAATATGAAAATACTATGCAAACGATCAGAATAAACGTTGACGAAGATGATAAAAACTTCTATTTTAATCTAAATATAAGGGGGGCTATAAATAGCTTACCTTCAAACTTCCAAAAATAACACTGTTTTCGTTAATGAATCTGGACTTTATTCTTTAATTTTGAGATCGCATAAACCAGAAGCGAAATTGTTTTAAAAATTGGGTTACGAAAGAAGTATTACCTTCCATTAGAAAATATGGTGAGTACAAACTCAAAAACGAAAATAAGCAGTTAAAAGATGAAATAAAACAGTTACAAATTTCAGGTCAAATGAAAATCCTTGAAAATAGAGAATCAAGAATTGCGAATGGAATTAATGAAGAGAGATATGGTATGTAAAGATTTTGATAAGAAAAAAACACCATGTTTTTGTGTTAATTAAGAAGAATCACATGTGGGAATATCCTTATTACGTTATCAGAGCTCAGAAACGAGAAATACCAAACCGATTAAAACATCTAAAAATAAAATATCCTGAATTAGAGATTTTGTTCATTGATGACGAACCAAATTCTATCAATCTGTATAACCAAATGAAAGAATCTTTGAATATTTTATACAACGGAAATCATTTTACTACAAATATGGCAGAATCTCGACTGATTTATAGAATATTCTAAATTACACGATGAAAATGTTAATAATTTTATTAAACTCTCGAATTATTGATATTTTGTTTGTAAATGTTTTTTGAAGATAAGGTAACCATTGAATGATTCGGTCCACACTCGCAAAGAGTCGGTTTCTTTTGACTTTCTCGTTTAATTCTTCTAGCACAATCTCCACAAAAAGCCTTCTTGTTATCTTTACTATAATGCCAAATCGTATAAATTTGGAAATATCCTTAATTTTCTTTACAAACCAACAACATTTTTTCTCTTCTAACGTTTATTTTTCTAATTTATCGTATAATTTCTCTTGCATATTTTTTTATGACAATCCTTACAATAATAGTATAATCCATCTTTGGTAATTCTTATTTTTATGAAAAGCTTCAAAATCTTTAAATTCTTTGCACCTTGAACATTTCTTTTGAGCCTCCATTTATATAGAAAAAATCTTTGACTTTCTCAATTCATATTCATAAAACTTTCCGGTTATTTCTTCATTATTTAAATCTTTTATACTATAAGTTACAGGATCTGTGTTATTAATTTGATAAATCACAAAGATTTCTCTTGACCAATTGTTCTTATATTTGTTCTAAATGTTTGTTTTTTACTAACAATTCTTTCATGATCATTGACTTTAAAATTTTAGTTTTCGTGTGAATTTCAGGTGGAACATACTTGAAACGGTCTCTAATAACTCCTTTTCTGCATCCTTATCTACGTCTTTCGGTTTCATTTTGATTGTGCTGTGAACTGTATCGTTATAATTTGTTTACGATTTTTGAAGAATATCGATCCATTTAAAGTTTTTATTATTCTCAAAAATTACTTTCATTCTCTCATTTTGAGTTCTTGTTATATCTCTCTACAATACTTGATTTCTCTTCGTTTTCAGTATGATAAATCTTAATGTTGTATTTCCCCAAAACATCGTTAAATTCTTTATTTTTAAACTCTAAACCCTTATCTGTATGAAGTAGGTTAGGAGGTTTTGTGATTGATCCTTATGGGCATCTTTTACTATATCTTCGAAAGCTTTTGAAATATCCTTGCCGTTTTTTCTTTTGATAGCTCTTGACCAAGCATATTTTTGAGAAAGTATCAATAACATTTAACATATACTTAAATCCATCATTTTGATCTGAATAGTTAGACATTATAACTAAATCTGCTGCCCATAAATCGTCAATTCCTAATGTTATAATTTTTCTCTTTTTTAAACTTTTTTCGTACTGGTGCATGAATTTCTCGAGCTTCAATCTCTATCTCAATCTTTAGTCTTCAATTCTTGCTTAACAGGTTTTTTGGATTTGGATTCTTTATAAACTTACTCTTGTTTGTCTTACATTTTGAACATTTGCAGCAATTCTATACAATCCATTTGAGTTTGAACGATTTTTGAATCTATATTTTTCGTTTTCTTTTTACACTTGTGACAGTGAATTAAATCATCTTCCATTTACATATCAAAGTTTCCAAGTTTATTTAATTCGTCTAATATATCAGATGTTTGCTTCATTTTTATAGCCATACGGTACTGTTATCGATCTTATTTTCTAGGACAATTCTCTTATCATCTTTAGCGTTCAGTGCCAGCTTGTTTAATTGGTAACAGTGTACAAACTCATGTTTATAACTTTTGATGGCTGTCATCTCCCTAAATTCTTTTTATCTTCGAACAAACATCTCTTCAAGTTTTCGATATTTATTGTTTTATTTTACAACGCTTCTCTTAATTCCTTTACACCTAAACTGGGTTTTTATCTAGATATTTGTACGTGTATATCTTAGACCTTAAAACCACAAAATTCTTCTAAAACTTCGCTATTTAACTCATCTTTGAATTTCCCTATTACCTTCTTATTTTTAGTAGTGAAACATTCATGATCTTTTGGGATAATCACTTGTATCAAAGTCATCTATATTTTCTTTAATAATTTTAAAAGGATCTCGTTTCAATTCTAGAAAATAAACTGTCTGTATCCATGTAAACACAGATTCAAATCTGGATCAAACTTCTTTAATTTGTTGTAATAAAAACTCGTACATTAGCAATTTTGAGAGGTCGAGAACTGAAAATCCTATGTAAATCGGTTTGTTAAATTTAACCTTTTGTTTGTACATGTGGACTCGCTATACAGTTGTCGTCAAAGATGTTAAAGCATTTGAAATTCGTTTTTCTTAGCTTGTTTCATTGAAAATTCTTCATTTCCAAGCTTAATATCACATCTGTTTCTCACATTTTCCATAGATTTTCCAAAAACTGAGTTGTTCATCAGCTTATAAAAGTCCTTTTCAAAGTCGCTTGTAGCTTTGGTTCTCATGTTTGTGTTAAAATCAATGTATTCTTTCATGAAAGGTTTCTGATCAAACGCAATAACCCTATTCACATGTTTTAAAATCATACCTTGTTCTAGATAGAATTTCAAATTTTCTAGAATGAACAACATATTCTGTTTTGTTTAAAAGAGTTGTGCAAAGTTTGTTGTTATAATGTTCTGGAGCAAGAGGTAATCTTTGTGATGTTCATGCAAATTTGTTGGATATTCAAGATCAACTTCTAAAATATATCCATAATCTTCGTCGCCAGTGAGTTCCAAAATGTTTCTTTCCATTCTGCTGTTGTATACGTTTTAGGATCCCATCCACTTGATTTCGTTATATGGTAAATTTTGCATAAGTCCATACCCATAAAGGTTGTTTGCATCGGACGTACAACAAATAGTTTTTGGGCTTTGTCTTATCAAAATCTTTTAAATATTTGTTATTTGCTTTCACATATCGTTTAATACACTGAGAAATGCCTCCGCGAATACCTTTTTCGATCATCAAAATACATATTATAATCACTAATTAATTGTAATTCTATCTTCGTTAATTTTAACATTAGCATCCCATGCAAGACTGGGAGCTGTTAGATAGTGTGCTGGATCAAGTTTTATAGCAATTCAAACAAATATTCCTAATAAATTTTCAAAGATATCAGCGAGCAATAGAACATCTTGAATGTTTATAGAGATCGGAGTAATTTCCTAGATTTTTTACTTTTAATTTGTTCCATACATTTAAGTAGTGTTGAAAATCTTTCTCAGATATGCTCTCGTCTGTCAAAAGTGAATAGAAATCTTGAATTCTCAATTCTTCTGTGTTAATCAAGTTTTTCAATACTGTCGATAAGATTCATAGGGAAATATTCCTTTTCCAGATAGAATTTTAAAGAATTTCTTCTTCGTCATTTGGTTGTCTATCTAGAATTGCGTTCAGACCATCTTGTATAAAATGATTTGTATGTTTGAAATCATCTTTTTTGAGGTTTTTAGCTAACTTTTTCTATAGACGATGCCATAAAATCTGAACGTATCTACGAAAGAAAAACTTGATGAACTTTCTTGGTTTATCATCTTCAAACTCATACCCATATCCAGAATTTACAGAATAATTTATATATTTTTCGTCTGTGTTTTGCAATCAATCAACGTTTCCATATTGTTTTCGCCAATTCTTTTATGTACAAATGAGTATCGTAGTTACTCATATTGTGACAGAAAACTGGAATATTTTGAGGAAACTTGAGATTCAAGTTACAAGATTAAATGAGCTGAACCTCTAAATTTACCTGTTAAATGACAGTGATCTCGTACTTTTTTTCTTGTTTGATTATCAAAACCCTCACATTCACAAATATGACAAAAGACTAGAATTTTGGTTACGCTAATTCTTCTTCTTCGGTCAATTTCATAGGTTTTTTTTGTTCTTAGAATTATACTTTTTAGCTATGTATTTTGATATTTTTATTGAGCTCTTCAAACAATTTTGCATGAACATTTGGCAAATCTTCTTCATTTTTTGCTTCTATAACATATAGGTTTGTACATGCGATTTGTCACATTTGACACTAAATATAGAGTAAAACCTTAAGGAATGTGCTTCTGAATCTTGGTTGTAGTCGACTTTTGCGGATTGTTTTTGCATGTGAGAATCTTCTCTAATATGCTTTCAAAATCCATATAAATAACGTAAGGATGAGAAAATTTCTTTTGATAATTAATAAATGTTGTTGTTTGACCTGGAAACCGGCATAATTGGCTTACAAACTTCGTGATTTTTACAAATTTCTAAATGGTCTGTTAAATCTCCAGATTTGTAGAAATGGCTTAAACATCTTCTGCATAGAAATTTTTTATTTTTACACTTAGATAACTGAGAGAAAACGAGCTTATTTAAATCTGTTATCAAAACATAATGAGATTTGTCATCTTGTTTAACATACAATAAATCGATTTCTAACTCGGCATCATAAAATTCTGAAATTTGTAACGGAACAATATTGAGTTTTTCATCAAAACTATAGACATTTACAGACATTTTCGGATAATTATACTTTGCTTTACTGCTTCGTTTTTCAAATAATGTATATCTTTTAAGGACATTGGATACTCGAAACCTGAAAATATCTCGTCATTTACAAATTTCTCGTATTGCTTTGCTCTGTCAGCATTCTTTTCAGGTTTTTCAATAGCGCATCGGATAGAATAAAACAAAACAGAAATCATCTTTATTTTTGATATTTACACAAGCTTTCTTATCTTTGATTTTCTTTGGCAAATCGATATATGATCTGCCTGCGTTCATTATTTCGTGTTTATTAAGGCTCAAAACTAGTTGTTTGCAGCTTTTAAATGTCCATCCAGAACCTCGATTTGGATGATTTGTCTGTTCTCGATGTGTTAATTTATTAAATTGTTTAGAAATAAAGTCGTTTACATCAAAGATCTCGTCTGCTTTTATAGTAAAGTACATTGGACAAGTTTGTGTTTCACCGTTCACTAAAGTTCGTTCGTATTCGCATTCTAAAAGAGAGATATCCTTTACTATTTTTCACAGTTTCTTGAAATTTTTCGATTAAACTTTTAATTTCTGGGCGCAAAATAGAAAGATATTTGTAAATTGACATGAAATTGTCGTTCAAATTTGTTAAAATGTATTGCTTAAATAGACCGTGTATTGAGGATAAAACTTCTACATCAATGATATTTTCAGGTTTCTCATTAAGAGTTTTGTCAATTTCTTCGATCATTTCAGACTTAGTTTTATCGTATGTTTCAATGGACAATTTCTCAGCAAATGATTGAATTTTTTCATCTTGAAATAGATTGAGATCTTTTTTACTTTCCTTAAAATTTTTCTTTAGTTCACGCAATTTTTCTCGTGTGACCATCGATTTGATTCTCTTTAGCCCAAGTCCTCAAATAATTTAGTTTCTTTATTATAAATTTCTTTGTTCTTCAAATGATTTTTCGACTTATAATGTCGGGTAAAATGATGTTCGAAAACATCTTTTTTGCAGTACGGGCAGGATATCTTTTTCCTCTCCATTTAAATAGGGAAAATTTGAATCTGCCAAGTTTTACTTTTTAGTAAAATATCTTTTTTTTTAAGCTGAAAAAATAGCAATAATTCAGTAGATTTCTAAGGATTTTTTATCAAAATTTGATAAAAATCAGCACAATTTATGGTTGAACAGCCTTTGATTCTTCTATTTAAAGAAGAAAAATTTGTTTAACTAACACTTTGAAAAGTACAGATTTTTACTAAAATTTGATACAAATCAGCACAATTTATGGTTTTAAACAGCCTTTGATTCTTCTATTTATATAGAAAAAATTTTATTTAGAGATTTTTTAAATTTCAATTTTGTAGTGATTTTTTCGAGAAATATCGTTCACATTATCAACTTTAAAGCTAAAAATTCGCAATAATTAGAGAAATTCAGTAGATTTTCAGGATTTTTTCAAAAAAACTCTAGTATATATGCACCTTAAGAGCTGTGGTTTTGACCCTAAAAAACACGTTTTTAGGGTCAAAACCCCGGTTTTTTGTGTATTTTGGAAGTATAGTGTTGATTTTTCACCTTAAAAGTGTAGAAGTATTAATTTTTTTCTATGTAAATGGCACTGTTACAAGAGTTGAATAAGGTTGGTGATTTAACATTCAAAGAATACAAGAAATTAATAGAATTAGAAAAAGAAAAATAAGAAATACAAAATTGTGAATTTGGAGAAAATGAAAGATAAATTCGGGTTTACAATAATTGCCGAGTTGGAAGATTGTAAAGTACACTTGCCGAACAGATTTTTGACTGTTTTGGATGAAAAAAAGATTAAAGAATTGAACAAAAATGAAAAAATTACACTTGGTTGTTACTGGAAAGAAGACTATTAAAGATAAAGACTGTGTTACAATTAACTTCGTGGAATAAAGATTTCGAAGATTTCTGGATTTTTTCATTAAAACAGCTTAGAAATTAGAAGCCTACAATGAACAGTAAAACAGCTATAGATTCGGTTAATTTTTCATTCGTGAGTTTACAGATTAGTTTATTGTCCTTTAAACAGTATTTTACGTTGATTTTCTGACTGTCCCAAAAGTGAGCTAGAACCCTCACATTCATATCTACTTATATATATATATATATATATATATATATATATATATATATATATATATATATAAAAAAAACCAAACATATTTTCAAACTACAAACGGAAAAGTGTGACAAATGTATTTAAACAATATGTAAGAATAAAACTGCTTAAAATTAATTTTCTAAAAACCACATGGTATTTAAATTTATTCGAGTGCCAAGTAGGTCGGACATTGTAATTCCCTGGAATCCCTAATATATTCTACCTACTGGAACAGTATTACAATGTATTTAGGTTAATGCAATGAGTGTATATATTCGAATAATATGTGTGCAAAAAAATAATATACAAAATTAAATGACTGGATTTTTCGTAACATATTTAGAAGCCAATTCTTTAATATAAATTGTATTACTAACTACGTATATAAAGGTCGTTATTCCATTAGCCGGATGATTTTTAACGCAAATATCTTGAAGTTACGCTGGCAATTACACTAATATTTAATGAGAAAATGTATCGAAATCTAATAAAAGTATCTGTTTGCATAATTCAGATACTCCTTAATTAAGATATTGTTTGCTACGTCTAACATTGCTTTGTATTTAAAAAATAAATCATAAGTCCAGACATGGCTTAGGAGTATTCAATGAGTTCTTGAAAACCAACGCAAACTAAAATTACTCAACTAGTTATTTTATTACGATGAAAGAATAATGCTTGATTTCTTTTAAAACATATCATTAAGTAAAATAAATCGCAAACTTCTAACAGTTATGTAGAAGAATATTGTGTAGTGTATTTTCTTAAGATAGTACTTTTTCTTTGTCGATACTATGGTATTATAGATACTAAAAAATATTTTTTGTCATTATATCATGAGTGTGGAACATTTTAAATTGCATATAGCTGAGTGGGGAATTCACACGCTAATATTATTGATAGGAAACAAGAATAATACAAATTTCCACGTATGCCAGGAATTTATATCATAAAAAACAACAAAACAACTTTTTGTAAAGTTAGATAAGAATATTACACAGTTTAACGTTACACACATTATGCATTTGTCACAATAACTATATACAATCAACTATACAACTGCATCAATTTAACTATATACTTCAAAATGTCACATTAAGAAGAGTTACGGAGGTTAAAGATCTGGGCATTCTTCTGACTGCAAATCTGGATTTTGGAGCTCATATATCAAATGTGTGTGGAAAAGCTCTTAAAACACTTGGGCTTGTCAATAGAATTTGTAGGCAGGGATTGTCTGCCTCTTCTCTCAAGACTCTTTATGTTGCTCTGGTCCGACCAATAATGGAGTATTCAGTTGTTGTATGGTCTCCTCATCAGATTGGACATTGTTCATCCTTGGATGCTGTGCAGAGACGATTTATTAGGATGATTGGAGTCAAGCTCGGATACAGATACATAGAGGTTGACATTCAAGCAATGGAGCGTTGTTTAAATTTACCAACTCTTTCATCAAGAAGAACGCTCATTGACTTGATGTTCCTTTACAAAATTCTTAATAACACCATTGATTGTTCCGAGATACTTCAAATGATTGATTTCCACGTTCCTCGGTCGGCGAGACATTTCCAGCTGTTTACCATCCATCATCTCTCGACAAACTACCTTTACCACAGCGCTATTCCAAGATTGATGAGGATTGGAAATGCAGTCTAAAAAGTTAAGTTATAAAAAATTATTCTTGTTAATTCTATTGTTGTTACATTTATACATAGTCTACTTACGTTTTCCCTTAAGAATATTATATATTTAATTGATCATTGTTGTTCTTGTTGTTTACTGTTAATTTGTTATTGTTTTAGCTGTTTTGTTGATCTGATTAATTTATAGTTATGATGTGGATGTAATTTTGTAAAACCAAATATTGTAAAAAGGTGTATTGCCGTTCATTGTAATAAATAAATAAATAAATAAATAAATATAATGAAAAGGTATTTATGAACAGACTTATATAATGCATTTCCTTTTTATGGAATTATAGTCGTCATAGAAATCGTTATCTTTTAACCAGTGACTATATTGATCCATGTAGAAACTGGGACGATGTCAGCAACAATGACGGGGTCAGACTTTGGCACCTCAGGGGTTTCTCACGGTGCCATCCGCAAACTGTCCGTAGAACATACCCTTGTATACAAATGGGTTGCCAAAATCTTCCTGCATGGACAGAATTTAAAGTCGTTTTAGAAGGTATTGATATTGTAGTGCATTGAACATGGTGAATCTTTGAGAGCAATTGCAATAACATTATGGGTTCAGAAATGGCTATTACTCGTGGTGCTAGAAAGTTCTGTATGTCTGTCTCACTATCCGGCTATTTATCTGCCCATAAGAAATCTCGAGAACGGCTCGAAGGTTCTAGACATTTTGAGTTCACCGATGGTGTAAGACAATCATATTATTTGGCTGTGCACTAGCAAACATTTTTAAAGGCAAACATTATTCATAATCATGATGGTAATGAAAATATTGCAGAACAAATTCTCTAACCTGAGTACAATCACATGAAATTTCAACACATGACATTTTTAATCATAAAGGTAAAAGGACAAAATGGAGTAGAAAGTAAATTTTAATTTCCAGGATCTGATTTTACCGCACTCTTGGATTTTAGTATTTAATAGCAAAAACTTCTGATATCGATGCAACAATTCTACAAATACAAACTAAATGTTATAGAACTTACATTTTGAATTTAACCCTAGCGAAACCTATAACAATCACACCCATTATTGCATACTTAGTGGAACATTAAAAGATATTTATTGCTCTATTCCCATTAATAAGATCAATCAATTTCATATTCAAATAATATTAAGGAATCTCAATTAATCTATTACTTTAAGTCGTGTAAATGTCATACTTTAAAATCCAATACAAATTAATTTACACAGACTTAGTATATTTATCCCACGATGAGTTACATGCAAGTTAAGAAGAGCGATAAAACAATGGATGAACCTTTCTCTGTCTCTTCACAGAAAACGATAGAAGCAATAAGAAATTAATAATCTCTTACTTTAATTCAAGCTACTCACCAAACAAAGCATTGTCTTTCCCTAGTTGTAGGCACAGGCCATCCTAGGTGTCCATTTAATTGGGTAGATAGCTTTGCAGATCGACACGGAAACCCACTTTATTCTTCCTTGTCGTAGTACCTTGCCGTATGCATTAGTTGCGTTCCATGCCTGTCCGAAAACAAACCCGAGAGAAATAATAACCTATACCATTTTCTTTAATTATCTAATTTTGTATATTAATACAGTTTTTACCAAGCACTATGATAGTATATAATTGTGTAAATAGTAAAATATCAATAGCCTCTGTATTACTTTTAAGAGTAGTATACTATTAAACTAGCGTGTTAGAAATAATAAAAATTGCAAACAATTATTTTTTATTCTTTAAGCTACAAATGAAAAACATGATTGCCCTGTGGGCATTGTTTAAATTCTGCTGCGAAAATCAACTTAATCCAACCCCAAAAGTTTTAACGCAAATTTCTCAAAATTGACCTCTTTCACATTGTAGTCATGTTAGCAGTCTGCAAGCAAAACCACAAAGCCAGTTTCGAGATGCAAAATTACCGTAACGAAATTTTCCTTTTATAAATTAGGTGTTTTGTCCAATAATATTGCTTAACAAGCAAACATTAGCAAAGGTTGTTGAAAAGAGTATAAAAAATGTTTCTAGAATACTATGAATGCCTGTGGACCCGATTCGTGAAATCAGAGTGCATAACAGTTACTTATCATCATATCTTAGTTAAGTTAATCTCTTTATCATCATTTTGTGTGACCGGATATTATCTCAGACAGGTCTTCTTGAAAGCTCTACGTTTATCCTCTTTGCGTGATATAAAAAATAAGAAATGCTAAAAACACCAAAAGAAATGGTAAACATGTTTGTTGTAATTTAATGTAATCTATGGTCGTTACGGTTAATCTTCCATTTGTTTTATTATGAAGATGCAATTTTGATAGTTTTTTATATGCTGGTTCTATCCAAAACTCCATTTTCTATATATGTAAATGTATTGCTTACGTCTTTGCCCCAACCAGCGACCATCTTGTTGGTGTTGACCTTGGGTGCCTCAAAAGGTAGCTTGACGGGTTTGATCTTGTTAGACCACTTGAGGGCTTGAGGGTGCCGTTAAGCTGAATACAGTCGTAGTTTTAGTCTTCAGATAGGGCGTAACTGGGATAAAAGAACAAAGTCTTGCCGCCAAAAGTGGTACCCGACGTTCCGTCATTACTGCCTGCCACCACCGTTATATCTGATGGTTTGAAACTGAAATCGTATAATAAATACAACTATTTATGGTCTATAAAAATAACAGCTTATCTTATATTAGTCTAAATTGTGATGCAGATTTTTTTTGTTTATCACTATTCAATCAAATTATTTTACCTATAACTAGAGTAATCCATTAACGTATATTAATTTATTATTTAATGATAATAATATTGAATAATAGTATTTCACCATCACTCTGCTGTTATAGATGTTGATTGATTTGATGATCTTTCTTTCTATTGAAAATCTGTTTCTGTCATCCCTATTGACAGGCAAAAAATAGTAGTTAAATAGTACAGAATGTTATAGTATGAAATAAATAATGGCAAGCCTACAATTTTGTCTTTATTGTTTAAAAATATGTTTAATATGCTTAATTAATAATGTTCATATTTCTTTCATCACAGGAATCTAATCTTCTATACACATACAAAGCTTAAATAATATATACGTATAAAGCTTAGGTGTATTAACAACGATTTATATTCTAAGAACCAGACTTGCAATGACTATCATAATATAGTTAGATTTAAAATGTATTATGAATGTTAGCAAAAAGATTTTAAAGTTTCTAAAAATATATAAATACCAATAATACTAAATATCCTACATACAAGATATCATAGCTATCATATAGTAATGTATTCCAGTTACTTAGCAACAGGAAATTCAGTAATAAACTTACCCGAAAACACAGGCGGCTAATGTCACCACCCATTTATTGTTGATGATTGTTCACGCGCATCGAAAATTCCCTTTCAACCAAATGGCAACCTGTACATTATGACCAGATTAACATTAAATTAAAAATTGCATTGCAGCAGCTTCAATATATATATATATATATCAATTATTAGACTTCATGATAAAAAGTTCCTTTAATATTTCGGCTTTGCCGTTTTCTAAAAGGTATAATAAGGTATAATAAAAAATAAAAAGACAGCAACAAAATTTACAAAAGTAAATAAATGAATAAATGATATTATTCTTTCTCTGTTCATGATATTATTTATTTCTCTTTGGTGTTAATCACATGTACAAAAATTCCTGTTTATTTATTTATGTCAATTTTTATTTATTTACTTTTGTAAATTTTGTTGCTGTGTTGTTATTTTTTATTATACCTTACTATACCTTTTTAAAAACGGTAAAGCCGAAATATTAAAGGAACTTTATATCAAGAAGTCTAATAATTGATATAATAGAGCAATTCTGCAAACCCCTAAATTGAACAAATTTGTATTAAAGGTGTCTGATTTTTAAGTATTTGTACATGGAGACCAGAATGTCATTTACTTATTATTACTTTCATCCTAAAATTGATGAAATCATTGCAATGTTCACAACACCTATTTTTGGACTCCAGTAATTGAGCAACACTCGTAAGGAAACGACACAGGTAGGTAAGTACACTGTAATAGAATTTTTTTTATAGGTTTCTAGATTGTTAATCAAGATTAAATATACGGACATAAGTACCTTTTTGGCAGTGTGAAATTTAGTATTTATCTGAGCAGTCCACCTAAAATAGATTTTTTGTATTTTTACTAAGGAATTTTTTATAGCTTGAATTAGCTTTTTGTAAGGAATGATACATAACATGTATCTATTTTCTTATTGTAATTTAGCTAAAATGTTATTTTATACGGCTTGTACTTAATATTTACAGCTTTCAAGATTAGCATCATTTACTTGTAGAGAAAGGAAAACCATATTCTAAGAGTTACAATATATATTTTAAAATACAAGATTACCAACATTCAGATAATGGTATGCCTTTTTCAAGTGTGGTATCCGCACTACATATTTAAATGGCATCAAAACACTCGTACTTATGGAAATGCAACTGATAGGCTTAAGAAGAACTGTCAGAAATACTACTCCCAACCACTCTGATGTGTTGTTGAATTCGGATACTATGGAGTGGGGTCTGATAATTTCAAGCAGCAGATGATAACTTCTTGATTAGATAAAGTTTAGTGTATGAGCCATTCAAGGACATCGCGTTACGAGTGCACAGGTTGCGTACAAAAATACAAAACATGGTTTATCTTGATATCGATAGAATGATTTACTCAAATAAAGAATTAGATGGTCCGCCACTCTAATTTCGGTGAAGGTTGTAATGGGAGACTGTTGTAAAGGGTTTAAAATGTGAAATAATATTTGTTAAAGTAATTATTAGTTTAGGAAATTAAAAAATGAAACATAAAGTTCGTAAACACATGTTAGATATACGTATGATAAGTGGTGACTATTTGAAGTTATACTAAATAGGTTCTTATCTCTGTTTATCTCGTTGTATGGTGATTATGTAACTGTTATATATTTTTCTGACGGTGAGTGTTAAGTATATTGACCTAGGAAAAAATAGTGTATGAGAAAATTACGTTTTTGAATATCTAACCCTGATGAAACCGTCCAATTTCGTTCTCCACCCAACGTAGCGTAGATGACGTTCATTTTTTGCCTAGGAATAGAACTGATAGTTTAAGATTTTATAGCCTTCATTAAAGATTTTACTTGTGGTTTAGCGCGCTAAGAATAAGTTACATTTCACACGCTATAGTAGTTTGCCTTGTTGCTATGATATAAAATAATGCATACACGGTTAGAGAAGCCTGCATTAGTAAAATATGGTATACATTCAGCTTATTTAACCTTCTTTCATCTCAATTATTGCTATGGCTGTTTTATTGTTATTGCATCACCCCGATCAAGAATTTATATACATAATTAAAATTTAAAAGTTGTTTTCCTTAAAAAAGCTTTCCATTTATAATAATATACTTTGTATTGTATTTTGGCACTATATTAACGTTTATTTTGGTAATATGATAAAAAATATACATATAGGGTAGGTCTGAAAAGTCTACTTTGGTTAAAAAGCGACTACTCCCGGTGATTGTATTATAATTTCAGGCTAATCAAAATCTAGTACCGATAGTCTATTAAGTGTATAACACAAGCGTTTGATAAATTTATTAATTTTTTTAGTGGAAAGTCGAACAAAAAATTAGCTCTTATAGGGTTACAACCCATTGTAAATACCTGTGGTAGGTATATCTGGCTTAAAATGCGTTTATTTTATCTGTAAATAATGGAGAGTGGGTGTGGTGTATAGTAAGTAAAATTTCAAAACCATAACTTAAACATTTTTAGATTGTTTCAGGAAGAACGCGTGAAATTTGACTATTAACTGAGCAAAATATTTAACAATACTCCAAAGGCATCTTTCGTGATTTTGAACAGTTTAATAACTAAAAATTATTTCCCAAACAATTAAAAACGTTGTTTTTAAATTTAAATATTTGGTTAAAATAGAGTTATTTCAGTTTAAGCTACTGTGTATAGTAGGAAACGGTACCTTTGTTATTCTAGAATACATATTTAAAAGCTCAGGTTAGGTTTAGTCATATTTTATCCAAGATAAAGGGAGAATAAATTAGTTTGGTGAACTTGTAAGTTGTAATATGGATAGGTACTATACCTCCCTATGGAAAATGGGTAACAACGAATAACCGCAAGGGAGACGAACTTAGTATGAACAACTAAGTAGATGACGCTAACTGTAATTTGCAAACTTTAAAGTCCCAGGGGCTCGATCATTTAGAAATCCGTTGGTACCAGCTGAAAATGATAGCAATAAAGGTATGTACTATATATCCACATAGAAGGTGTGTAACAAGGAATAACGACAAGGGAGACGAACTTATTATGAACAACTAAATAAATAAAGCTAATTGCAATTTACAAACTTCGTCTTACAGTCCCTCAGGCTCATGGAATTTCCAACCGAAGGTTTACTAGGCTAATTTCATATACGAGTATACGGGTGTTTGAAAAGTATGGGTACGGCTTAATATTTTAAAAACCATAGGAGATAACATCTTTCAACTTTGCACAGTGTCATATGGTTATGTGAACTATTTTTCCTTGCTATTACCATGACATGCCAACCATGGGGGAACGGCCCACAGAGGAAAACATGGAAATCTTAAACTGAAGCATGGGTCGAGTGATAAATAATAAATAAATGACACAATAAATACCAATGTTTTTTAGTTTTATTTGTTGTGTTATAAATTTATGACATAATTTGCTAATTAAAAAAAGTCAGTGAAAACACATTGGTTAGTAGAGTGAAACGCCGCCTACCGCATCAGAATACGACGTTCCAGTCAGAAATGGCAGCGCATAATGTACTTCACAACGTGTACCTAAAACAGGCCGCAATTTCTGATTGGATAAACCTTTTGAGATGCGGTTTGCGGCATTCAACTCTACTAAGTGAGCTCTTTCAAATGAGGTATCACTCGACCCATGCTTCAATTTAAGATTTCCATGTTTTCCTCTGTGGGCCGTCCCCTCCATGGTTGGCATGTCATGGTAATAGCAAGGAAAAATAGTTTACATAGCCATATGACACTGTGCAAAGTTTATAGATGTTATCTCCTATGGTTTTTAAAATATTAAGCCGTACCCATACTTTTCAAACACCCTGTATAGTATGCATTGCATTGATTTTGAAGTTTGCATTTATCACATTACAAGTAACGATTTTCAGACTAGCAATGTTGAGAAATTTTAGACTTTTCCAATAGTCCTTGTATGTATTGTCTTTAGGTGCTTTGGTTCTCACTTTTAATGGTATTTTTGTTTCGCCTATGCGTTACCTATTACAAAGAACAGTATAATATGCTGTAAACACACCTTTTCAGTGTTGTGCGTCATTTTTTGGTTTAGGTTTTTATGAGACATTCTCTAAGAGTGTTTTGTGTTCTAAATGCGTTTTTAATATTATATTTCCTGCATAATTTTATAATTTTCTCTGATAATCCCGGAACATAACTATAAATCCGTGACATTTCTTGGAAGGTACTTTATAAAAAAAAAAAAAACTACAAACCAATAATTGTAAATATAGCTCCTGTGTAAGTGACTGTGTATGGAAAATGTGTTTATAAATGAGAAAACTAATGCTTATATAATAGCACTTGAATAATATAAATTTTCAGGTAATAATATAATTTATATACACTTAAAATATAAGACAAACATAAGTTTGAAAGTAAATTTACTGCATATAACAAATGAGAATTAGGGTGTGCAAAATAAGATTTCACTTCAATTAATTAATTAACATCATTAGGTAGAGCTGTTATTACGTATTGGGATAAAGTGTTGAATATTAAGAACTAGTATAGACTCAAACTTCATTTTGCACATACTTTCCATAAGGATATTTATAAAGACCACTCACCTAATTCTATGATTTAGTTTTTCCATGGCAAACCAAATTAATGCCTTATGGATTTTTATATTTTTTACAAATAACATATTTCTAAAAGCTAATGGAATCAAAAGTTTGTTTGATGTGTGTATTTTAGTGTTTTGAATTGGAATCGGAAATAGCTAGTAAATATAATCAAATAATATAATTCAATTAATCAAAATAACAACAAACTTAAAATCCCACCTTAAAATTTGTGAATAACTTGCAAGTGTACTTATGTAAAGCATTGAATGTCAGAAACTGGTATCGTATGTTATTGTATACTATACGTCTATGGTGGCAAAAGACAACAAAAGGTGGGATTAGTGAGGGACGCTCACTGAAAAGCTCTGAACGGCAATAAATATATTAAAGAGGCTTGATTGAACATAACGCAAATATGTCAACTGTTGAATAAAATAATAATTTAGCGTTCATATCCAGAGGAAGTGGATCAGCGGGGAATTAGAAGACGAGAATATAGTCCATGAAAATGTTTCAAGTGCTGCACCAAAAGGGCTATAGTGTATAGTAATGGCGAATGCGAGGAGCACAGAAATACAAGGGCCCTCAAGCTGACCAGAAGTGGATACATCGTACTTTTACATACCTTATATTTATATTATTCCACCATCGCCCTTTCTCTATTGACACACACTGCTCTTGTTAACTCTTATCTGGCCATATTTAATTATTCTCCTATAGAATTGTATATACTGATATTAGAGATGGAAAGTGTAGTATAATCGAAAAATGAAGTGTGTTATTGGGCTTTAAATAAGACTTCAATGTCAACGTAAAGAGATAACTACAAGTAAAGATTATGTAGTGAAATTAGATTTGTACTGGTTCATGTCATGTTTAACGCGTGTAGAAGCATACATGTTTAATTTGATTTACTTAAATCTCTGATGCTACATTTGAATGTCTACCTCAAAATCTCGATCGAGAAAATATATAAAAATAAAGGTCTCGGAACCATAATTCAGTCCAAAGCGTCTAATTCAAGCCCTTCAACTTCTAGTCTACGGTATTCTTATTAACGAACGATTTAATAGTGTCTACATCCACCGATTAATACGGTAAAATAGTTGAGTTAGTCTTGTTGTCTTGATAAAATATATAAATAAATATATACATACACACAGCATGTATATATAATATAATGTGTGTTATTTGTCAAGACCCACTTGGTTCAAAAAGTGTTTACTACCAACCTTTGTATATTACAAAGGGGTCTAACATATTTCAAGGTTCATAGTCGAATTTGCCTTTTATAACGATGCAAATATATATATATATATATATATATATATATATATATATATATATATATACATACTAAGACTGCTAAGACCAAAAATTTACTGTGGTCTGAAAGTATAAATTCCTAAAATTCCTATACAAATTTATATATGTTTGAAAATAGATACATAACATATCTTTCACGAAAAAGCGTCTCTTTCCAGCGATATTTTTGGTGATATGTTTTACTTTTTCTCTTTATCATGACCAAGAAAATATATTTATAAATGAGCTTAATAGACTGCATTGTTTATAATCTTCTACTTATGTTGCTTGTGTTCTGCCTCCATTATAAGAGGTAGAGTGAAGAATGCTATAAACAACGTTAAATACAAATTTATAAATAATCATTTATCATTATGGATTATAATTTTTCCGTTGTATGTCTTGTTGTTTTTCGAACTGTAGTCTAGACAAGAATGGTTCTTTGAGGCTTATTTGTGTCCTGTTAGGTGTTTTTGCTGAATCCACAGTAAAAATGGCATATCCAACGTCAACGGACCAACCAGTTTCGAATACCTTGCGTGCTTTTCACAGCTTTCATCATTAAGGTAAGTTTATAACAGCGTTTAAATAATATTTCCAGTTTATAAGAAGTTACAAATTCGTCACTGGTGAAATTTGTACTCTAAATGAGGTTGTAACTTTGTGTTGGCCACATGCATAGCAATACTGATCAAGTACTGTGTACTTAATATTTTATAAAATTTTAATTAAATTAATTGTTTCTGCCTCCTAGTCGAATTTACTGTCAGTTAAATTTGGATTGCCTTTTATAAATAGTATGATTATTTTTCTGAATTATAAAATAATACAGGAAAGTATTAAGATTTTATTTAAAAAATCTGTCTTAGACTACAACAAATATTTAAAAGAAAACTATCTCAGTTGGTCTATCCGTTCTCAAGATTAGCTCTTACCAACAAATTTAGCGATTTCTCAATTATTTATAAGATTAGAACTCAGTTGCATTTGGCAGCGTGTTCTCCTCGAAACCTTCCATCGTCTCTCATTACCAAATAAAATATAATGATTAAAATACAGCAACTATTCTAATTGTGCTAATATATTCGTGAACATTTTTAAACACACGTTGATTTGTTCTTATAACTAACTTGCTAAAGTTTTATTTGATTTAGATATTAATAAACCGTCTATTCTACTCACACTGTAGATGTATTGAAATTATCACAATTGTTTTTTTTTTGTAAATTGAAAGTAAAACGTAACCTATGAGAAATTTGTTAAGAAGTTTAAATGAAACATTTGTGTACATAACAAATACTCAGGGAAAGCTTAGTAATTTTTTGGACCCCTTTGAAATCGCGGTTTTAACTACAGGGAGTTATATTGAATTATTGAATATTTAAAATCTTATGAACCTCTATTCTTATACGTTAATAAGGCACAGGTTCTATTTAAGTAAATAGGTTACATGGGATGACTATGTATGTATTTTTATTGAGAACGTTTTGAATATGATCATTGATTTACTCAATTGTTCAAATATTCACACACTGATTTGTAATTTACGCTTAGAAGAGCAATCTAAAGTCAAGAGCTGCTATACTGAATCTGTCTGTGCTAGCAAGGCGCGTCCGATTATGCGGACAAAATATTTCAAGATTGCATAAGTCTTTTGTTGATAAAGTAAGATAAAAAGACTAAGAATTCAGTTTCATATTATGGATGTAGTTAATTTTCAGTTTCGTAAACAAAAGATAATCTGCCTATTCCATACAATCCATTAACCATTTATTTATCTATCATGTATATTTATTTTATATTCAGTAGCCTCAAGAAAGAAAATAATAATTAGTAACAATTAGTAACTGACGTGTCGAAATAGGTGCTAATATTTATGTGAATTGCAGATCTCGTTTTAAATAAATTAAATTAATAAAAAAAAAATACTAGTACTAAATAATCATGAATAAAAATACTAAAACCCTAGTAGTTTAAATGGTTGGATGTATATTTATGTAAATACATGTATTATAAACAAACCTTTAGGGCACATACAAGTTTTACAGATATAAATAGAGTTTTATTATTATTATCTCCATAGGTTACTGGCATTGTGTATATGCAATATTCAGAGCTATAAGATCAAAGTGGTTTTGACATAATCTTATTAATATACTATGAACAGATAACTGAAATAACCACAACTCTTAAAAAACTGTTTAGTTTCATATGTGTCTATTGATTATATTTAATTGTTGTTTTATCTATAACAACAGCTAAACATTTCCTTTTTAAATGCTTTGTAAAAAATCTCATATAAGGAAATAGGATTTTTCCTGACATTTGCTATCGTTCAGTGATACAAAAAATCAGTTAGACTAAGTTTCGAGATTTGCAATCTGATTTCTACTTAAGGCACCTACAGAAGAGATCAGATAGCAGATCTAGAAACATACAGTCACTGATTTTTTGTATCACTGAACGATAGCAAATTTCCAGAAAATCCTGTTTCCTTTACAATCCTTCCATCCTCAAAAAACAAAAAAAGAAATCTCATATACTGTATACAAAATATCCTATACTCGTATTTCGTAAACACTTGAAATAATGTGTGTCTCTGGTACTAATCCGTAATGGAACAGTTGTCTAGTCTGAAAGTGCCAGTAAGGCCAAAGTTAAAGCGATTTATCAATAAATTACTGTGCAGCGGACCGAACTTAATCTCCTGTAAACAATTACAAAGGTGAGCTTTACCTTCGCCCCAGGGAGTAATCTGGGGTCCCACTCCATTTAGTTCCAGACTTGTTTTATTTGTTTCTCATCCTATGTCGTATTAGCAGCGTTTTCTACAAAATAATTATAATTGGAACAAAGCTCTCAAACAAACTATATCTTTATTTCTTTTTATACGTGTGAGTTAAAATTATGGATACATCCTGTTTTAGTTTGTCATGGATAAATATGGAGAGATAGAACTACGGACATCTTTCTATGAAATTGAAGTGAATGTTCAGTCACTGTAGCAACTTTGCACATTTCCCCAAAATATATACGATTGTTATTATATATGTATATTGAAAGAAACACATTTATTTGATATAGTTATTTTATTGTTCCATTAAAAATATATTGTATAAAAAATTTTCAATCACACAATTTGTCTGGTTTCCAGGTAATAATTATTTTTACCTACGTTCAACATCTGTAAATTTTAGTTCGTGGGATTCATACAGTTTAGTGAGTTAAGCACCATAAATTATACACTGCATCGCTATACACTGCTAATATAACCCAATAAGATATTATAAATTCAAATAGTAACAGCATTACTTTTTTCAGTAACATTTGGTATGTTATGTAATCAACCTTAGTTATTTAATTGATGACATTGATAGTTTGATTAAAAAAGTAAACGTTATCTAAAGGGGCTATTACATGTTTACAGTAAACGGCTTTGAGCTACGTTTTTATTCAGCTAAGGGAGAAAAATACCAAATCAGTTTTAATTGATGAATTAACCTATAACAATTTAGTGTAATGAAATATTGCTTTCTTGGAAACTTAACTGAAAAAATAAATGACTTATGCTTCCTAATATAAGTTTTACATTAGATGATTTATATATTTGATAGTTTAATATTTAGGCTTATGCTTCATCGTAACAACTAGATATTACATTCTATGTTTTTGCAAGGTCATTAGAAGAGAAATTAGTGCCTATTAAACTTTATCAATGTTATATATTTTTCTTATGATAGGGTAAGTAATCTTATTTAATACTGAACTTTCTCTACCGTAATTTCTACTTATGCAATCCCCTTATGGAGTATACAAGTCTCTCCTAACAGAGCTTAGGGAGTCTTAACTGAAAGCTGATTGTAAAATTTAAGTAAATATAGTTATGTGTTCTTTGATATATGGTAAGCTTTATTGCAAGGTTCACTATAACAGTATAAATGCCATTGTATGTTAATAGAATAATATATGTTCGTGAGTGCTGTCGTTATATCTTCTGACTTACACATATAGAGTATTAGTATGACATCTATTTCCTATACATCCGAAGCCCAAAGTGTGATGACAGGAAGGCGTGATCTCACTCTGTAAATAATCGCCTCGGGAGACTCGTGTTCTACGGAGATCAAAGCATAAACAAAGGATGTCATCATCTTCACTGTTGGCCTGACTTCATGTCTGTGTTATAGGAGGTGAAAATGTAACTCTTCATACATAAATTAAAAACCAACATTGGTAAATTCCTTATAAGTTTTCGTACGTCTCTGCGTACTTCTTCAGACGTAACATTGAATATTGAATAAATATTTACAAAATTGAACTACTAGACTAACTAGAAATATAAAAAAGAAAACGAACTAAAATTTAGTAATAAACAGTAAAAATTCCTCACAGCTGATCAGAAATACCAAACAGTAAAAAAACATATTTTTAGAAATTAAATAATGGAGAAACCTAAAGAATATTTTTATTTTGATACAAAACGATGAGTAGTTTCACTCCTTTTCAAATAAAATCTATTTATGTTTTCATTAGTAAGCAATGCAACATTATTGATGTCTTTAATTTGTAACATTTTAAATTTGGTCCTGATTGTGTGTTCCCTGCGATGTACAGCGAAGGGCTTGTCATCTCCATGAACAATACTATAAAGGTGACCAGTCATTCTGATACGAAGAGGCTTAGATGTTTGGCCAACATTTTGTTTATTAAACAAATTACAATTTAGCTAATGTAAACGGGTTTGAGCTACGTTTTTATTCAGCTAAGGGAGAAAAATACCAATTAAGTTATGGTTGTACCCACAATCACTTATAATTTATTAATTAACCGATTAAATAGAACTAGATTAATAGTTGTGTTTAGACAGGGTTTCTAACCTTTAAATGTTTTCCCCCGATTTTTGTTTTCAAGATTGGTTTGGACTAACATTTTTTAAGATATGATGGTCTTCTAAAGATGACCCTAGATGGTTTTGAAAATATAACATTAGTTTCCAAAGATGATTGTGTAATATGAAGTAGTTTTAATTATAAGGTTAATTTAGTTAATTCCGGGGAAGAATTAGGTAGTATCGCGAATTTTGAATTTTCGCGGGTTACGTATATTCGAATTTCGATTTTTTTGTGGCGTTATGTCGGTACATATGTCTCTCACTTATGTTGACATTTTCGGCCATTTTGAATGTTCAGTTAATTGTTGATAGCTTCTTTGCTTTCACGTGTTTTGGTTCGTCTTCGATTTTTACCTATTCAAAAAAATGGAACAAAGAACCTGTATCAAATTTTGTATGAAAAACGAAATTAAGTGCGGGGATGCATTCAGAATGTTGACTGTGGCATACGGAGAAGCTACTTTGGACAAAAGCAACGTTTATCGCTGGTAAAAAGTGTTTTCAGAAGACCGAAAAGATGTGAACGACGAAGAGCGTGCCGGACGCCCGAGCACTTCAACAACAGACGAAAAAATTGATGAAGTGAAGAAAGTGGTATTGGCCAATCGTCGAATCACCGTTAGAGAAATTGCCGAGGACCTAGGCATATCGATTGGCTCGTGCCATTCGGTTTTAATCGATAATTTGGGCATGAGACGGGTCGCCGCAAAATTCGTACCAAAATTGCTCAATTTCGATCAAAAACAGCATCGTATGAACATTGCTAATGAGATGTTGGAATCTGTCCGCGACGATCCGAATTTGCTCCAGAGGGTCATAACTGGTGACGAATCGTGGGTTTATGGTTATGACGTGGAAGCCAAAGCTCAATCATCTCAATGGAAGCTGCCGCACGAACCAAGACCGAAAAAAAGCACGCCAAGTTTGGTCGAATGTGAAAGTTTTGCTTAAAGTTTTCTTCGATTGCAGGGGCGTGATGCATAATGAGTTCTTGCCACAAGGTAGAACGGTGAATAAGGAATATTACCTGCAAGTTATGCGCTTCGAAGATTGGAAAAAACGTTGGCACAAGTGTATAATATCCCAGGGGGATTACTTTGAAGGGCACAAAATAGATATTCACGAATAAATCAATAATTTTATAAAATACACAAAATTTGCGATACTTTTTGAACATGGGTTGTATTTATGTTCATCGAGAGGAAAAGATTTGTTGACATCTATTTAACAATATTTGGTTTTTTATTTTGGTATATATATATATATATATATATATATATATATATATATATATATATATATATATATGAGTTGTTATTAATAACATTTTAATATGTAGGATGTTGAAGATACGAAATTTCATCTTTAAAGTATGTTGTCAAAGTTCCTGAAGGATATTTTACGACAAAAAGCCACACGTGGTAAGTAAGTTGGTATTTTAAATACTCAAGGCTGAAAAGTACCTTACTTTACTTAAAACTTTTATACTATAACACTAATAGTTACTTCAGATTCGATTATAAATACGGAATAATTTGTTTGCGTGATAGTAATCAATTATTATATTTTAGTATTGTTTTAAGTGTTTAATCGGTATTGGGTGCAGCAATGTACTGGATATTACAATAAGACAAATACTCTTTAGTTTTTAAAGGACTTCTTAATCCCAATACAAATGTTACATATATTTCCAAAAATAAATTCGGATTATTGTATTGGGAATTCCGAAACTTGCTGTGAATGGGTACTTTTTCGATAAGAATACAATGGAAATAAAGGAACACGTGTTAGTGTAGGTGCATCTGGGTAGAAATAAGTAACCATGCAACAATATGAAATGTGGTATATCAGGTGAAGTCAAGAAATATTTAAATCACACCTTTTGAAGAAGTACGCTTTTTAATCTAGAAAATGAATGTTTTCGGCACATAAGAATACATACTAAAAACGCAATAACAGTTTTGTACGAGCATTTCAAAACAATAAATTTAAAAATCTATAATTGAATCTCAATATCATCAGAGACACATAAAAACAACTACACATAAAAAACACGATTAGCACATTGAAATATATGAATTAGTAACGTTATTTACTACCAAAAGTACAGTTTACATGGATCTGTAACATATATTTTGAATTAATTTTATTACTAATGTATGGTTTTACACTAGGCTTTATTGCTAATGTATGGCTTATTTTGAAACCATTGCCCGGGATATTCTAGTCGATGGTTGCCACAAAAAGAAGTCTAGTAGCTTCCAGAGCTAAAACATTTCCAGATTATGCGAGCTCCAATGTCCTAGAGTTCATGGTGGTTGAGAGATCTCATATTGTGAAAAATCAATCCACGAATCTAAAATTTCTCTCTGATGTACAAACTCTCTCAAATTAGTAATGGATAAGCCTTTTATACGATTTTCTAAGTTATTAGGCTCACATTCTGTCGTGTGGCTTCAGCACGGAATTAATTTCTATCTCAGTACTCTGAAAATACTTTAGGAAAATACTGCTATTTTAATTGGCATTTCTATTATTTAGCTAAGAGGTAGATAAGGTTAGTTGTTGATGGGCTATAAGAATTTAGCATATGTCATATAAAAATGTGTAATAATAACATACCTTTGTAGACTTAAAGTTTTACAAAGTCAGTTATGTAACACTCCTTCCTTTTCATATATTACCATACATACTGTTATTTAACTCATAACAGTTTTGACGTAAATCATATTTTTTAAATATTTTGCAATTTTTATAGTTGAACACAAAAAGCAATATAGTACGAATTATTTAACTTTATAATGAATCAGTAGATGAAGTGTAAAATTAAATCTCAGCTACTCGAGAAGTGTATATAATTCAGAAGTCAATATACTTAGATCTCGGAAGTATAGATTAAAATTGGTATCAACAATGATAATGACAGACTAACGCTTTGTTCAACTATAAAGTTCCCGGGACTCAATATATATATATATATATATATATATATGTATGTATGTGTGTGTGTGTGTGTGTGTGTGTGTGTGTGTGTGTGTGTGTGTGTGTGTGTGTGTGTGTGTGTGTGTGTGTGTGTGTGTGTGTGTGTGTGTGTGTGTGTGTGTGTGTGTGTGTGTGTGTGTGTGTGTGTGTGTGTGTGTGTGTGTGTGTGTGTGTGTGTGTGTGTGTGTGTGTGTGTGTGTGTGTGTGTGTGTGTGTGTGTGTGTGTGCGATCTGGGGAGAAGGCGTTAAATTCGGTAAGAATTATAAAGAGTGTAAACGAACCACAGCTTTGTTAAATTACATGGTTGAATTACACTTCACCAGTTGTTGCTTAACATTCATTGCTGATATTGGATGCTATATTCCAAACCTATAGCTCATTCCGTTCTCTAGATATCTTCAAGTCAGGTAGACAAACGTACGAGTATATCATACAGAAAAGAATTGATTACATCTTCTTAGCAGGCAAAAAAAATACTATTCCAAACTGCTAAGAAACTTTTATGGTTGGAAATACAATAAAATAGTTTCTTTTTGTCTATGTAGAAATTAAGTTTTATGCAAAACTGTAAAGTTGCAAATAGTTTTTATCGAGATTAGTTGCTAAATAATAAATTTACACGTTTGTTTATTGAGTTATATCTAATAAGAGTGTTTGAATAATAACAGTACCGATGACGTAAGGAGGCACATTTCCTAGGCCAATTGAAAATTATGTGTAAAATACTTTTATGTATAGTGTTTTTATGTAAACATTTAACCAGTATAGGAAAAAGATAATATAAATTTGACAGTACCATTTGCACGCATGTAAATATGTTTTGGAAATAAATTATGATTCAATTCAATATGATTCTATTCAATACTTTAATATATTCTCAATTTTTGGTTTGTAAAGAAATAATATAATACACGTTATGATATGTTACATATTACAATGTAATATAAGTGCACTTAGCTTGTTTACAAATATATTTATTCTGATATTTATTTCCTCTCCATCACCATTACCCAAACGACCAATGCAAAACTATTTAATAACACTCAGACAAATCCTATGAAGGGACATGCACCATAATCAAATTTCAAAAAAAAATCAATGTTGCTAATGTACAAATGAAGCTGAACCAAAATTTAAAGAAAGTAGTTTAGTTCGTTTTTGAGACATCGTGGGGAAGACAGACAAAAAAGCAGAAATTAATTCTTCTCATCACCTTTGCTCACGCTCAGCCAGGAAAATCTCCATGAAGGTTGTGGGATACAACCGTTTAATATACGGGAAGAAGGGACATAATTTCTGTAACATTAATGAGGAAAGAAAACATACAAGAACTTTGTTAAATTATTAAATTCCCAGGGAGGGTTGCGAGATATGATTACGAAAAATTGTATATTATCCGAAAAGAAGGTAGTAAATTCATTAAGAATAGTAATGAAGGTAAACGAACCAGAGTGTTGGTACATTATTGATTACCCAGAGATGGTTGCGGGGTGGACCATCTGGACCATGTAGGATCTGGTGAGAAAGGAGTATATTCGGTAAGAATAATAAGGAACATAAACGGACCAAAACTTAGTTCAAGTATTATATTCTCACGGAATGTTCCATATAGTATATGATCTGGAAGGAAGGGAGTAAGATCGGTAGGTATAATAAGAAAGGTCAACGGATCATACATTAGGGAGTTTTGGTACATTATTGAATTCCACAGAAGCTTGCGGGAATAGAGGTGTGCGGGATCTGGGGAGAAGGGTGTAAATTCAGTAAGAATTATGAGGAAGGTCAGCGGACCAGAGCTTTGTTACATTATTAAATTCTGGGAAGGCTGTAGCGTAAACTTTAGTTAACGAAGCGTTCAGTAAATGTAGATACTGTTGTTTTTTTGAATGATAATTAGTTTTAAATTGAGAGTCAAATATTGGAACATTAATATTTAATATTCATTTATACTGTTTTACCTAAAAGTATTGCAATTAAAATTCGTAATGAAGGAAGTTATTATTCAGATATATCATTTAGTCACTGTTGACTAGCCATGGAAGTATCTTATATACATTTAATTACCCAGGCTTAAAGTTGATTAGTATTCCTAAGAGGGTAGTGAGATATAACTCTAATATTAATATTTTTTAAGTGGTTTGGCTTCCAGAAGAAAATTATATTTACTTAATATTTAATTTATTTGCACTCAAATCTACAGAAATACTCAACAAGAATTAAACTTTTTATCAATTACTTGTCCTAGTGAGTCTTAACTAAACCTTTCCTATCAGATTAAGTAAAATATAATTGTTACTCAAATACCTATGCGACTACTCTACATAAGTGCACCTGTCACCAAAAAGGCTGAAAAAAGTACATTTCTGAATGTCCGCACGATATCTCGATAATATGCCGATATATACAGAGTTAGGCAAAAGTGTGGAAGCAGCTGAATATCCCTCGAACGGCATGCTCTACAAATACAAAATTCAGCACACTATAACAACTAAAATTATGTGCTTTTAATGACCTTTGGGACTTTGCCCCTTTTTCCAAAATGGGGGATTTGGAGGGTAACTCCAAATTTTAAACGGCACTCCCCATCACCCAATACCGCATTAGAAAGGTCTTGTTAAAAGAAGACAAATGGTGAAAACTAGAGATGTCTATCTTGTCCCATAACACAAATACCCTTATTTGAATAGTTTGCATAATACTCATTTTTATCTTCTTAACCATATCATCAAGAAGACCTGTACTCTGAACGTTTTTATAAATTATTGTATCCTTATAATATTACCTTGTATTTGTTACAATTATAAAAAGAATTACATTGTTCGATTAAATTGTGTGCTTTTAGAAAACCAAAATGCCTTTTCAGTCTAATAACCGTAAGCCATAAAGTTAGCCTGATCTTACTTGTTTTGGGAAAAACAAGACTTAAACCTTATCAGTTGCCCTGATACCTGAATGCCCTTTGACATGTAGCTGTAAGCAGTCCTACAGTATTATTCCAGTGAAGAACTGTTTCCAGTGACAATGGAGCTAATTGAAAGTGAGCGTATTACTGTATTAATGATGCGAGGTTTTGAGGATAAAAATAATTATATCTTACGAATAAGTAAGAAATTTGTTTAACAACACCTTCCCAGATCGCAACCCTGTATCAAAATCTGTCGTCTATAAAACAGTTCAACGTGTTGAAGAAACTGGCAGTGTTTGGGGTCTAGGAAACGGGCTGACCTTAGTTCGTGTGAACCACAATGAAGTGGGAAAGTACCTCTCCAGGGGCGGCACCACCAAGGTGTCGCTCAAGACCGAAGATCCGAATCCAACCATCTAACTAATGGTTGGGGTCGGATAAACGCTTACTTAGCGTCCTGTTTGAGGTGGCCCTGCTTTCGACAAAACCCCAGGATCTAGGGTAGTGCCTCGATTGTGCACTATGCGCGGTGACGGCCCTCGGCGCCGCGCAGTAATGGTACCAGTCCTGGTCCGCCTGGAATCGCACCACACAAAAACTTGTTTTTGACTGATGGCACCCCAATCCCACGGTTTGAGGCGACCCGTGCCTAAGGGATTCATGGCGCAGGGGTTTTGCGTCGTAAACGGGGATCATGGGGATCAACGTCCTTCAGATCAACCTGCAGCACAATAAAGCTGCCTCGGCTGTATTCTGCAGACGTTTCCTGTCGGAGCTGGTTGCATCATCATATCTACCGTATGATGATGTGGATTCCACGCCCTCCAGGGAACTGGCTGCCTTGGTGAACCATGTTGGGAGGAGTGGATCGGAACTTGGGATGCGACGCCAACTCGCACAACGAGGCGTGGGGCAGCACCAACACTAATAACAGAGGTAAGTTACTTCTAGAATACATAATGTCCCGTAGTCTAATGATTGCAAATGTGGAAAATGTGCCCACGTTTCGCACGAGGACAAGAAGGGAGGTGTTAGATGTGACCATGATGTCAGAGGATATGGCTGGTCGGATGCATGGCTGGCATGTGTCTGACGAGCCTTCCCTCTCTGATCATGCTCACATCTGTTTTAAGATCGGTGAACAGATGCTGTAAAACGTTCAGTATATGAATCCGAGGAATACAAACTGGGTATCATACAAGGAAAACCTCAGGGAACAGCTGGATTCTAATTCCACTAAGGGGAAACGGATTCAAAGCGCGGCGCAGCTTGACGAATCTGCCGACAGTCTTACCTCGATTGTGGGCTCCTTCGATCTCAGCTGCCCGGTTATCAATAGAAATAGATCAAAGGTAGCCTGGTGGAGCTCTGTACTGGCCTCTTTGAAGAAGAGGGTCAGGGCTCTATTCAGGAGAGCCAAAACTTGGGGCACTTGGGTCACCTACCACGAGGCTCTTGCACTGGACAACCGCAAAGTTCGTACGGCTAAGAGGTTAGCCTGGAAGAAGCTCTGCACCGATATTGACAGTGTGCAGGGCTGTGCAAGGCAACAAAAGCTATTAGCAAAGAATCCCATCTCGACGCTTGGTAGTCCCAAGGACGATCAAGGTGTTTACATTACTGAACCGGAAGGAGTTCTAAAAGTTATGATGGGAACACACTTCCCGGACTGTATTGTTTATGAGGGTGATCAACCACCCGACAGTGAGGGGAGACATGTGGGCCGCGCCACCCTTTTGCAGAGGAGTCTGGCGCACCGTATTGTGACCTTCAGAATGGGCTATCAATTCATTCAGTCCTTACAAAGCTCCTGAGGGTGACAGGGTGAAACCAGTTTGCTTGCAGCGGGGGTTGGATATTCTCCTTCCCTAGCTTGTAACATGTTATTTTTTTAGCATACAAAATTAAATTTAAATTAAAATATTAATTAGTAAAATTTAAAAAATTAGAACAGACAATTTTTTTAATATTACGAATAACGACTTGAGTTTTAGAATTATCATAAAAAGGAGCGAAATAATTATTTTACTGACGATGAGTCAGACGCTATCTGGCAGGTCCGTGCCCGCACGGATATCGCCGCTTCCCTCCGATCACGGCGAGAGGAGAAGGCTTCCCCCACCCCCGCGATCGCGCGAACCTATATAATGACGGCCGATTGAAGACACGGAGAGACAGCCAGTGATCGCGACACCCGCCGACGACCGCTGCTCACCACTACTTCGACCCCTTCCCCCGACCCCCGCTCGCTGAAGCGACTACATCGCGACTCGACGCCCGCCGCCGATATCCAGCACCAGGTAAGGAACAACGAACCTGTTCCTTACTAAAGTGTTTTATCTCCGCCATCAACAATTCTTCCAAATTTTTTTTTATGTGAAACAGAATTTAATATTTTATTTGTCATTTATGAAAATTAATCGATCTGAAATATATTAGTAATGTTTGATGGTTATACATTTATTTGATAAGATAATTGTTTTGATTTTAAATATTACTCTTAATAATTTATTTGATATTTAAGGGTATCATTAAATTTTAATTAGAATATATTTGACTTTCTCAACTTACTGAAACTTTAATTACTTTTTCAACTTGAATTACTAAAGTTATTCTTTTCTTCAATTTAACTTATATTTACAATTTCAATTACTCAGATTATTTTTTTTTTGTCATTTCGACTAAATTTTAATTACTGTGTTAAAATTTTCCTTTCTAAATTTTTTCAGATCTCGCATTTCTTTTCCTGGCGATCGATCTGACACCTCATCCTGAGTTTCCTTTACAAACTTTCCTACCGATGATCTCCTACCCGGGAAAAAATACAACAGTCGGGACTCGCCTTACCACTGCTTTCTTTCCGGGCGATTGTACTGGCATCCTATACCCACGACTTCCTTTTATAAATACTTTCTTCCCACCGACCCCGTCCTCATAAACTAAATCTTATGTTCAATCGATGTAAATTTTTATATTAGGTATAAAGTTTTCTCGACCATCATTCTGTTGTCTGATTATTACCACATTTCCTTGGCGAATCTCTAATCTACGCGGAAATATTTTTCTTTCTTATTGAAGTTTCAATCTAATTTTCATTTTATTAATTATTTATATTTTTGTAAGTGATTATCTTTATTTTTCTCCTTTATCTATTTCGGGACTCGCAACCCTTTCTTTTATTTTTGCGAACGTCCTGACACCCTAACCCCGATAACCTCCATCAAAAATATTTTATTTAACGATATTTTAGTTTATTTTTCTGGTGAACTGTGCAGATAGGGTGAGTGTTCAATTTTTCTTTGATATTCATAGAGCCCTAATATTTATAGTAATTTAGCTTAGTAGCCTTATTGCATAGTTTAAATCATTTACCTTTATCTTAGCTTGCATATGTTAGGGTAAATTCTGCATGGTGTGTTATAAGTGATTACTTTGTTTTTTTTTTATTTTCCAAAATTATATGCCTGAGAAAGTAAACTTGATATTTTATTTTGGAGCTATACACTTGCCTACAGAATAAATACAGCTTAGTATATTTTTTTATTATACATTCATCTAGCTTTTGCATCCCGTAGAAATATTTTTTGTTAATGGTTAGTGCTTGCTTTATGTATATAGTAGTTGCACTGTGATATTGGTGCATGACTAATCCTTAATTTATAAGATTGTATATTTGCTATTGGTGTTATTTGAATATTGCTTTTGTTTGCCATTGCTATTCATATTTTGCTTTGATTTTGTATTTTGCTTCTACTAACCATCATTATTTAACCGATTAAATTATTCCAACCCCGGGCTCTTACAATAATTACTGTATACGACTCCCCGACCAAGTTATCAGTGGAGACTACTCAGCTTACTTGTAATTCCTCACTGACCGACGTATTAATAAACAATACAATTGTTTTCGAAAATCGAACTCGCTTTGAAACAATAACTTTCCTAGAACAAGAAATTTTTTATTTTTCTGAGCAAGATTATTTTTTTTTTATTTTTCACGTCTTCAAAATTTTATTGGAGTTGACGTGATGAAGTAAGCCCAACGTTATTTTGGAAGTATCAATTCCTTCCGCAGGGCCCTCTGATTCGACTCCTAACAATAAATAATAGTTGTATGAAATTCTCGAACCCTGGAAATTTCTAACCCAGCTCGACTGGCTAATCTGGCAAGTTGCGAATATTTTCGCTTGCCCCGAAAATAACATCGCAAAGTGGCGCCCGAACAGGGACTGTAATATACGTTAATTTACGAACTTTACGATTTACTTTACACTTTTTTTGTGAATATACTTTTACAATTTACGACTAAAAAATTTGTTAAAGTTTTACAATAACTTTTTGTTTAAGAAAATTTGATACGTACAATAATGATGTACTTACTAAACATCTTTCTCCGCCCTTATCAAATTTTATTCTTTATGTATGTAAACGGAAATGATGGACAAGGGGACGCAAACAAACGAAAAACAACCACAACCACTACGGACTTCAACTCGTATTACGACACCACAGGCTTCTGGTGGTACAGTGCCAAAAATGAGTCCTCCTACAGTCGCAACATCAGTCGCACCGATTACTACCACTACTACTGCTACTATTACCCGCCACCACTACTACTAGTACTACTGCTACTACAATGGGCCTACCGATCCCTCCTACGACTATTCCCCAATCCCCAAATTATGCTTCCTTCCCCTTCGGAGAATGGTGCTCGTGTGGGCTGGATTTATAAACTACAAAAGAACGACCTACAGGAAGAGTTAAGAAAATTTAATCTGAATCCGATGGTAATGTGGCTGAACTACGAAAGCGACTTGTAAACTTTTCTTAGGTCTGGAAAAACACCTCCTGAACCTCTTCCACTAAGAACAGAATTATTGTCATACGGACAAAAACCTCGCGACCAATGTAGTTTCCTCAGCATTAGGACCGAATTAGTGCCTCTCATGTTGATGGTCATATACAACATGAGGAAGTTAGCATTCGAGAAATGTTAAACCTCCCTCCTACAGCTAGTTTTTAGACTAGTACAGGAACGATTTAGCCCTTTTAATGCACGAAAAATCTGTAAATGCCATAGCCCCAACAAACACACAAGACATAACAACACCTCACCCGTTGAGAATGCCGACAGCAAGATCCCTCACAGGTGATGAGCCTTGTGACCCGAATTTTGGATTGGACAGTAACGCTAACATGGCAAGCAGGCCTACATCTGAACTTAGACAACCGGATATCTCTCCATATCTGCAATCAAGTTCGGAAATGGAATTTGAGATTCGATGGGATGGAGACCCAGTCTCTTTCATTGAGCGTCTCAATGAACTTGCCGAATCTTATGAAATACCTCCCGATCGGCTACTAAAAGCACTACCGAACTTTTTAAGGGAAAAACGCTCTTTTCTGGTACCGAAATAATAAGTCATTTTGGACAAACTATGACGACTTTATAATCAGCTTCGAAGAGCAGTATCTTCCTCCAGATTACCGACGTAACTTGGATGAGGAAATAACTCGAAGAACTCAGGGCGAGAGTGAGCCAATGCGAAAATTTATTGTAGCCCTTACGACTCTAATTCGACGACGTGGGTGGCTTCTCTGTAAACCAAACACTAAACCGATTATATTCAAACATGAGACCTGAATACAAATTGACGATCAGAAGGGAAAGTTTTCACTCGATTAGTGAATTAATTCATCTTGCCGAAGGTTATGAAAGTTATTTGCGAGAGAAGAATAGTTACCGACCTCCTCCAAATCCGGCTCAATCCATGGTACCTGAAACAGCATACGACACAAAACGTAGAGTTTTTAAGTCATACCCAGTTCAGATGATAGATAAGCCAGAACTGTATTACGATAAACCCAAATATTTTACCGATAAACGAAAGGTTCGAGCCCTCTACAACTGTCCCGACCTAACACTACTCAGCCAAGGCATCTTACTACAGATACAACGACTGCCATTCCTATTTGTTGGAATTGCGAAACTAAAGGGCATAAATATCACCAGTGTCCTCTCCCTAAAACCATTCGCTGTTTTAACTGTAAAAAAATAGGAATCCGAACCGTCCAGTGCCCTTGCAGGCAGGGAAACATTTCCGGAGCCCGGAGCGTCCAGAGGTGTCCCGGGACTCTGGGCAACAAATCACCTCAATCGAATGGCCCAAGTGGCTCAACCAAATAAAAGAATTTAACAAAAGCAGCTGTGCCGAAGTTAAATCGAATGATCCTAGACCATTTGTATCCATTAAGATTCAAGAAACTACCTTTTGTGCACTGCTTGATACGGGATCGATGGTGACTATTATAGGGGAAAGAGTAGCTCATCATCTACTACAGTTAGGCGTTAGGCCTAAGAACGTAAAGGTTAATGTTAATATGGCCGATAGCACAAAATAGCCAGATATCTCAGGCTTCGAATTTAACTGCGAGATAGCCGATATTAGAAATAAGGTACGCGCCCTGTTTCTACTAGGCTTAACTTAACTACCGCCGATGATTTTTGGGTATGGACGTTATAACACCTTTAAAAACTGATCGATATCACTCCTCATGAAAGTACTGCAGAAACAGTGACTAGATGCGATAATTCAAGAACTATTCATACTGATGCCGTTATGACACTAACAGAAGTAGAAAGTAAAAAACTGAAAGAATTCCTTGATTATCAGTTGAATTTGTTCGATGGTTTTTATTGGTCGCACGACATTAGTGGAACATAAAATTCGCCTTCAAACTGATACACCCATAAAACAGAGGTATTATTATCGCAACCCGGCAATGCAGGCGATCATTGACAAAGAAGTTGACAAGATGCTGGAGTCAGGCATCATTGAACCATCATCTAGTCCTTGGAGCTCTCCACTAGTGCTGGTTAAGAAATCGAATGGAAAAGTAAGGTGTTGCATCGACTTAAGGCGAGTTAATGCGGTCCAGTGAGAAGGATGCATATCCCCTTCCCCAAATAAGTTCGATACTCCGACAAACTGAGAAATGCTTGCTATATATCCACGATCGACCTAAAGGATGGCTATTGGCAGGTACCTCTCGAAGTTAACAGTAGACCAATTACGGCTTTCACTGTTCCGGCAGAGGGTTATTCCAATTCAAGGTCATGCCATTTGCTTACACTCTGCTCCGGCTACCTTTCAGAGATTGCTAGACCAAGTGATAGGACCTGAGTTTGAGCCTTACGCTTTTGCATATTTAGACGATTTGGTGCTGGTATCCGAACTTTCGAAGAACATTTAAAACTTCTCAAAGAAGTGTTCGAACGCCTTAGAAATGCAGAATTATTACCAAATATGGAAAAATGTAACTTTTGTAAAAAAGGAGTTGAAATACCTTGGCCACGTAATAAACGAGAGAGGAATCCAGACGGATCCAGAAAAGGTTAAATAAATTGTAGATTTTCCAGCACCTAAAACTGTAAAACAAGTACGGAGTTTCTTGGGACTTGCGTCTTGGTTCAGACGATTTATCGAAAACTTTGCAAACATATCTAAGCCATTGACGAAACTCTTAAGAAAGGGGAATAGATGGGAATGGGACAGATTCTCAAGAACGAGCATTCAATTCCCTTAAAGCAAAACTTTCTACCCGCACCGGTCTTAGCCTGCCCTGACTTCAAGGGAAACTTAACTTTTACGGTCCACGTGGATGCCTCCAATGAAGGTTTTTAGGGGCTTCGCTTACCCAAACTATTGGCAAGCGGGAGAAGGTTATTGCATATGCGAGTCGACTTTTACACGAGAATGAAAAGAAATTTTTCCGTAACCGAAAAGAATGCCTAGCTCTGGTATGGGCCGTTCAAAAATTTCGTCCGTACCTCGAAGGGTACAAGTTTATTGCGATAACTGACCATCAAGCTTTAAAGTGGTTGATGAGTTTGGAGAAACCATCTGGAAGACTTGCTCGCTGGATGCTGGAACTACAGCAACATGACTTCGAAGTCCAATACCGCAGGGGAGTCCTGAACCGAGTAGCAGACGCACTCTCACCGGTATCCGATCGACACGTCAAGCTGTGATCCTGTAGTCGGTTCAACCGTTGGTTGTAGCACCGCCAACGAGAGTTCGAATAACTCTCGGAGGCAACTATCGCTCAAAACCAAGGAACCAAGGCTAGAAAAAGCTTCAGGCGAACTTTATGCCCGATTGGCACTCGAAAATGCTTCGGAAGGTATCTGCAAGTCCGAATAAATATGCAGATTACACCATTCGAGGAAATAAACTATACCGATAAAAAATCGATAAATCATCTACCGACCCAAAAACAAATTGGAAACTTTGCGTACAAGATTCTCTAAAATCCGATGTACTGAGAGAAAATCATGACAGCGCAACAGCTGGCCATTTAGGTGTAAACAAAAACGATTCAGAAAATCAGCGCCAGATACTTTTGGCCTGGATGGAGAAACGACATTCGAAAATATGTAAAAAACTGCGACACTTGCCAGAGATACAAGGTGGAACAATGTAAACCGGTGGGTAAAATGCATTTCAGTCAGACGCCCCCAAGGACCTTGGTTCACAGTAACCAGCGATCTGATGGGACCTTTACCTCGATCTCGCAAAGGAAACAGATTTATCCTAGGTGTTCCAAGATACCTTTACCAAATGGGTAGAAATTGTAGCACTACCATCAGCAACTGCTAAGAAGGTGGCAGAAAAGTTCGAAGACCTTATATTGATGCGATATGGTGCTCCAGAAATAGTATGACAGATACAGAAAGTACTGACAGATAACGGAACGCAGTACCTCTCGAAAATCTTCCAAAAACTTACAAGTGATTGGGGAATAATTCACAAAACAACCGCACCTTATAGTCCGCAGAGTAATCCAACAGAGCGAAACGAACCGCGTATTAAAAACTATGATTTCTCAGTTCGTGCGAAATGATCATCGTAGTTGGATCAACATTTAAATGAATTTAGATTTGCGTTGAATACATGTTGTAGCGAATCAACAAAATTTTACTCCGGCCATGCTCAATTTTGGCAGAGAACTTAAAACTCCAAACTGTATCTACGGTCAGGTATTAGAGAATGCCACTCAAGGTGCTGTTAAACCTAGCGAAATCGATATACATGAATCTCGAATGAACTTCATGCTAAAAAAAAGGAAAAATATAAGCTAAACATGGAAAAAGCACACACTCGCCAAGCTCATTACTATAATCTCAGAAGAAGAGATAACAGTTTTTGTAATAGGCCAACAAGGTTTGAGGCGCAGCCATACACTTTCCTCAGCGGCTGAGAATATAGCAGGAAAATTGGCACCAAAGTTTGAAGGACCATACATCCTATATAGAAAAATAGGATGGAATATATTCGAACTTCGAGATCTCCAAGGAAAAGACGTAGGCCGAGCCCATACGAAGGATCTGAAGGCGTACTCTTCCTTGGAGGCACACTAGATCCCTGTGTTGCCCCGTAGTGTGCCCATAGTTTCCTTTCGACTAATCTGTTTTATTGTATGATTTCTTGGTTTGCCCGATGTGTTTATTGTTTTGGCGCCAAGAGTTGCTTTAGTAGACTAGTATTCCTACAACAAATCACCTTTCTCTCCCCAAATTATTCCTAGTAAGACTGCCACTCCCCTATACCCGGCGTGTGTCTAATATCCTTCCCTTAGAGATTTTATATTTTCGAGTTCGGTTTTTGTTGATTTTTATTTGTAAAGCGATATTTGATTTTGTTTTATAGTAATTATATGTATCGTGAAAGACTGTGCCCATAATGTATTTTAGTGTAAATTTTAGTTTTGTTAAATAATTTTTTTTGTTTATGCAGATTGCAATTTGTTTTTAGTTATATTTTCTTACCAGAATATGTTATCATTTTATTTTATTTGTTGATTAAAACATTAATTTCGTACGAAGGGAGTCTTTAGTTTGCTTCATTTCATTTCAGAAACTTTCAAAACGGATACAAGAGGGATTAAGCTGCGGTAACCTTTTTTGTTTATCTATATGCAAGTACCACATTTAACTTTTTTTGTCTTTTTTTGTTTCCCGAAGTACAGATGGGGTGTAACATGTTATTTTTTTAGCATACAAAAATTAAATTTAAATTAAAAATATTAATTAGTAAAATTTAAAAAATTAGAACAGACAATTTTTTTTAATATTACGAATAACGACTTGAGTTTTAGAATTATCATAAAAAGGAGCGAAATAATTATTTTACTGACGATGAGTCAGACGCTATCTGGCAGGTCCGTGCCCGCACGGATATCGCCGCTTCCCCTCCGATCACGGCGAGAGGAGAAGGCTTCCCCCACCCCCGCGATCGCGCGAACCTATATAATGACGGCCGATTGAAGACACGGAGAGACAGCCAGTGATCGCGACACCGCCGACGACCGCTGCTCACCACTACTTCGACCCCTTCGACCCCTTCCCCCGACCCCGCTCGCTGAACGACTACATCGCGACTCGACGCCCCGCCGCCGATATCCAGCACCAGGTAAGGAACAACGAACCTGTTCCTTACTAAAGTGTTTTATCTCCGCCATCAACAATTCTTCCAAATTTTTTTTTTATGTGAAACAGAATTTAATATTTTATTTGTCATTTATGAAAATTAATCGATCTGAAATATATTAGTAATGTTTGATGGTTATACATTTATTTGATAAGATAATTGTTTGATTTTTAAATATAACTCTTAATAATTTATTTGATATTTAAGGGTATCATTAAATTTAATTAGAATATATTTGACTTTCTCAACTTACTGAAACTTTAATTACTTTTTCAACTTGAATTACTAAAGTTATTCTTTTCTTCAATTTAACTTATATTTACAATTTTCAATTACTCAGATTATTTTTTTTTTGTCATTTCGACTAAATTTTAATTACTGTGTTAAAATTTTCCTTTCTAAATTTTTCAGATCTCGCATTTCTTTTTCCTGGCGATCGATCTGACACCTCATCCTGAGTTTCCTTTACAAACTTTCCTACCGATGATCTCCTACCCGGGAAAAAAAATACAACAGTCGGGGACTCGCCTTACCACTGCTTTCTTTCCGGCGATTGTACTGGCATCCTATACCCACGACTTCCTTTTATAAATACTTTCTTCCCACCGACCCCGTCCTCATAAACTAAATCTTATGTTCAATCGATGTAATTTTTATATTAGGTATAAAAGTTTTCTCGACCATCATTCTGTTGTCTGATTATTATTATCACATTTCTTGGCGAATCTCTAATCTACGCGGAAATATTTTTCTTTCTTATTGAAGTTCAATCTAATTTTCATTTTATTAATTATTTATATTTTTGTAAGTGATTATCTTTATTTTTCTCCTTTATCTATTTCGGGACTCGCAACCCTTTCTTTTTATTTTTGCGAACGTCCTGACACACCCTCACCGGCCCGATAACCTCCATCAAAATATTTATTTAACGATATTTTAGTTTATTTTTCTGTGAACTGTGCAGATAGGGTGAGTGTTCAATTTTTCTTTGATATTCATAGAGCCCTAATATTTATAGTAATTTAGCTTAGTAGCCTTATTGCATAGTTTAAATCATTTACCTTTATCTTAGCTTGCATATGGTAGGGTAATTCTGCATGGTGTGTTATAAGTGATTACTTTGTTTTTTTTTTTATTTTCCAAAATTATATGCCCTGAGAAAGTAAACTTGATATTTTATTTTGGAGCCTATACACTTGCCTACAGAATAAAAATACAGCTTAGTATATTTTTATATTATACATTCATCTAGCTTTTTGCATCCCAGTAGAAATATTTTTTGTTAATGGTTAGTGCTTGCTTTATATGTATATAGTAGTTGCACTGTGATATTGGTGCATGACTAATCCTTAATTTTATAAGATTTGTATATTTGCTATTGGTGTTATTTGAATATTGCTTTTGTTTGCCATTGCTATTTATATTTTGCTTTGATTTTGTATTTTTGCTTCTACTAACCATCATTATTTAACCGAATAATTATTCCAACCCCCGGGCTCTTACAATAATTACTGTATACGACTCCCCGACCAAGTTATCAGTGGAGACTACTCAGCTTACTTGTAATTCCTCACTGACCGACGTATTAATAAACAATACAGTTGTTTTCGAAAATCGAACTCGCTTGAACAATAACTTTCCTAGAACAAGAAATTTTTATTTTTCTGAGCAAGATTATTTTTTTTTTATTTTTCACGTCTTCAAAATTTTATTGGAGTTGACGTGATGAAGTAAGCCCAACGTTATTTTGGAAGTATCAATTCCTTCCGCAGGGCCCTCTGATTCGACTCCTAACAATAAATAATAGTTGTATGAAAATTCTCGAACCCTGGAAATTTCTAACCCAGCTCGACTGGCTATCTGGCAAGTTGCGAATATTTTCGCTTGCCCCGAAAATAACATCGCAAGCTGTGCAGACTGTTCAGAGCCTCCGTGGCTCTCAGGTACATCCCACTATCCTGGAGAGTGTCCAGAGTGGTGTTCATACCGAAGCAGGGGAGGGCGGGCATGGATCGGCCGAAGTATTTCAGGCCGATATGCCTGTCCTCCTTCTTTCTCAAAACCATGGAGAAAATGGTTACCAGGTTTGTTTGGGAGGGAGCTCTTTTGGAGTGACCTCTGCATCCTATCCAGCATGCCTACACTCCAGGAAGGTCATGCGACTCGCCCCTCCATCAATTGGTATGCAGGATTGAGAAGACGCTGGCGGCAAAAGAGGTAGCCATAGGAGTCTTTTTAGACATTGAAGGAGCCTTTGACAATACAACCACTCAGGCGATTATCAATGTGGTCTCAAGACGTGGTGTTGATGGTCAAGTGTGTGACTGGATAGGGGCCTTGCTCACGGACAGGGTTGTTGTTACAACCCTCATGAGAACAAGTGTTAGTGCGAAGACTACAAGGGGCTGTCCGCAAGGCGGCGTCCTCTCTCCTCTTCTGTGGAACCAGGTTGTGGATGACCTGCTAAATTCTATGAATAGCATCGGTGTCTTTGCACAAGGGTACGCAGATGATATTGTGTTTCTTGTGAGTGGCAAGTTGTTTCTTGTACTAGCTTTATGTTTCCGTGGTCAGACCTGCAATAATGTACAGAGCTGTCGTATGGTGGCCAAAAACGGAGGACAAGACGGTGGTAGCTCGTCTGGCGAGTATCCAAAGGATGGCCTGCCTTGCTATCACTGGGGCCTTTCCTATTGCGCCAGGCGCGGCTCGGGACTGCTGTCTTAATCTCGCCCCCCTGGACATTATCACTCGAGCTATGGCCAGGAGGAGTGCCTACTGTCTTCACCAGATGGGACTCTGGTCGGGCTGCAGCGGTGGGCATTGCATAATTTGCACTCTGATACAGGAGGATGTTTTGCACATGATCTCCGATCAGATGCCACAACAATTTTCCTTTGACAAACCCTTTAGGATTATTTTACCCTCAAGGGATGATTGGTCAGAGGGGAAGAAACATCTTCCACCAGCGGAGCTCGAATGGTTCACAGACGGCTCTAAAACAAAAAGCGGCACAGGCACTGGAATTCTGGGAGTGAGACCATGTTGGGAGCTGGTGGTCCCTATGTGTCCGTATCCGACAGTCTTTCAAGCGGAGGCCGCAGCTATTATGGAATGTGCTCTTGAGAATCTTCGTCTGCGATATAGGGGCAAGACGATTAACATTTTCACGGACAGTCAGGCAGCGCTGATGGCGCTGGATTCGTGCGTAATCAAATCCAAACTGGTTTGGGATTGCTATCAGGCCGTTTCGTACCTTGTCAGAATCAACAATGTAACCGTTTGTTGGGTTCTAACCAGGGCTCAGCGACAATTATGACAGGCCTTCAACCGTTCTGTTGTGTTCCAAGGTGTGAATCCTCTAGGGTTGTCTCGAAATGGATTCGCGCGGAGCATGGGAGAAGGTGGAGGTTGCATCCGGGTTTGAGAGTGAGTAGAATGGTATTACAGTCACCTTCCTCCAAGGTGGCTTCGGACCTACTCTCATTAAACAGATCAATGTCTTCTAGGGTCATTGGTCTCATTACGGGGCATGGTCACCTGAGGAAGCATCTTCACAGAGTTGGCATCCTTCAGGAGGATCCGCTCTGTGGAAGGTGTAATGAGCAGGAGGAGACTGCTGAGCACCTGCTCTTTGATTGCCCTGCAATAGCATGAGAGCGGTATGCCTTCTTTGGTAGTTTTGACAGGGGTGGTGAATTTTCCCAGGAGGACTTGATAGGTTCTTTTCGGCGGTTTGTTGAACTGCTGAAGTTGTAGACTGGTGGGCCTCATAGTGTGTTTCCGGGGTGCGCAAAAAGCCCTTGAGGCTTAAGTGCATGGCAGTAGGCCGCCCCAAAGGGGAAAAAGCAGTCCTTCAGTATTATTCCAGTGAAGAACTGTTTCCAGTGACAATGCAGCTAAGTGAAAGTGAGCGTATTACTGTATTAATGATGCGAGGTTTTGACGATGAAATTATATCTTACGAAGAGGTAAGAAATTTGTTTAACGACACCTTCCCAGATCGCAACCCTGTATCAAAATCTGTCGTTTATAAAACGGTTCAGCGTGTTGAAGAAACTGGCAGTTCTGTTGGCGAGAGAAAAGAAGAGACCTGGCCCGTGCCGGCGCACAGCTGTGTACTAGTGTGTTGCCGCCCGGTAATTTCAGGCGCTTCGCCCCACAGCCAACCCTGCGAATTGTTTATCCTAGCAATGGAACAGTGAAACAATAATGGAATTACGAAACAGGGCGCGGCAACATACTAGTAGTAACGCCTGCAAATTTCAGATAGGCCAGAATCCAGGTCTCTTCTTTTCTCTCGCCATCAGTTAATAACCGTCCCAAACCTGGAAGGCCAAGTTTAGCTTTAAACGGGGATCTTTCATTGGATTATTTACAATTTGTAGTGGAAGAATCTCATGTTTCAACAACTCCGATCTCTCAAACTGTCGGTATATCTAAAAGATCGATCCTTTGAGTTTTGTATCAAAACAATTACAAACCGTATAACATGCATGTAGTCCAAAAACTGTCAGAAGATGAACTGCCAGAACATCCAGAAAATCTTAATGTATGGCTTTGGATCGTAGGAGGACAGTTCTTAAGACCATTTTGCATTATTTGATATCTGAATGCTGATGGTTATCATAGGATGCTTGTAGAACAGGTTGTTCCGGCGATTTTACCAATTTTTGGACAATCTATATCAAGTTTGGTTTCGGAAAGATGGGGCACCTTCACATTATGGATTAAATGTCCGTGCTTACTTGAATTAAATATTTCCAAATCAATGGATTGGTACAAGGGGTGAAATAGAGTAGCCCTCAAGATCCCCTGACTTGATTTTTCGTGGGGTTACATTGTCTGAAAAACATAACCTCTCGAGGAAATGAGAGAACAAATTGCACAATTGGTCCAAAGCGTTTCCCAGAATTCTATTGCACTCGCTCTTTCACATTTCTACGCCAGGCTACACTGCCAGACAGCCCAAGGAGAGTAGTTTGGACTATCTGTTGTTGGACCATATAGTTGGATAATCTGCTTTGATTATCAGATAATCCAAATATGTTTTTTTTACCTTATCCTTGTTTTGTACGGATACGAATATGATTCGATTTGTTGCATTCAAAAAGGGTATTTTTGTTATGGGACAAGATAGACATTTCGCATGATGGGGTGTGCCATATGAAATGTTGGGGTTACACCCCATATCCCCCATTTTGGAAAAAAGGGACAAAGTCCCAAAGGGCATTACAAAGCACGTTTTTTAGTAAGTTGCTATAGTGTGATGAATTTGGTTTTTGTAGAGAATGCCGTTTCAGGGATATACAGCCGTTTCCACACTTTTGCCCAACCCTGTATATAAAGGTACTTGAAACTTTGCATGAAGCTCCATTTCTTTGTAAACAATATTGACTTCAATGCTGGTGCATGTCACTGCATGGGATTGAACTGAACGTTAGGAGACACTTTTAATTTTGGTCTTATCTTTAACCATTATGGCAATCTCAGGATAAATAAATTTGTAACTAAACCGATCACAATGATACGACGTGTTACAGTTACATCATTAGCCTAATTAACATTAGATGCTCGCGTGAAGAGTTTGGAACGTCGCTACTCGCGTGGAGTACTATTACTTTTTTGCTTTTAATGTGTAGATTAACTAAACACTTTATACGGTAGTTAGGGATTCATAAATAACTATATACATGTGTCTACATAAAATAGTGTTCCATTTTATAAGGATATAACTATAAAAAAACTTATTAAAAGTAAGTCCATACTTCTGTTGTTATATGTGTTCTACAAAAAAATTAATTAAAACCTTGGTATGATCCTTAAAATCTTGATATTAAACATAAAAGCACCGTTTTTGGATTAAAACATCTTACAGTAATGTTGAAAGTAATATTTACAAGAAACATGTGAACATTTTTAGGAGTGTCGACCTTGACAGTCGTGGGTAGTACTGTGTTGATGCTCTGGACAGGCACACTTACTGCAGCTGTAAACATCATTCAAAGGATAAAATAATAAAATGTACAGAGGGTTATAGTTAAAACTTAAAAATATATACAAATTAACGTTACAACAATTAAATTTGCTCTTAATGGCAGACAAATCCCGATGATATATAAGGAGATCGTTGGATTGGATATGATGATCCTGTACTAATGATCCAAGATGTTCCACCTATAGATTTTTTGGGAGGACATCTGAAGCAATTGGTATAAGAGCAATATTTTTTAACTAATTATAGAAATAACCTAAATACACTCTAGAGCCTGCAATTATATTCAATAACGACTTTTTAAACACCCCTTTAGGGGATGTCCTTTTCCTTTTTTTAGGGGATTATAAAAAAATTCCCTATATCTTCTCTATAAATAATTAATATTAAAATATGACTCGTTAAAATGTAAGTTTTTACATATGATAAACTGTTTATTTTTACATACAATTTTGTCTAGTTTTAATTATTAGACATACATTTTACAAATGAATACCTTTAATGATTTTTAATAATGAGGGAAGACAACTGTTATAAAAATGTTTTTCAGAGTTATCCTTGCCTATATGATAAAATATGATATTTAATGTGATTAGGCTTGTGACAGGCTACATTGTTATTATTTTATTTCTATGTCTGTATTTATAAAAATAATTTTTAAAATGTAATACGGATACTTGTTGAAGTAATTCAGTATATTCCCTTATTATGACATTGATGGTAGAGTAAATCTCGCCATCTCCAACTTATTACGGTATAAAAATATGGCAGCTGAAATCTACAATGTATCTGTGTAGAAAGCTAGTTAAGACACATATGGTTATGTAGAATTTGTTATATTTTATTGCTGAAAACGTGATAATCTTTGTTAAAATGGTTGCGTGAAACCATTTATACGCTACATTTTACAAAACCTGAAGAGTTAACACAACTTAGAATTCTCTCAATTTTAGGAAAACCAACAGCAATCAGTATTTTATGTAGGTCACGCTCTTGTCAATCACAAACTCCTGAATCTCGTTGGTAACGTTTCTTTTGACTTTAAACTTTAAGTAAAGATTTCCTTTTACTGCATTTCAGATTTGTTTCTTAAAATACAGTATAAACTTTATATAATATTACCCAATACAACATCTATAGAAAATAGAAGACTGTAAAATATTATAAACAAAGTAGCTTAACATGATGGATTTTACTTTAAATATATTAGTTAACTGTATTTTGCTTTAACGAATGCCTAACTCTTCTAATACAGAAAAAAATTAACTGTAAAGTCTATTTTATCAGTAACTCGAGGGCTTCCAAAGGCCGGGATTTTCCAGGGGCTGGGAGAGTCTAGAGTCTAAGAGGTACCAGAGGCTATAAATGTCTACAGATAGAGAGCCACCAAAGGCCAGGAACTACCACTAGGCGTGACAGATATGTGGGACTTCCAGGGGTATGAAGGGATATAGGAAAAGGGAAAACTACCTAATTATTGAGGCGGGTGAATTAAAAGCTCTCGTCATTTTTTCAAATGTAGCTTACACAATTCTCTTATGCTATTTATTACTACTATAGGTTTCAACGTTTTGCACATGGTATTAAATACTGCTTACTATTGACACCAGATTATCCTAATTGCAGTTATATCCTACTGTGATTTATATTCTATTTTAAAAAATATCTAAAATCTTAGAAGCTATACAAATAATGTATAAAAAAGTTTAAAATACAATAAAAAATTTTCAATACAATAATATATTTATATTTATTAGTTTTCGATTTTTAAATAAAATTAACGTAATATTATTTTGGAATTTGGTAAATTTACTAGATCCGAATCCATGGATTCAAGTAAAAACAGTAATTCAACGAATTTTAAGTCCACCTGGCTGTTTATAAATATACAGTTTCGGAAAGTTGTGGCCTTGGGTTATTGTGGGGTAATGCTTGGCGGAAATGCATAAGGTCTCCTAGGAACCACTCAATGAGATTTATATGAAGTTCGCTTAATGCGACTGGAATCATGGAGACAATACTTCTGAAAAGTTTAATGTCTTGGACGCAGATCTATTATCCGCGGCTTTTCATGGAATTATTGAAATCAATGTTCGTAGTTGCTTAACAAAACTACTTTTATTATATATTTTCAAACATGAGTACGTATACGCCAAGAATATATTATTTATGTTTTCATTGTTAAGAGAATCAGAGGTTAAGCGAAATTGTGATTGGTTAATTATTGGAGGGTTTTGATTTTTAGCGTATAGGACAGTTTCTGGTTTTGTATAAATCATATGTTGTCCGACAACTGAATTTGTTTACTTTGGTTGGATAGAGTCTATTTCCGACTCTTGTTATCTACGTACAGTCTAATATATTTTCAATCCTATACTTGAGTTTGTTTGGTTGTTCCAATGAAGAAAGTATTCATACATATATGTATGAATATTAGAAATGCGAACCCCAATACGGAAAATAAGCGTCTACTTATGATATATCCACACTAACCTTGGAACTATATTTAATGTAACTATTTTGGCAGCAAAATAAAGTGGGAATGTGCAACTTCTTCATTTCAACTCTGAGTCTTGTCAAACACAAATTAAATTGTAAACGTTAATACGAAATATTCTATTCTACACCAAAATTATTTACCAACATTATTTAGTCAACATGCGGTTATTTAATATAAACACTGTGTAATTAGAAGTACCCTTCAGATAAGGAACTATAGTTCAACTTGGACATATTGTCCAATTATCTTACAAGGTATAAATAAATAGAAAAAATTGAAGTTTCTTTAACTAATTAATTGTAAAACAGATCAATAATATGATATATATATATATATATATATATATATATATATATATATATATTAAACACTTTTAAGCAGTTATTCTGAGAATCAAAGAGGAGTGGAATAGAGATAAGTCTCGTTAAAGTAAATTAATTCTATAAAGAACGAGAAGGAAAAGGGTCAGAGATTGAAACTTTGCTCAACGGAGCGTTCGATGTTCCCTTTGTTTTATCCAATTACGGTTCTTTTGAAGACTTGTTTACAATCAGATCAATAGGATTCACTAATCACAAGTTAATATGATTAACCAATATGACATTAACAATATGACCAACTGCATTTATTTCGTGGAGAGCTATTATTCTGTTGTTATGTAACATCATGTGTGTCAATTACTGTACGTCTCTATTTGCATCTTATTTGAGGAAAACCAACTAGGTCATGGTAATTTATGTTAAAACAAAATATGCTTCTGCCTCCTATTTGTTACGCTAATTTTGTTGAAGAGAAATTCCAAAATCTCTGAGGCAATCCAACACTTAAATAATCGTCAACCAAATAAATATACAAACATAAAATCACATGGATACATGTGTTCACTATACGAATGAACCAGATAACTACTTTTAAAGAAATGTATTGTAATTTTATGTTTATAATTTCAATTTAGAAATATGCTTGTATTTTGGGTGTTCTTTATTATCATTCAGAGGATTTCTCTAATTTTTCCGACTACTTTTGTCATTAAAACACATGTATAGCTTTCCATTTGAATTTAGATTTGTACCTTTTACTCAATATCAAAAGTTGTTATTTTATATTTTAATATTGTGTAACTGTAATTAAAATGTAGTAGAAGCTGTATAAAATGTGATCGTTGTTCTCTTGGAGCATATAAACAATGACGCCTAGACAAATCGCTTTTGTGCACACTTGAGAGTTTGGGTGAGCATTTAATCTGCTTTTTTTCTATATATCTATGAATTAAAGTGCTTAAAAGAAACAAGAAATAATTTATGTACATAGAGTAAATATGTGTATTAAATATAAATTTGTACCTCAGGGATATAATATAAGATCAATAAAAAAATGTCCTGCGTAATATTACTCTACAAATTCAGAACCTTATATGTGACCAACTGATATTTGATATATATGACTGTCTCTTCAACATTTAATATCAGCACAGTATATTATGGCATCTTATGTACTAAATATGTTTTACGAGTTAATTTAAAAGGTTAAAATGGCTAATCTTAATTTTTATAGGACACAGACAAGTGTCCTATAAAAATTAATTAAATGATTAATTGCTTTAGCTAATTATTTCAAGGTATAGTGAGTTACACCAATGAGAATAGACACAGAAAGAATGGATTATATAAATAAACATGCCCTCATATGATGGGTTAACAGCAATTTAACAACTTTGTTGAATACTAACATTGGATAAGATTCACAATCGCTTCTTATAAGTAAAAACAGAAGTTTTGCAACATATATTAATCATTAATGTACTCATTTTATTCGTGTTTCACAAAAGTAATAAATATTTTATAGCGGTTTTATGTGTTGAACCATATTTATATTTACAGGTAATGCGAGATTCCGTGGCAAACTACTTTGGTGTTACCAAGAATAAAAAAAATCTTGTTGAACACTGCTTACATCCTTTTTTTTGCCTTTTAGTTCAAATGTTAAAGTTATATAAGTTAGTGGTATATCGTTAACAAACTGGCAAATTTTGTGTAGATAACTTTACGATCGTTTTATCAGTTTTTATTGACTGATTTTTAAGTAGGTACTTTGCGTATAGTTTGGTACCTAAATTACTGTATCATACTTTTTTATAAATCCCTGATGTGGAGTCATAAATATAAAAAGGGTTAAGATTCAATTAATTAGAATAAATTAAACGTACAAAGTATCTTTCAAATCAAAATTAAGTATCGTACAATTTAGATACATTATTCGTGTCGGTGACATTTGAAACACGAGTTTCCAAAACGCATGTAAGATCCAAAATAAATGCTGTGAACAGACAAATTAGCGTCTACTAAGAGAACAACTGATTCGTAAAAGGTAATCAGCAGTAAGAGCACTTAACTACCAGATCCCCGCGCCAGTTCTTTGTCTCCTCCCCTCCTCTTGTCTTACACTACCCACCCCAACGTCGGGGCACACGGTCCCATCTGTCGACACTGAACTGCTGACGACGGGTAGGCAAGTGCTGCTGTCATCAGGAGGTTATATTAGGGACTGTAATACTATGTGATATATCACCATTTGTGATAATATTTTACAGACAATATGATTATTGTATTATTAGCAATAGACGGACGTACATCATCGTCCAAATTAATTGTAATTCTTTGGGAATGTTGCTTCTTGTAAATACCAATTGGTATCCCTCCTTATTGATTATTTTCAATAATCATAAACTTAACACCACTTGCATGACACACGGTTCTTATGGATTAAACACTGTCATCTTAAATAAGATCCACAAATGTACATACTGATGTACAAAAGAAACAAGACATTATTTTATAGGTATATTAAATAATTTGTGCTCAAAACACTTTAAATGCCAATTTTTGTCAATGTGTAAAATTTAAAAAACCATATGGATACTGCACTTCAAAAACATAGTTGAGTTGTAAATAAACCTCAGCATACTAATAGGTCTCGTAGGAACATTGATAAAAATACGAATTATGTATAGACCGTTTACTATTTTCAGTAAGTAATAATGTATCCTTGATCATCCGATGTTTATTTAAGGCGGAGAAATGTACTTAAAATAATTTACATCCATTTTAGAAGTGTAGGCTTTTTGGATGCTGTTACAAAATGTTATCGGTAAAAATCTGTTTCTTACTGAACAGAAATTCTTACTGAAATATGATGGTTTTGTGGTGTAAAAATGTGTAAAATGGGCTAACAATGTAAAAGATAATCCTTTGATAAATGGAAAACATTAATACTTTTCATGCCTCATTATTAGTTTTACATAGTTATTGGGCGCATAAAGTATATTTATTTAACCGTAGTGCTGAGCCATTCTGGCCAATATTTATTTTCTATAATTTCTTTCTGGAATTGTTATAGTAGACTTATATCTGTGAAATTTACAAAACATCCATATATCATAATACATAAAACATAAATCACAAAAATAATGAGTTGATTTTATTGCCTGTAAATGGTTTGACATTTAATATTGTAAAATATCCGTTATTTGAAGACTAATATAATATAAACTAGTAAACTATATAGTAGGTTACAAAAATTAATTATTTTGAAATTGTACATAAATATTTCTATTAATAAATGTATAATAGCTGCCTCTACGATGAAGAATTTAGAACATTAATCTCAGCCATTCCCCTTCGGAAGAAGAGGAAGTCAGTTGTGAAACAACATATTCAGTCCATGCTGGCAGTGGTGGCATACTCTTATGGCTAGTCTAGCAAGAACCTTTAACTCTTAGGTAACCCCACCAACCCCAAAAGCCATCTCCCGTAGTTGAGTAGACCTTTCGTACTCCACTTGCACCCCAGAATATTGATATTGTCGGTTAGTGATGTACCGCTCCTGGGCATCCATAAGGTTGCACAGATATAAGTGATACATCGGTTTTGGCTGTACCCAGTCTGTGTTCAACTGAAAGGAACAAACCATCCAGAATCTATTTTTGCCCTTTGCAAAAAAGTTTTATACCTTGGAACAATTGTACTATATTTCATAGAATAGAAAACTCTCTTTATTGCTGGAATATACAAACTCATTTTCTTTCAAATGAAATGAAACAAATAATATATGATTAAAACTATTCATAAATATACAAAAATTACTTACAACTAACAATAAGTATTACTAAAATATGTAATATAAATCTGTAACTTGCGCAAAAGGTAGCCCTTACAGGCATGAAGCCTGTTCATTAATAAGTATTTTTAAATGAACAAATGTCAAAATTAATGTTAAAAATCAATTGCAATTACAATGTTCCTTTTTATAAAGTTCTTTGGACAATAGTTAGGATATACCAGCAAAACTCATATTTGACCTAGCAGGCAAACTAGCCATGAAACTGTCCTAGATTACAATTAGAAGAAAACTGTGTTTTTAACTTTTGATAGTTGAAATGTTTTTGATATATGCTAATATTTAATGGTAGAGTTATAAGGGAACCCTACCATTAGCCTCTATTAGGCTAATGGTTTATCCATTCACTATTGAATATACGACGTAAGATCTTATTACAACCATGAATGGCTATAGATATTTGTATTGAACCTGTAAGACTGGAGTTCTAAATTTGTAGTTTCCATCACTTACTTAGTAAACACTCTAAAGTTATAGCTTCCACATTTCTTTTCCAATTTCACAAAATCAATTGCCGTTAAGAACAATTATTACATATATATTGATATTGCTGAGTTTCAATACCTGCTTCAAGTTACATTATTACTTCAATAAATATCGCTTGTCGGGTAAAGTATCACATTGATTTCCTGCTAACACCAATGTATGGCGCGAACATTACAAATGTTTCTGACACACAACCTATATTACACCAAGTATAGTTTGCCACTCTAAACTCGATAAACATTTCCGTTTAATATATTATGATCCATACCTACCTCCAGTCCCGTCTTTGTACAATAACAATGGACTTTATATCATATAAAATGTCAAGGCGGAGCAAGTAAATTTTGTGGTTCAATGTTTATTAAAAACATATTAAATAAGGCTATTGCCATGTATACACATTCGATTAATGTATATATAAAATTATACCTATATAAATAATATACAATAATCAAATTTATATAAATGGCAGTATCCTAATGTAATGTTTTTGTTTCAATAAACATTTAATACAAAACGTACTGGCTCCGCCGGGACATTATGTTATGAAACAACTTAATTTAACACAAATTGTCACTATTAATAATAAAAGTAGTCTAAGAATTTGTTAAGACATTTGATTCCTTTAATTACGCAGGAGATACATCATTCATACGGAGGAAGTGTGCTGCTGACCGAGGAACTGTTTACGTTAGTTCAGAAGTCCGACGCTAGAACCTCGCCACGCCACGTAACTTTGGTTATTACCAATCAAGTATTTACTAACTGAGGTAATTTAGCTTCTCACTCAGCGCAAAGCAGCCGGAGCGCTCACTTTTTTCATGCTTTAATTTATATAGTTTCATGAATTTATGTAACTAATACATCCAAATTTTCAAACATAATATATATATATATATATATATATATATATATAAATATATATAATCAATTAAATGGGAAACGAATTTTGTCATTTGAACTATTACAAAATAATATTTATATACCTATCACACTTTCATTGTGTAATTTATTTAAGTTTGTTTATCATTCAACCTAATAAGTTAATTAACGTAACAATTCAACATTAGACGCATACATGTATCAGGGCAATATAATTAAAGAACATTTTTCATATACAAGTCTTACCAGCAGCTTCACTCCTACTTCTTGAAGTGATTGCATTAATACTTTTTAATATAATTTCTAGTCATAGAATCCTGTGAAAAGCAAAAACAATTTCGAGGCCTCTTGCTTCGAGATTAAGATGTCCTAACGTATCCTTCTGGTTACTGAAAATACGTGGCACAGAACTTAATTGAATCATTGTTCTTAACTCTAAGAAATCCTTATCACTCAAATTGCGCTACAGCTGGCCCGAGACGTTTGCGCCTTTAATGAGAACCTTGATATACCGATATGCTAACAGACTGAAGATGATAATCAGAGGTCGTCAAGCATCACTTGAAATGATTCAATCAATTCTGTTTTGGTACGAGTCCCAAATAAGAATTTTTGTGTAAACCATCAAGTGTCTGAAGAGCTCTTTTCCTTACATATCTGCGATTTTGTGCAAGGCTATGAAAGAGTATCTTGTGACAGATTTGTTTCCAGGACAGGGTTGTTATAAAAAAGGAAGAAGCCCTGGTTAAGAAAACTCAATAAAAAAACCCAAATCATAATATTTACTCGTTTTTATAAAACGTTGAATCGTATAGTTTAATTCCTTGTTTGTTAGATTAATGAGATGTATTATAAACTTTACGTTCACATTAACAAACGGGCCTTTTTTAAGTAAAATAATAACAATTATTGGGAAGTGAGAGGTTAAAATACATTTTGTATATTATTTTTGTCCTATTATAGCATAACCTTATACATGCTGGTTGGCATTACTGGTAATAGAGCTTATAAATTTCTCGGTCTAAACTTTATTCAACGTAATTTTCGTGAAATTTGAACCAGAGCTTCAAATATTTCATAAATTTAATTGCCTAACACATGTTTAACGCGTATTTTTCTATAATAGAGCTCCTGATAAGACTCAAAAAGACAAAGCCATAATTATATAAACAACTAAAGCCATATTCAAGCAATGAATTATGAAACACTGTCATTAAAGATGGACACCAAAGAGCATATAACAATATCGAACGTAATGTTTTTGTAAAAACATTTTCTTGCATTACAACCATCAATCTTTTGATCACAATATAGAGTTGATGTAGTTTTCAAATATAAAAGGCATTTTACGCATATAATTATTAATAAAGCATTTTTATATCATTATTTTATAGTGTTCTTATTTAAAAAATATTATGTAGTAATATATTAACATATGAAAATAATTAGTACATGAGTATTGGAATCGGAACAAACATTATACCTAATTGAACATCAGAAACTTAATGATATTTTTAATATAAATAAAACTATTTAAAAAGTATTTGTCAAAAAGTTTCTTTCTGGTAATATATTTTAATCTTAGTCGACGTAAGAATTAAAATAAGAGTAAATCGTAAGATTAAATTAAGAGTTTTAAAAATAGTTATAAGCAAGTGTTCCAAAGTTAACTTATTTAATATTAACTAGTTTATACGATGAAAAGCGAGACTGCTGCCAAATATGTTTCTTACTGCCCAATGTAGTGATTAAGTTTGTTTGGTTGGTTTCCGAAAGTTATTGGGTTAGTTTATAACTTTGTTATTTCCTCATCGGTTGTTCTGCTATAACGGGAAATTTTCCAAATAAATTTTACTAGCTCCCTTTACAAAAGTCTTAATAATAATTTTACGCAAATGAAATTGTGGTATTCTCTTATCCTAAATAGAAGAAATTAGTTATTATAATCTAATATGAAGTTCATTAAACAAATACAAATTTAAAACGTTGGGTTAAACATATTTTTGGACGAAAATAGTAAAATATTGCATTGAGGAATAAAATTACTCAAAAACGAGTTGATTCTCAGTGTTTTTCCTCTTTATGGACTTTTAGTAACCCACAAATTTGTATAAATACAAAATTCATCCGCCTGTACGGTTGAAAAATATGTTTAACTAAATAAATATACATTGATTTGGCATATTTCCCCTTAACCTAGGTTAGTATACCTTTTTTCCCCCTATCAAGGTTATTCCCTTAATATTTAACAATATAATAAAAACCTTGCGGTCCTATGAACAGAAAACTTTGGCTGTTAAGCTATGGAAACAAAATTGTTATTATTTAGATATAAAGTCAAAGGTATAAAATAGCTGAATCATTGTTCCATCCTGTCCTTAAAAAATTAACAAAGAGTAAAATACTTTTTAATTTAGTAGTTTAATGAGCCCTTGAAGTAATTGTATCATTTTTATTTTTGAGCTTGTTTTAAAGGCGGTGTATGTTGGTTCCTCAAAATAAACATAGCTATTGTTCTTACTTTTAATATAGGCTACATGTCTTTTAAATTAATAAAAATATATAAAATCAGTAATAAATTAAAAAACGAATCTTTATATTTAAGAAATAATAAAGAAATAAATAAAACAATTAACTTTATTTAAGAACAATAAAGTTTATACACCTCTTTATAATGTGTTTTTGTTAATATTATAATTACATTCCTCATCTCAAGTAATATGATTGTGACTCAAGAAACTTACATTAAAACTGTTCTTGTGTGCAGTAATACATGAAAACAAAAATCTGTTTCTTTTGAAAAATAATGTTAAGCAGGTGTGTTAAAAACTAATTTGTGTTGAGGTTATAAGTTTTAATATTAATTTTTGAATTGATAATAATTTTGTAATCTGTCTGGTCAATTTGATTACTTGTAATATGTATCTTAAACTCTTTGCGTTCATGGTTTACGTTTACGTAGTATTCAGTCCTGGAACTTGTAGCAAAGTTTTCAGTCATAAAATATTCCAAACGTAATATATTCAAAACATTTTTCTATACACACTACCGATTACGCTTTACTAATGCTAAAAGTTTGTAAAATACAGACGAGAAACATTATAACTATACATCCCTGAGTAGTTAACAAACGTAAACTATTTACCTTAGTCTCCTCAAGTAACTGCAGTACTTTTCCAACACCGCAGGTATAATATTTTATCGAAGACTTCTTTCAACAATTCTTGTTGCTCTTAGTTTGTCCTAAGTTACCTTTTCAAACATATGTTTTGTAATGTCATATATTTGTCTGACACTATGTATTTGGTATTCAGTTTTGAAACTCAAACTTACATTGTGATATTCATATTTATGTATGTCATTAAGATAAATTTTTAATCAACCCATAAACAAGTACTATATCAATAGTGTGGAATTAAAAAAAATTAAATATAATATTTTTCTCCTTTTTTTCTTATATACATATAAACAAATTTCAAAAGATAAATCCAGTTATATGTAGCCTGTGTAAATGGCAAACAATATAATGTTTTATTACAATTACAATATAATAATAATAATTATATTATAAAAACCCCTAATTATTGTATGTTAAAATATGCTCGTAAATAGAAATATATCTAGTGCACAATGAATGATAACATAACTGTATTTAAATAGACTTTTAAATTAAAAACTAAATAGATTTAATGATATAAATTATTAGGATTCAGTTACATAATATAGATTCATATTTTATTAAATATATTTAAGAAGCTAATTAATTAAAAATTGCAATATGCAAAATGTTTATTATACTTTATGTTATTTTATAAATTAATATATATATATATATATATATATATATATACTATTAACCTTAGGCACTATTTATTTTCTTGCTTAAGTTTTCGATTGTTGACCGGAGAATTCCCTATCCTTTGAAGTGCAATTCATACCTGTGAGAGAGAAATCCTTTAGTACTTCTTGTTTAAGCCTCAATATTTCAAAAGTTTTTGTCTCCAGAAAACCTTATTATCTACGGAGTTATAAATCAATATCAATCCTGTATTTTTAATAAAACCTTTAGTTTTTTGTGGAAAGTATTGTAACTGGCATAAAAAGGAAGTTAAAGTCATAAGGATCCTCCCCTATAATTTATTCAACTACAGTTCAACATGTACTTTTGTCTTGCAAACACATTTCTCTAACCACCGTCTCATATTTTCCACTGATACTTGCAGATTTTAGAGTATGCGTTACATTATACGAGTACGATTTTTCTACAAATTTTGGTTTCTTATGATTGGCGCCTTTCAGTTTCCAGTCGGGAACGAAGATGAAATGTGGAGATTTATACTTGTATCTTTATAGCATAAACTAGATTAACTTAAAACCTCAGCCTTAGCTTTAAAAAGTTACACTTTTTTAATCTAAATACAGCTCTTTGCTTATTAATGCTATGTTGGGATACCTTAAGTTACAGGATTGCTGTTTTAGTTCAATTGTTTGGTAAAAGTCTGTGATTCTAAACATGTAGCTAATAAGTTGTTATAAGGTATATTGTTGAGAAGAGATGTTTATGTGGTTGTTTGTTATGGATTAAATTAACTTGTGAGCCTGAAAAGTGCACAGTTCGTCGGTCATTTTTAACTAAGGATCTGTTATACATTACTGCCATACCAGTTTGTGTAGATTTCAATGGACATCTCAACTTCAAGGTATCAGTAAGTTCGTGTTCAAATCCATACAGTAATACAATCGAGTACCTGCCGCTTACTGTTGAGCACATAATTAAAAGCGGTTTCCTCCATAATCCTTCCATCGTCAAAAACTAATTTTAAACAATGTATTTTATTTACGGCATAAGCGAAAGTTTGGGACATTGTTGTACACAAGTTAATTATTGTTTAAAAAACCTAAACATTTAAATAGAATGGTATGGGATTCTTGATGAAGCTAATGTTCTCCTAATTATGAAACATATGCAACTTGTAAAATAGTTTTAGCCTATAGGCCAATTTAGTGATATTATACAGTAGATAATATTTACATTAGATAGTAGATACAAAGATAACATAAATAAAAACCAGGCGAAGCCGACTGTTTCGTAAATTGAAAATGTCCTTCGCAATATTCAAATATTGTAAAATTGTAAAATTGCCTGTATTAATAATCCTGATATAAAACTTGAGATAATTAACTAAACGAACATTTTCAAAATATTTGACCAATCCTAACTATGAGACAAGGGAAGAAAACGCCTCACCACGTGTTGTAATAGGGTTTGCTAAAGTCGCATTTAAAACTTTAAATTTTGCACCTAGTTTTATACCCAAAATGTCTTGAGCACAAACAAACAGACAGACATTAATGTAAAAAAAGAAGGTTAAAAATGAAGCATCATTGAAATGAAGAATAATGCAAAATTTTAAAGTCTATACATATATGTAGACATTATTTATAGACATATAAGTATTAGATTACGGTAAGGCATTGTACGTTGGGAGGTACTTATATTTCAAGTTTAAAACCTTTAATTATAATCCAAAAACACTTTATAAGAATTATATCGAAAAGCAATATTAGAGATCCATTGCGTCCTTTATTTAATGGATTAAAAATACTCCCATTGAGATATTTATATGTATACAAAGTGCTAAATGTATTTTATGATATAAGTGGCAATTTCGAGCGAGGTGGGGAATATAGATTAAAATTGAGAAAATGCTGATAATGTATTTGTTCCAAAACCTGAACAAACTTATTTTACCAAAACTTATTCATTTTTGGCATTTATAGTATATAACTACGTGCTTTATGCATTATAAGGAACTCGATTAAAAAACCGAATTTCTTTTTAAATTGAGAGTTTGGCTTTTTAGTTTAGATAATATTGAAATTTACTTGTAACTATTACATATTTTATTTTATTTTATTTTTTTGCATAATTTCTTACTTAATTTTTTATGATTTTGAATTATGTTATTTGATTTAAAATGTTTTGTTATAATATATGCATATGTTAGTATTCCATATTTATCCTAAAAATGTACAGTGCCTTTACGTTTAAGTATAAAAATGCAGATGTATGTATGTGCGTCGTCTGGGAGTATGTATGTGATCTGTGTGTATATATTTATGTTATAGCCTATGTATTTTTCTTTTCTTTTATTAATGTAGCACACCTTTGACCGTTATATTTAGTTTTTTGTAAAGTTTATATAAATATTTCTATTTAGAATTTAAGTATGGGGAGTCCATCAAGAAAATAAAATAATAAAACCGGTCAAAAATATTAATTTTAAATTCAAGGATGGGACCTTATTACAAGCTCTGCATTGGAGGCCCTGTATCGTTCTTAAATAAAGTTAAAGCTTATGTTATTAAATGCTGTTATTTTTTCTATTTTTTACAACATAATATGGTATATTTTAATATTGTAATGTGTTTTGTCTTAAAGTCAGACTGAGCACGAGAAATACTTAGTTATATTCTATTTTGTTTTTAACATATTTGTTTTTGTTTTTTTTTTACATTAAGAAGATTATTTTTGGTTTGACTGTCTAACAAGAAAAATATCAGATATATATATATATATATATATATATATATATATATATATATATATATATATTACTTTCTTTAAGAAATAAATTTCTTTCTTTCATTTATAGGTATATATATATGCAAGATATATATATATTAGTGTGTGTGTGTGTGTGTGTTTGTGTAATAGTTCTTCGGAAACTTTTATTTTATATGATGAATTCCTTTTTTTATTAATTTGGTTTAAAAACAATTGTTTTAATTATAGAAAATTACAAACCAATAAACTATAAAATTATGTAATAATTATTTGGATAGTTAGGCTGAATTTCACATATATATCTCTTAGAGGTGTATTGAGTTTGGTTACAAAACTATTTATCCTGCTATTATCGTTTCCATCCTGGTGTCCATAATAGAACAATTTAAAAATATTTGCAAACTCTCAAGCCAATTCCAAAGAGTGACATGCACTCATCGTACCCAAAGTCCTCATTTTGAAATTAAGCCTAATGCAAAATTTCAAGCCTATAAGTCAGTTCATTTCAGTGCAAACAGAGAGGCAGGTTGACTAAAGAGACGCCGATCCATTTGTAGTTTACCAAATCCTAGTGCACTTCCTGCGCTTATTGGTTAGCACGCCACAGAGTTCACAGAGAATCGCAACAGTCTTTGCAACATGCTGTGCCTCTAAAGTACAACAAAAGAACCTTAATGGCAAAACAAAAGAATCTTATGTCAGTAGAGTCAAACGTATTTATGATATCTGTTGACTGTTCAACAAATCTGGTCATGACATTAGACAGTAATGGCCAATATCAAATAAATTTGGCTTGTATGTACTTATAAGAATGCGTAAAGGAGTACAATTAAGAGAAACAATGAATCTAGTTTATATGAAATAATGTCAAACAAGGTCAAGTATTTAGTACGTGCAAACATTACTGTTCTTGTTGAGACATAAATAATAGTTTTCCATCGGATGTTTAATGCGCGTGTTTAATTTGATTAAATCGAGTCGGAATCTTACTAAAACATTTCTTCAAACATGGATATAAAACGTAAAATTATATTAGTAAAACATGTGTTAAAATGGTACCGGAATTTATTACTTGTGATATTTTTGGTTGAACTGGAAATAAAATGAGACTAGACAATAAATTTGGAAAGAATAACGAGGGAGGTAAACATTACCAGACCTTTGTTAAATAATTAAACTGCCTGAAGCAAAGGGAGGTTACGGAATAAATGTTGGTTAACAAAGCGTCCAATCCATTTCAGTAGGCTTGTTTTTAAGTATATAAATATCTTAAGAGGTGCTTAGTGTTTGTTGTTGTTACTACTAGATTCATCTGGGAAACTTAAACTGAAATAAAGCTATTATTTATTATTAAGATGTAATAAAAAACGAAAAAGGAATTGTATGCATTACGCCTATTCTCTCAGATCTCATAAGTACTCCTTCCTAAACTTATTCTTATTAACATTACATCTTTAATTATTGAACTTGTTTAATAATATGCATCAATTCCTGTCTGTGAAAGAGTTATATCAGTACCATCGAACCTTTACTCTACTGAATATATTTAGTCATATTGACTATTTCCAGTTTCAAAGAGTAGCTGGAGAGAAATAATTGCCGGTGAAGTTGTGATACTCCTAATCCTCAGTACATCATGATGAGAGTGTCCAGAGAAATCGGTATATTTAGTAGATAATTAACAATAGGTAGTAAATACAAAGAGTGCAGAAATAACAATTATCTAGCTTAACAGATAAGATCATGAGAATAACAAGAATTAAACTTAAAAAGAGACAGAGTATTTCCTTAAAATATTATTTGAAGTTTGAATAGTTTATTTCGTGATATCAAATTGAGGTATGGCAAAGTATAAAATAAAAAAGAATAAAGTGAGCTTGAGCTTGAGCTTCAATGCCAAACCTGGTATGATCAAAACCATAATAATAAATAGTAAGCTGACTCTCTCGTTGTACGTTCACTATACTGTATATTATGAGTCACAAGGCCATGAGGGTGAAATGTCGCCTGGTAGGTTGGAAAGTTGGCGAATGAAAGGAAAACGTGTCAATAAAATATTGTATGTTTGACTGTTGATTTGATGTAGATTTGATGGTAAATTTTATCTACTAGTAAATGACGCATGCCATGCATGTAACACATGTCTCTGCAATAAAGAGCTTGACTAATGACCTTGTAGATGGTTACCAGTTGCAGTTGTATTTTGAGACAAAGCTAGCTGCGTATGTTTTATAAGATCAAATCTAACCTAATCAAAGTTTCAAACATTTCTGCTGATAACCGGCTGAAAATTATAGGTAAGTGCACTGTCCTTCATCTAGATCTTTAAAATCTGATATTGAGGTTCTTAGCGTGAGTGATATTGATGTTAAACCTAATGATGAGAGTTTGTCAATTTGCAAGTACACTCGGAGTCGTCGTAGATAGTGTTTTCTTTTTTCATGAAAATGTTACTCACAAGACTCACGTAGTATGGGAAAAGTGGGTGTACTGTAAAAGTTTATAAATCTGCTACCAAAGGCAACAAAACTGCAGCTAGTTTCATCATTGGTCCTAGCAGTACATAATTATTTATATCCTGTGTGTGGAATAGCATTTCTAAGGAGAACGTGTAGAGAATTCAATGTCCACAAAACACAGACTTCCAAATTGTTTTATTACGACAGTATGATTACGTGTCTCCCTATAGAGACGATACCGAAATGATTCTGGTAGATTGTAGGATTCTTTCTGATTATTTTCATGACTCACAAACTACAGATTGACTGGGGACCACAGTACTTGCGCTAAATATCTGGCTAGTTTAGGAATGAGGTATCAGAACGTAGTATCCATAACTACAGTGATGTACAGTTTCATCATGTAAGATATCAAGCAGACATTTATGGCTTCTCCTTCTTTGGGTACCTAAGAGTGATGTCCCAAGAATCATTCAAAAGTGGACTAAGGGAGCTTTTTGTAAGATTTTAGTATTTTGTATTATAGTATATAACGACGTAATTTAATTTGAGTGACTGATGCTGTTTAGTAAACCAGATTTACCATTACGAAACTTTGAGAAAAATATTTATATTCACTTATCTTTGAATAAAAATTTCTTTAAAAAATTTATATAACCTGAAAATTTACAGAAAAATTGATATGATCCTCAAACTGTAATTAATAATAATAATTGTGTACATAATATATAAAATTTTAGTATGATTTGTGTATTATAGAAAAACATTTACTAATAAAGAATTTAAGTGTTGTCTATCTTTTAGAAATTCATGAAAGGCAATGATGATGGAGGAGGAATGGACTTTATTAAAGACAAAAGAGACAAACTTTTGCAGTGTTCAGTGAAGTTTTTATAATGGTAGTATGATGTTCTTTTATCAACAGATATTAGTTATTTTCTGCAGCTTTTAACGCTGTTCACGTTTTTCTACTTACCGTCTTGTATTACTCAAACTTTTTCAATTTCTTTTCATAACAAGGTATAAGGGAAAGTAATTAAGGTTCGAATGAATGGAGTTAAAGTTACAAAGATTTAGATTTCTTTCAAAACTTAACTTAATTATCTATGTTTTAACATTGTATGCTATATTTCATGATACTTGTTCACACACACTAACAGTTACCCATGGTTTGGCACGCAATTTCGTAGGTTTTTCATTGTATGAGCACTTCTGGTTCGAGTTAATTATATTTGTGACGCCAGTGTTGAGTTTTTCTTATTGCTACGATCAATACAATACGTTAAAAAGTTTACATTTATTGCTATTCTAATTTCCTTTGTTAGATATTAATATTGTCTTTTAGATCCAATACTTTTTATTTCATAAATAATTTACAGCTAATAGTACATTAACAATGACACTACGCGCTCGGATCTTTATACACATTTAGAGCTGGAATTAGCTTATTAGTTTAAGAGCACAGTACAGCGAACATTCTAGTATAGTTCTTGTCGAGTGCTTTAAAGGGTGTCCTCGGCGTCAAATTGTGACCATCTTATGTTTTGGGTCATTTTCTGAGACGAATGAGATCCAATCAGATCTAAAAACAATAAAATATTTGTACACCTTATAAACGTAATAATATTGAAAATAAAAAACTATGTTTCCACAGAACAGTTGATTAAATTAGAAATGGTGTTACATAATATTATTATTTAATATTTCACAAATTTAGAGACCAAGGTGGGATTGTTTCCCTAATTTAAAGACCAGTGGAGCGTAGCCCGAGGGATATCGAAATACGAATAGACCTATATTCATCCAAGGGACCCTAAGAATATAAATTCCTTTAATTAGTTTACGGGTAAAAGCAAAACAAGCAAACAAAGACACTTTCATATTATAATAATATTAGGATTTAGATTTGTATATTTATTGAGTTTTGAGTAATATTGTAAAATCATCTGTTGTGACAGTTCTTATATGACAAAAAAAATAAAGGTAATTTTACAGAAGCACACTAATTAAAGTAATGTTTAATAAATAATAAAAATTACTTTAGGATGGTCATTACTGCTCAAATTTATAAATTGAATTATTTAGCATTAACAACTTTTGTTGGCCTAGTTGTCCTGCAAACAACAACAAAATTATACAAAGATGTATGTTACACGTACATGTACTTTACTACAAAGAGATCCAACATTCAAGCTTTAAGTTCAACAAAAATCTATTTTTAAGTTAAATATGCATAATAACTTAGGAACGTCAAATAGTGTTTGGCTATTAATAAATACGTGTATGTATCGTAATTCATGTTTATAATGTGCAGACGTTTTGGAAACTTTTATCTTATATGTTCATTTTATTTGCAAATTTTTAAGTCTACACCATTCTCGAATCCATCTGATGAAACAAACATTTTCAAACACGATTTCATTTAAACCAGTCCAGCCGTTTAGGAGTTCGGTGGCATACACAAGTATACACTATATAAACACACACACACACACACACACACACACACACACACACACACACACACACACACACACACACACACACACACACATAAATAAGTATACATTATATTATTTGTGTGTATGTGATATATTCTATAGGTCTCATACACAAGATCACGTTTATTTTTCAGGGACATTTTCTTCTTAGATAAATTAAACATAAGAATAATATTCATAATTTATTGTAGTGTAGACTCAGGTGATGGGATAAATGAAGGGTTGAAAGGTAACTATCAAACTTGATAAGTTTAGTGCTTTCATCACAGAGTACTTCCTAAAATAGAAATACAACTTTCTTCAATTTAGGAAGTGTATAGGAGTACTATTTTAGAGAAAGTTTTTTTTTAATTAAAATGTTTAGTCATTCGACATATATTCTTATGACAAGATTAAAGGAAGTAGAAGATAAATACAAAGATACAATAGGGTAAAAGAATTATGCCTAGTGTTTAAAATTAGTAATGAAGAGTAGAATATTTGTCAGAAAAACAAAAAGTGGAATGTTTTAGCAATAAGAAGAATAAGTGAGTAGAGTAATAGAAAGATCCGGGAAAAGAGGTAATAAACTCTACATTTAACTTTTATTAAACTTAAAGCCTAATAAAATACACACTTAGGAATGCGTTATTGGGATAATTAAGGAATTTAGAATTTTTATAAATGAGAGAGACTAGTCCATTATATTTTTATTGCAATTATTTATCAGTGTCATTAAAAGGCAATATCCCAACGATTACTCTGTTTTTCAGTATGAAACTGCATGTGAAGCCATGGGTAACTGCTAGTTCTAACTTACGTACAGAATAACGATGTTGTACACAGAACTGGTAATTTCGTTATCAGGCTACTAAAAACAATAAATTGTAATATAAATTGCAATATGGTGTTTCACGGATTTTAATAGTTTAGTATATTTTATAATCCAGAGAAAATTTTATTTTCCTTTATTGTAGAATATGTACAAATAAAGCTTAAAAATTATAAATTTTTGCAGCTTTGTTGGTTTTTGCGAAAATAACAGAACATATAAGAAGTAAGTTGTGTACGATTGCTGGCATTCTTAGAATAAATACTATAAACAATTAGAACAAACAGTTGTAATGAATTATAACCAAAAAATCAAAATACAAGTGTCTACATTTATAGGGAATCGCGGTTCTCTTTTGTCCCGTGAATAAATGAAGCCCCGAGTAGGAAGTGCTAATAAAACACAGAATATAAAAAAAGTTTATTTTTGTTGAGGTACATCCTTTCAACGAGGCCGCGTAAAACACGGCCGGCTCACTCTGTGTAGATAAAAGAGAAGAGGGGTCGCTTTTTATGAATAGCCGCGATAAAAAATGAATGGGTGAGTAATAACATTTGAATGGATGCAGTCAGTGATGTAGTCGAAGAGAAATGTAATGAAAGATGAACAAGTTTTCAAGCAAAGCTAGTGTCTATACTGGCCTAATATAATGTTTATGTTTTAGTAAAATAATGATGTACACAAATCTAACATATTCCTTCGTCACAGTCATAAGACATGCGAATATCATTCGTGGCTATTATTCAAAACGCCAATCTGAATATAAATGTTATGTTTGAAGATTAATCCATACAATATTCATAGTATGATGTGTAAAGGTCAATCATATAAACACATGAAACTTTCAAACATATAGAAACTTCATTATATTGTAAGCACTTTTGCCATGAAGTTTTATTGTATAAACAAAGCAAAACCCGAAACCATTGGATCACCTTCAAGTAATGTGTAATTTATTTCATTTCTTGATAATTTTATAAGAAGAGTAATATTTCTCTTTTAGTCTTAAAATCCTTTTAAAACATTGAAAATTGTATTATAATTTAGTTTCATCATATATGACAGTAAAGAAATGACCTTGAATCACTTTTTATACACATTTTATAAAGCTGCATAGCCTTGTCTTTTTATTTAGGTACAATTATCCAGTTACTACTTTAAATGACTATAGTTCTACATAAAAACTATTAGATATTATGTAATTATAAAACTTCGATTAAGGTATTCTAGAACTTTGCCTACAGAAAAAGCTGAAAGGTACCTTATTCAAATACCACCAGAAAACGTTGGTTTATTTTTAATTTTTAAGTTTTTCAAAGTACGAGTAATATGTTAGCAGTCACGGAGTTTTTGGATTACTCACGTAATTTGCCAGTGTGACATAATAGTAATTATGAGTTTCATTTTATACCTCAGCATCATAAAAGAATTCAAACAACTGCAATAAACGAGACCACGGAATCTCAACTCAGAGTGTGGCATAACGTTTATATTTACTGAGAAAACCGGGTTGGGCCTTTAATAATGCAATAAATTAACACCGCTGCTCTGTGGCTTACCTCCTCACATCCGTTCAGTCTCGTTCCTGTCTCGTGGTTTATCGAAAAGCCACAACTTGTGTGTTTGTAAATTATAGCCAAGTAAACTTTCTTTTTATTTTTTTAAACGTTATCGTATTTGGTTAAATGATTGAGATTGTTATTTCTTTAATTTATTTGTTAACAAAAAACTTAGGTTTTTTGACTTGGGATTTTTTAAACATCTATTATTGTAATTCCGTAATAATTTAAGCGATTAAAATTTAGTTTTGATTATGTTCTGTGTTTTATTAAATTTTCATCTGATCATAAAAAGAATACTATATAATTAATGCCTTAGTTTTATTCATGACCAAAAGTGCGCAAATGATGTAGTGACGTCGGGGACTTACTCGTATAAACTCCAGATGTTTCTTAATTGTTTTTGGACAGGAGTAGGCATCAATGACTTTATGTATGTATATATTTTTTCTTTATCGGGGAAACTGATCTTCTTCGTTTAGCGGAAAATCAATAACAATATAGTAATATCGTTATGGTTTTACAGTTTCTAATGTGTAGCATTTATTTGCCTCAATAACTGGTGGTTTCTTTTAATTAAGTTTAAGTTACTGGAATTGAAAATTTGAGAACATTGACCCATTCATTACTAAGCTACGTCAGATATTTGCTTGTCCTTCTCTGACGTCAAATCACGTTGGGCGATCTAGGACTTGATCTGAGGTCGAGAAAGCGGCGAACGGAAATGCCCTTGGCAAGCAGTGAGGCACCACCCTGCACTTATAACCATAGAAGCAAAACATCTTCTGAGATAGTACTCTAATTCAAGTTCAGATCACGTAAGCGGTTATCTTTAATTTGTTATATTTATAATACGTGCGTAAGTATAGCCTAGTATGAAATAGTATATAAGGGCTGATTAGTAACCAATATTTGTGTTGTATAGTAAAAATCTGAATTAACTAGTTTAAAGTTACATTCTAGTGAGTTAAACTTTTTATAATTACGTATTAATACGGTAACAGGTTACTGGAAAGTAATACCGCAACACGTTATTTTGTAATAGGCTATTGACAAACAACAGTATATCCCATCTATATCCGTTACTAAAATAACATATACATGATTTAACTTAGTTTTAATTAAATAGGAACAATAATGTTGAACTGAATTACGTTATTTAATTTTAAAATTGAATTATAGCAGTTAATGTACACTTTTTAGGTTATAAATACACATACAAACAAAGATCTTTCGCCATTTTACAACATCCTCATGCTATTTAAAATACCATTGGGCCATTGAAATACCAGTAGGATAACACCATGTAGTAAATAAACGTAAATATGACTTTTATTTCATTGCTTAAAGCTATGATATTAAATATAGTGTTTATGTGAAAAAACTAAGATGTTATACGGTAGGTATAACACAAGTAGTAACTGTTTCTATGTTACTTTATAAGTTTGTTAATTAAAAATTTTAGTGAGAACTCAGTGTTTTCTAGATAAGTTTTATAAAGTAGTCATTTTGGTTCGGGAAGACAAACTAAAATAAACATGCCCTAACTTGACAGAACAGTAAGGTGAAAGGTTCGACGGAAAGGGAGGAGGGGCTATTATGAATGCATGTGAAGAGGACAAAAGCCTCCGGCAGTGATGTCACGTTATTACATTATTGAAATAGGTATTAAACTTGGTTTTGAGCGAGTTCTAATAATGTGATAATAATAAAAATACAACAACTGAAATAATTAGACTGTTTAACCTCTTTAGTATTATTGTTAAATCCTACCGCAGTATATAGAGTTAGTACTTACTGGTATCTGAATTTAATAATTTATGTCTTCCTCTTTAATAATTTTTTTTTAGTATTACGCTTTTTTAACTATTTTTATGTCAATTTCGTTTAAAACATATAGTATATGAGCTTGAGAAACGTTTTTAGACAAAAATATAGCTTTACTCTTATAAGTTCTTAAAAGTTTATAAAAATCATCAATACTCATCTCACGTATGAAATACGTTAAAGTGCACTAATTTATAATCAGTGCCACCTGAACAAATATAAACTAATAAAAATAATGAGCTTTAGTCATATCGCGTTTCATGATTTCGGAGGGTATAATTTTTATTAGCGATTTATACTAAACATCCTCCTTTGCCACAAAATATTTTCCTCATTGGTCAACTAAATAAAGCCTAAAGAATCTATGTTAGAACTGAGGTAGATAAGTTTTTATTGCTCTAAAAAAATAGGAAATCATTTTCATCTAAAAAACTGCATATAAACCAAAGAGTGTGAAAATTGGGTTAAATTTGATGTTTTCTCTTTTCAAGAGGAACGGTTTTGTGCACCCACAACCATTGCTTAAATTACAAAGAGCATTTTATGTTTTATTGTTTTTGAAAAAGTGCACAACATATATTTAAACTCTACAAGTTAGTATTAATTTAGATTCAACCATTAGGGGGATTTGGGAAAATATCATAAATGAAATAATATTGAGGTGGTGAATGAATGATTAGCAAATTGTAGTGGGTTGATTGCTTTCCGGAATAAGAATATTCAGTAAAAAAGGATACTAATACGGCAGTATAGGTTGGACTGATCCAATGGCATATATCACTGGAAGTCAGTGCACGCAGAACAGTAATACTCTCTAGATGACCTAGGGGCTACGTTACCAATAGTCCATAAGAAGAATGAATTATTTACTCTGCATAAAGCATACATGGAAAAGATAGTTAGATAGTAGGAACAAATTTAAACAAGACAATCTTAAACCCAACAGCATGAAGACTAAACTTGGATTTATAATAGTATATTTTTTTATCTTTCCCTTCAAATTCAATAAACATTTTCATCAATATTCGCCTAGCTACCTTCCTCATTTATCTATTCTCAAGCCTTGTTTCAGTAAGAAATAATTTTTTCAATTCTCGATTACCTCTGGCACATTCACCCGAGAACATAACGTCTTTTAAATTGGTAAGTGTAGAACGTCTACAGAAGCAATTACATAAATACGGTATATTGTCTATAGACGAACGGCAACTTCCTTTCCCCGCCTTATCAACTCAGTGTTGCCATAAGAATAGCAGTTCGGTTTGACACCTTCATAGTCATACATCACAATACAACTTTTGAATATAGTATAAATTCAGGTTGCCATAAATGTTTAAATGTTTATTGTCGTATAGGTAACTGGACTGAAGGATATCTATCAAGTATATTGACATGTAATTCAAAAGTGTAATATTAATTTAAATATCTCAAAATTAATATTGATTGATTTTCTAGACTATATGAAGTATTCAAAGCCCATCAGACCATGAAGGGAATCAATCACTGGTACCGATATTTGCTGTACTGATTGCCTTCTATGATTAATGACCGATATATCGGAGATCAAACTGTTTCTGTGAGACTTTATATTCTTTATATGATGTTGCTTTTACTGAGAATCTCAATTAATGATTGCAGTTATTTAATCAGGAACAAAGTATTACGCTTTTATTCACTGACTTGAAAGAGGAAATATACTGTATGTATAAATATAATATATATATATATATATATATATATATATATATATATATATGTGTGTATGTAAATCGTTGTTCACTGAATACAGTAAAAAGATAAAATATTTGTGAATAAGACCTCCAAATATTATTTTCTGGAGAAAATGGGGTTGATTCATTGTATAATAATTTCCCAATGTCTTATTCATATACTAAACAACGCTAGTGGCGTGCATTAGTATTAATGCACGCAAGAATAATAAATAGTAAGCCGTTGGTCTGTAGCAAACATAAATTTTAAATTTGGTGTAAATTACATCATAAAGTCTAAATAATTTTATATTTCATTTTTGAAATAAAGCATATATAATTAGGCCTGCATGAGTGGTATTTCTGGCAAAGCAGTTTATTGTGGTTTAATATTTTGAAATATAATAAATAGGTAATTTGAAAATTTCATCGGACTCTGTTTTAGGGAGGTTGCAGTTTTTTATCGAAGGGAAAGAAGCTAATAAATTGGGCACTTAGTCCTAAGAGGACCTTGCCCTGCTTCTGGAATGACAGGATATTCAGAATGGCTAAGATTGGGAGTAGGAGCTGCCTCTTGGCGAGATCCATGGATTGTTCAAATTTTACTAGCCTATACAAAGAGTGTAGAATTTTAAATATCTAAATATTGCCATCAAACACAATTTAATGATTCAAGTTATAAATGAGATTGAAATTGACACACCTGGTATTAATTATCATACAAATAATATCAGAATGAATATAAAGATAGTACCTGTGATAAGAGTAATAACAAACTGTACATGAAAGTGCAGTTCAATAAGATATATTAAAATAATAAAGGACAGATAAATTATTCCCTGTGTTACCTAATGCCTTCATTATAATATGTAAGTAATGAAATACGTTTAAAGTACAACTTAAGGCTGCAAGAATTTTCATTAGAAAATGAAACTAAACACTAGAGCTCAATCTAGGTTTATATTTATTTTAATAATACTAAAACAACGATTCCAGAATTTAGATTATTTACTTCCTTTATTTCCGGAAATTCTATCTCGTATATTATGTAAAACGTTCATTATATAAAGTAATCTTCTTTATTTAAACCTTAAACTTTTAGTTAAATACCTCGGCTTACCAGAGATAAAATATTCATTTGTGTTATACGCATTGCGCACAATTCGGTAATTATTTGATGTCATCATTTCGGTGTATTTTATAATTAACAGTTTATTATTTATTTATTTATTTATTTATGCACGGTTTTCACCATTTTTACAAGTAATATAATAATAGATCATGTTCCACAAGATGGCAATACATACAATCAAAACAAAACAAAACTTCATCTTAAGTGAATCATACTCATGCAACAGGAGAGAAGCCAAGAAAATTATGTAGGCTACATGCAAACAATACAATATGCCAAATACAATATGCTAAACACAATAAGCTACTAGGCATAAATAAACAACTGACAGACATGCAATACATTTGATTCATTATGACTAGTTCATACACGAGCAGTCTGTATAGATTCATATACCATAAAACAAATTAATACAACAACCAACAACATGCAACCAGTACATGCCATTAATATCTAAAATATACAGTTTATATACAAAATAAATATATTAAGTAATAAATAACAATAATATCTACATAGAAAAACACATTGAAAATAACTGCAATATCGGCAAGGTGCAATAACTATTTACGAAATATAGTAGGGCAATAATCAACAAATACAGTAACTAGTACAATTCAACAATAAAATACAAAAGAGCTATAAAACGAACTGGTATAACAATGCTCTAACTATCCAGTATCAGATAATGCTTACATAGTGTAGCCCAATAATAAAAATATCCTTTTCAGCGATGACACACTATTGCAAAAAAAAGTCGTGGTGATGGCAGATTAGGTTACCAAGCCGGTGTAATCTGGGGATGACACTGTGAAATTCATAGTTGGTGGAGCAATGCTGTACACAGAAGATGTCCAGAGACCGAGTTCTACCAGGTACTCTGAGATTGATGAGATTGATTTATTATATAAATTAATCAACTTTATTTAAACCTTATACTCTGAACTACATTGCCATGATGGAATCTACAGTTGCTTTAAAATGATTAAGGACAGAGCGTGAATAAGGATGTAAACATCTCGGTGTTTCCTTACATTTTCTTCCCAAATCCAGTTATAAATACAAGAATCTTACATATTAGTTTGGCATAATTTAAATGTTACAACTGTAATAATTAATCAGACTCATTCATTTACTCATTTAGTTAATAACATTTATTACCTCCTATGGAATAGTAGACGATCGTGGAGTTAATGTAAATAAAGAATATGAACGAATACATTTTTATGAAAAGAATCTCTTAATTTCTCCTAAGTATATTAAGGCCTATTTTCAATGTTATTTTGCTATACTTTATTTACTTTTGTCTCAGCATCTACTGCTTTAATTATGATTAAAGTTTTAGACCTCATTATATGGACCTCTTATACTACTGAGAACGCAAAAACATTTCAAAATATTAAATTTTTAATATTAATAAAATAAGCTATGTTAAAAATAATGTAAGAGTTTTTAAAATTTTTTGGCAGATTTTAAGTATTTTTCTCAATGCTACGTCCTTTTAATGTGTGTATTGATCAAATGATCTCATGTGATCTTTTACTACAATCCATCCAATATTTCCTGAGAAAAAGGAACATGGGTAAAAAAATCAACTTAATCGAAAACCGAAATAAACACAATTTAATAGTTGGCCCTAATGGCAAGTCTGTAGTAATTTTGAACCGTAAGTTTAGTAGTGAATGTTAGTCTGTTATGATCGCTCAAAGCTTTTCCATCTAATAGTTTTGTTCTGACTATTTCAGTTTCAAAGTTTTTAGATGAGTCCTCATACACTTTTGAACATGGCCAATACAATCCAGTTTTGTCGTGGGAAAGTCGTTATCCTATGGCATGCTGTATGCAACAATAGTAAAACCAAAAGTCTCATCACTAAAGTTTTCAGTGTATTAAACTTTGTAAATAGGCACAGACAGACAGTTGGAAAATAGTACTAGCTCCGAAAACTTCCATACTTCTACTTACTCCCTGATACTTTGCACTGTTTAGTATTATATCCGATAAACTTATCTTTTCAGCGAATTACTTAGATAATAGCACAGTATCCACTAATATACAGGTATCAACGCTTGTAGTGGGTATGACACCATTTTGTGAAGTATGTCTATGTGATGCCACTGATAATAACACTTAAGTCCCTCTTACCATCATTGACAACACTGTCTGCTACGGCTTCGTTCATAATCCCAAAAGACACATCTTCAGTTGCAGACGCCAAAACTTCTACATATCTAGTAAACTTTGTGGGAGTCGTGGGAGAGAGTTACGCAACATAAACTTGAATCAAACAAGTTATTAAAACGAAATAAAAGACTAGGTTTATTTATTACACATTAAAGAACTTCCTTATTTAGATTTATTACAAATATATAATAGTAATTTTAACAGACGGAAATGTATATTTCTAAACATTAAATGTATTATATAAATTTATATCCCTATATTATTGTACGTCTTCTATAATGGTAATTCAAGTCTGTTACAATTATTTAAACACTAAGTTAGACTTTTTAAACTGACCATAGTAATGTTTGCATACTACTATATCACACCTTTAAATACGGCAAATAATTTTAATTTTTAAACCAAAGGAAACTTTCCAAAAGTTTACTTTAATGTATTACGTAGTACTGAAGAAAAATATTCAATATGATCAGTGCAGGTGTAAAAGTACAAGCAAGCGGTAATAATGACCTAAGTTTTACCTTTTGACCTTTAGAGTTGTCTCCCGCTGTCTCCCGGGGCAATTGTGTTTACAAAGCAATATCTACGCCCAGGCACGTTCCCACATGAATGTGTATTAATCTTTGTCACTCTCTGTTGAGGGATGGATTTACAATTTTACTTTAAATGTGTTAATATAATACGCATTATAAGAGTATTTTTATTACGTACTCAAACTAGCGTTAAAAAGTATAGTTCTAGTAAGGGTAAGATATTTCAGGAAAGAAAAACTGTTACTCTAGGCTGATTGTGTGCTTCGTACATTCCATTTAAGAGTTGAATTATCATACACAAGTTTTGGCACTAAAGATAATAATTTCATTTTACCAAATTATTTTGTCCTGTGGGCATTCTATCTATAGTGTATATTGAACATATTTTTTCCGTGAATTATAAAATATTTTCCATTCAAACAAGGACAAGTTTCATTTTTGTGGGCCATTTTTTATATGGTATATTTGTAGTTTTACGATTATGACCCAATTTAAGACATTTGAGAATGAGAAAAAAATAAGTATTTTTTTAGTTTTTGATGACGAGTCTCTTGGCTGCACAATAGAGTGGGGCTAAAGGTGTTTCTGATCAATATGTTAGAGTGGAGTATTACTTCGTTCCTTAAAGCAAAAATAAGGCAATTTCTACTAAACAGTTGCCAATTGCAACTGGTCCTAATTTTACGGCAGCATTACGATTTTTCTTCATAATTGGGCCCCTTAGGATTTTCATAGGCTTCAATATCGAGTCGAGAGTGAACATGTTTGTAGAGAGTCATATTTATACCTTTATAGCATATTGCCAATTAATTTAAAGCCTCACCGTTAGGTAACAACATTTTTACTTTTCTCGACTTTATCACAGTTCTGTGCTTAGTAGTGCTACGTTAGGAAATTTTAACTGAGGTGATTGTGTAATAGTGGTTTTATTTGTTGAATGGTTCAGCAAAGTATATGACTCTAAACATGTAGCTACAATTTGTTTTTCTGAGCTGAATTGTTGAGAACAGCTATATATATTTGATTGCTGTTGATCTGCTGTCAATATGGTGAGTCGGATAACTTCACAGGTTATCGGCCAGTTTGAAATAAGGATGTAATTACCAAAATATCACCGTCATACCACCTAGTTTAGATATCTATAGTCATCTTAAACCTACGTTATCAATTCGACCACCTTCAGATTCCTACTATAGTAAAAATCAAGTGTGAGCCATTTAATATACGTCGAATATTGGAGAACACAAAGTGAAAAGCTGCTCCGTAATATAGTCTTGAGAGAACTGTAGGATTGAGCAGCGGCCTGACAATAATAGGGACGTTATAAATGCGAAGTAGCCGGATACATTAATATTAACTAAACCATAAACATTTTCGTCTCCAAGAAGTTTTTTTGCTATTACAGAGTTAATAAAACTTTCTGAGGTGATCAATGTACGTATTAACTGAGGATATTCAAGCTTGTAATCGTATTTATAAAAAGCGAAAATCTGGTGTTAAACACATTATGATACAGTTTACAAACAGGCAAAAATTAGGTTCTCACTAATAGTAAAAAAACTTGAAGTCTACAAAGATTCTCTTGTGGTTTCCCTGTAACAAATATTTATGTCAATGAGCATCTCACTGGTTACACTCAAGAATATTTGTTCAAATCGGAAAAACTCCATGAGGACGGTTACACATTTTAATAGGTTAAGGTAGGATAAGCGTTTGTCATGAAAAGTGATTGTGAAAAAAAAATTAAAATTATTTGCGAGTCTAATATAAAAAAACTTCTTAGATTTCTTACTGGACATAAACAATACAATTAAGTCTATCAACCATGAATAATTTCTTTATTTTATAGTATTTAATGTGTAGACAGAAATATTAGCTGGTTGAACATTTTTCATTTAAATATTCGTAGTATACTGAAAACTTTTGGTGAACTGATAATGTATTTACAATATCTTGATAGAAAATATAATATAATAATTCTAAGTGAACTATGGAATGGGCTGGGTGAATAGAACATATACTGTACAGTATGTCAGGTTACAACATGTTGTTGCAGCATAAACAGGAAAATACAGCAGAAGGTGTTCTTATCTACTTGATCTCTGGGCTCATACATTCCCACCAGCTTATCTATCTACCCAAAGCTGATATTATAAATTTCATACTTTCGGTTTCAACTTTCAACAATACTAGTTAAATATCCTTTTTTTATTTCACATTTAATGTAAATTTACATTTTCTCAGTTTAAGTACGACTTTGAAAAGTATCAATGAATCCCTCCATGGATAACTGACAAATTGGTTTCACTCTAATAAACGTCATACATTGCTTATATAAATAATATTATAGAAATAAAAGTATTTGTAAATTAAGAATACAGTGTAAATAAATGTATAAAATATTTAAGAAACAAATAATAGTTCAAAAATAAACTATTATTTTACACTTATTAATCGAAATAATACCAAGCAATACCGAAATGTATGCAAAGAAAAATGGATTGCGGTTTACAAAAACAAGAAAGAAGTAACTGATAAGGAAGTGAACAATTGTTTTATGGTGAACAAGGTATATGTTAATGACCATCTTACATCAGAAACTAAATTCTTACTTAAAATTATAAATCATGTGGCTTGGGAAATTGGATATGCATATGTGTGGTGTAATCATGGGACGATTTTTGCTATGAAAGAGATTGGCCAAGTGTGGGTTACAATTATTTATTATTATTAATGTGGGTTATCTAGTTGGAATTAAACTTAATAGTTTAAATTTTAAAACCCTAAATTTAAGTAACCTTTCTAAAGAATTATAAAAATAAAGAATTAATTGCGAACTTGTTGAGAATTATCTTATGGGAATAAAATGGGAGGGCCTGATGTCATCTCAAGATGTAAATAATTGTATGGAAGATATGTATGTGATTTTGAATAAGGCTATTATTTTTAGTACCGAGACTAAACCCTATTTCTTGTAACTTAAATATGGCAAATATAAAAAGCCCGTGGATGAATGAAAACATTTTAAATATGTTTGAGTTGAGAAATAAGCTTTACAGATTAAATTGAAAAGACCGTATGATAACAGTTTCGAAGAATATTTTGAAAGGTTTTATAATAAAATAAGGAATGTTATTGACGTAACTAAAAATAATTACTATAGTAACTCACTTACAGCTTTAAATGGAAACGTAAGTAGTCAGTGGAACGTTATTAATAGTCTCACGGGTTGGACAAAGGACAAGTAAATCTGGTATTGATAGGTTAGTATTAGACGACGGTAAAGTAATAGTAGACGAATAGGTTATGGCTGACGAGACAAACAACTATTTAGTCGGAGAGCATTATCAACTGATTGATAACAACAGCTGTACAGCGGCGAGTGGAGGGAGCCTGTTTGTGAGTGCGACAGCACCGACTCACCCCGGCTTACTTTGTACTGTGTCCTTCTTTGTTCTTGGGTCTGTAATTAGAAATTTTAAATACAAAAGGGTTTTAAAATCAAAAGATTGAGTGGATTTAACAAAATAACAGTGAGTTTATAAAAGAATGTTCAGTAGTTATCGCAACTACACAATACAAATAATTTAAGTCTCTCATCCGGATGTTTTCCGAAATTACTGAAAAAGAGCATTGTCATTCATAAGATCTCATCTTTGCCCAATTAATCTCCTATCAGGTTTCTCTAAGATTCTTGACAGAGTCATTATAGTGTTTACAATATCTAAACAAAATTAAAATTGTTAGTAAAAAACAATTTGGATTCATTGAGGGAAAATATTCGGAAGCTGCTCTTACTTAGTTTTTAGAATAGATATATTTAAATAGAAATACTTAAAATAAATATGCCGCAGTTTTTATTTATTTCATAGTATGACATGGAAAAAATTGGAATTAGGGGGTTACAGCTCGAATGGTTAAGAAACTTGTTGACAGATCGGGAGCAAATTCTAAAACTAGGATCGTGTTACAATGATTGGAGGAAAATTAAATTTTATTTTAAACTTTATTAATTATCTATTGGAAAAAGATTGTAATGGCCTAGTCACAACTTTTGTGGATGACGTAGCATTTCTTTTATGGCATAAAGATGCACACCAGTTATGGAATAGTATAAATAAAACGCATTTTGAAGGAGTGGTGTAAATATCTCTAAAACAAAAATGTTGCATTATGGAAATAGTAGTTTTAGTTTTGAAAACAAAATAAGATTCCATTATACCGATTATTTCCAAAATATTAATCAAAACTGTAAAATAATTAAACATACCTGTATGTAATTGAACAGTTTCAAATACTTAGGCCTTAATTGAAAAGTTTTAGGAATAATGTAAGAACATTTTATTATCTAAGACACTTTAGTGGAATGAATGTGCTAAGATATCTATATTATGCTGTAGTTCATTCCAAATTACAGTATGGTATACATTGTTGGGGGATCTTTTAAAAAAACTAATAAAGACAGTCAGGACCTTACAACACTTTTTTATACGAATTATACTGAACACAAATAAACGGGAGCCATCTTTTACATTGTATCAACAAGTAAAAACCTTACCGGTTGAGCCACTGTTTGTGTTAAAAGTGTTTTAAATATTTGATATTAGATGTGGTAACAGTGATACAGATATATTACGTCATAACTATTGTACTAGAAGTAGATCAGCACATATGGCTAGAAAACCAAATGTTTTAAAAAGTATTTTAAGAAAATAAGTGTTTTTTCTTAGAAAAAAATTTCAAAATGACTTACCACCACTCTTAAAAAAACAAATTATTAGGAATATTTAAAATTGTTACACAAAAGTGGTTACTTGAACACGAAAACATAATGCAATTATAAAATATCTTACAATGAACTAAAAATACTGTAAATTTGAGAGCCATATTTAGATTATAAGTTTATTTGTAATTTATTACAATAATATAAAAGAAGGTTGGATGAATAATGACTATAAAACATTGTAATTTTTGTTTTTAATTATTTAGTTTTAGCTGTGTTAAGAAATGGCTTTGTTATTTGTTATTGTTATGTATTTGTTTATATTTATTATGGTTATTTCGGATCATATTTTTGCAATAATTCTTTGTTCTTCTAAATATGGTTTTTTTGTGTGTAGACTATCTGTATGTATGTTGTTTTTGATGATTTATAATTATATTCTAGTACTAATATGTAAGAGGAGAATATTTTTTGAAATGTATAAAAAGTTAACTCTGAGATTATTAACCTTTGTTAGCCTTCATCACTGACTAAGGAAGGCTAGTATTTTCCATAAATGCAAACTGTAATAATTGTATGAGTTTTTAGATGGAAATAAATTATTGTTATGATATTTATTTGCATGTAACAAAATATTTTGGCTTCATAATAATCAAGGGTACGTACGGTATAGCTATTGAGAAGCATAACTAATTTATTGTTGAATCTTTTGATAAAAGTAAATATACAATGGCAATTTATATATATTTTCATAAGGCCTTAGGCCTGGTTGACTTTAAAATCCTGTTAAGAAAGTTCAGCTGGGATAAAAGGTAAGGTCGGGGAATGGTTATTAAAATACTTCATGCTGTAAAAATTGAAGTCTAGTGGTAAAAATAGGTTATCATATGAGTAAGGTTTTATAAATGAGATTAAGGGTGGCTCCAGGTTGATTACTAGGACATCTTATGTTCATAATGTATAAGAATTATTTAAAACTAAAACTAATTATATATGTTTTGAACGTGCGGACTATAATGGTGTAGTTTGCTCTTCATATAGTAAAAGTTGTTTGAGAAAGTAGTGAATAGTGATTTGAAATGTTTATAAAATTGCTTAATAGAGCATAAACTATTAGTAAACACAAACAAATCTTAATGTGTTCCTTTATAACATACACAAAATTTCTAGTAAGTTACAAAATGGATATGAATCTTTTACCGTAATCATCAATGTATATATCACTGTACATGTAGAAAAATAGAATTAGTCGAAAAAATATAGTATCTTGGGTTACTTATAGATAGAAATTTAAATTTGAACTTGCTATGAAATGTATCCATCTAACCATAGAGAACCGTTAAGTATGGCATTATCCCATATCGTGGTATATATAGTATTATCCTAAACATGTGATTATGATTCAACGATTTGCAATTAGAAACATTAATTTTAGGTAATTAAAATTCATTAGGAAATGAACACACATATTTTTTAACAATGTGATATATTTACTTTCAATGAAATGTACACTATACTGCTTATTGTTTATTCATAAAAGTTTGTATGGATTTGAATTAAATGGGTTTTCCCAAAATATACGGTTATCTTATAAATTCACAACTAAAATTGAAAACTTATACAAAAAAATGGCTACAAAACAATTTGTTTGTGTAGAAATTAAAATATTTATCATACAAGTGATTGGCAGTGGTTGTTTAAAATTAAAAAAAAAATTAAAATTAAATCGCAACCGTATATTTACCAAATAGTAATATAATGAAAAGCTCTTTGATTTAATTCCTGATTAGAGTTTTGCGTTAGAAAAACTGTATACACTTTATTACATTTATTTACTTCTGTCACTGCAATTTTGTTTAAAGTCTAAAATCCTTTTCTTGATCTTTAGATGTTTATAGTTAGTTGTTGTTGCTCATCATGCTGTTATTATTTATTTATTACTGTATTACCTACACATATAAATGTATACTCTTATGAAAGCTTACTAGCACTGGACACGTAATTACAATTTTAGTAAAAAACTATTATTGTTGTAGTTATTCATAAAGTTTTGTTGAAATATGGTTTCATTTTAAATATGATTTATTTACTAGTTTCAAAATGTTATTGTTATCATTATTAGTTGTAAAATATAGATTAATTGTAGAGTGGAATTTTTCCTGGTGATACATTAGAAAACTATTGCACTATAGTGCCAAATTGTTGTAGATTTGATACCTTTGGTTGAACGTAGAGATGCTGGAGACTACAGAGTAAATTTGGAAAGCATAATGAGATCGGTGAATACACCAGAGCTTTGTTAAATTATTAAACTGCCTGATGGAAAGTGAGGTTACGGAATAAAGCTTGGGTAATAAAGCGTTGAATCCATTTCAGTAGGCTATTTTTAAATATACAAAATGATGAGATGATTAGTTTTGATTGTTATTGTTTGTTTTTTTGTTGTTGTTGATTACTACGTATTACTAAATGCATCGGTAAAACTTGAACTGAAATAAAAATTTTATTTAATAACATGTCTGGTGTAATAAATAGTTATCAATCCTCTGATTCCATTTTTTATATTCACTTCTTGCATCATATACTTAACGAGGATATATAATCACCATGATTGCTAAGCCTATTTTATCATATCTCATTAAGTTCTTTTCTCAAAAACTTAATTTTAATACCGTCACGTCTTGAATGACTTGGATTTTTTAGCTCAGTACATGTCATTACATTATTTTTATTTCATTTCCCACACTAGAAGAGGAGTGCTTTTCCCACCTCTACCATTCTGTTGAGATTCTCTGTAATATTAAAGTACGTTGGAAACTTAGATAGCCAATAAATACTTTGCCTAAGTGGTGTGTATTACTACGGTTATGTAAAGGAAACAGGATTTTTCCGGACATTTGCCACTGTTCAGTGAAACAAGAAATCAGTAATACTACGTTTCGAGATCTGCAATCTGATCTCTTCTTCAGGTAAAGAAATAACCTAATACCTAATTACAAACTAGGTTAAAATAAAGAACTCTTACCAAAGCATTGTGGCACGCCTAGGTCAGGAATCACAACCACCATGTTGTTTGTCATCTTCACAAACTCTATAACCATGCACTTAATAAAAAAAACTACCTATACAAAACACTAATCATTATAACTGAACTACGGAATACAGGTCACAATACGTCTTCATTCGTCTACTGACCACCTAAGTCTGACCAGAGGGCGCTAGCCAATGGTAATCGTCACGGTTCAACCTACAGTCCAGAACCAGAAGTACAAACGAACCAGAAGAATCATTCCTGAGTCAGAAAAACATAATTGTGATAAATTTGCGTTTATGTCAATCCCTTATGTGCCGGAATTATCGGAGAAAATAAGAAGAGTAGGTAGAAAGTACAACATTAGAACCGCGTTTAAAACACATAACACTCTTAGACAAAGTCTCGGAAAAACAAAACCAAAAAATGGCACACAGGATTCCAAAAACTATGTTTACAGTATACTGCAATATGTTAATATGTAGTTGCAATAGGGAATACATAGGTGAGACAAAAAGACTATTAAACGTTAGGATCAAAGATCACAAAGAAAACACGAAAAAGGGTCTCACAGAAAAGTCAAAATTGCACACCATTGTTGGTCCGAAGACCATCATGTGAATTGGGATGAAGCCAACATAATACATCGGGAACCACATTTCTTCAAAAGGAAATTAATTCAGGCAACATACATTAAATTGGCAGACCAACCAATCAGTCAACCATCAGTTGAGATTAGGCCGCCTTGGTTGCCAATTTAAAAATGAACTAAAGAGAAAACCAAAAGTATCAAGCGGACCAGATATTTGTAATAAACCAATGCGGAGTCACAATATGGTTTTTCAAAAGTTCATCTCGCATAAACCAATAATAACGAAAGGGCCCATTCCTGTCCCTATTCCTTTTTGTTTCCGCCAGTTTGTTTTGGTCTGCCGTGACGATTACCATTGGCTAGCTCCCTCTGGTCAGTAGACGAATGAATACGTATTGTGACCTGTATTCCGTAGTTCAGTTATAATGATTAGTGTTTTGAATAGTATTTTATTAAGTGCATGGTTATAGAGTTAGTGAAGTTGACAAACAACATAGTGGTTGTGATTCCTGACCTAGAGACAACGCTTTGGTAAGATTTGTTTATTTTAACCTAGTTTTTAATTATGTATTGGGTTATTTCTTTACCTGAAGAAGATATCAGATTGCAGATCTCGAAACGTAGTGTTACTGATTTCTTGTTTTACTGAACGATGGAAAATGTCCGGAAAATTCCTGTTTCCTTCAATATTGTGTCAAATATGTTGTAAGAATTATAATGGTTTACCGTTGGAAATAAATAAATAAATAATCCTTCCATCGTCAAAAATAACCTTCAAACAAAGAACCACGGTTATCTTCAGAATTACACATAGTATCATGATTGGTACTGCGTAAACAATATATTTCGAGCGTGACATTAGCTGAGCGATATAGAACATTATATTTTGGATGTGAGTTAGAGGTAAGGTTGGCTCAAATCCTGTTACAATAAACTCAAGCGCTTCTTATCTGTATCATTGACCTTTTGCTGTATCGAGTGTACCCGTTAGCTAGCTAAATAGATAAGATCACGAGGACGAGCCGAATAAACAATAGAAGAGAGGTCTCACATTAAAAAAATATTTTGTAGTTGAAATTTCGAATGGCATTTCCTTCCATCATCTAAAATTGCACCTTAGCGAAGATTGAAATAACCTATCATGTTCTGAGGTGTATATTTCTATTTTCCCTATTTCCTGTAACTCACAATCTTCCTGTTAAAAATCATCAAACATATTTATACCTTGTTGTCCTAAATGAAATCATAAATTTTTGTACGCAATACATCTCTCAGTAACAGATTTTTTTATAGATGGATATGCTCATGAATATTGGCATGATACCGATACTCATTCCTCATTAACTGAAAATTTACATAAATAAAAACATTTTTAGTTGTTTCTTTTGTCCAAGATAAATTTCTAGTTCAGATCGCTCTTCGAAGCACTATCACAGAAAATTTATATGTTTTACTCATATACGAAATATTAATAAACGATAAAAGATAGTTTTAATGAAAATCTTTATTACGCTTAGTGTGTTAACAAATCAAATGTATGACTAAAATTAAAAGTATACTACGTCTGACTTGAAAACTTTCTTTAGTGTCATAATAAATTATCACAATTTACAAAAGAAAATATAACACTTCTTAGAGTACAGCTGTAACTTAGTCTGAGCACCAAAACCCTGGTATGACCAAAACCATAAATAAGAAAATTTAAAGCTGACTATCACGTAGTCTTATCACTATACCGTATAAACAAGAGACACCAGGTAACGAAGGTAAATTGTCGACTGATAGTTTCTCTCTTGTACATGAAGTGACATAATTAGGGCTTTTGATAAATCATCTTTTAAATAAATTAAAATTATATTTTTCACGAATAGCAAAATTAAGATGTGTTGACTTCATGTATGATTTTCACTTAGAAACTGTATGAACGATATACATAAAACCAATTTCTGTTACTATTTGCAACTATTGTAATTGACGCTAAAAAAATAACGTATCATGTTGTAAGTGATATTTTGGTATAGCTCTAAAACTTCACTATTATGTATTACATTTTGAGTATTACCCTGATTTTAAGAATTTAATATAAACCTTACGTAGCATATGAAGCATGAATTTTGCTTTACGGTTAATTGCATATTGCATATGTACCATACGGTAGAGTATAAAAAATTTGACTTTACGACTTTACTAAAGATTTTAACTTTATAAAAGTTGTTTGCATTTTGTTTACTTAGCACAGGTAAGCTTAATCATAGTTAAAACATTCTGATAAGCGATGCATCATCAATTAAGACGTCTGACAATCTTAAATTGCAAATTTTTACCCATAGCTCTACTACAGTTAAGATTTTACACAGGAGCACTCCATAACAACAGTAATCGCTGCGTCGAAACCTGTGGAACAAAGAAACTTAGGAGTCACCATCTTCAAAAGAACTTTAGTACAACAACATGTCTACTAACACAAGTGGTCATCGAATAATTATTAAACCATTCAATATATAGTGACGAATGCGATCTACTTTCTTTGAACAAAGTATAAATGGAGGAGTTCACTATCGTGAAGTATGTGAAGGAAACAGGAATTTCCGGACATTTGCCATCGTTCAGTGAAACAAGAAATCAGTAACAGTTGTTTCACTGAAAGATGGCCAATGTCCGGAAAAATCCTGTTTCCTTCACAATCCTTCCATCGTCAAAAATAACCTTTAAACAAAGAACTGAAGTATGTATTAAAGAAACATTTATAGTGCAGGTTATTGACTTTAAAATACCAACAAAACCATATCGATTAGGAATTTAAATTTAACAAGTAATACTAACACTTAAAATGTACTACTAAAACACAAACAATGACTAACGGCATGAATAAGACACAATTTTACTTCATACTAAAACAAAAATGTTAAATATTACAAACTAAAAAAATATATTTAGAAATATTAGGAAGGATGCAATGATATAGAAAACACAGTCTTGCACATTGTTTTTTCATTGCGACGATACGATCACATTACTCCTGTATTGATGCTGTCAAAATTTTCCCAGTTGATACTATTTGCAGGGTTCAGACTAGTTGCATGATTTATAAATTACTGATTTACTGGGAACCTTAGTACACGTGAAAATCTGTAAAGGTTCGGGATGAGACTTAACAGTTAGCACCCGTAATAACCGTTATCTCCATTTTTCGCATGTAATATTTCTAGCTGGCTAGAATACGCTTCTCGTACTTTGAATGCCTGTAAATGTTCCAAGAATATGTGGATAAATGAGCTTGTTCTATGATCATAATTTTATACTTTTATACTAAGTAATGATACCATTTAAATAATAATGATACAATTGCACAACACCACAATTGCAAAAGCTACAACACCAGATGTAGCTGAAACAAGCTTAAAATATTTTATTTCCTTAATTTATAATAAGAATTTAATGTTAAATGTCTTGTAAGTTGTAATAGGTAGATAAAAGACAAAGTTGTTGAAGAAGGTTTGGACTTTATTAAACACGAAAGAAACAAACTTTGCAGCGTTCAGTAAAGTTTTTTTAATAGTTAGTGTGATGTTCTTTTACCAACAGATATTAGTTATTTCCTACAGCTTTTAACGCTGTTTACGTTTCTGCACTTACAGTCTTGTGTGACTCAGATTTTATCAATTTATTTCTAGAACAAGGTATAAAGAAAAGTATTTAACGTTCAAAAGAACGGGTTAAAGGTTATAAAGAACCGGATACATTGTTCAACACGTGTTATTACATTGTTTTTTTATACATTGTTATTGAGACGTTTTACGCTAAACGTTTTTATGACAGATATATATATATATACATATATATATATATATATATATACATACTTTTAAGAAATATTTCTAAAAAAAACGTATTCGCACTGCTGAGAATCAAAAGCCAATCTCATTTTAGATTTTTAAATTTTTTTATAAATTATGAAACATCTATAAAAACCCTGAATGTTTACATAGTAAACCCTAATACAAAACACTGAGAGTAAATATAATACGATAGTATGATTTCAATATTGATACTTGGATGTTAGATTTGCATTAACATTTTAAACTGAGTTTACCTATTTAAGTATTATAATACAGATGTCGGTTCGGGAGTAAATTGCCTTTCTACCTATGGAGACTAAGATCACGTTTATTTTTCAAGGACTAACATATAATTTTTAAAGCACTGCAACATAACTGATACATTTATTTTATTTTTATTTTATTTTATTTTATTTCCTTTCAATGGTCAAAGACCTTTATAACAATAAACATAGTGCAAGGTAGCTAATTACCATTACAGTGCCCAGACATGACAGGGACAAGCCAAACATGCGATTGGACTCTATACTCCTAGACATGATTGATAGTGTACATAATAAGTATAAATTATAATAAATAATAAATGATAATAAATGTTGAGCAGATAAGCAACCTAGAAATAAATAACAGTGCAAAAACAAACTATCCATAAATAAGTAACAATGCAGAAACTATAAATGGATAACAAGAACAAAAAAAGAAATATATAAATGAACAAAAATGTTAATAAAATATTTTTAAATAAGTGACAATGCAAAAAAAAACTAAGAATGAATAACAAGTGACAAAGATCTATAAACACCAACAAAGTAAAAAAAAAAAAAATAAATAAATAAAACATTTCACAATACAAACTACCATCCTCAACAATAACGAGTGAAAAACACACACACACATACAAAACAAATGCCAAATATAATAATAAATAAATAAAGAACAACTGCAAAAATCATATAAATAAAGAAATACGAAGAGCTACAATTATGGCAAAAGTGAAACTACATAGCGCTATGAATAAATTAATTTCTTCATACAAAGAAAGAAAAAACGTATTTATGCCATGCCCATATCACTCACTGTTCATAACTTAATGTGATGTAAATTGTTGGAGGATGTCTAAATCTATAGGGATAAAAATGGAGTGATAGGATAAATGAAGGGCTCAAAGGATAATATAAAACTTGATAATTTTAGTACTCTGACCACGGAGTAATGCTATCTGAACAAGTAGCAACACCTTTCTTGAACCGGTAAAATGAAGAGGATTAGATATTTTGAGAAAGTTCAGTGTAAAATGCTAATTTTTGGAAGGATGTACACAAGGTAGATTCTTATAATCAGATCAAAAGAAATAATAAGAAAACGATAAGTCCAAACCTTGATATCCAAAGTTTAAGGTAATAAGATGATAAAAGAGGGTAAAATAACTAGACATGGTTTTTACAATCCGTAATTGAAAATAGAGCATTTGTCACAGAGAAGTGGTACAAATTTAGCATTAATAAAAATAAGCGAGTATAGAAGGACGTTAAACAAGGAAGTGAGAAGCGTTTGGGGTAAAGAATTGGGAAACAAGGATATTTTCTTTTAAGAAAAAGTGGAATGTATACAGGACTTTTTGGACAGGATTGGGAATAAAACAGAATATCAATTTTATTAAATTTTAAGCTTAGTAAAATAACCATATGGAGTTTATTTTTATCGAGAACATTTAGGAAGTAGGAATTTTTATAAGATAGATAATCCAAATTCCTTATATTTCTATAAAAATACTTAACCTTATAAAACAAGGTATGAGTACGTCTCACTACGTATGGCTGAGGTTACAAGCACAATTTCAAGTCTAAAGCTAATTTATTCTTGAGATATCCTGCTGCTGAGACAGGCAGACATAGTTAATAAAAAAAATAAGAAACTTTTTCATCTTGTGAAACAAAATATAAATTTTTGAAGGCTACTAAGTGATCGAACGAGGCACATCCAAATCCTACACGTAGGCATGCATCATCATAGAACTCATTCTTGTCTATGTAGAAATTAATTATTAAGTTTTATACATACGTTCAGTCTATATATTATGTATTTCTCAAGATATATTAAGAATTATAATTAGCCTAAATTTGTTTTAGTGCTATATTATAGTACTCAGTTTGCTTAAATATATATTTCTTCAGAGATTTCCTCGTTGCTATCATGGCTAACCGTGAACTTTAAATATCCATTATTTGTTTAGGTAACGTCCAGGCTGGTAAATTAATACACATATAGTATAACATCCACTATTAGGTCGTGTCTTTTAGTCAGTTATAGTTTGTTTGCGTGAAAACATTCCTTTGTGTAGAAATTTCTGGAGACATTTTGTGAAAATTACTAAAAAAGTTTTAAATTGTGCATTAGGCTTCATTTATATATGAGATATACTGAGTTCGATTATGGTGCATGTCACAGTATGAGTGTTAATAAATATTTTTTATTTTTTTTCCTGTAATTAATCTTGTAGGCAACGAGAAAATAATAGGATTAATAAATTTATAAACAAACTATAAGTATACTCATAAGAGATATTAACACGTCAAATATTAACACATATAGCCTAATTATCCACATACATGAAACAAGTTTATTGTTTGTAGGTTATTTTTATTTTAACAATGGTATGAAATCCAATTTAATGGAAAAATAACGTATTATATCACAAGATATATCAAGAAGAATTTTATCTTTTGAATTAAAATGTTGCATTAATTTTCATTTGTAAGAGTACATAGACAAGATAGAGTTCTTTGTTGTTCTATATGGTACCATGACATTTGAAGCCTATTACTTGTTAGGCTGACACCATTTCTCTTTTGTTCGCTGTATGATGTAAACTTTTATTTGCTGTATGAGTGTTTATCTTTATATCTGTCAATAACGAAATGATATTTAGACTTGAAATGTTACATTAAACCTTACCGAAGCCTGTTACAAGGCATGTGGTGAAGCGTACTAACTTGTACTATGTAAAATTGTTTCTAAAGTTGTGCAGTTGGTTTGGTGGCAATTAGAGAGACACTAAATATGTAAGCCTATTTATTTGTATAATGTTATCGTGGTTTTCTAAACCATTTTATAAACGTATCTATACCTATCTTACAAACGTACAAGATATCATAAAACACGTTTGAACAAGATTACCATATATATCTGAAATAATTTTACTTTTCCTATATGATTCGTAATGAATGGGACCATACCATTTCATTTTACAAACTCTGGGCCACTCCTAGACTGAAACCATATGGAATATCGAGAAATGTATAAAAATAAAAGGTAATTGAAATATTTTCAGTTATCTAAAAGATTACACGATTACAGAGTACCAATAAAGACAAAGGCAACGGCCATTATATTAAAAACATTTATTACTTGTAACTGTTTAACGATCATCTTCTACCTGTGAGTAGATACAAGCTCTCTACAAAAGTTTATTTTTAATCAGTTAGGTAATATGGCAATCATCTTTATTTTGCCCTCTGCCCTAACGATAGTCTTCAGGACCACAGCTAATTTGAGTTCCTGTTAATTATTTATAATTTATGTTTCGGTAAATATGCATGTCAAGTTATGACGATTAAAAAAAAATATTCATGTGTGCTGCCATGTATGCACGTCCTTGACTAATTGCTATTTGCCGGACATCTTAGGTCGTGATTTACTGGAAAATTTAATTATTAATGAGTGTTTACTCAGTATCACTACCACACACAATGGAAATTACAGATAAGTATTCATATATGTCATTGGTAAAAATATTTCTACTTATATCAGCCCAGTGGATCTTCCATTACAAGGAAGGGGGAGGCTAGTTTTGCTTTCCCGGCACGTTTACCAAGGGTGTACTGCAGTGTATAAATTGTATCAAGATCTGCTCTGCTCTCTTTCTGCAACACTGATTGTATCAATGATTTTGTGAGTTAAGACGTTCAGTGTAATAGTTAACGTAGTATGGAAACGAACACTTCACCATTTTCTTAGATTTAAATCAACCTTTTGCGTATATGGAGATTATTTTCCTTTAGCGAATTGATTTAAATAATCAACGTAAAATAAAATATATGGAACCAATCAAGAAAACCAGCCTAGGTTTTAATTTCTGTGGTAGAGTTATTTCTTAACTTTGACTAATCTTTTTGTGTTCATTCTTGTCCAAAATTTAATTTAAATATAAAAAAATCTATTTTTCTCTATAAAAATAAACTTTGTACACTCATTAAATCATATACAAAAAATTCCATTTATTTAATTTTAATTTCTATATGTGGAAATCCTAGGTCTATTTGAAAATTGTATATAGTTAGATATGTAACATTATTTTTGCAATATTACGTGTTTATGTTATACCTCTGGATATAATTCCCCAAACCTCATTTTACAGCAACAGTGTCCTAATAATAATGTCACGCCATTCCTCCATAGAGCCTGGCTGACACGTGACCATTAATGTGAACTGCTGATTGCTGATCGCTGAGAATTATGGGTAATTTACTTATTTTAGGGTTATAACTATATAGGAGATTATATCTGACACGATTTGCTGTGCATTGAAGATACCTTCACTCCTCACACTTTCCTGGGACATGTTACACACACACACACACACACACACACACACACACACACACACACAGAGAGAGAGAGAGAGAGAGAGAGAGAGAGAGAGAGAGAGAGGAGAGAGAGAGAGAGAGAGAGAGAGAGAGTAATTTTAACACGTTAGTTGTACCATTTACAATAGATCAGGTAAATCCTTTCCAAACCATGTTTATCTATCAAAACACGTAAAGAAATAATATTGACAGCCTTGTAATATGAGTAAAGAGTGAGATTTGTTATGCTATTTTTATAACTCCTTAGTAGATCTCTACTAAACATAATAAACGATGTTTAAAAAAATCTGAAGAAATAGTGTTATCATAGGGTTTACCTTCTTTAACAGTTCTTATAAAGATAGAAATTCTCTAATTTTTACTTTTTATTAAAAAATATAATATATCCAAAACACTTTGGGAACAAATGTTTCATTCCTTTGTAACATATCGAAGTAATGTTAAGTTATAACTTTCAATGTATCATACATACGCTGTCTCATGACTAAGCAGGTTTTAAATGTGGCCCATCTCAAATGCCTAATACTGAAGGTCCCTCTTCAATCCTTTTAGTAATAATAACATACAATTTATTTTTAAATATGTATATTTTAATGGTAATTGGTTTTTTACTAAAGAATTAAATTAAACTTTTATAAAAATTTTTATAATACAACAAACTAAATCTACACAATTCTGAGAGTTGTGGAATATAATTTATGTACATAATGCCTGTTATACATTAATTGTATATTACTCAATATTTGTAGTAACACGCATATGTTGAGAAACAGCGCATTCTTAAGTGACCTACACTCATATAGCTCGATTCAGTTGTCGTGACAAGATAAAACTGTCTGTGGGAATGAATCTGCTATCAACTCAACTGCGTTTCTCTCCATTGTGACATACGGACACTGTTAGAATACCCAAACATATCTGAAAAAAGTAATATTACGCCACTTTAAATGTTGAAAAAAAAATTAGAAAAACCAACAGCAACTATATATTTCTATCTTATTTTTATTTGAATATAATTTGTACTTTCATTTTATTCAAAGATTGATAAAAAATTTCAATTTACAAAATAAAGTTTCAAATATTAGTCACAGATGATGAGGGGAAATTACCCTACATGTTTTAAAATGACACAAGTTAAAATTTAGTAGTAGTACACCGAGTTTTGTTTATACAATATATTAGTCTGCTGTTTTCTCGATTCCATCAAAGTTAGTTACCCAAATAAAAGTCCATTGAAATCATATGCGCTAATATTCAGCAAAAGTCACTCACACGGAGTGATATGCACAGTAATTGAACTTAGAGTTTATCATATATAAATTAAGCATTTTTATGAATAATTTCAATTATATATGTTAGTTCATTTTCGATACAACCTGTTACCAGAAGTACAGACAGGCGGAATAAAATTAAATTTTTCAAGCATTAGAAGTTATTCAATAAATTATGAATATATTAAAAGCAACTAGCAGAAATATACTACTACATTTTTACAAAGAGAATCTCCAGGAATAATATGTACATTACATCATTATTATGTATTTTTTTCTGTATATTGCTTTATACAAGAAAACTTAAAACATAACTCCTATGATTGATCGTCATCTTAGATCTCAACAATATTAGAGACCTAAATATTTACATGTCAAATCGGATGTCTTTATTTTAAAATATAGCTGATTACTTAAAACTAATATATGTCATTATTTAGTAAATTAAGATGTTTGAATAAAGATATCGCCTTACACACAGACTGTTAATAGTTATATAAATTTTATTGGGCACTAGTATAAAATATTTTGTTTAAAATTATAAAATAAGCAACCATATAAACAAGTATTTATACTATTATATACCCAATCAGATTTTTTGAGATAATTTTATATTTAATCTTAATGTGCAACTCCTTATACAACTTCGCTAGTTTTTAAATGAATCAGAGAACTAATAATATCTCTAACGTTTATTAGCTTTTATAGGCATTCAGATAGATAAAACAAATTAATACTGCTGTTGCTTCCATATAACCAAAATTTGAATCTTGCTCGTATGATTTATCTTTACCTAGGATAAGAAGCTAAGAAACCTTTCGTATCAATCAGTTCTAAGAGGACCTCTCTTTGCCCTTATTCAGAAGTGATAAAATAATCAATATTTCAGCATATTTATCGAAATCCCTCGACGAAAAACATTGGGCACTTAATCTCAGTTATATTACTTTAGAACGACAGGGCAGCTCTGTTCCAAGCTTTCTAATGAAAGCTGGCAGGGGGACAGCGCTCCCTCAATTGCAAGCAAGGAACAACCCTAAACCCTATAAGGGAGCTCACCCACTCCAACAATCACCCTCCGCAGTATATTAGACCTATCGAGCCACCCTTCATCATATTCATATCTCGAGATTTGTTGTTAGTGGTGTCGCGCCTGAATATCCATAGGATTTTTTCTGGATCACAGTACCGAATGATACCTAAACATTTATTTTATTGGTATCTAAAATATAATCGTTGTATTAAATTCAATATATCAATATTAATATCGATAAGTTTTTGGCAGTAAATGAACCATTCAAACCCCATCAAACAATGAAGAGAATCAATCACTGATACCGTATTTACAGTACGTTACTGATTGCCTGTTATGATTAATGACAGATTTGTCGGGATCAAACTGTTTATTTTAGGCATTTTTCATTGTGTGATCTTGCTTTTCCCGAGAACTTCAAATAACGATTAGTTTTTGAATCAGAAAAAAGTATTACTTTTTTATCCACTGATTTTAAAGCACAAAACATGGTGCGCATAGAAATATATTTCACTCTTCAGGATGATGCGCAGAGTCCAGTGATTAATACCATGAAATATATACAATAAAAAAGTTATTATAAACACTCCTAATATTCTTGTACTGGATTAAGTAAAGGTAATTATCAGGCAATAATTGCTAAACGTTTTAGTCATATCCTACACTCTATGAGCTTTGTTCCTAAGTATCAATTTACTTCTAATCGAATGCGCTGTTGCCTGTATTAAAATGAAGCTTCATGCAAACTTTAAAGTGTATATGTTAGTTCAATTTTTAGATATCGTGCGGACAGACAAGCAAAGAGAAATGAAATTTTCCAGCACCTCGAGTAATATGCTTTGTTATCACCAATAATCAAAAAGAGCTGCTCATTCTACAATTCCAACTTAGGTTTTGACTAGTAGTGGGAAGTAAAAGAAATAACAAATATTGTCTATGATCTTTTTAAACGAAATAAAAAAAAATATTTATTAGGCCCTTTTAGTTAAATAAACATATTTATGGATATACAGCATTTATGGATTTTATTGTTTGATGTAATACTGTTTTGGAAACAGTTTTACGAAGCTTAAAATGTGCCTCATAATTATGTGATAATATTAGTCAGATGATAGCTGGCGTGGTACAGGAAAGGCATAACTTGTTCCTTTATGATCGAGTGCATCCTTCCACAGACGTGGTCGACTCATGGCACTCCATCTTAGCCTTACGCTTAAAGCAAATTTAGGATTTATGTCAAAGGGTAATTCACTTGACATGATATTTCCTTGGTGGGTGTCACCAGAATAAAGTTTTCTGTGTTCTGACTGAACTCGGAGTGAAACTTTATGAACTTGCTCTTCTCGAAGTGTACTTTGAGCTAATATTTTCACTAAAGCAGTGACGTAAATCTTAAGTAACTGTTTATGTTTGGAACTAAATATAGTTCTGATTTGTCAGTAATGTGCTGTCTAATATTAACTGCTAAGCACCTAGTATATAGGAAACAGATATAAAATTATATGTAAATTAAGTCATAAAGTGAAATTCATTATATATTGTATTTTAACAATAGAGCATATTTCGTTAAGCACACATAAATAATATATCCCGCACAGCATTTGCTATATTATTTCAATTATTTATGATGATAACTTGTAAAAGTAATTTTACTATAGGGCTATTATAAGCTACGAAATTTAATCAGAATATTAGATTTTACAGATACATTTCTCAAGTTCACTTTACAAATACGTAATTCTGGATACGTATATAAAGGAATGAATGTAAGATATTTAACTAAACTATTCATAACCGTTTGTTAAAAAAACTTTGGAATTTTTTAGGTTTTAAGGCAAAATATGTGTTGTCAGTGAAATCAATTCCATAATATACTTTACACTATGGAACATACTAAAATATTCTATAGTGTAGTAGTGCTTTAACATAAGGAACGCATTAGTTTCGTTTGGTTTTTAGATGCAGGGAAAAAATGAAACTGAGGTTAGAGAACAGAGCAAATATTGTACTTGGGAAATGAGTTTCAAAAAGTGTTATCCCCTCAGGTTCTGCTTACTGTTGACTGTGCTTAACGGAGAGAGTTATGTTTCTGTGTTTTTCTTAACGGAAAATATATTCTAAATATTATATTGAGTTAATATAAATATTCCATCCAAATCACTGTTATTATTACAAACGGTCTAAGTTACCAATTGGTAATATTTTATCACAAAATTAATGTTTGATAAAATTTGTTGTTGTTTGGACGGAACTCAAACGCATATAGTTGAAATAATAAATAAAATCTTTTAACATACTATTAATATGAAGCTTTTAGTTATACATGGTTTAGTAAATATATGTGTGGCGTAACTTAAAGTTTTTCTAATACAGGGAAACTGGTAGTTGCTTCTCCATTGATTTACACTTTATTACCATCAAATTGTAATATTATAAAATGTAAGACGCAAATATTATATGTGTGGATCGGATTAGATTATGTATGTTGAGAACGACTCGATACATTTAAAGAACAGCCATAATTTAAAGATTGTTTGGCAATAATACTAACTAAAAGGAAATTCCAAACAATAAAAATATAAATTGCACATTACGAAATACAATATACACTATAAACACAATTTAATGCCACTGTAAACAATATTCTAATTGACACACCTGTAAAGTCGGCCGCAGAGCGCTTAGGCCTCAAAAAATGTAATAAAAATCGCATAGGCTTACTACTAATCATGACAAACCGTGATAGAAAGAAATCAGAAACGAAAATAAGGCCAGAATAAAAGTACTAACGGATTGTACTACAAACACATGCAGTTCAATAAGATGCTGGAGGGAAAAAAGTTCAAATTTGTTTCTGAAATCATATTCATAAAGTAGAGTTGAAATTCTTTTAAAGCACACCTTAAGCCTGCAAAGATTATCGTTAGTAACGGAAACAAAACACATAAACGAGGCTTGTATTTATTTTGCTAATGTTAAAGACATGATTCTAGAATGTAGAGTATTTTATTCCTTCCCTTAATGCTTAAATAATTAATGATCATACAAACAAGTGTAATATTTAACAATTTCACAATGTAAAATAATCTATTTTAGTTAAAAATTAAAAACTTAGCAACATACCTCAACTTACTAGATACTCATAATAAAAGATGACATAAAATACGTAATAAGCACTAAAACTATATGAATATAGAAATAAATATATGAGTTAAATAAAAATCGCTATTAAAACCTTTCCCACAAAACAAAAACTGCATACGATTTATTGACCAACTATTACAAATTTCACTTCTAAGTTTTGGTATTGTCGGGGTATAGTTCTCCTCATCCGAAGAAAATTTTATTTACTTCAATAGTGACAAACAGTATACAATTCTTAAACGTTACCACGTCCGTTTGCTAAATATACGGTGCCTGCACATACAATCATTGCTGTTTCCCAGAATTAGACTCTTCCTGTTTCAAAGAATATAAGAGTTGTTGAACTACTTTTATATTATAAGTGTATTATCAGTTATTTCTTTCAGTAAAACTTTCACACTCTAATAATTGTTTTCAGTAAGTACTTTCTTTAGGTTTTGTACGGCAATTCAGTACTCTCAATTCAATATGAAGAAATAAGGAAATTAATTTGTTCATTAATTTATGTTACAACCCTATTATTATGTTCAATGTTGTAAGTCGTTTGCGTAAGGTTTGGTTCCTGTTTATACTCCTTAAGGCACCTCAGTAGCGTTATGTTCTACAAATTAAGACAAATAATTTGGTATACAACTTGACTTATGCTGTTTTTAACGTTCCTTCTCGTAGACTTTTCTACTGATATCATACAGGACTCAAACTGTTTTTACTTACAATTAGGCTTGCATATATTAGGTATATGGAGGATTTCATCATAATCATTATTGGTTAAAACTGCATTAATCTGTTATATGTTACTCAACACTGTATCACTGCAGTTTATGTATTGAGATGGCAATAGGTTCTATATTGTTCCTCAGAATCAATTTTATTTGATATATTGGTTCAAATATATAATAAATATATCCTAATGTAATCAAACTGAAAATAAATACTGTTTGTAGGCGAAATTTTCCAACTTTAATGTGCATTATCAGGCAGAGAAACGACTATTTAATTTGTTTTTACATTTACTCTCCTTATATTGTATTGTTGGAGATAAAGTCATTTTCTCCTCATTAAGGTCGTGTCACCTCAAAAGGCAAAGTTTTAACCAAACCTAATTACACAAAGAGTCGTATAACTGTTTGAAGATACCTCCAGCTAAGTTTCACCGTATTAAACTTCAGAACTTAATTGCAAATCTTATAAATGGTTCCAAACTACTCATCATTAAACCATGTAGAATGTTGTTTTTTAAGTAAAATTTTGAACGCCTAACTATAGAAGAACTAAATTTAAAAAGTTATGGACTTTTTGCAGAATAATACTTGGCTTTGATTCTTCCCCTTTTAATACCATTAAAACGATAAGTTACACAGTGGTGCTTAAGATATAAACATTTTATATCTAGTTATGCCTAGATTGTAAGTAGTTAATTCTGATAAAAAACTTTCATATTGCTGCCATTTGTACTAGGTAAATATACAGCTATCTATTTTAAGTTTTTAGATTTATTTATTAGAACTTTTAAATTAACGTTAAGTTGAAGGGGTTTATTATTATAAACTTTTTAGCTGCCTCCAAAATTCCCATTTTGGGATTGTAAACGAAGTAGTAAATTTGGACAACAAGTACTACTTAATATGATATAACAGTGTACGTAGTTTATTATTTTGTAATATAAGCAATTAGAATATTCACATTCGGTCTCTATACTTTTTACTAATTCTGTACATACATACATACATCTATATGTATAAATATATAACATAAATACACATACACACACACACACACACACACACAAGGTAGGAGTATGCCACACCGTATGTTGTAACAGACTTCGCTGACCCTGAAAATGACATCATAAAACTTGTATAAATAAAGTTTTATAAAAATTTAAAATTATGTAGGAAATTTTGCCACATGATACGTTTATATTTGTGTTCATATTATTGGCATTTATGTTAGTATTTTAGTAATGAAATTTGTGTACAAATTAAATGGGTGTACAAAATATCATGTTCCATAATCCATGAGTAATACCAGCTCTCTACAAAGTTTTAAAATACGCCAATCATCGTGTTCTTCCATATTTTCATGTTGGTATTTTATAGTTCTGTAATTTGTATACATCCCCTATCTTAAATCCTAACAAGATCTTTAAAACCATTCAATAACACACACTGTTGTGTGTTCTAAAACATCATTCAGTTTCAAATACGGCTAATAAGTTATAAACAACCTATTTTTAAACTCGTACGACCAGCATATTAAAGTACAAAATATATAAACCACATAGAGAAACTAATATTATTTAAACGTGTTATTACTTATCAAATTTAAAAATTATTTAATTTTTTCAAAACTCATCTTTTTCTTTTAATGTGTATAGTTACAAACGTGGTAGAGTAGGTAAGACTTCGCAACTTGCTGTAGTCTTCCCTTATCTATAAAGGTCGATTATTCACCATACGATATTCCCATAAACTTTAGCATCAAGGCGAATTCCATTTATAAGGTATTTAATGCTTTTTTATTTCACTGAGATTATTGCATGATGGTTTGGGAATTAGTGCTAGACTGTAGGGGTAGTGAGCTACATTGGTAAGTCAGAAATATTTGTCAGGGCATACTGTCAGTACACACTGTGTAGTGCACTAAGAGATTGTTCCGAGCTCTGAAAAGGCTTATCTTGTAGCGGCTGTGTTATTTTTTATGTATTATGTAATGGCAAAGTCACGGTTTTTACTTATAAATTGTGGAAACAAACGGTTTAGTAGTTGTAAAAAAAATATTTCGAAGTAAATCTATTATCAGAGAATAAATAAATAAATATGATAAATCTGACAATGTAATAACAAAACAATTTGTTTAATATGGTCAATTATGTTGTCGAGCCAATTGGACATACTTGCAAATTTATGTTAATTAACATAAACTACATTTCTGGATATGAATAAACTTGTAGTTTTCGCACAAATATAACCAACGGATACCTTACATGTTACAAATATTATAACTTATCCTTGAGAGAGGGATGTAGAGATTAAAACGATTATGTAAGTACCAACATTATTCATACAAATTTAATAATTTTAGTAGCACATGATTGGCATACTTAGATACAGCAGAACCTCCCTGAAATTACTTATATTTCCAAAACTCATATTTCCCTTTTAAGTTATATAGTTAAAAATACGGTAGAGTAGGTTAGACTTTAAAACCCGCCATATTGTCTACTTATCAAATAAAGGCCATACATTCAACCTACGGAAGCGTTTGAATAATTAATTTAGGTTAAGGAAAGATGTTGCAAGTTTTCCTTAACAACTTTAAAAGCTAATTTCCAAAATAATTTGATTATTGATTATTATATCGGCTGATTTCCCCTTGGTCAGATTAATTTAAACTCAAGTTCCTTGAATTTACACTGGCGATTACATAATTTAACAAGGAAAACAAGCAAGTAGAAGCGTAATAAAAACATATATTTTGCATTCCAAACATACTCACCAATTTTATTTACTATTCCAAACGTGTTTTGTAACGTAAAAGTAAATCATACTCCCAGTTATGTTTTAAGAATGTTTTATGAATATTTGAAACACAGTACAAACGAAAAGTAATCAATCGGTTTCATTAATAAGACGGGAAAGTAATGCTTGTTATCTTTACAATGTTTTTCATTAGCTACAATATACATGTAGGCGGTAGGTCGGCGATTGCTGACCTATTGTGACCTACATTTTGTAGTTCAGTTTTAATAATTAGTGTTGGTCTTGTTTTGTTTTTGTTTTTTTTTAAGTGCGTGTTTTAGAATTAGTGAAGTTAAAACATTGTGGTTGTGATCCTGACTTACGCGTGTCACAACGCCCTGGCCTGGTTTGATTTGTTTATTTAAATTTATGTTATACTTAAGTGTTAGGTTAGTTATTTACCTGAAGAGGAGATGAGATTGTAGATTTCGAAACGTAGTGTTACTGAATTTTATAATACTTTATTTAAAGTTTAATTAGTAATAAAAGTTAAATAAAGAAAATCAAAAGTTTCTTTTGCAAATTTATTCAAAACAACTATTTAAAACATACTGCATTCCAGACAGATTTTATAGTTTATAACAGCTTTTACCCTCTTGAACTAATATAGCAGTACTAATGTTATTTGTATTTTTGAAGTGAAAACTTCTTTAGGCGCGTTGAGCGTTTTTGGTAGAGGGTAAAATCCTCGGTTCGCGTCACCGACATGCTAATGATACTAACCTGCATGAAAAAGTCAGTCTCGCTGTGTTAAAACTGTCCCGGCGGAGTATGAAAACAGACTGCGAAAATCAGTGACCTTTACGGCTTCCTCTCGCGATTTAAAAGTGAAGCCAATGTCGTACAATTCTGTAAGATGCGTCAAATTAAAGCTCTTAATATTGGAAATCTATTGGTTACATTTTTAAATATTAAAAAAATTTCGAAATAATTTTGATTATTGTTTACATTTTACATAGCGTTTACAATGACAAGAAAAAAGTAGTAAGCGAGGATTTTTTTTATTTTTTGGTCAGACAAAATTTGTCAGCGAGAAAGTTGTGTGAAAATAGATGAATATTTTTTTTGTAATTTATCATTTTTTTATTGGAAGTTTAGTTTAGCCTGTAGTAGCGTATGAAGTGATGAGTGAACGTTTCTGCCGGAACTGTAGTTGGCGCATTGGCTCACTGATACCGTATTAACTCAATAAATTAGTTTATTGTGCAATACAAATACCTTTACGAAAGAACCAAGTTAATTTAACTAATTTATTAGTTTTAAAAATATTGTGGGTTTAATTGTTATTGCAATTATATACTTTATCCGTAGCAATAACTGTATTATTTACAACGGTGTTCAACTCACTGTTGTTCACTCGGTGTTTACTCACTTGTATTCTATCTAACTATTAATATTGAGCAATTACAACATATTTTTATACAGATAAATGAATAATGAAAACAACGAATATATTTTTAAACATTTTTAATATTTGTACGAATATTTGTATTTAAAATTTAGCATTATTCGTTTTAATTATGTTTTTAATATTTAACCTCTTCATCATGAAATGAGTATTATTACGGTATAAGATTTATCTTACTAGCGTGGTAAAATAGATTTCTAGTTATTTAATAATATTTTTTCGTGGATTTTAAAATTGGAAAATTAAAAACGCGTCACATTTACAATTACAGATGTACTGCTACTATAACGTATTGTTAATTACTCTCAACTTAATAGTTCCGTTTTCACTTCTATCGGCAGTCCCACGACTGCTACTGTTTTTTTTTTATTAATTTGTTTAATTTACCTATGAACAAAATATCAAATTACAATAAATCTATGGCAATGTTACTTGATTTAGGGCAGATTTAATAACAGGGTAAACTACAAAATTTGAACTAATTAACATCAAATACTTGGGCATCGACAAATGTTGTAAAGTGAGGTGCTACATACAAATAAATACTGCACTTTATCCTGAAAATATAAATTTCTAGGTCAAAAACACACACACGCTCACACACAAACACGCGCACGCGCGTTCCTACATCTTACCAACCAAAAGTGTTTATCTTTTACTGTCGAAAGTTCATGAGGTCCTGGTACTGTGGTCCTTGGGTGCTGGTCCACGAAGTCCTGACGCCCTGAAAGTGCCTACAGCAATGTCACAGGATGAGGGCCGATGGATTGCTGGTTACTCGCTTGGATTCCCATTTTATTCAGCGGCCCCAGGCAAGGTCAGTTTATCGCCCGTCACAGTTGTCCTGTTTATAACTGTTGTTGATAAGCTGATATCCTAATATGACAGTAACTAAAAAAATCTGAAATGGTTGGGTAACTGTTACAAATCATCTGTAGTTTCTTTTCTACAAAAAAGACTATAAAAGGTCAAACTATGCATGTTCTACGTTTTTATTCAAATACAATTTTTATTCTTAATCAAAGATGTGTATTATAGCAAATAAATTATGCAGTGAATGATAATAGGATTACATGTAAAAATACTGTTTCTTGAAAATGTATAAGGCATTTAATAATATGAGTATAGTGAAATTACATTCAAATTTTTCTGTTAGGAACGGAAAACCATAACTAAAAAAATCTATTCAATGCTCGTGACGAGCACCATGACTAGTACAACGCTAACTCTTTTACTCAGATTTTTAAATAATTATGTAAATACTTCCTAATGGCTAAGGTAAATTACCCAATTAATGTTTAGTGTGTTTGTAGCACCAGGATAATTAACTAACAACCAATAATTAGCTGAAGGGTAAACTTGTTTTCCTTCATTAACACATGTTATATCGTGCTCATTTTGTCGAAGCTCCCTGACATTATAATGCGCTATACACTATTGTAATTCTCATAGTGATATTTTTAATAAATCTGTCATAAAACACAGTTTTATTTATAACTCTACTAGTAGTTTACATCCAGCTGTTTTCTTTATCGAATTTAGATATAAGCGTTTTGATGAACTAAGTCGCTGTTGGAGGCAATACAAAAGTAGATCTCAGACCTAGAGACAAGCTACAGTATGTAAATAAACTTTAACGTGAATATAATTAAATTCAATGTTTTTTTTTATAATATTAATAGATTTTTATTGATATATAAATTTTAAATAATGTTTTTCTTATTTACTCCTAAATCGCTTTAAGGTAGAATATTATATATGTAAAAACGGGCATAAATATAAAAACCACATATTTTATGCTATTTGATCAAAAATCCAAGACATATTTTGCACAAGAAGGTACACTTTTCTTACAATCAAAATTTGTCTATAGGTCTATTGGTCAATATATGCAATTAGCCTAATGCTAGCATTTCAGAAGAGACTGCTCAGAAACCCAAGCTCAACGATATTCTAAAATTTGGTTGCTGCTCTACCCAAAAGTATCGTATTATAATTACCAATATATTACCTTTAAAAAACAAATAATACTAACAGTATGCCTGTGCTGAGATACATGCGCCGTTCTAGAGTAATTCTTGGTACATTTCAAATCATACCGGGAATAACTTTTTTTGTTGAAAACAATAGAATCAAGACAGTATGGAAAGTACTTCAGTTTAAACTGCAACTGCAACTCCCCATCCTCATTACAAATGCTACCAACACCATGTTTGGACTGAGATGACTTCAGATTTCAGGAGTTAAGTATGCAACGGCATCAGATTTCAGGAATCAAATAAGCAACAGCATCAGATTTTAGCTGCTGCACGTAAGAGGAAGGTGAACTGGGTCTAAACTCAACATTCGCATCAAATTAACACCTCCCACAATAGCTGCGTTATGTGTAGAAGACTTGGTTCTCTACTGTGCATTGGGATCGTCAACGTACTGCACTCAAGCAAAATTAAAATTTACAGATTAAATTTTTCTACAAATATCCTGCTACAATAATACATTTACATATTTTGTTCATTATGTAGGGTTTCATGGCAGATAATAATAAAACCTCCATACAAAGTCACCAAAGGTTTATGTTGGGGCGGTTAAGCTGCAAATGCTAATTATCACGTGATAAAGTGGTATATGATTTTTAACAGTTTATTTACAAAATTATTTATTCTGATATTTTTCCGTTATTATCATCGTTACATACGAAAGACCAACGCAAAACCTAAGTATTAAATTGATTAATAATATGTATTACTCTATTTGCGTCGTGTGCTCGGTCATAAGGCCAATTTGTTATTGATTAGTTAATACTTTTTGAATAACACTTAACGGGATTTAATATCATACAATAAATCACAGTTCGATCAAGTAACAAGTGAAAAGTGATTTAAATTAATCAATGTATTTTTGAGTCGTGAACAGGTATACACGTAGAGAATTTTCAAACTAGTAGTATGAATTTATAAATACGTATATCAATGTAGCATGTAGAAAAATTACATTTTTGGAATTAAAATTTTGCAGGAAACTTTACATCTACATAGGCAATAATGAGTTATATGATGTTACATGTCCATCCATAGAATGTGACTGAGCGTTATTGAATACTCTGTGGGATTACACATATTCTATTTTTTTTTTTTACCGAGAATTTAAGAACTGTTATGTTGTATGACTTTTCGACGATCTATTTGTTAATTAAATAATGAGATTTGCAATGAAGATCAGTGAAGCCTGTTACACGACACGTGTTGTGACGTACTCTTACAGTGTATTACTTATGAATATCTGCATTTGGATTGTGTTTGTGATAGTTATAATTAAAAACGATATGCTTTAAATAGAATTAAAGTCAGGCGCCAGATTTTCCGAATTATGCGAGATAACTAAAATGCAGGGAATAAAGAATTAGTCTTTCTGGGTAGAACAGTTTCCACATTATAACTATTGCGGTTATCCATAATGACTACTTTATAGTTAAGTAGAAGCTGTAAAATTAGATAATACTGCTTCTCAGTCGCTGTGAGGAAATTATATTCAAGTAAAATAAATTAATATTTTCAACACGTATTATATTTATATATAAATTATTTTAGATAATTTACTTTGTGCATGAACTACTACGTACAAATTGGAAATAATAACTTTTAACAGCAACTATTGTAGAATATATTCATCACCAATATTGAAAAACCCAAACTATTTCATGAGGTTTAACTGGTGTTTCAGGAAAAATTGACCTTAACACTTTTATTTTTTTATTTCTAGTCAGACATTTTATTTGTTTGGATTAAGTGCTAAAAGGATTAAATATATTATAAACTTACGACTATCCACATAGACGCGCTACCTTTAAAGATTCGTCTCGCAGATAAGCAAGACAAAATACACGAACGTTGCGATTTTTGGAAAATTATAACACATACAACTAGTTATAGTCACTGGCTGAATATCTGAGCTAAGACCATATATCCTCTAATTATTCATATCCTTTCAGTAATCGTGAGTGATTCTACTGAACATCAACAAGCTACGTGCATTTTCGTTTATCCAATATAAATAGTGTGAAATTTATCAAAATAAAACCTAGTATACAAGTGCATTGTTCAATTATTTTCACACAAAATTATTATTTCATCGTTTTAATTCAGTGTAACTACTGAAACATGTTTACTACAGGTAATGAGGTGAAATGAAGCACAAGTATTTTATTCATGTGCTGCAGGAAATTTCTAAATTTATCTTATAAAGAACTTCCAAATCTGTTAATATGTAAATGTCTGCAATAAAATAAACATAACGCACCTATGGTGGGCAGGTTTGATTCAATTTAAATGATAAATTTAGCTCCAGTTCAACTTCCTCTTACGTGCAGCATCTGAAATATGAAGTCATATAATTCCAAATATGGTGTAGGTAGCATTTTTAAACCCTGTCATGAGAATGGGGAGTTGCAGCTGCAGTTTAACCTGATGTATTTTCCATACTGTCCTCATCATATTGTTTTCAACAATTAAATTTAATCCCAATATGTTTGAAAATGTAGTAAGAATTACTCTTAAACTACGCATATTGCTCAGCTCATGCACAGTGTTGGTTGTATGTGTGTTTAAACACATTAAATGTAATGTATTCGTAATTATTATATGACGCTTTTGGGTAGAGTAGTTACCAAAATTATTGATATCGTTGAGGTGGATATAGTGCATTCCCGGAAATTCAATGATTTTGGACTACGTCTTCTGAATTGTGTGGCCATGTTTTTATCAAATATATATTTATGGAAATGAAAAGAATTTAGTTGAGGTTATAAGTTTTTTGAATTTAAATTCTAGTGGAAGCATGCTAGAAAAGATACATTTTTGGATATACACATAAATGCCGTATGATATTTTTGATACTTCAAGTTGCTACTTAATATGCCAGTAGTATACTTATTATCCAACTTTAAAAACAATTAAAGTCATTCTATTACTCTACTTACCTCCCAGAAATGTATATTAGAGGTCTGGCTGCAAAAAAGCTAAAATTATCCCAACACACACCCCTCAATATTGCTGTAGGTGTCACCTGTTTATATTGTAAGTAATTGGTTCATTGGTAACTTCACATAAACCAGTGCTATGAACGTTTGTGGAAAACAAGCTTGGAACTTATTTTTATGTTATAAAAAAATATTATTCTTCTACCTAAATGGTAATATTTTAGTAAACTAATTAATTGGTAAGCAATATTAATTACAATCATTTCCATGTGAAAAATCGTCAATGGGAATGGATTGAAAACATTGTTGTCTATAAACGCAATGTTGAATACTATGTTTAAATACTATTACATTCTTTACAAAGACAAAACAGTTATTTTCTGTCTCTATCACCCAAAATATGAGCTCTCAACTCAGAGTGTGCCACAGCGTAGATATTTACTGATCAGCACGAGCTGTGTCTTTAATAATGCAATAAAGTGACACCACTCTGTGGTTTACCTTCGCACATCCGTTCAGTTTCGTTTCCGTCTCGTGGCTTATCCATGTGTGATGTAAAATTTGGTTTTATAATTTGTACAAGTTATCGTATTTTTAATTAAAGATGACCAATATAATTTATTTCTGTAACTTTTAAGTTGTAATTTTCATGCAATTTATGAATAATCGGAAAAGTCTGAGGTTTATTTTTCTTTGGGACCGTTGTAACAACAAACTTGTATTCAATAATTTACCCGATACAATTTTAGTTTTTATTCTATTGTGCGTTTTTACTCTATTTTTAAAACAAAAATTCTGTATCTTAACTTTGGATAGTATAAAAAATAAATAGCAAATGTGATAAATTTAAAGCGAATTAAATCTTATTACCATAAAATTATTAGTATTATAATGCATTATATGTTTATAACCAATACTTATGAAATGCACAAGTAAACAATGACAAATAGTAACAGCGTTGAAATGCAGACGGATTTAAAACGTCGTCTACTTGTAAAATATAAAGACGAGTTACAGTTATCGAAAGATTTTCAGTAACATAAATGACTGTAGTCGCATCAAAGTTGACTACAATACAGTTACAAAAAACAAAGACGGATTAGCTACATCAGTAAGAACTCATTCAACAGTTATTAAATTCGTTACTACCCCAAATAGGGGAATAATTATTAAAATCTTTTAAAGGTTCTAAAAAAATCTGGTAAATATAAATAAAGGTTTGAATATAATAGTATTGATTGAGAGAGCCTGTTAAATGCAATCAACTGTTTCGAATAATAATTATTTTTTTAAGCACAACCTAATTCTTAATTAATTTAACCACTATTTTCAACTGGTATGCATTTATAACCTTGAAAGCATAGAGTAAGTTTGTTAGTAAAACCACTTGTTATTTAAATATTTAATGCAAACTTTTTGAGTACACACAAAGAACAAAAATAATTTTAGTAAAGACAGTTTTTTAACTGTACGTTTTAAGAATACAGTGCTTTATGAGTACACTAATGCAGATGCAATAGGCAAATTTACCACCTAACATTGATAATAAATATCAATACTTTTGTAAAGCCTTGTTGTTGACAGAAATAGACTTTTTACACCTGCGTATGTACACAGATTTCCGCGATTGGTAAAACAAAGAAAAATTAACTATAGCCAAAAAAGCATATGTATTTTTATGGTTGTATTTATCACCACAAAACATTCTTCTAATATTTTTTGGTCATACGAGATGGGACAGTGTAATATCAGTGTATTATGTTATTAAAACCTAACACCAAACACAGCCTGTTCATTCAACACGAATACTGTCAACAAGCAGCAATATTTTTCACAAAAGGGCTATCAGTCAGATTCTATTGACAACCACGTCCCACTAGAGACGTCACAGATTGGCCCAACAACCTACCAAATGTCAGGCTGACATAAATTTGATGGATTGTAATTGCTGTTAGTATTGCACACGCTTTCTACTCCTCTGTGTATAACTCCAGTCGTTTTAATAAATGTATTATTCGGTACGCACCAAATAAATAAATAAAATACTCGTAGTGTAATATGTGGCATTATCCTGATATTTATGTTACTTTAAACATTTAACAAAATTACAGCATGTAAACGTCATGTAAAACAACATTATAAAATATAGCTGAAATTGTTTTTCACCCTTCGTAATTAATGTTAATTACAATATTATATATTGCCATATTTTGCGGTGTATGAGCGTACGAGTAGGTAGTGCAAAAATATTTATTGAAACACCTCTTAAATATATATAAATTGTATATTACTTATACTGCTATAGATATTAACAATCTGTACAAACCTGTATTACTCATATATAATAAATATAATAGTATCACGTATGTATAATAGCTGAACGGCTATTGTACAGTAGTATAAGACCCACATCATGGAACATGTAAGAAAATGATTGATTGTTTTAAACTTCTCTAAAAAAATAGGAGTAGTACACATTTTTCATTTTTTATCGTAACATGCAAACCTTCAAATTTCCGTAGTTACAACTTTTTGTGATAAAAGCTGAACGAAATTACAAAAGAATCAAAACAAATATCTCTAACTTATATACCATCAGAATTGTTTAACCGGACCCTGGATATTTTGTAGTAAGTAACGATTTATTACATATATATGTTGCATATTCCTAAATATGTTAAGATTTATACATAGTAGTATTTAGTATATATATATACTATATACTATATATATATATATATAGCATATTAATGTTATATGAAGTAATGGTAAATGTATAATATGTCCATTGTCTATTCAGAAAGCCTAACTACATAAGGGAGTTTCTGTCCCAGAGCTGCCAAATGTACAATTACTGCTGACCGCGTACACTGTTTGTCTGCTCCCATTATGACACAATGATGCTTGTAAAAAGGATTTGCAATCTTTAACATGTTATGACCAGTTTATCTACTAAACATAAGTTAGCAATCATGTTTGGATACTGACAAATTGTTTGCTTTGTGTTCATGCACTAATTCTGTAGTAAACATATGATAGGAGTACACGATAATTCTCGTTGCATGATAGGATTCCGTTTCGGTTGCTTGCAAAATTTCAAGCCAACAGCTAATTTTCTTCCTGAAATATCCTTCGGCAGACTGGCTAAAAAACCATCTTCTCCCGAAATTTTAAACCGACCATTGCCGACAAAATTGATAGGCTTCAAACAATGTTAGCCAAATTGCATGAATTGACGTGCAACACTATAGAACTTATTCTTGTATATGTAGAAATTATCTGGTATGTAGAAGTTTTCCCAGCCAAGATTTTTTAGTCGAATCTGCCATGAGACAGAGCTACCACATCCGCAAGCTAGCACCAGTCTTAAACACTAAGGGAGCCTCAACCATCTAAAAACCATCCTCCGGAGTGCCTATCGATCAACACTTCCATCACAGTATCTCGATATTCGTGTTCAGTGATGTTACGCTGCTGGACATGTATAGGGTTGACCAGGAGTGTCATATTGATACAATGACAACTGATAAGTGATATATCAGTTTTTTGTTTTCAGATTATGTTCAACTGGAATGTATAAACCAGCTAAAAGTGAACTTTTTGTCTGAGATTCATGTCATGACATAATCGTGTCATGATTAATAAACACCAAAATTTTTTTAAAGTTAAAAATTGAGGCAGATTAAATTATACGGTGTCCAAATAAATGAATATACGCCTAGATGTCTATATGACTGTTATACAATGTAAGATTTTCTCTTTTAAAAACAGTTGTATACATTCTCAATGTATGAAGCATCATATCTTAAAAATGAAGTAGTTTATTATAATCCTTATATGTCTTACATGATCTATTTTCTCTTGCATTTACATTTTTTTAATGTCTTCTATTACACTTGTAGTCTCCTGGGGACTGTAGGCGTGATATATAGTTATTATATTCGAATAAATACGTTGATAATACGTACCTATAACACTTTCAATTTTAGTAAAAAATCATTGTCGTTTTTAAGTGTATTTCATGTACAGTTTATGAAATAAACATTCATTCATTCATTGCTAGATAAATCATGTAAAGGTCACATGTTTTTCCAAGAAGACATACTAAAATATACAAGCCCTGAGTTGAGAGAACAGTAGAGTGACAGGGTTGACTGGAACGGAGGTTGGGCTGTTATGAATGTATGTGAAGAGGATAATCCACTCCGGCAGTGGTGTCACGTTATTACATTATTGAAATCGTTTTGCGCCTTTATGCTTTCCTTTTCAGCGTGTTTTAATAATTTAATAAATATTATGACAAGTAAGAGAATTATATTATCTTGTTAAGATAATTATATTCTTTCTGAAGCAGATAGAACTGAACTGTTTGTACTTATTGTAATGTCCAACTATTCATTTAACTATTAAGATGAAGAATTTTTTACTACTACGCTTTAGGAAAAACGTTTTGAAAAAAGATAAAACAATATGAAATCTAGTCAAAAATTAAACATTGAACAATGTTTTCCGACAAAAATAACACACATAACGCAATTCAAAGTACACTGAAATTAGATTATTGTTACATGAACAATTATAAACATAAACAGGATGCCCTTTTATAATATCAAATTTAATGAGTTAAGAGCAGATTTAATTTTGAATTGAATTCGTTTATGCTAATATCCTCCAAAACTTTCATCATACTATATTCGTTATTTTTATGCTAAAACTACATACACACCAAAAAGTATAAAAGTTGGGTTATATAATGTCCTAATATAACCTGTCTTAAATAAAATAGATTGCCCAGAAAGGTAAGAAATATGTGTCTCACTGGTGATTAGGTGTGTATTGAATTAAAACGTAATAATTTTGGTGGTAAAACAATGACTGTTTAAGTTTAGTGGGGTTTTTTTTTTACCGGAATAATAATGTTCAATGAATAAGAATACTCATCCAGTAATACACTGTAAAGGGTGGGTTTACCCAATGCGTAAAGAAGTATCTGGACGTCTGGTACAACACATATTTATTTTATTTTATTATTACAAAGTAATACATATTTTCAGTATATACATGTCTATTTATCCAAAAGTATTGTTTAAATTCTTCAGCCTGTAACTTTTACAATGACAATTAAATAATCCTTGTAATATTTACACGGTTGACTCTCAAGCTTAAGCTCACCTTGGTGTTATTTTTAGAATTCATACAACAGTTTTGAGAATAGCTTCAGGTTACGAGAAATGTTTTAACAATTAATTGTAAATAGGTCAGAAATCTAAATATTTATTTAATTTATATGTAATATTAAATCTTAATAATAATATCAATATCTCCATATTAATATTATTTGACTACATTTATAGTAAATAATACATTCAAACCCCATCAGACTATGAAGACAATCAATCACTGATACCGATATTTTTGGTACGTTACTGATTGACTTCAATGATTAATGACCGATATATCGTGATCAAACTGTTTCTCATCAGCCTTTATATTTATTGTCTAATGTTGATTTATCAAAAAATTTCAACTAACGATTAAAGTTTTTGAACCTGAAAAAGGTATTGAATTTTTTTCTACTGATTCGGACACGCAGAGTATTGTGTGTATAAAAGTATATTTTAATCGTAAGGATAATTCAACCAATTGAACTGAGTGTATTATTGTAAAATAATCTTTCCCCTAAATGAATGTGATAGGTAACACTCCAAATATTATTTAACCGGAGTAAGTAATTCATTAGACACTAACTCAAATCCTGGAGCTAAGCATTTAAGAATTAATTTACGTAAGAATAATAACTGCTAAGCTACAAGTATATAGTAAAAACAGTTTAGAATTTATATCCAAATTAAGTTATAAAGTCAATATAATTTATCTTTTATTTTTAAAATGAAGGTAATGTAGTTTAATGTAGTGTAGTGAATACTATTTCTGGCGAAACCGTTTTTCTATGGTTTCAATAATTTGTTATAATAAATAACTTGGCTAACTCATTGGATGTTAGTAAGCGATGTTGTAATTTCCTTTAATTATTAAAAAAAGAAGCTGATAAATTTGTAAATAGACCTAAAATAACCTTTGCGCTGCATTTTGAAGTGACAAACCATTCAGGAAGGGTATTGTTGGGGGTAGGAGTCACCTTTGGTCGAGATGCATGAGGAACAATGTTTTAGGCATTCACCTCATTCATGACTCTTTGGAAAAAGGGGAGGCCACCTCTGTATCAGCCCCTCCAACCAAAGTGGGCAATGGTAGCTAGTCCTTACATCTAGGCTATCAACTGCTTTTAACAATTAGAGAGCCCCATCAACTTCAACAGCCATCCCCCGCTGGACTAGACCTACAGATCGACACTTGCTCGCCAATATCTCAAAATTTACGGTTATTTATATGCCGCTCCTAATCATTTATAGGATTGTCTTGATTTAAGTGCCATATTACGGTTTATGCTGTATCCAGAGTAAATTCATGTGAGTGGTATAATCCAGCTAGATGTGGACTCTCTGCTATTGAGTTGGTACCTTAGTATGATTTCTTTTCTTATCCTTCTTATAGTTCAGAGGGCTGAAATATTTTGCTGTCGAAAAATGTTTTGTGTTCAACAGTTTTTTTATGAAAAACGAGTTTATAGTACAATCGCCATCAAGATAAGCCAGTACCTTTTCCATTAAGACTAATGTCAGTAATAACATAATAAATAAACTTTTTTATTCGATTATCAACATAGCAAGATGTTTGGAAAGTAGTCTTAGACTGTAGGAATAGTAAGTTAATAGGTATAAAAAAATATTTTTTCAGGGCATACTGTCAGTATGCAATGTGAGTGTGGTGCGCTAAATGATTGTTTCGAGCCCTGGAAAGGCTTAACGTGTAACGCCATCTCTACAGCTACTGGAACACATGTTAAGCTCAGTTAAGCGCATGTTCGAAGTGCGTGCAAAATACTCTAACAATCGGTTGAAGTTTATATCTTTTACACAATGGTAAACATTTATTAAACCTTTTACTTTAATTTATGTGAAGAAAATGGAGTATTAGTTATTTTATCAAAACGGCTTATTGTGTAAATTAAATTCAATTTAAAGGTAAACCTATATCGGATTATAATTTAAGTAAATGTTAAAACTACCTATTTAGCAACGTAACACATACTGTTAATAAATGGACCCTCAATTTTATTTTCAAACCAAATTAACAAACATGTATATTTTTTATATGATTAAAATAAATTAGATTCCAGTTCATTCACATAAGTAAAATTTTATTGAATACGAAAATGTTTTTATCATACCACTGTAACAACTTTTTCTTTAGAGAGGAATGTATACATTTGAATGAATATTAAGGTACGTTGACACGAATGGTGTAATTTTATGTACACCTGGTGACTATACTTAGATATAGTAGTTAATTGTATTATCCTATTGGCAATAAGTAATCCGTTTTGTACGTGTATTTTAATAAATGTATTTACATTTAAAAGAGGATAAAGCCCTGGTGGATTCAGCAAATGGTTTAAAAACTATGTGGACTTTATCCAGCATACACAACTTTAAATTTGTTACTTCTTCAAGATCACTTATAGAAAAAGCTTTCACACAAAGTATTTTAAAAATGCAGTTTTGTGGAAGTAAAGTTGACAAATTGAAAAATTAAATTTTTTAATGATTATAAAACAGCTAATAAAATACATGCATTATATAAATAAAAATACTGCTTGTAATTTTCTATTACTTTTTAAATTTCTATGTGCTAGTTTATCTTCTACAGTACTTTGATTAAACCGAATATGATATTTTATACGAGAATATTTCAAGATTGATTTACAAGTGTGCCTGTTGGATATTTACATAAAAGCATAACCAAGAGATATTTTATAAAAATTATTTACAGCCAACCGTTTAAATAAAATGACGGTTAGTTAGTTAGTTAGCCACATAGACAAAATTTAGAAAAACTACTAAAGGTTACAAATAATTCCTCAAAATCTTAGTATGGAATAATTGTTTTAAAAATGAATTTTGTATGTATTTACTCTATAATTTTTGGTAAATTAAGGGTTTTTTTTAACCTATATTGTAGGTGAAATAAAGGATGTATGTTTCACTGTACCTGTTACATTTTAGAATATTCAGTTTAGTATTACATGGAAGTCGAGTAGTTCTTAAATTAATTGTGTGTTTCCAAATAAAACCATTTCATATGGAACGCATTACTTTTGTATCCTTTTTATATGCCGAGAAAAATAAACTGGGGTTAGAGAACAGAACAAATATGGTGCTTGGGAAATGAGTTTCAAAAACTTTTATCCCCTCAGGTTCTGCTTACTGTTGACAGTGCTTAATTGAGAGAGTTCTGTTTCTATGTGTTTTACGCTTAATGGGAAAACGTTCTGAATATTGTATTCAGTCAGTATAAGTCTTCGTTAGAATAAAATATACGAATGATCTGTGTGATTATTCACTTAATGTCTTGATAACTGAGCTTAAAATTGTAAAAACCCTATAGTATACAAATATTATACAACATTTCTTTAGAATGATTATTTTAGTTAAAATAGATATCTTAATACAAAAATTGTCCATAAATTAATCAATAAGCTATTTTAACTGCTGTACAATGATAGCAAAATATATTTCCGTTAGAAATAGATGATTATCAAATTTTCTGCTGATATACATATTGATATTTTTTAATTATTTACATATTATATACAATCCATAAATATGTGCTTTTATGTCTTATATTCCACCTCCTACAAGCTATGAACACGATCATTACTACAAGGGATTTTGAGTTACCAATTGGTAGACACTTTATTAATTCATTAATTTGTCAAAAGAATTCTTGTGATATAGGTGGAAGCCAAATACACATAGTTGAGAGAAAACTAATAACTTTTAACTATACTATCCATATTATATTTTTTATATTATATTTATATTTATAAATTATTTTTATACAAGGATTAAAAATGATTTTGGAGTAAATTAGGATTTGATAGTACTAAAGAAAAAGGTCCTGTATCTCATAAACATATGCTCTAAAACAAACTTGATCCTCTACTCCGTGAGTTAAGTGGCCTCCAGTCCAAGCGCAAAGTGGTTTAGTGAGTGGAGAATTTGGACAAAGAAGTATAACATTGTCTCTTCCGAACTTTTTCTCTGTAAGAGAAAAAAAATAATCAACGTCCCAAAAATTAAATCTTTCTATGTTTTCTAGTTATTTTCAAATGAATAACTTTCCTTACTTGGAAAGTGTTAAAAATTTAGTTTCACTCGAAATAAGGTTTCCAGTTATTCCAAACAATAAATACTGAACTAAATAATATAACCAATTAGAAAAATATAAACAATATATTATTTAAGTATTAATTTTGCGTATATCGTTCTCCAACGAATTAACCTTTTACAATGTATAACTTTCTTCTAAATACAATAAAGATTTATATTTATGGTAATCAGGAACATAAGGTATCCTTGATAGAAATCTCTATAAAATATAAAACACATCTTACATTTAGCACTGCTATAATACTTATATGTGAATGAAATCTATAAATTACCAAAATAAAAACTTTTGTATTTTAGATAACAATTTTTATAATTAGAAACCTTAGGAACAAAAAATACCCAGAAAATTAAATTATTTAATTTATTCAAAGAGTTAAGAAGTCTATGGTAGTTGTATTTTGAACCCTAGAGACTAAAATGCTAAGAAATTTATAGTTCTATTTAAAAAACAAGTAAATACTCATCAGAAAGGCTATTGAACACTATTATTAATACTCACGTGAATAGTTAAACTGAAATTTCATCTTTTCATTATTTATCTTAACAATGAGACCAAACAATCTTATTCTGCCCATCAAATACATACTTAAATTTGTTGTTTTGCTTGAAATACCCTTTAAAATGGATATTGAAAATCTTATATGTATACTCATAAGTTCTTGAATTTATAGCGGATAACAATGACAAAAGGATTATTCGACTTTTACTATAATACAAAACATGAAGAATGTTAACTGTCTAAACATTTCCAAAACACAATGTAACGGTTCCTGTAAATGTTATTAGTATTGTCTCACCTGTTATTACATCACGACAAACCATTGCAGAATAAAAACAAAAAAAAGTTTGAGTCAGGTTCTATAAATAACAGATTGTACAAGTAAGAGCAGTTCAATAAGATGCCTTGGAATATTAAAGAGGGGAAATACTTTATTACTCCGATTTTACGTAAGGATCCCAGACTTTGGAGTATTTAATTCCCTCATTTTCTGAATAATTAATGGAAATAAAATCACGTGTATTATGTAACATTTGCATCATAAAAAGTACCTTCAGATGTCTAATATATTATTTGTTTGTTTAAACCTACTTCCCTATACATTCTTTATAAATACAAAGAGTTAATGTAATAGTTTTGTAAAGTTTAAATGGTATACCCATAATAAACGATTGTTATTATTTATTTAATAACATTTAATTAAGCAGGAAGTGCCATGCATCAGGAGACATTTAATGTTATCAAGAGTAAAGTTATTGATAATGAATAGGTTTTTACAATATGGAAGTCTCTCCAGTTGTCTCGTCTAATATAGAATATGAAATGTATCATGCAAACAATACAGGTTGACAAATGCAAAACGTTTCATTTTAATAATGGAAAAACCATTTGGATTATAACTGAATTCTTAGTACTTTTGATAAAAAGTACAGGTTTATACAGTTACCATAACCTACTTGTATTTATACTATACTTATAATTTCTATTACCTCCATCCAGTTATATCTAATGGTATTTAAAATTTTAAATCTTTTTTAGATATTTTAGAACTTAGTTTAAAGTAGATTACAAAATTTTTATTTGACATATAAATTGTTGCAAAGGACTAATATTAACATTTACTGAACATACAATTTTATCCTTCATACTAACAGTTGTGTGTTGTATTAGTAAGTCCAATATCGAAAGCCACATTTTTACTAAAGATGTGGGCTGAATAAGGTCTTGAAGATTTGCCAAGAATGTTCAGAAAGTAATAAACGTCACATACATTGCCGGGGTCCTGGCAAGAGGGAGTGACAATGTTAGTTGAGGGGTATATTGGAAGTGGGGGGGGTGTTGGGGATGACAATCTCCTCTGGTCGATTAGTTCAGTTAGTGTGTGGTAACATCAGTTCTGTTATGGGTTTATCTTTAATATAAAATCCAACTTCAATTACATTATATGAGACTAATAAATAACAGAACAAATCTTTGTAATGTATAAATATTCACAGGTTATTTTACCTATGTTATTACATAAGAAATATAGTAATTACATAAGTAAAATACTATTATCAAGATCTTATAAATTCCATGGTGTAATGTATGTAATATGTTAATATATTAAGATAATTATGAACTAAAGCGTGCTAAAGTTCTTTAGTAGTAATGCTAGTTATAAACCTGCATTATAAACTTGTACTTTTTAAGAATTGAGGTTAAAGTTTAAGTAAAAGTATGATAAATATCTATGTACTTGAAAAAAATAATAATTACTCTGTAAAAAACATATACGCTTTGCAAACTAATTGTATTATAATCAGATTTTCGTTACTACATTTGAAACAGTAGTTGCATTGTTCATCGTTTGCAAAGGTTACAATTTAACGGTTCACTCAATAACAGTGGTTTGTATATGTTTTGGCAAATAAACCATTTCTTTCATGTAAACCAATTTTACCTTTAAAGATAAGTCATTTGTTTTTAAGTACTTAGGTTGCAGTAAATAATTTTCAAATAACATTGGCAAGTATTTGAGTCAATTTTAAATTGTGACGAACTGTTTAGGAAACCATTACAGTCAATGCTACAGTGAAAAGCCTCTTTCAGTAGGTGCTCTTTTCAGATGTCAAAGGTCCAATTTAATCAACCGTATTGAGTAACTCCGGTTAGTGAAATACCGATGACTGGTAAGTACAATTGAATGCTTTCAATATTCTCTGCTTGATTACTCTGAAACAAAACCTTAAGTAAAAGGAAATCTATCCCATAGCAAATTTATGATAACACATTTGAAAAATATCATTGTTGGATAGTATTTGATGGCGTTAGTAAAATATTTTCATTTGAAGTTCCATATTGACAACAAATGATATACAACACTATGTGGTAGTTTAAGCTAATTTAAAGTAGTTTTAGAATAATATATTGACATTTCTGGTATCCATTATTCAGCTATATTATGCCTGGAATATAAAATACACTGACAACTCTATATTACCAGTCGGATTATATAGTTGCTGTATGAATACACGGATATATCTGTTAATACTAATTCACCAGCAATGCTTGTGTCAGGATTACAAACCTTTTCAATGAAAACCCTATGTTGTCAACCTAAATCTATAACTTTAAATGTATTAATAATATACCTCGCGAATACACCGATCTATTTGGTAACACTGATTCAGTGATAGTATGTGAGGAGTTCATATTATATTGGCTTCGATTACCCCTAACTCACCAGTCTCACCTGATCCTTAGTGACAGAGAAATATTTGGTATAAAATATACTTCCATCTACCACTTGGAGCCCTATATCGGGTTCCATATATAGGGCCACTTGGAAAATTAGCATTTAACTTACACAGCACTAACCGTTCCCACGATTTAGCATGCAAAGTCTAAAAATTAAACATTACTTTAAATATATTTTCGGACTGTAGTCTAGGAAGAATACCTTGTTGAGTCATGTTAGTGTTCATTCCACTGTTTTCATTTAAGTTTGGTTATTAAAGAGTTATTATAAATGTTTTAAATATTTTAAATATTTTTTCCAATAAAAATCTTTATATAACATGGGAATATAACAAATGCTTATAAAGCATTAGATGTTTTAAATTCGTCATTGTGCAATCAGGATAAAAGGTTATAAAATAACTTTAACTTTGCTATCTGCAGTATATTACTGATCAAGACCTTGTTAAGGCATGTTAGTGTTCATTCCACTGTTTTCCTTCAAGCCAATGTAAAGATTCTGTATTAAATTAACAAGAAATCCAACCAGTTTCAAGTACCTTATGTGACATAATTCACAAGTTTGGTTATTAAAGTGTTATTATAAATATTTTTCCAATAAAAATCTTTAAATATCGGGGGAATATAACAAATGCATTAGATGTTTTTAATTCGTCATTGTGCAATCAGGATAATAGGTTATAGAGTATCTTTGACTTTGTTATCTGCAGTATACTACTGATATCCTCAGGGGTAGTCGGCTTTCGACTACACGGGAGGCCTCCCCTTTCTTCTGGGAGGCTGGCAACCCCGGGGTTACCTGAGCCTAGCTGTGAGACTCTCCTCACAGTCCTTCTAGAGCTAAGGTCTTTATTCTCTCTTTCGGATCTTAGCTCGACATCTTTTATCTTTTCTGGGCAAATCTCACCCACCTCTTCTTTTCTTCGACCCCACGTGGGTGTCATTTCCTCCTTCTTTTCGACCGGCGCATACCGGAGAACCCGGGGAGTGTATCTGAATTGTCGCAGGGACTGATGTGTGCTTTGCACTGCCGATGGTGTTTTCTCTGGTATGACGCCAGGAGCCAGCCCCTTCGGGCCCTAGTCAGGAAGTGAGCCATGGATGCAGAGGTCGGACTCTGCATTGCTACGGTCGGCCCCCGGCACGTCTGGTTTCCGGTGCTGGGAGTACGGAGGTCGGGCCCCAGGGAACTGGGGTAGAGGCTCAGTCCTCGAGGGTACACCCGTTCCCGATTTTTCCGGGCCGCCCTTGTCACACGATGCGCTGGTAAACTTAAAGTATGGAATCGCAAAAACCCATCAACAACGATACAGAGAAGTTGAGGAAGGAATTCCCCCCTCTCCCTACTGCAGACCCGTTTGCTAAGAGTAGTCGTTTATTGAGGTCCCCTCCTTCGCGACCTCATAGCGAGACTCCGCCTTCGGCATCTCTGCAGGCCATGGCTTCCTGTGCCTCACAAGAGACGGGTACATCGGTTGTCTGTGATGAGTTTTAGTCTGAGGAGACACCAGTCAGAAGTCAGGAAATATCTTTTCCCCTGGTTTCCCCCGATGGGAAGAACATGTATGCGGCGGACACCATCTTCACAGAGGTAAAGAGGATGAAAGACGTTCTTCTCGACATGCGAGCAGCTACTTCAAGGCAGAAGAGCCTAAGCACGGCAGTCAGGAACGGCATGATCTCTCTGGAGTCGTCTCTAGATCTGATCGATACATTTTGGCAGGTCTGGAAGATATCGATGGAGAGACTGCAGAGAGAAAGCCGCGAAAAATAGACTCAGGCCCCATCACCATCTATGGTGGCAGCAGCCTCTACCACGGCTGGGAAACGAACGGCTGGAAGTCCTTCTGAACATCCAAGGGAGGAAAAGCGGCAGAGAGACGCCGGAGAGCCTGCTTCTGTCGACGCGACAGAAGAGAGCGAGTTTCGCCCGGTAGTCTCAAAAAAGAAAAAAAAAGAAAAGCGAAGGCCGTAGGTAAGAGCGGGAAGAGGCAAGACCTACCTCCACCTTCTCCCCCACAAGTAAAGAATCCGGAGAAACAGGCCTGGGAGGCAGGTGGTGATTGTCAAGCCTGAAGCTGGCAAGTCATATGCCGAGATTCTTGGTGCAATGAGGGCTGGAGTTACTCCCGAAGAGCCGGGCACTGTGGTACGACACATAAGGAAGACTGTCACTGGAAGAGTATTACTGGAAATCGCAAAATGCGACGACAGAAGGAAACTCCAGGAGGCGATACAGAAGGCGGTGGGCGACAGGGGCGATGTTCGCTCCATTGTTCCTAAGGCAAGGCTAGAGATCCTAGATCTGGACGCCTTGACCACCGAAACCGACATCTCGGACGCCCTAAGCAGGGAATTTCCTGTCCTTGGTGGCGAAATTAGGGTTACCCTCTTCAAGCCTAACCGGCAAGAACAGAGGAAGGCCGTGGTTGAGTTTCTCGAGAGTGACTCCTTGACAGTACTCCGAAAGGGGAAGATCAAGGTTAGGTGGGTTGTCTGCCAGATTCGGGGTCGTGTGGAGGTGGACAGATGCTTCCGCTGTCTCGGCTACGGTCACACCAAGAGGAACTGTTCCGGACCGGATAGGAGCAGTAACTGCTGGAAATGCGGCAGCGCCGAACACAAGGCGGCTGTTTGCATGCAGGCTCCTTCTTGCGTCTTATGTACCGGAAACCCTGGAGCAAAGACGGATCATGTTGCAGGATCAGGTACCTGCGGGGTTTTCAAGAAAGCCCTGGACGACAGGAAGGCCCGTGCTAGGCCACGAAAATGATCCGGTTTATCCAGGCCAATCTGCAGAGATGTCACGCTGCGGACGCAATCCTTGAACAGCTGGCCTGTGAGACCAAAGCCCAGATAGTGATCGTCAGTGAACCCGTCCGAACCAAACCCAGCTCATCTTGGTTTTACGATGGACTCGGCACTGCAGCTGTTTGGATCGCAGACAGTCGTGGGGTCCGTGTACTGAGTCATGGTTCCGATGACGGTTATGCCTGGGTTAAGTTGAACAGCGTCACCATTTACAGTGTGTACCTCTCCCCCAATTACTCCGCGCGAGAGTACCTGGAAATGTTGGAAGCGCTGGAAGACAGTCTCCGAAACGTCCCTGGGCGTGTTATAGTGGCGGGTGACTTCAACGCCCGTGCGGTCGAATGGGGTATGCCCGTTACTAACGTGAGGGGAAGACATATTTTGGAGATGGTCTCGAGACTCGATTTGGAAGTCGTGAATAGAGGGACAAGGCCGACCTTCCGAAGCACTCTCGGTGAGTCAATACCAGATATTACGATGGTATCGGCCGATTTGTTTCCTTTAGTAGCGGAATGGCGAGTGATGGACGTCTACACTGCTAGTGACCACGAGTTCATCGATTTCCATCTTATCGATAATCGGCTGCCGCGGCGAGCGAATACCCGAAACACTCTTGGCTGGAATCTGGCTAAGCTGGACAGGGGAAAACTCGTCGAGCAGCTAGATCGTAGTATCGAGGCTGGTGTTCCGGGGTTTCCCGAGTCCACTGAAACAGCTGAGGTTGAGGCTTATATCGACTCTTCCATGAAACTGATAGAACACGCTTGCAATTCGTCAATGCCTCGGAAACGACCTTACCGGGGCCGTCGCCAAGCCTTCTGGTGGACGGACGAAATCGGCGAGCTCAGAAGAACTGCACTAATGTGCAGACGTAGAGCGCAGCGAGCTCGAAACCGGCCTGAAGCTATAATTAGGTCGGCAGAGCACAAGGCTGCTAAGAAAGCTCTGAGTGCAGCAATTCGTTTGAGCAAGGCACGATGCTGGCGTGAGCTCTGCCAGGAGGTGGACTCGGACCCTTGGGGAAGAGGATACAAACTTGTAAGAAAAAAGCTCGGAGGAATAGGGAACAGCACGGAAATGCCTGCTGGAATGATTTCGGCGATCGTGGAAGCTCTCTTTCCAAGTCACCCTGTAAGGCGGGAGTAGCGAGACAAGTTCAAGACGTTCCCATTTTTACGGAGCAGGAGCTTGTAGCGGCGGTGTCTACCATGCGCAACAAGAAGGCTCCAGGACCTGATGGCATTCCAGCTGAGGTTTTAAAGATTGTGGCGGCGAGTTATCCACTCTTGTTGCTGAATATGTATAATGCATGTTTGGTAGCGGGTGTGTTCCCGTCGCGCTGGAAGGTTGCTAGGTTGGCGCTGATCAGCAAAAGGCAAAGGTGATCCGAACTCCCCGTCGGCATACAGGCCACTTTGTATGCTTGACACCGCGGGGAAGCTCTGTGAAAGGTTGCTGAAACCCAGGTTGCAGTCGTCTATCGAAGCCGCCGGAGATCTCTCTCCCCGGCAGCACGGCTTTCGAAAGCGACACTCAACTCTGAACGCCATTACAGAGGTGATCATTGCCGTCCAGCAAGCCGAAACAGCTTGTCAACAGGCTCGGCCGATTGTGCTGTTGGTTACCCTTGACGTAAAGAACGCGTTTAACTCTGCTCGGTGGGAGGACATGCTAGAGGCGTTGCAGCGGGACTTCAGCGTGCCCGACTATCTCCTGGTCATTGTGCAGGACTACCTAAAGAACCGTCGGCTGTTGTATGAAACCAAAGACGGAAGGAGAACAAAAGAGGTCACTGCCGGTGCGGCTCAAGGGTCTATTCTCGGCCCAGACGTATGGCCGGAATGTTTCATACGATGGTTTGCTTCGCCTTGAGATGCCCCACGACGTCTACCTCGTGGGTTATGCTGATGACGTGGCTGCAGTCATCACGGCGAGGACTCCGCACTTGGCACAGTTACGCCTTAATCAGGTAATGGTTCGGGTCAATGCCTGGATGACGAGCTATGGACTTGAGCTGGCGGTCGCCAAGACCGAAATCGTTATGCTCACTCGACGGAGAATCCCCACTCTGATCTCTATGAAAGTGGGGGGTGTCGAGGTTCGGACAAGGACTGCGGCGAAGTATCTGGGTGTGTTACTCGACTGCCGTCTTCGGTATTGGGAGCACATTCAGGCGGTATGTGATAAAGCCTCTAGGGTGGTATGTCTCTCGGCAGGCTGATGGCTAACGTAGGAAGCCCTAGGTCAAGTAAGAGACGCCTCCTCATGTCTACTGTAAACTCAACCCTTCTGTATGGCGCAGAGGTTTGGGCGGATGTCATGAGGATAAGGCGATACAGTCAAAAGCTGTTATCGGTACAGAGAAGAGCGGCACTTAGGGTCGCCTGCGCCTATCGCACCGTTTCCGGTTCGGCCGTGACGGTCGTGGCTGGGGTGATTCCTATTGACCTGCTGGCCATCGAGAGACAGACCGTCTTCCGGGAGGCTGCCGAGCGTGGTAGAGAGGATGCCTTGGCTGCTGCCAGGGTGGAGACTCTGCAGGTTTGGCAGCGGAGGTGGACGGAAGGATCGGACGGTCGCTGGACCTTCCGTCTCATTCGAGAGCTTCAATCCTGGATAGATCGTGGCCACGGGGAGATAGATTTCTACCTGTGTCAGTTCCTGACGGGGCACGGTTACTTTAGGAAGTACCTCTACAGGATGGGAAAAGTCAGGTCGCCTCGGTGTGCTTACTGCCCGGAGGAAGATGATGATGTTCATCACACCTTCTTCGCTTGCGGGCGCTTCAACGAGGCCAGGCGAACGCTCGCCACCAAAGTTGGCGATGTTACGGCAGAGACCATTGTGGAGATGATGCTGCAGAGTGTGGACGCCTGGAATGCAGTCACTACTCATGTACATGCGATCCTTCATCAGAAGTGTGAAGACGGATGCCTGGCTGACCCCTAGCTTCCGAAACAAGTAGTTTTGTCCTGGTTGGATCATAAGACACACGGACCAGGCAAGATGTCATCCGAAAGGGTTCCGGCCTGGGCCCTCCGTGGCCCGTAGGGGGTTTAGTGGGTAAGTCCCACACTCCGTGCGCAAATGCATTCCCCCTACGTAAAAAAAAGTATACTACTGATAAAAACCTGTGTACTCAATATTTAATGAAATAAAGTTTTAAAAATGATTCAGATTTAGCTGAGTCATAAAAGAAAACTTTTGACAGCAAAAAGTATCAATAGTTTTTTAGTACCAGTTAAATATGTATTAAGGTACTTAAATATTATAATTATTTTTCCAAATCATAACTTCTTCCGGTAAACTTTGCTATTCTTCCACATCATACACCCTATCGTCGGATCTCACTGAGTATTAAAACAAATAATAAGCCAAATCGGTCCAGCCGTTCTTGAAATTGACGTTTAGTGAGACTTATACTTATTTATTTATATTTTTAAGTTATGAAATAATTGTATTCGGTAAATGAAACATATCTTTTGAATATTTTCGTTGAAAATTTTGAGCTTTGTAGCCAAGGTAATTTAATTCAATTAAAGCCGCACAGTTGGAAAAAATTTGTTTGTATTTAGGCTTAGAAAAATTATTGTTATTTCGTCAAGGTAATCTCCATGATTTTTCATAGTTAATTTCCTGCTTTAAAATGCTGTTATTATTCATGTGCAAGTTTAGAATTAACAAAATAGTAGAAAGAACAATAATTCTGCTTACATTTCCCCTTAGTTATTATCGAAGTCAGCAATAAATTTAAATTATTAACTTGATTTTCCAACACAAATACATTTTTATTTTCACACCTAATTTAAAATTCCTAAATTCTGCTTAGGTCTTAGTTTAAAATGTAATAATGAAAATTATAGTCTATCAATTTGTGCAATGTTTAATAGTGTCATAGATCTGATTACAATCGTAATATCAGTCAGTAATACATGTCTTGGATTACTAAATATTTGATTCGTCAATGCCATCTTGTTTTGTTCATCAAGAAATGATTCATTGCTGTAAATGTTTTTTTTAATTGTTTATTTTTTTAAATGTTATTTATATTGACATTAAATGATTTAAGTCTCAACCTCATGTGGTGCCGTTAGTAAGGGCTTTACCTTCTTATAAATGTAGATTATATATTGCTATACGTTATGATGGATGTTGCATGTAATCAGTCTTAAAAATACACTGTTTGTAAAGAATATTTATATTTCAAATAAGCTAGAATAATTAATCGGATAATTTTGTTCCCATTTTCGAAATAAGAGACATACAATTTATTTTTAAAACGAAAATACGACACGTTTTTAAATAAAGCTTCGTATTTGTTCGACAAACAAAGCATTGCGATTGACACTGAACACATTTCAAAGCTGATCAAACAAAATCCCTTTCCTATTTGGTATTTGATTAGTGATCAGCTCTTTTGTTTCAATTTAAACTTCAGGCAACTCTTTTAAATGAGCAATGTTAATCATTATGCTTTATTTGTACTGTATCCATTTTTATTAGCTTACTAATAAGTACACTTTTGCAAGTTCTTACTTTTATATAAAAACATATTGCAGTATCTATCAATGTTTTGCCGTGTTATTGTAATATGTTCTTTTAATCATTACGTATAATTGAATAGTAGTATTGTTTGACATAAAAATACTAATGCGATTATCAGCCCTCTTCAATTACAAAATAATATACGTATTATATAAAAAATAATCTTGTTGTTCCCGAAATGTCTTACTAACGTTTAATGCGTGATTAGATTTAATTTCTGTTAATAACTTTTGTTCAAACATTAATACATTTTTTACTAAAAATCTTAAATTTTAGCATTTTAATACATTTACCTTATTTTCTGATTAGTTGTCTATGAAGTACTAATAAATTGTTTTATTTTTAAACCAATACAATAATATTAATAAAAAGTTTGCAAACTGAGAATCCCGTTGGATAATATTAAGTGATCAATGAAGGGGTAAGAAACTTGACAAAACTTGGGCCAGCTGATGAAGAGACGCGTCACTCAAGTGAACGGGGTGTGACGCTACAGGGTGGTGGTTGGGGGGCCGCAGGAGAGGGGCCCCTCTCCCCCTTTACAGATGTCAGCTGCACGCCCCTGCCCTTGCTCTGCTCTGCTGTGCTGTCATCAGTTCAGTTCGGTCTCTCGCCACAAGTGCATTGAGGCAGACCTTCCATGCCGGTGAAGAGAATTTTAGTTACCGGTAATGTAATCGATAAGTTACTATCACTGACTGTTACACGGTATTCTTCTGTGTCATTCATCTATCTGGAATAAATTCGGTATGTGGTATGTATTATAACATATTTTAAAACAAGTGTTAGTATAAGTGTGCTGCCACTTGATATAATTGCAAAGTTTAACAATATAACTATTTATATGTTTGTGAACTGTACTCTTCTTACTATAACTAGTCTTTATTAGGTGTCCATGTATACGGTTGAATGTTATCGATTATAATCATTGCCCATCTTACCAAATACCCCAAATATGTTAAAACAAATTCAATATGTAAAAAAATATGTTTTTCTGATTCTATTATTCTTTACGTATAAGTGTAGCTGTCACAAGCTGTCAAATTGATTTCTTGTGTATGATAAAGTCAACCTTAAATCGATAGTTTTCTAATAGCCATATAATAGTTTAAAGCAATTATATGGCTTTTTTTGTCACAGAGAAGGAACTGCAGGGTACAGCTAATGATGTAAATAGCGACTTATTCTTAAAAAACCTTCAGCTAGGATCCTCGTAAAAATTATTATATAAAACTAGTAAAAAGTTGTTTCAGGCTAAACAATTTTTAAATTCAGAGTACTTAAAATGTTATGGAACACAAAATAGCACTTTAACGCCTTATTATTACTTCATAATTCGTTGTAGCAACAATAATAAAAACCGTACATTTCACATATATTTTGAAAAAAGTATATTATACATATCTAAATTCACTTCAGTTCAGGGTTTAGTAATTAATTCTGTATATGAGTGATGGGAATTGGATATGAGAAAATGTAAGACAAAACATAGAGAAATAGAAACTTCACTGTAAAAGTGAACCATACACTCTTTAGATTCATTACTGCAAATGTGTAAATACTCAAATTATTAATGATACACATCTTTTGTATATTTTGTATTTTCACTTTTTTATAAACGGGAATATAGTTGCTTCTTAGCGATTTTACCACAAATCATAAATATTTATGTTCAAAGGTAATTCCAACTCCAAAAAATGATGAAGTTATGTGCTTGTTTTAAATCATAAAAAACAAGTATTAATTTACTAGTTGGACCAGCGACTTTAAAGGCTTAACGTTGGTTCAATATAACTGATATTGCACAAATAATTATCATTTAAATGCCTTATTAAACGAGCTTGAAATTACGTTATGTTTTGTAAAACACATCCTTATCACTAGAAATATTTGTGAGTTATTGTAATGTTGTGATTGAGCCTAAGTGAGTAAGAACACTGAATTTAAAGAGAAAAGTCGCTTTGTAATATAGCATAACGTGTGTTTTGACATTTGCCATATATAAATGTTACATAAATAGAGCTCTACGTTCCTAGGATAGGATTCTTTCCTCTTTCTTAATGTTAAAAATCTTAGGATATAAGGTTACGCAGAAATAAAACAAAACTATTCGTGTGAAATAAAGAACTGGCCTAAGTCAAAATATAATTTTTCAAATATTCAGATAGAAACGCACATTTTGTTGTAAATCACGTATAACCTTGAGGAAGCAATCAAACTATTGTCGTACTGTATACGTAGAAGCGTAAGTGTTGACCGGGCTTAAAGCTTACTAAATATTTCATGACTGCGATGCTGAGCGATGTTTAAGTGTTTTTTATGTAGTAGGAAGGAAAAATAACAGTAGACACGATTAGAAAAGGCGACTTTAGCGGAAAGGGAGAAAGAGGTAGAGACGACTTCACGTTTCCAATTTCCGGCTATATTATCCTTCAACCTCGTTATTTCCCATCTTTTCGTCATGAACCACTGTTAGAGAGTAAACTGTCAATGTTTTCGTATAGAATCTACGAAACGGATTATTTATAAGGATCTTCATATATGGGACCATTATTATCCCTCTCTCGCCCGTTCCAATACTTAAAGGCACATTGGGATTCTGGTTAGTGGATTACATTAGTGTCACTACCACTTTATTTCTTTTTAATTTGCATTCGTTGTATCACAACAAATAACGTTTGTCTCTTGGGATTTCCATGAATTGAAATACAACATACAATGAACTGAAATACAATGAATTGAAACATTGAAATATTGATGCACACATCTCTGTTTTTTCCGTATTTAACGCAGAGTTATCTAAACCTGCTACTGTCTGTAATAAAGTTTGTGTCTCGATATGCCCTTTTCTGCTAAACATTAGGAGGAGAATAAAAAGTGCTTTATTTCAACGATTACAATAAAGTAACATGCTATTCATCTGGTAATATTTGCACAACAAACGATGGTATTAAACCGTCTGTTTGGTGGTTTCTACATTTAAAGATATATATTTTCTATACTTATTGGGCTTATAGAACAAACATATCTAACACAAGCAAAATATAAAAAAACAGCTTTACACATATGTCTTATTTAACTTTAAAAAGAAATAAAAATAAGTGCAATAGAATAATGTAATACTATAATTTATTACATTGTTATCTTTGTAAATATTTGTATTTCGTGTTGCGTATAGAATTTATTAACTAAACATTCACACTAATAAAATCAGAATACATAAAAATAAAAGACATCGAATAAACTGTGTGTAAAACTAACATTCGATTCTGGATACTTACTTGCCTACATGGAAACTTATGTATATCAAATATGGTAATAAAAATATAGTAATTAACAAAAAATAATTGGAATATTTGAAAATTTAGAGACTTTATTTCTGTAGACACATATGTCTTACACGTAGTAATATAATGTTACATAAAAAATAGCTAAATAAAAATATATAAACAAAATAGAAATAAATTGTAAAGAAACTAAAAATTAAATTAAATAATGAGCCCCCGCCTATACTTTCAAGCAAATTCCATGTATTTCCCTAAACTTTTCCAATTCATTCCGTTTAAATAGCTTTTATACTAATTTTTTGATAAGGTTCATTTTCCGATACAATATTTAGTAATACTCGTATGCGATAAAATCGGGCAGACCACAACGTAGTGAAACACGTTCTCATTTCCGTGCAAGTTACACAATAAACAGGCTATATTTCCAGCCCGCAACCATGGTCCAGGATACATCCTGGAATGATGATGTCTGTGTTATCATATGAGGGTAAAAGATCTGTTGCCAAGGTTGTTGAGGGATCGCTTACAGATTGATACAGAGAGGTGTCATGCTAACATTATGCTAACAATTACCCGTACTGTACAAAACATCAGGTTTCCCTACAAGTGATAACGTTTTGTTTTATTCACGGTATTTTCTTGCCGTTTTATCCTTTATAATCTTCTTAAATGTTCTTTTTAGATTTCTATCCTATCTTGGTATGCTTACTGGATTGCGGAGAACACTTATTATTCTACATTCGATTTGGAATCCTCGTAATCTGCCACATGTTTATACTGTTTTGGAAAGATAAAAAATGATTATACACGGTACTATACCTTTGAAATATATATTAACTACTATATCTACAGACACTTACAACTGGTTTATTCGATTGCTTGTAAATGGTTTACAGTACAAAATCTTTCAGAGTGAGTTGAGATGCGACCCTTTTAGTCATACTATGCCCTTCCTTAAATACAACGAAATACAAAAAAATACGATGCATTAAACCATTATCAAGAATTTGTATTATAATTTTGCACAAGGAGTTACGTTCTAGAAGTTATGCTAAGTTGATCAACTATGAAAAGTCATAAAGATAATTGACCAATTCTTTCGCAGAAATGAGATCACGAAGTTATGAATGTAAACTAGTCGTACTAGTGGTTAAACTATTTATTCCGAAGCAGATGATTCCTATTTTAAAGTACATCATTAATCAGGAAAACTATATTTTTGCCTTACATTCTTAATACATACAATTTCTAAAGAAAAGTAAACTATTTATCAATGAATCGCAAAATTTTAATTACTTTTCTGTATGTAACAAAGTACTTTATTTTGTTATTGACCATTACCTTATTTAGATTAACTCCAGTGTTGGTTTTAAACTTATTTCTAATACAAATTAACTATTTACGTTTAAATATCTACCTACACATCGAAATGTCTTTAAACCGCTTATACGTCAAATTACTTGACAAACAGTTATGGCACCTGATCATTACGATAGGCTATGTTACTATCTTATATATAATACTTCACGCTTGGCCATAACAGGTATCTATATTTGAATTCTAAAGCTATCCCTAAATAAGTGTAAGATTTCTGTTTGGTTTATTTATGCCATTTAGAACCTATAAAATAAGTAATATACTACAACAAAAATTGTGTATGTTTCTAAATCTGTGCAAGCAAAGGAGTGGCCCATCTCTAACCACAAATGTCAAGATATGTAGATAGAACGAGTTGTTTGATATGATTAGTTACTTTGGAGGATGATTATTCGAGTGGGTCGGACTTCCTTATTGCTAAAGTCTTTTAAAGCAGAGTAGTACAATATGACTCCTTCTACCCCTACTAGAAGAAGGAACAGAGCTAAGCTAGCTAACAAAGCTACATTTTCCTTTTTCTAACATGCCTATAACTCTCATCATCATCTCATGGGATCTCGACCAGATATTATATCTACATAGGGTCCCCTTACCCATCCTGAATTTCCTGCTCCGCTGGAAGCAGTGCACATATTCTTTTAGCATTAATTTTATTGACGGGTTTCTTTATTTTCTTCTCTTAATTGAACATAACAACAAACCAAAGTGTAAGTGACAGAAGTTGTAGAAAATCTGCTTTTATTAACTTAAGTATGTAACAGTAATTATCCTGTTAAATGTGATTGGTGAACATAATAACCTCTAACTCTGATATTTCAGTGAAATTATTACAAGTATATTTCTACTAAGTGTTCTTTCTACTATTGTTATAATGTATAAAAACAGCATACTAATAAGCATAACCATTTATTTTATAACAATTGTTTTCATTAAAAACAATGTTCAATAAGATTTTCTAATTAAAAGAAAGTATTTCTACTTACAGTATATATAAAAGGAAGTAATACAGTTATCTATATTGTATTTCAAAGAAAAACAGAACGAAACTTTTATTTAATTTTAAAATAAAGTTTTTAGCTGGATTTGACAGTCTTTAGAAATAAACAAACACATGCCAAAAGTGGGCTTTTCCAGTAGAAACATGTCACAGGTTATTTGATGGACTTGTCAGTGATACAAGGATAACTGGGTTCTCTCTTATCAACAAGTAGAAGTGGCTCAGTTGATAAAGGCACCAACTGTCATCTAATGCAATTGATTGGTGGACCACTGTTGAATTTTCACCAAAAGTTTAAATCTTTTCGCTACACAAAAAATTATTTTTATTACGAATAACAACTGTAAAAAAGATAGTTTACTTAAAAATGAGTTTTTCTTACTTTTAAGGGAATGAAAATAATTATCTAATATTTTTTAAAGAAAGAGATAGTCCCTTTCATATCAAAAAATGAATTTGTTGTGTTTTTCACCCGTGAAAATTTTTAATTTATACAATTAATTACTGGACCCTATCTTTGACTAATAATTAATGTCACTATAAGAATAATTATAATAATTAAGTCACCAATAAGCACATTGCAATAACCATCGTCATGCAACATTGGCTGTCTGTCGTCTGTCACTAACATCGTTTACAGCCAGCTGCTGACCTTACTCAGTGACGCACAACAGAGTAGCAAACACTCCAAGCCAACTTTCCCTTTAACCACAGCTTTTTAGATTTTGACATCTCACTAACTTGACATACCGTATTTAATTCCTAACAATGGAGACTAGACTCAAAGCACACAAGCGGCTGTTAGCACAAACAGAGCAAGATATACCCCTATTAAAGCTGTACCAGCTGAGGTACTAAGTGGAATAGGTAAACTTCTGTTAAATCTGCCAAAACCTATGGCATAGCATGTGTATTTGAGTTGTACATTTTCCTCAATGTTTCAATACATTTCGGTGGATTTCCTGTTAATAGCTTTCTCGTACTTGATAAACAGTGTTCTTTTTTAATTTTTATAATTTTTAGTTATAAGTTCTTATAAAAATTAAAATCAATCTACCTAATACATTTTATTATTAAGAGCATGATTTTCCATCTATTGTTAACCTTACTGAGAATTCAGTAAAGAGTAGTTTTCTGTTTAAACGTGTGTGAAGATTTAAATTATGTTATCGAAAACATTAAAGAGTTGCAAAGTATAAAATTGTCTCCAAGGCTACTTGAGCCAACATATTCGTACGTGCATGAGTCAAGAGTGAGGTGTGATGCCAGGTGGTGTAAGGAAGTGGGTGGGTGGGGGCACCCCTCAAACCCTCCTGTCCGCTGCAGTTCGCAGTTCAGTTTGTGACTCAGTCCAGTGATGGTTCTCGGAGCGTGAGCACAGCGATCACTCTAGGTGGTGACTCCGGCGAACATATTGTACACTGCTATTGTTATCGGGCGTAAATGAAGGACAGTTCTCTATGCGAAGTTCATCACAACTCCTGACTGACTTGGAATACCCAATGAGTTTATGGTTAGTAAGTAATGTTTAAAAAGTTAAAGTATTTTTGATATGGCACGTTTATAGTATGTTCTTAAAAATTTCATAATAACAATATTTATCAGAGTAATATTATGGACGAATATTAACTAAACGTACGGATGTTATAATACTACTAAACATGCCGAAGTAAAAATGTCAAGTAAATAAGTCCTGAATTGGAAATAGTTCAGTCCGTACATTCAATTCTGTCCAGAATCTTTGCCATAAAAATAGTAAAATGTTATCTAAACTGTACAATATAAGTAATAAAGTTAAAGTGTATCTTATAGACACTACTTAACAACATATGACTTCATCCCGTTTGTCTAATCAATATATTAAATGACTGTAAGTATCTAAAAACATTCAAAGAGAATTAAGTTCTATAATGTATCTACTGTAGGTGGACCACCTCAGAGCTAAACTGCTTGGAAGATTAATCTTAATTCATCTTGAACTACTGGTTTATTTTTTATATGAAACTGTTTTTAGAATTCTTTACCTAACTCTAAAAAATGTCACTGTAAATTCTTCCTTCTTGGTTTGTATTTTTTATTATAACTATTTCTAAACAACGTATTAAAAACATAACGAAGATTCTCTGCGTTACTGTAAAAACATAGTTCAGTGTATGCTATGACCGTTACTTATGACCTAATAAATAATGTTCACAGGTTAATAATAAATATCATTGAGTATAAGTTTTAATACTATATGGATAGTACGTAAAGTGTATTGTATCTTTAAAAACGCTGTTTGCCATTTTAAACTTTATATGTTACATCAAATACTGTTGTAATAAGGCAGGTTATGTATTGGTACTATACAAAGGACAAAATGCGTGTATGTTATAAAATAAATACAATTCAACAGTATGAAGTAAACTTTGTAGTAGTCTACGAATTACATTGTGGTAGTAAATTCAGACCAAAATTATTATAATTAATTAATGACAAACAATTGATAATTCTTGAATTTGGCCATGAAAAACTCATTTATAAAAAGTTTGGAATAGAGATGTTGCCAAATAAATAAAAAAAACCTGTTAAAAAATACTTCTTGCAGGGTGAGCGCACGCCCTCACAAACATCCACAAACACATACACAAATGTTTGCTGATAGATAGTTACCTTCATAACTATAAGGGAAGATTTAATTGTAATTTTATTTTTATGTTAAGTAGTATTGTTACCAAAAACACCGAGAAGAGAACTTCACAAGCATAATGAATATATTTAAATCTGAAAAGAATAACTTAAAAAATTTTATAATCGTACAGTTAAAAGCATGGATGATAGCCCAATTCAGCGTATTCAATTATAATTGAATATGAAAAAGAACGCTACACACTCATAATACAGCTAAGAGTTTGTTTGAAACTCTCTATTTTTATTTTTCATGGAGTATTTCAAACAGTAAATTTTTTTATCACTTGATTAAATATTAAAATTCCACTGGATTCAAAGCACTTAACTACCCATACTTTGTTATTTTACACATTTTTCATTAACTTTCCACTTTAATTTATTTTCAATTAATTCTTTACGGCCCCAGTGGGACGAAGTTTTTATTGACAACTTATTGGATTTTCAGAAATACTTTAGGTACTAGAAAAGCCTGTTTCTAATTCTCCCAACATTTATAGAGTTAAATGTTTTATATTCTTACAAATAAAATTTAATATATTTTTATCAAATCTTTAAAATATATAGTATAAAGTTTTAGAAATGTGTAAGGAAACGTTCTCAGAAGTCTAAAATATTGCACAGTATTAAATAACTATTATTTGTTATACTTATAAAGTCTTAATTAATAAGTATGTAATTAGAGTCAGTATACGTGTTGTTTAATAGATCTTTTTTATGATGTGGATCTTACAATATAGGCTAGAACTACTCACCGAAGGAAATCCACTTGAAAATCTGCAAGTTCTGGTCTATGACTCGAAGAATGTTCGTTTAAAATTAAGAATTCAATTAAAAATAATACTAAAGTCTTGAATTTAACTTTTTATATATCATTTGTTTCCATTTATATTTTATTTCTCATTCTGAATTTTAACTGTTAGTTTTATTTAAAACTGATAACTGGTTAGAGCTTTGGAGTGCAATTAATTAAAACTTGTAAGTACCCTATAGAAAACATAATTTTATCACAATGATACACATGTAAAATATTATGCTTTTATTAAACCGTTTCCAACACAACACTTTTGTTTATATTAGGCTTTGTTTTCACGAAAATGTGAATGGGAGGCTTTAATAATAGCAATATTATTGAGCATTACAGCAATATCGCAATTATTCCACAACAGTGCATGCTTTCATAGCTTTAATGTGCAGTTGATATTATTACCGAATATAATATTGTAATTAACAAAAGGTTTTAATTGGAAAAAACTAATTTAATATGGCTTAATGACCTAATTTTGTGAAATGAAATTATGATTTATAATTACTCTTATTTTCGTAATGGACTCTCTACGTAAATAATTTGCAAGGTTCAGTTTTATATCTTAACTTTAAATTATTTTACATTTACATGGTTTGTCAATAAAAGTTTTTGTAAACAGATTTATGTCCTTTGGATGAAGCACACATATATTTCAACTGCCAAGTACTTCAACTGCCAGATGAAGAATTATTAAAATAAATAACAAAACCTGATTGTACATTAGGATGCACTGGTAGGATTAGGCCAAATACTTGTTACTGAAAGGTTTGAAAATGGTTGGTATGGCATGTTACCAACGAATTTATTGATCTGTTACTTTTTCTTTTTTTGTTACCGTAGTAAAGAGAGATCAAATCACTGTATATATTTTGACTCTCTAAATTTATGTCTAGCTTAGTTAATTACTAATTCCCTGTGCAGATAATTAAGTGTTTAAATTACTATATTGAAAATAAAAAGTAACTAATATATAAAGGGGCTGTACATGAACGGGTAGGGTCGTAAAACATTAGCTCTTTTTAATTTAGGTATATCCTATGTAATGAAAGCTGGATGAACTAGCATTCTAATAGAACTCTATAGCTCTTTTATGGAAATTTTTTACCTATTAATTCCGAGGGCTAGTTGTGGGGGTTAGAAGGACCTTAGAGAGCTTAGCTTAGTACAAAGAAAATTTCTTACGTAACAGCTTTTAACTCATAATTTATAAGTTGTTTTGTCATTATTTGGATTAATACACGTTATTCATAAGGTTAATCAAGAATACTTTGTGATCAGCTACAGACAGTCAAGAGAATGGAGCCCAAGACTAAACCATTAGCCTTTGCATCAATCATGGCCATTTCATTTATTCACCTGCAATTAGCTTAGTCTTTGTATGTAATATATTTTTATCTTATAGGCCGTCAAAGGGTCCCGCTAATATTCATCAAAATGTACCCTTTTATTTATGGTTTGAACCATATTAAAAATTAAAAGAGGCTCTCCACAGCAATTTGTAGTAAGTAATGGTCTCTTTAATACCGAGGTGTTAACTGCCAAAAACCATTGTTCATGGCATCAATAAATGTAAACCAAAAATTCTTTTTACAAAGATAATAACCCAGTTTAAGTACACAGTAGGATTTGAATCAAAAGGTGATATTCATTATTCACACAAAATCTTGCAAATTATATTTATGGATTGATTTGAATAAAATTTGGCTTATTGGTTGTATGAATTAGATTAAAAAAACCACAGTTTTAGAATGGGTATTCAAAGCAATGACGAAGCGTCAAAAGCTCTTCCAAGTTACTACCAAGTTACAGGGTGTGTCATTCAAAATACGTCTTTTTTATTAACTGGTATACACATTATATAGAAAACACTGCCAACACATCACCCTGCCTAGAATCCTTCACGACCCAGCAGATGCTAGAGATTACAATCTCCCAGACACCAAGGACCTCTTAAAGGACGAAAGTTATCAGGTACGTGAAGCATCGAGTGTTATCAAACTAGTAGAGACTGAGACCCTACCTCCCAAGGCCGAAAGCTTGCAAGGTAACTAATTTCTTGTTTGGTATTTTTAAGAGATAGTATCACTACAGGCAAGATCTTAAAGTATTACTTGGAAGGTCGAAAATCTTCAGAAGCCTACAGCTTCCTGAGGCTCTGACTCCAAGAGATAAGAATATTTCACAAAAATCACGATGTAGTCATCGAGATTTCTATAAATGACTTCGCTTTCAGATCGTTGACCATTTTATCGAATTTTGGCGTTACCATCTATATTAATGTGGGTAAATAATAAATTCAGATATATTAATACTATTATACCATGATATTCTAACATCAAAAGATAGGGATTCCAACAAGAATTGATACTATTACAAATTATTGTACTAGTGTTTGATTTGACACAAAATGCTGTTCTCTACTGTTTTCTAGTATTTCTGTGCAAAAAAGTAAATACTTGTTTTGAATGTGATCTTTATTGCCTAGAATATCACATTAATGTCAAAAAGGTTTACATGTTCTTGTGTTTTTATACATTTTTGATCTGGACGGCCTCCTATAAAAATGGATGAAACCATATTTGTAAGAAAAAAACATCATGTAAATTAAAGTAGTTGTTACATTCCAGTGTATATAAATTACACCTAAAAACTTAAGAATTGTCACACATACTTCTACGTAATCTTTTTTACTGTTATTGTTTCAAATGTTATAAATTTACGTCAAAGGTACAGCTTCACGTAGCAGGCTTTATACAATGACATAGTTATTAGACAAGGTATATAACTTGAACTATGCATTTACGGAGTAAGTTTTAACTTTGGAAAAGAACCAACCCTGTGTTACTAGATCGTTATAAGTTATGCAAGTCTCGTTACTTAGTTGGTTCACGAGTTGCCCACTGTCACTGACTCGCAAATACTGTCAATGAATTCTGCGAAGTGAAAACCTGTGTCATAACAGTATGTATTCTATAAAAATAGGAATAAATTTTTATTTTTCAGTAATACAGGATTTACTGTTTTCCTGGCTTTGAAATGTTATCACTTTAACAAACATGAAGACAGAGTGTTGAAACGCGAGTGAAGAAATAGACCTTACCAAGATAAATTATTAGTGACAGGAAAGTAATTTCTTACCTTACTTTTACTGGGTTAAATCGTTCATTCCAGTTTCCTTCGACCTCTACTTTATCGTGCTGTGCTGGTGGCATGCATAATGAGTTAGGTTGATTGCCGGACATCTAAACATTCGTGTAGTTAATCGAGAGGCCCATAAACAGTTAAACAGGCTAAGCCTCAGAACAGATGTTTCTAGCGGGGGGGAGGAGGGGACGGTTGTTTGTCACACAAAGGCCGCCTCTGTGATAGTCCGTCAGTTGTGGTCACCGCCTGTGACGTCATGAGTACAGTGCCCGGCATAATTCAACATGGACGGGAGAGTGTTTCCATATTTACATCGTTAACGAACTGCGGGTAGTGAAATTAGTGGCGTTTCATGTTATTTACATGTAATTTATCCAATGACCGAGTGTGTAACAAAAAATAACGGGTTTGAAGCAAAGTAATTTGTAAAAAGTCACAACCATCTGAATAATTCAAATGGTATTCAGTTAGGATACGGAGTGAATAATAATTTTCCATTAAGAAAAATATAAAATTATTATATATCATAATATTTTGTATAGGTTGAAAAGAAATATTTACTATGCACATTTCACATAACTATCATGAGAAAATTTTTTTTAATTAACATAAACTCTTTCTCGAGCTTTAATATAATATTCCTCCTTTGTGCTGTTAGTCATTAACTGAACAACGGATTTTCAAGATTTTTTCTGATATACCCGTATTTTATATCTTTTTGTACAGTAGCCTTCGTTCCTTCTTCCGTATATACGTTCCAATATATGGCTTTTAAGGGTACGTGTAGAGACAAACAGATAGCCAAATATGATTTTTTTTATTAGCTGAGATTTTAGTAATGTTAGTCATTGTAAATAATATGATTTACGTTTTATTTTAACACTGTTGTAAGATCGTTAAATTATATTTTGTAACAGGTTTTTATTGAAATACTACATTATATGTGCTTATAATAGTCGAGTACTCTTAAGAACATGATTTTAATGGGCTAAAATAATGGAAAATTAAAATTATCAACTAAAATACTTCTTTTACCAGTTAGTTTACATTTTGATTAAAATAAACTGTTTATCTCCCTCAAAAAGTGTATGCGACTGAGTTGAATTTCGTTTAAAAATGTAAAACGTTTATAAATCCAGGCACCTATTTCAAATAGTATTTAATTTTAAATCTGAGTAACTCACACGAGCATTAAATCTTTTTTGCAAGGATAATTTTTTAGTTTATTTTATTTGTTAGACCTATTTTCTTCTACTAGCCATTAACTATGTAAAAGGGCACGCGTAGGCCTACACATATTCATATAATAGTTGAATGCCATTTAGACTAATACGGCCTGCCACCCTCAGCAGCATATTCGTAAGTAACTGAAACTAAAATACATAAGATGTAAGAGTCATGCTATTTAAATTTATTATTTTACATGAATTATTATAAACATAAATTAACATATTATACCCTCTCAAATAATTGCTTCAACAAAAATGTCTCATTAGATCCGCCAAGCTTTCTTCGATTTACAGCTTTTAAATTTACTTTTGCATTAAAACTGAGTATGTATAAAAGATTAATATTTCTTTACTCGTACAACATGTTTAGTGACGACCATGAGCACCCATAACATAACATCCGTTAGGGGGGGGGGAATATTATTCCAAAAACTTACAGCTATTTTAAAGAACCATACAATTCCGTACCGTAGCAAAGACCATATGATCTCTATTCTGAATTTCACATGCGATCATTACAATAAAAACAAGGAGTTCCATTGAAAAGGGACGTTTTTAGCTATCCCATTACATTTGCATACTCACCATTAGCAAGTCAACCTTAAATAAATAATTTCGTCACAATAGTTAGAATTTATATGGTCTTCGCTTCTTGTATAATAGAATAATACGATAATAAATCATAGGTTTCTTTATTTAACGCACTGTCTCCATATATTAAAAACTGTTCGTTGTACCAAACATTACGTCACGTATGGACGAGTAACATTGCTATTTTTTTAGTTTGAAAAATTTAATCAAACTCGAAAAACTTCATTGTATTAATAAAACAAAATAACTGAAATATATAATTAATGAAACACTTACTGATTCCTTTTTGTTCTAAATACGAAAACGTTTAAATAGAGTATTTTCCTCTTACGAGTTCTAAATATGTATTCCGTAACTAAACGGTATCCTTTACTATCTATACACTTTTTACCAAGCATGTAAACATATATTCTATTTTTAGACAATATTTTATCCAAGATAATGTTTGTGATATGGAAAATACGTTACCATCACTTGAGCAAATAAAAATAAAATATACATTTCAACTATATTGAAAGGATATTCAAAGTAGCCACATTCGACATAGTCTATGATGATGCAGGGACAATGAAATTTGGAGATCTGTACTTTCCTACTCCGTATTCAAACCTGCTTTGAAAATACAAACCTTCAGCAAGTTGAGTTTAATTCGTAATTAGCCATCAGGTCGTCACATTTTTCCCATTGGTCAGAGTAAACACATTTAAACGGGTCCTTATTTCCGGAAAGCCTTACAAGCGTAATGGATTGTCAGCAAAATCAATGAAAAATGGTTGGTTTTTTGTATTGGTATTTACCTTGGGTGAATTTGAAGCCGATTGAGAAAAGTCTATACCGTAAATCGTTACTTAAGGTTTTTTTATCATTTTCGGACACTGAAATGTGAGGCTGAAGTGTAGGAATTAAAAGCTCAGTACCACTTTTTTTGTTCAACTCAAAGGCCTTTATGTTAAAGCATCACAAATAATTCTAGTTTAGGCGTACGTAGTCCAACATATTTTAAAACTCATTGTACTTGTCATGGCAATGACGATGATAACCGTTGATTACAAATGACAGGACAGAACGGGAAAATAAATGTAGAAGGGACTTTAACTAACTACTTACTTAATCATGCTGATGGAGAAGTCATTAATAAAAGGTTTATTTTGAATGATTATAATAAGTGATACAGTGCGTGTTTAGTTTTAGACATTTTCGTTTCTGTTACTGCTCACCTCTACGACCTATTCATTAATAACCAGTGAGCTGAGAACAGTTGGAACGCTGTTTGTTCCACTCCAAACTTCCATGTCAACAATTTGTGGACGTATTTCCCACACAAAAAATCGTCCTGCTATCGTATATTTGAATGTTTGAATTACAGGTCAATATTGTAAATCATTAAATATCATTCTTATAAGCTCACAGGCAAAATCTAATCCAATCGAGCTTTATGAAAACTCAATCTAGGTTGCAAAACTCTTCTAACTTAGTTATTCAAAGCAACACATATCCTGGTGCCTGAGTTTCTTTTCCATTAACTTATTTCAAAAATGTAATGAAATACTAGTTTTTCATATGGCAAGTCATAATATCATAAAGCACTTTATATGAATCCTCCCCAAAAACTATATTTTGTATTTATCTTATCAATGGGGATTATTTTTAAACTAGTGAAAGTTCAGGATATTCTGAAGTCTTGGTCATTAGTGTCCCCAACTCCTGAGAGTCAAGAGTGGACTCTCCAAGCAAACCCTTGTTTGTTCAACAAGCTCTTAACCTCTGGAGTTTACGATTTCACACGTCCCGTTGACCACATTTTTCCCATCGCTATAATTCTTATTTGCGAGTATCGTAAATATTGGTCTAAATAAACCCTGTTCTTCTAACACTTTTGAGCATTTAGCGGCGTTTAATGACCAGGTTTTGATAACTGAGCAAACAAAATAAGGCCATTGTAAATAAAAATTCGTGATAAACTTATGCAGAACAAGCATGAACGTTTTGGTTACAACGTTATGACGCTGTTCAAACTCAATTAAACTTTTAATGAGGAGTCTACAACCATGCACTAACCAGTAACACAATGTTGTTACCACTATGTGCACTCTTACTATTCATTTGTTACATTCTAATATTTAACCAATTAGAATGTTGGAGGTTCTTGAGTATTTCTTTTGTTAAGGTAGGTTGATTGTGTGTCTCCCTTTTAATATTATATTACAAATAAATATCATACACTAGTAGCTCGTGATTTTCAATGCTGTTTCTATTTCAAACTAAACATTTGTGTGAAATGATGTCAATTGCAGGTATATTAGTGTTATGTAACAAATGAACCAGTCGTTGGTGTTATGTAATCTACTCCAGTAAAATTCCATTTATTATTGCCATTATAATTTACAAAATTTACCGCTGTAGGATATCTCTAAAAGCTCATTAATTAAAAAAATAACCTCATTAATTAAGTACTGAATTTTAATTTGGATTTTTAAATATGGGTATTGCAAAACTTAGTATGTATTTTGTTAGGTATTACTTACAACGTACACATTTTTTTTATTTATATATACCTTCTTATATTTTTAAGGGAGATCTATTGCTAAGGAATTAAGCATTAGTATAACTTATTCTGTACCTAAGAGGGAAAGAAATCAGCCCGAACAATATACCATTTCCTTGGTTCAATGTAATGCTGAAGACAATTAGTTACGTATTATTGAGAAAACTCACCACCTTCGTCCAACCCACTAAAACGATCTCTAGGCAATACAGATCATTGAAGTCGCACTACTACTTTATTAGCTATTACGTTTTATTGAGGAGTTTCCTGGCGATTGCGTAACTTACGAAATGGATTGTATTCGGAAATACTCTTACTGCAAAGATATGATTTCTCACCCATTGGTTAGCCAAATCATCCGAGAAAATAAACATATAGCGGGGAGATCATATGACCTCCCCGAAGAGACTTCCACAACATGGTTAGTCTTGTCCTATTTTGATGCTGAGTACAATTATTTTAAAGCGTTTCTCATGATACCCATATTAGTTAGTATTTAGTCACAAAAATAACGCCATTGGTTCACTTTAGAGAGGAAACTACCTAGTAATATTTCCACATAAACTTATCCATCCAGGTAGCGTTCTCATTGTCTCATCAGATCCATAGTTGTAACTTTCCAGACACTGCGTTAAGATGAAGGTAAACTGGAGCTAAAATCAACATTAATATTATATCCGTGCTTATAGAACGTGTCAGTAACATTATAGTTCTCTTAATTGTGCACCTTATGAGACAATGATAATTCAAATGTACCTAGTTTATACTATATTTTTTAATTTTGTAGTCAGGATGTATATGATGTAGAAACAATGTAAACTGTTCATTGTAACGTCAACTTTTTTCGATCTCTTCAGACGAACAAGGCATCAGATTCCAGAAGCCTAATTTGTAACATCATTCGGTTCCAGATGCTGCATTAACGGGTAGGTGAACTGTAGCTAAACTCAAAATTCATATTAAATGAACTCTTCCCATCATAGCCATGATGTGTATTGAAACATCAAAGTACACTAGTTTTATACAGTACTAGCTGTTCCCCGCGGCTTCGCACGCTTTTTGTAAGCTTTGCTCGTATATGAGCACTTCTGGTTCAAGTGGATTATATTGTCAACGCCGATACAGAGTTTACCTTGTTGACACTATGAAGAAAATCTGCCAAAAGTGTATGTTTATAGCCATTGTACACGTACATGTACTTAATAATAAAGTGGTCTAACATTCAAGCTATAAGGCCAAACAGAAATTCATTTGGAAGACAAATATCCATAAAAACTTAGCGCCTTCACATAGTGTGTGGTTATTATACACAACTATCTCGTAATTGTAGTTTACAATGTGCAGGACCTTTGATAACTTATTTATATTTTGCACGCCTCCTGGTGGTGAGTTACATCAATGGGCATAACATATAAACCTTCTACGTGGAAAAATACATATACATACAAATTTTCATAATGATCGGTCAAATAGTTTCTGAGTCCATAAAGGACAAACACACAAACATTCATTTAAATATATATATATATATATATATATATATATATATATATATATATATAGATTATAATGTAGAGATTTTATCACGTTATTATTTCGTAAATCTATGAAAAATGTATAGATATAAAGGTAAAATACATTAGTAAGTTAAATAAATTGTTTTATGAATGAGATTTTAGTAAATGAACATGAAGAAAAAGGTATAAGTTAAAATCTTCTTTACGAAATAATTCCTTTCCGCTTAGTATGAACCCTTTCTCATTTACATTTTATTCATACAAGTGTTGTAATACCCATAAAAGCCACAGTATACATAGTTATGCACTACTACAATGCAGCACAGCTCTTTGTCTCTACCTAAACAAAACACTGAACCGAGTCCGTATCTGAGTTGCAAGTAAAGTACACACTTCCAAGTTCTCCAATAACAACCATCTCACGAAGTCAGTTTACTTCAAGATGGACTTTATTTATATACAATTCAAGTCCAGAATTGTTTTCCTCTCTTCACCTTGTCCTTTATTGCTTCAAAGATGTCAACCGTATTGCTTCGAGTTCGTTTCAGTTTAAATGTACATTTCTATTTTATGGTATAGAATAGTTTATAGAAAATGTGTATTATGTAGGTTTCTGACTACTTCATCAAATGGTTTAAATTGATGTTTAATTAAAGTTTAGCATACGTATATATTAAAATCATATTTGCCATTTAGCAGCAGGATAATCTATTTTTTTTGCTTTAGGTTTATATTTCACCATGAATGGCTGCCAAGTAAATAATTGATGAAATTTTCTATTTACTATTCACCCACATACAAGCATAGCAGTGGTTGATTTGTCTCTGGTTGACCTTAATGTATGCTGTAATAATAAGGGTTAAGTTTATATTCTCTCTGGGCTTATACGTAAAGTTGGAATTCATAAAATCTTCAAATTTATAATTTCATGGAACCTTGTGCTTTAATATTGAGTTGGAGGCATTGAAGGATTTTCTACTTTTCGTTCAAAACTTTCTATAAATTGTTTAATTTTAATCATAATAATAAGGGTAATAATCCATTTATTTCCTTCCAAATTCACTAATAAATGAAGATTTAGTAAACAGAAATTTATAGATTTAACACCAAGCTAACTGTGAAATGTCTAAACTTATTTCCTATATCACAGACCGAAATATAGGGCTTCTTAAGCTTAGCCAGATTTTGGGTTCCATAAGTATTATAAAACAATTTATATAATATCAATAGTGGTATAAATTAATTGATTGAAATTCAATCCGTATTAGAGATTTAACATTACACACAAATTTAAACAACGTTATTGCGTAGGCAATTATAAAAAAATACTTGATAGTTACAATCATTTAGGCTTTTCCAAAAACTGTACAAAAAGTAAAACACAAAACTGAATATAGGTATACAATATTTTCTTATCTGGCTATATTCATGATAATTTCTATAAACTTACAACAGAATACAACTATAAAAAAAGTAAAAATAAAATGTAATATAGGTATAAAATATTTTCCTTTCTTGCTATTTAATGAAACGATTTTTACTTAAACAATTTGTACAGAGCAAAATAATGTAAGTATTGCTCTTTCTGATACCAAATTAATGCTCTTTAAATATACTGTCGATCTAGGTTTTAAAATGAGCTGAATGATAATAGGAAAATATTGTTACATCAGATGCAGGCAACACAATACGAGCTGTACAACAATGTATTGTTTTTAAGTGCAGAATACTTGAATTAGTGTGAGAGCCTACAATTGAGTTTCAGTCCATGTGCGTATTGTTCTATTCGTGTGCTGCTTTGCATTGTTCACTTTTATAACGTGATATATATTTTTTTTTAATTCGTAATGGGTTGGTGTAGTTAAAAAATGCTTATTTTTTTAAATAATACACTGATATACTATTATTTACAATTCGTGTGAAGCCTGTTCTAAGGTTTGTTGATGAGAATATATTGTGTGCCTTATCCGTATTCCTGAGCAGTAAATTCAAGCATACTTATATATGTGATATTTCACGCGTGACATTTTTCTTTACTTAGAAAAGAAGGTGAGGAACCTCTCACTGCACTTTACCCTAGGTGGACCTTTGCGCTTGGCTCAGGAATGATATGATTTTAAATGATATGGTTATTGAGATTAGGAATACTCCCTGTTGAGATCCTATGATGAGAGATTTAGGATTCTATATCTTAGCCGTGTCACCTTTGAAGAAGGGAGAAGCTAGCTCTTTTCCACCGTTTTTTAGTCAACCGAAATAGGGAAAGGCATTCCCTTTCGTTTATGAGAGCAACATCCTTTAATATTAAGAGAGCTGCATCTACTCCAACAGTAATCCTCTGCAGTAAACTACACCAATAGACTAACCCATTCTATAAAAACGATATTTATGTATTTATAATTTGTTCTGATGGGTTTGTAGATAAATAATATAAAGTTGCACTACTTTCACCTCGAAGGTAAGGTTTAAAGTCATAACATATATCCTATATTTTTCAAGAATGGAATACCAATAGAAGTACTTATGATGCTCTTTTGTATTACAGTGATTGGCATACAACTGCGCGTTGGACTCGAGGATGCAAATTTGATATTGTTCTTAAAGTTTACTATCTTCCACTACTAAAATGTTTTGCTTAGTTTGTATGTGACAGGTGAACAACTTAAATATCAGCCCAAATTCCATAGAACAATTTTCAAGGGTTGAGAATAAAACTAAAATGATACGAACTGAAGTGTATATCAATGATTACAGTACAAACAATAAAAACGCGAAAAAAGGGCAAAAAAGTCTTTGACAGAAATTAATGAAACAGAGATTTCAAAGTGTGTTACAAAATATTTGAACAGTCTAACTGACCTCTAATACTCATAAACTTGTTAAAGAAAAATATTAAAAACCTTTAGGCTTTATATCAGAATGTGATGTACACAACATGCTTGTTAATATTTTCACTGCGTATGTTGGACCGGTGACATATTACGGTTTCATTCATGATGTGAGATCCCACCCATGTACTCGTAATATCCCTGTGTTTCGGAGTTCATCAGGTTTTGAGATCATGTAAGTTTCGATACCTAGCGCTGACGAGAATATCAATCAAATTGCGTTCTGAATAAGAGAGTCAATCGTATTGCAACACAAATAGTTTAATTGTTTAGCGCGTAACACTAAATTGATATATAAAGAAAGGTCATCATTCAGGACATTCGCTGTCCTCTACAGCTTTCGAGCCATAATATTTGCCTTTTTTCCAGGGTGACAAGAAGTACCCATGGTAGCAGTTAGACTAACAGTGATCAACGCAATCGGTCGAGAAAGTTATGTTAAAAACCCTATCGTGCAATTAAAACGCAGAACATGGACATTAATTTAGCCATGAAAACTATTATTAACAATAATCTGGAATAATCACAAATCTAAGAAAACTCTGCGTTGTTTATTTATATTAAAGGATTCACGCTCTTAAATAATTGAATGATCGTTGAATATTTGAACTTGAACTTTAGTAATGCTTTATAATATCTTGAGGAAAATGTAATTCCAGATGAAGCCATGATCACCAGTTATAGTAGTGATCTGTTTGTCGAAAGTACTAGCTTTCAGTATGTATAAATACCACTGAGTTTTAAATCATCCTGGTCATTACCGTTAGTAAGGAAGGTGCCGAAAGAGTTAAGCATATGATAAATAACCATATAGCAACAGTAGAATATTTGACATACAATGACCACTGTAGTATACAGGTAGATAATAATTGAAATAAGGAAGACGTGACCGTATAACTTACGCTTGGATGAGTCCCCTACAAGCCTGTGAACCTTGGTTGTATCTTGAAAGAGTAAGTCGTGTGTCACGTGTTCAACCAGCGAAAGAAACAACAAAGGTAGAATTAAGGGTACGAGTTGTAGAGGGTTGAATTCTCGAGGTATTGTATAATAATAATAACATAATAATCCCTATAATAATCCCCTCAGTTCCTGTATCAACTAGGGATGGTCCTACAACCTAAGTTGGTGATGTAAGCTTATTTAGTTATAGTAAGTTTTATTGAATATCTTTTTTTACGAAACAAACTTTTCAAAATTGATTAGTACAGTCATACCAGAACAATAACAGGTATTTATGACCTGTTAGATCGAAACAATTAAGCTCTCAGATAAGAAAATTCTGTGAAAACGAAAATCCCTACTTTGAAACTTCACTATAATATAACTTAATACTAAATGTATATTTCCACTATTCACTATTATTTCACAGCTACCACAAAACGTTAACGTTTGAATCTGCTCTTCATATGAGTAACTTAACAAACTTTAAGTAATAATGTACATAATTATACAGAGCAAGAGATAAATCAGAACTGAAAGAGTATTAGAATCACTTCCTGGTATGATGATGGTAAAGCAAGTAAGTGGTTAAGAGGGTGCCTACCGCAGACAACCGCCTACTATATTAAACTAGAGAGCTAGTTAAGCTACCTAAGTTACATGGGTATGTATCACAAAGACTATGCTGAGGTACCAACTTTGGCGCGGTTTAGTGTGTTAACAACAAAATGTCATAGAATAAAAAGTAATTTCTAATTTAATTATAACATATTACAGTCTGTTTAACGCTATTGGTCAATAAAATAATATAAATATGTATTTTATCCACCGGATTGTATGTCCAGTTTTAGATCCACAATAGATTTATTTAAAGTAGTCGTATGTAATATTAAACTACATACTACTTTCAACATTTTCCATAATAATTAATAAATTACTTTACTGAAATAAACAAGTGATGTTCGCGTCAACTGGTAAAGACGTAAAATTTCCCCATTATTTTCCAATGTATGCAACTGTGTGTAACAATCTATAGTATGAATCAAATAGGGGGATAGGGAGCCACGTATTCAAAGGAGCCTCTCGTCAGATACTTCACTCGACAGCACGCATTATATCGTGAGAAGCGTATCAAAACGTTTTTCTGAAGGAACAGTGGCCGCGTGTGCCTGTGCCAGAGTATCGTCTATATTTCACCGTCGGTACTCTTGCCTGTGTTGTGCCTGCAGTCTGGCAGCGGCCCAGGAACTCCGGGCCAGACGCCGCGCCGCGCCGCTCAGCACAGCACCGCGCTCACTTCCACTACATTCGTACATCACTACTCAGTGCGTTACCCCTGGCTCTCTCTATGTAGCAGTGCTCTCTGAGGAGGAGTTGTATCTTACTATTATCTTATCTCGTAGTCTGTTCAGTTTATCTTAATAAAGATTATGCATTCACTTCTTGGTATATAAGTCGGTTTTAGACTTACAATGGTTTGAAGTAAATTATTCAATGTTTGGTGTTAGTTAAGGGAGGTATAAGACTTTTGATTTGTAACGAGTTTTGTATCAACATTCTTGCGTAGTATTCGAACTTTATAACGTGTACATAAATTAAGCACACTGTTGATCTGTTGACAGAATCGTGAGGATGGCAACCACTCTGACAGGTGTGGGCTTCGTCTGGGCCTTCCTGTCTCTGGCAGCGGCCATCATGTGCTGCTCGGGGTTTTATCTTCCCTTCTGGATCCAGGTACAACAATCGAGTTTATTGAAAATAACTGCATAATATTTTATTCTAAGTGTAATATATCTGTTTTTAATAGTGAATCATTAAAAACAATACACATGTGGAAAAATTTTGTGGGTTTAATTAGTCACAATAAAAACTGTTTAGTTAATATTTGTATTAATCTAATTTTAAATGTTATTCTTTATCTTAATTTAAGTAAATGTATACTGGACCGCCTTTATTCAAACATTACAATGAAGTGCTTTATATTTTCTATCCGATTCAAATAAAGTACTAAAAATATAAACTTAAACTATTTATAATTGATTTTTATTGCGTTATTTTATTCAAAACCGACTTTTACCGTCAATGTTTGATGCTAATAAAGTTACACATTGCATACAAAACTAAAATCCTCCAGTTCATACTCGTTTCTTATAATGTACGTAAGTATTACATACCTACAGATCAACACAAACAAAGCATAGAACATATATGGTCATACAAGAATGTTGGTCATTAATTATCTACGATTATATCCTGAATCCTCGATACTGTATTGAAAATCACTTGATCATACATACGAGCATACATTACGTTTAGACAAAACTTTGCATTTCCTATTAGGTACCAATAATTTTATATTAATTGTAATTATAAACTAATAATCAAATTCGTCTGGTTAAGAATGTTCACAACCATGTGGATGTGTATCAAGTTTACGAATGTGCTGTTCCATAACTGTATGAGATGTCACTCTGTATATTACACCAAATGGACCGATGACGCCCTAGTGCTGCCTGATGGGGCTCTAGTGTCATGTGTGGTCTAGGCGGTTCACTCCATCACCGTACTTGTCCCATTATCTTTCCCTCCCCCTTCCGACCAATCAACTCCGATGAGGGAGCTTTCACGAGGAACAACAGGAAACCCATACTGACTTGTTGACGGGCAGCTTAAACCGAACGGTACTATTTTCAACCTAAATTATTGTTTAGAAAAATTCCTATAGTTAATTATACAGTTGCATTACAATAACCTTTTAACTTACCTCAAAGCGAAGATCTTTTATAGAGTTTTATAGAGTTTTTCACAAGAAATAAATATATTTTAGTTACAATTGTGGGGTATATCCTTACGTATTCTATTGTTTCAATAAAGTATACTTCATTATGAATTAAATTTATAATTATTTAGCCAAATATTGACCGGTCAAACTTAAATATTAAATAGTGTTACTCTTTACATGTAATGAATGTTGTACTACTGTTATTTTTAACATTTGAAATGTGTTTTATCTAATTATTCGTTAAAAAGTTACATAAATAGTTTATTTACTTTAACTTCAACGTCAGAGAAGTTTAAAATTTACTTAAATGAACGTTTAGCACAAAGTCTATAAGCAAAAAGAAACATGGTGTAATTGACGTTGTATCTATCTGCTGTCTACGAAAAATGGTAACTTTATATTATCTCATTATTAGTGTTGGATGATTACGCTTTAGCTTCTGTCAGGTTTTGTTGGGATCCTTCACTTAACACAATATTACACGTGAAGCGTATAATATCTTGAACCCTTCTACTACCCTCAAACTTCGACTCTTACCAAAAAACTAGTTTTTCTGAAGATTCATAGTTATTGTAGAGAAAATATACTGCATAACACAGAATTTTTTACTTGAGCAATATAAATTGGCTCAAACCCCTCTATACATAACGTTCAATGTGGGCTATTCAGAAAACTATGTTTGTCTAATACGTACTGTAAATAGTATTCCATTGTTGTAGAAGCGGTGGTCATTGATCTAGACTCAGTCCTTTGGTGTCAATGGGACATATAGTATTCAATAATATTATTATCTACAACTGTACAGACATGTCAAAGAAACGTGCTTGACCTTGTAATGGTTTCACAACTATAAACTGAAGAAATAAAAATTAAAGTTACTATATGAAAATACATGTATCATTCTCAGAACAAATCATCTGGTGAGAAGCTGATAAAAAAGAAGCCTGTCATAAACAAGGGACAGGAGAATAATGTACGGTCTCTTCACGCCCGAGCTGAGAGAGGTAGGGCTCACGGGTAGGAGCGGCCGCCCGCTGGAGAAATGCCAGATGTATGGGTAAGAGGAGGAGCGGGCGGAGATACGTTTTGGGTGATTTACAGACTGTATGCATCTCTTGCTCTGGCTCACCATCTCCTTGAGGTAGCATGCATTGAAACCGCGCAGCTTGTGTTTTGTGTGAGACGTATATTTTACGTGTATAAGTGTACTTATGTTACTCGACCAGCAAAACCTAACTATTTATATGCTGAAACATTATTTGAAACATTTCGTAAAGTTTTCAGATAATGCAGATTTCATTACAAGAAAAATATTATTTTGAATTTTGATTTATATAAAATCCTATACCAAAAATAGGGGTTAATAGACTCTCCGAAAGCCGACGTTATACGTTTTGTTAATTACGCCCTTTTATAAAAAACGGACAAGCACACTAAAAAAACAGTAGATTTCAATGTTAAGACCAACATAATCCTCATTGACTTTTAATCCAAACAAAGTTTTAATGGTTGCTCTTTTGAAGAGTGGGGAAGTCTTACAAACTACCTTAACAATTCAATAATTAAGTCCCGAGGTTTTAGCATTAGTTAAGTCATTAATTTAAACTCTTTACAAAATCATGTATTAAATATGTCATCCTGCCTGTGACTACTTTGAATCATGTGTCACCCACACTGTACTCAAATACTGCCTAGTAACGAGTGAAGCTGCACATAATATAGTTTTATTCGTATACTAGTAAGTATAACACCGTTAAGAGTTTTGTTTATGTATTTTCCACTTATCAACTCTTCATATAACAGTTTTTGTTTGGAGGTTATCGCAGAAAATGTTTATGATATTACTGATAGAAAAATGAGACTGATCATTTGTATCTATATTATATACAAAAAATATTATATTATATTAATATTGGCTGATTTTACTAGGCCAAGAAAAACGTATGCATTTTTTAATCCATTTAGTCTTTGTTGTTAGCGATCCACACTAAATTATGATAAAATTATACATCTAAGTTATCGAGTCTTCCTCTCTGGATACGTATTTATTTTGCGTAGAAAATAATAATTTGTTCTTATTTAGAGAAATAATTTTATAAAAAGATTGTGTCGGCCGACAGACATCTAAGACTGTAGATGTACCAGTATATCATGGTGTTCCCAGAGAGCACTGAACTATTTGATAGATGTATTGTAAGATTGGATGTTTTACTAATATTTGGTGTCTAACATTTTTATATGCTTTTTCATCGCTTGTGTTGGGAGTTAAGAGGGAAGAGGTATAAAAGGTAGATTCTATGAAGTAGATATACGAATAACGTGGTAAATATATACCTGAATTGAGACAGTTTAGATATTTCTCGGTTGAGTTACACAACGTTGAACAAAGTATATTGATGCTAGATTCTATTTTCTATAAGTTGTTTAATTTTATTTAGGTTACATTTTAAAATGATAACACACTCTAAATGGAATACTCAATACGCTTTTCTCAAATACTGTTATATTTTATAGAATACCAAATGGGAATAAGTCAGTTTAGCAAACGAGCAAAGCCCAAAGAAAGATATGTCGGTTGTCGTAACTCTGAAATATATGTTCTATTTATGCCACCGTTATAAAAACAGGCATCAGACACGTTTAACCAACTATTAACTTTAAATTTTTCACTAATGCTCAATCAAGTTGCGATTCTTAATGTCTAAATATGGTAGCACTTTATACAAAATTGGCCCTCTCCGTTAAATTTTTAGATTCCATTGTAGTTTTAAATTATAGCATATATTATACAACAGTATTTAAAACTCAATTAATAGTAATATTTTTAAACTGCATCGTCTTTCTTAAAGAAATATACTGAAATTCTGTTAGATTTTTATATGCATTGATTTGTTGAAAACCTCCACGCAATGCAGGCAAAGGTGTGTTTGTGTAAATGTTATACACGATAATTAAATTTTCCACTATCAATATTTCATTCAGGACTAATATTTGTATTTGAATAAACAATTATTAGACCTTCCACTGTCAATTCTGGACCATTTGTATACAGTTGTGTGTTTAACCCTGCTCTTTGTGTAAAATACGTGACATTACCGCCATTACTAACTACAAGCTCGTAGTAAGTTAAATATAGCAGTATCAGGAAGCCCTAACAGTCGGTCCGTCAGCTGTGCTCTGTTGAGTTTCACAGTGCGCTGGTTCCTCTCTCTGCTCTATAAATAATTTAAACTATCTCGGGACTTCCGTTTATATTTCACCTCCAATTATGTCCCTACTTCCACTAAAAACTTAACACCTGGCAATACAATTATTCAAAGTGAAACTCCACTGAATAATTTCATTAATATCAAACAGAGTTTGCATATTTTGGATTTTGTAAGACAGTTATTACACATACATATATATCACCTACCATTGTCATTTCGAATTACACAATTTTATAATTGTAGCAGAATCTCCATTTTAGTATTATTTATACATTAAGACAATTTAGATGTACTTAATTTTGTTGCAACTAAGAATTTGACAACTGTATCTGTTAAATTATCACACATTAGTAACAGTGGGAATTAAATATTCATTTTTGTTATTAAAATGTGTATTCTATGTGTATCTAAATCACATTTCCTATGAAAACTAATCTTAAGAAGTACATTGAAAGCAATTAAAAACTACTTTTCGGAATATTACTGCAAATAAATTGCACCATAAATGTCAAGATTAGCTCTATATGCTGTTATGGATGGGACATTAGCGCAATGTGACACAGTGATTTTATGGGTCCATCCTTTGATATAAGCTCATTACAATTAAATATGACCAGGCGAAGCAATGCCCTATGACAATGACTAGTTTAGACATATATTTATTGGCGAACTTATACAAAATTTGGTATGAATATTCTATGGATTTTTACAGCTCAATTAACATGCATTTGGATTCATATTGGAGTGTTAACGTATAAAACCTTTTTTTATATTTTGGTATAGACATGAGCTTATTTCAATCATACTTTTAAACACATCTGTCACGAATCTAGAATAACATAGGCCTACTGGTTCGTATACAAAACGTAGTAGTGAATGTATCTTAACCTGGTGCTCTATATTTCACCCCAACAACTTTGACCTTAGGTGGCGTGGCTTCAAAGAGCGTGTTACGTTTCACACAAAGAATAAGTTATTTTAAATTCTAGTTTTATCTTTATATAAGGTAGAGTTCAATATCCAATAAATCAATATATTCCTAATCATCTTATTACATTTTCTTGTTCGCGTAAAAGTATTATTTTTAAAATGATAAAAAGTCCCATTGCCTATAAAAACATTGTAAACTGGATGAAACTTTAAACAATAATTTAAAGTAGATTTGAATTAAACTTTAGTTGTTGTAGCTGCACATAAAAACTTATATTAAAGCTGATAAATATCTCAAAGAAGATGTGTTAGTCTTGGTGGCTGTGGACCAAGTTTGCTGGCATCTACACAAGGCTCTGAAGACATTGGAGAACTTCCAATACCAAGTACTGTACGTCTTCTTGATTGAAGCCATTCTATTACCATTATTATTTTGCAAGTTTCCTTAAGACTCTATTCTCGGTAAACATATTTTGAAATGGATGTTTAATGTATAAAGCCACATTATAAAGCTAAGTGTAAATTAACACGAATAACTAAACTAAACAAATTGTAAATACTCAATTTAGCATGATTGGGATTATTTTAATATTCCGAAAAGTAAAATTAATACTAAAAACTTAACGCCTGGCAATACAATTATTCAAAGTGAAAACTCCACTGAATAATTTCATTAATATCAAACAGAGTTTGCATATTTTGGATTTTGTAAGACAGTTATTACACATACATATATGTCACCTACCATTGTCATTTCGAATTACACAATTGTATAATTAAATTTAATTAGGGGAATTAAAATTACTTGAAACTGAAACAAGAAACTAGAACAAAATTTTTAATGAAATTATATATATATATATATATATATATATATATATATATATATAAATTGTAATTTTTGGGGTTTCTCAATAAAAAATAAATAAAATAAAAGAATGTTGCCACTGGTTAACAAATTAGTTTAATTTACATCAATACTTTAAACTTTTTGTTTATTTAAGTTTAAGATAATATTTATTTCAATTACATAAACATATCAGGTACTTACACGTTATACAGACTACTCATAAATGCACTAGTTTTTCTTACGTTTTTTGGAAGGAATATTGAAAAATGATTAATAATATTCTCTTTTGTAGTTGTATAGTTGTTATTACTATTGTCAGTTTCTACATCAAAGAGCAAAGGTCAAAAGGGCGTCCAGTCACATGTCGCGCGGCAATCGGTTTGATCTGGATAATTGATTGGTCCATGGGTAGGGTAGAACATAGACTACATATTAGTCTCATGTAGTCTTTGGGGTTGAGTATGTGCGCTACAGTCACCTATTTATGTTAGTTAAGTGTTACGTTTTTTCTCTCAATACATATTTGCCCTTGGATGTATTTGGGATACGAATATCACTATTAAAGGTGTGAAAATTTCCAGGTAGTTAAGCTTTTGTATTTTTAGCAGTTGGCTTACTTTGGAGTATAAATTATATTCAGGAACTGGGATTTTTCTTGCTTATATCGGTTGGTTCTTGGATAAGACACTTTGCTCTAGGATATGGTAATCATGTGCATGGTAGTCAGATGGGTTATTCTTTGTTTTCAATGCCGATATATTTGCCCTGGCTAGGATAGGTTTAAGATAAGTATATTTCAAGTTCATATATGGGGTGAATAGGTAAAAATGAAGATATAGTAGGATAATCTACAGGCTGTGCAATGGTTAGACAGCTTTTCGATAGTTTTTAACATAACTTACTCAGGTTGGTTTAATGTACGAATACCATTAAATTTGTAGTCAATATCAGGTACATATAATTAGGTAGTTAAGTATTTTTGTACATAATCTAAAAAAAGGTCCATAATTATTAGTTACAGTTTTCAAGTTTTCATCGGTTCTAACTTTAAGAAGTTCGAGTAAAAAGCTTTGATGTTTTATTACTCTCTTCGATTTCATACTAACGTGCGTTTTACATAGACACATTATTTTGAATACTCCGCAGTAGAGTAGGCTCATACTTATTTCAAATCAGGAAAAACTTAGAAGAGATAAACTGTGGAATAATACGCTTTAACACAATACATCCAAGTTGTCTCCACATGGAGAGAAATATTTCAACAAGCTCGTCACCACCAGATGACACAATTGCAAGGTTGTTATTTGCAGCAACCCAACCGCTAACGGCCCGTGGTTGTTTTGTCTCGCCTCTCTATAAATATTCCACACCCTCCCTTCGCCCGTTGTCGTTCTCGCATTCTGTCATGTATTTTTGGAGCCGTGGTGGATAGTATAATTTTAGCCGCTATTGTTTTACTCGTTTCGGTACACTCAAATCAGAATGGGTCATCGACCACAGAATATATCATAGCAAGCTTCAACTGCTTGTGTGCTACTTAAAAATATTGGTAGGGTGACAAAACTTTACATGCGTTAAGCCAAAATGGGTGTTTGGTATACAATATAGTGAGTACATGCCGCACCATATAATATTCATGTGGATGGATCACATTCCATTACAAACATTTAGTTTGTTTATAATTATTTAATTATTAATTTACGTGGAAAGTTCTAAAAATTGTGACGTAGAATATACACTGGGAATATTTCATTAGTCAGACAAAATGTGCAAAAAATTATACCCAATACTGTATTATATATCACTTTAAATCCCGTACGTTAGAAGAGAAGTACTTTTCATCTGGCTGTCATCTCGACACACATCAAACTGAAAATTATTATTACCTTTAACCCTAACGATACAACGCTGATAGGTTGAAGGACTTTTGGTTATGCCATAGTCAATAAAGTTAGTGGCCTGTGTAATATTGTATGCTGAAAAGATTAAATGAAAATAAAATATTTAAAAACTGGAAGTTTCAATATTAATATCAGGCGAGAGTGTAAGTACTTGAGATTAATCAAACTGATTATATAAACAAAACCACGATTACAAACTTGCATCTCCTGTTTTTTGGCTCTCTGATATATACATAACATACGTAAAGGATTAAATTTTCAAAGATTATTATATGTTGAAACAGATTATAGGCATCCCAGTATTTTTATAAATCATTTTTGCAACATAGTACCTCATACCCTAGATAATGTTGTTACGTAATTATGTACGATCGAATATATTATTATAGATTGGAGCTCACATAGAAAAAGACTTTTCTCAAATTAAAACAAAATTAAAATGATTGAAAGAATAGAAAGTGTGAAATAAAAATAAGTAAGTTATGTTATAAACTATGGTACGAGAAATTTGTGCCCACAAAAATGACCCGTTATAACTGAATTAACCCAACACATGAGACAAGTGAAGCAATTACAATAACCCACGCAGATCCTGCAGCATGTTGTTCATAGTCTAAAGTTAATCTAGCCACCTTTGAGACTGAATAGGCGTAATTTTCTAAGCAATCTTAACGAGAACTAACCAATAGACACTCTTCCTGCATCATATTACGCACGATAGCAAAACGATATTTTAATCTGAACTAGTTCTTTTCCGGTATATTTATCCTCAACTACATGTTAATTTTATGGACTGCTAACCATATTATTGTATTCAGTTTGTTAAAACAATTTTTTGTTAATTTTTTCTCTGCCATCGTTGTAGTTGTTAATAATAAGGCCAAAACGAACTCTAACACTCGGGAAAATCCCACATGACATACACCATTATAAACGCAGTGTTACTTACACAAAAACGAAGCTTAGTGTGAAATTTCCAGCCTTTTGGTGAGTTCGCTTTTATACTGACTGTCCAGTCGGCCAGAATTACATTTTCTAGCCCTTCGAGTAATATACTTCGCTAGCACTCAGCCAGTAAAGATGGTCACATTTGAAACATTGATGTAACATCAGCAGGTCTGGGTTTCTCTTCTCGAAGGTGGTTTATTTCGTAAATTTCCCAGCAATACTCAATTCTGCAACTGAAATTAATGTGGATATTGGAGTTACAATAACGGGCAAGTTTGTACTAACAGTATTGAGCTTGCTGTCTAACTCTAGTTGGCTTTGCCCACACCATTAGTCCAACATTGATTGATCGTTTTCGTTAAGGTGCGTTGATTCATATAACTAATTCCTTATAATGCCATGTATTCTGTTAACTTCAGCAAACAAATTCGACTTCATGTGTACAGTCATACTAAAATTATTATAGCATTGAATATATGTTAACAGATTAGAAACTTGGCTAATAAGCATCTTTATTAGATAGTTTTAATTTATTGATCTAGGGAGTTAGAGATCTTCAATTTTAAAATTGCATAATGTGTCCAAAATCACTAGGAACAAAAGTGGTTTAATAATGTAATTTTTGAAACGTAGTTTTTTATATGGAGCTATAAGTATATTAATAGTGTATTATAAACCACATATGCTAATTGTGTGGCTTACCACAACTTACAACTTCCTTTACAACATTTTTCATTGTTGTAAAGGCCACCATAATTTTGTAGAGTTATATATAGTTTGAAGGGACCGAGAAACAAATGGTATAAATGTACTTTACTAAATTTTACTTGGATAGATGTAGACTACGAATTTATTAACATGTCATTGTATACAATCCAGTATTTAGCTGCAATCGATACGAAAATGTGGAATCCAATCGTATAAATACTATATAAATGTATACAGCTCAATATTTGTACAAGTGAAAAATTTTAAACATTATGACGTGTTGAAATCCAATAAAACAATTTATAGTTTGAGGAAAGACGTAACGAAAATTCAAAGGAATGTCATTCTGAGGCTGTTTATTACCAACAAATGCCCGTAGTTTCGGACAATTCAATTTCAATGCAACATTCCCTGTAATTAGATTGATTAACACTTCCCACAATTTAAATATTTTAGACAAACGTGAAGGAACTCCAAAGTGAAATGTCATAGTTTTCCTACTGAAAGTATTTATGATGCAATTCTATAGGTTCCTATAATATTTTTGAAAAGAGATTAGTCATATATCACAAATCAGTTATAAAATTTTTAGCGTTAATGATTGAGGGAATTCTTCTTTTAGGTTTTACGCTTTTAAGAACATTTCTGATTAAAAGTAATTATATTTAAGACGGAAAATTGGAGTTCGCTACTTTCCCCCGATATTATTCTAAATGTTGTATAGATATAGATATAGTTATTTTAAATTAAATGGACATTAATATTACTAACATATTAAAATACTTCAATTATGCCAGTTATCTTCCATCACTACGATGGACTCCTTAGACCTATTAGAAATAAAATATTTCAGTGATCAATAAATACAGATTTATTTTCTATTTAAACCGTTTGGTTTTTTATACGATTATAACCGTTTGGTTTTTTTTAAACTATATTGTACGATTACAGCATTCTCTAAATGTATAAAATCTAAATTAAATCATAAATGAAAAGTTACTTTTAGGTTGAGGCAATATTTATTTATATATTATAAATATTACACGTAGCATATATCCTGCACTAAGAAGCCCTTTAGAGTTGAAATGTGTCTACTTCAGAGGGTGTATTCCATTTCGGATAAATGAATAGTATGGAGAGGGGTTATTGCTGAATCTTTTCACTGTCAAACGGCTTTTGAGATAATTTATGGACAAACCTACGTATACATTTAATCGCAGATGTGAACTTTACAAACTGGTCGGATTTACTTCAAATTTTAACAATTAGTATAATGTCGTGAAAGGAAATTTATATCTAATTTGAGGGCCACCCTGCTTGCTGCCTTTTTTGCATCAGCAGTATTCGTTTTTTGAAAGAATAAATATTTCTTAACCTTATAAAGTAAAGGAAATGTTTTTGCTTCCAAATACGTGTTCGCTATATCATACTATTTTCTTTATCCAGACTAGATATTAAATCAGTATCGTATACATCATAACTGAAAACTGATGCGATCTCCCATCGACGATTTTGTGTAATAAAAATTGCATAGTGCCTGTTGTATTGCTTTTTGGTTCCATTTGCTACAATCATTGACTCATGCCATTCGCTTGTTTCTTCAAATTGTAGTCTTGGAAAATAGTTTGTTGAATGTCTGTAACTCAACTAAACTAACGTGAACTATCAATTAACATCAATATTAATGAATTGTGTGATGGTACATGTTAGTGTGAAGTTTGTCTGGAAGAATTACATCATCATTATATCAATGCTAAAACTGAATGGAACGTCGATAATTTCTAAACTAACGAAAGTTATTGTCAAAATGTGCAGGCTAGTGTGAAGTTGGCCTGCAAGAGTTTCGTCATCAATATCTGTTACCTGAAATCCAAACAAACATTCTTACTGTGTAATATAATCTAAACTAAGAAATAATAGTATAATTAAAAGTGCAGATCAGTATGTTCAGGAAACTGTTTAAAATTTGAATAGAAAGATACAGCAAACCAATTTTATCCGTTATAATTTAATTTGTATTTTATTGTATTGTAACTAATTTGTTTTTTGGAAATATACATTTTTATTTTAATGTATATAACCATATTTTATTTAGGTCGTCTATCTCAAATTCATGTAATTCGTTCACACAAATACACAACTAAATTACAACAAAACTACGGCGACGTGTCATTTATTTCTTCAAAGTGAAAAAGTAACAATGAGGAGAGTTGAGCCAGTAAAGTTTTAAATTTAGACAAGTAATTCCACAGAGTACACTGTAAGAACCAAAGTTCAGTTAAGAGTTGTTATGGTCTGTAAATCAAGATCCGAGATTCGCAAAGATCATTACTGGGTCCAATGGTTCTTGGCCAGGTTCCAAAACCGTATTGTTTCTTGTACAACCATATTTATTTGGAGCCAGAAAGTCTGAGCGAGTTGTTTCTTCCATTCTGACTGGCATTCATAGAGAGTGCCCAACCATGTCTACATTAGTTTAATAATTTTAAATTTTTTTGCTTCATTTCAGATTCAAATTATACCGCCCCATAGCTGTTATTTCATCTCAAAAATAAATAAATAAACTAAATAACAATATATTGTCAAGGCCTTTTAAAAAAATCTGTCAAATACATTATTGATCTATTCTACTCAGAAAAAGTGAATAATCAATAAAACACAAATAGCTGATTTTAAGATTCTCATCCTTAAAGCCTACAACTACACCTTTCAAAGATTATTTGGGATAAATAACCTATTAACACGTTTCATGTCAATATATCACTTGAAATAAGCTATGAATTCTCTAAAAAACGTGTGAATAATCGACGTAGGACCCGTGAGATACAAAAATACCAATGATTAATAGGGTGGAAAATAAATTATAATGTGCATGTCTATATCAACTAATGCTTTACACGTATTTCGATAATTTTAATGCTAAATCGCACCTCCATAAATTTAGCACCACTAAGCTGAACTGGTTAAATACTATATTGTATTTATGAGAACCACTTATAGCTTCAACTGCTGTCACAAAGTAAATTAGGCTAAATCAGAGCGATGATCTCTGTATTTGAAATTCCCTTTTTGTGATATTGATGGAAATTAGGCACACTTAAGAAGTCTAAATTTAGTTACATCGCAGTGTTACGCTTTATCTCAGCCGAGAATTTTCAGAATAGCTGTAAGAATACATAGAAATATAGAAATAGACAGATAATCTCACATACATACTTGAAGAAATTTGTTTATTCGTTTTATATGTTTGGTTATGGGCTATGAAGTACTCGGTGCACATATTGAGCTTAAATAATGGCATTGAAAGTTGGAATAACATACTTGTGTGTGATAAATAAATGTCCTTTAACAATCCAACGTCGCGAGAAAATGTTGCTTTATTCTAATTCCTATTTCTGGTTACAAAAATGTGAGTTGCAAAGTGACGTTGAAAATGTTTACTTTGTACATGCCTCATGTATATGATAAATTGAGATCTCTTGTCGATATGTAGCTATTTTAAGTACACAATAAGCTAATATCTCTTACCTATCTACAGTTTTTTGTAATGCGATATATGAGATATCTTATGAATCTACACTTTCTTTGATTATGAAAGAAATTAAGATCTGTTATCGATCTGTATGTACTTCTGTTAGCTATGAGATCTTTTATCAATCTGCACATTTTTTTGTTAGGTGATAAGTAAAATATCAAGAAACTTTATTTGCTTTCTTTGGTAGATATATTGAGATATCGTATAAATCTGTACATGATTCGCTAACTCGATTTTATATATATATATATTTCTTATGGAACTGAATTGTGTTGGTTAGAAAATACATTGAGATAACTTACCAATCTGTATGTGCTTTGGTTAGGCAATTCTTTTAATAATATCTATAAACTTCGGTTAGGCATGTAATGTATGCATGAATACAAAGTTGGTGATCCATTAAATTGTGTAAGTCTGGGCAAGCTATAACTAATTGGTGGATTACAATATAGGTAAAATTGTGTGATACTCTTTCCGGTAAAATATTTTAATGTAAAATAACACCCAATATCAATTTATGGGTAGATATTTTGAAAGGCCTGGTTGCTCAACTTTCAGACGACCTATTGTAAAGTTCTGCTTTAAGTCCTTTATAACGAAGCAACACCAACCCACGATGCTGAAGCTGCAGTTGTTTAAATCATGTTTTCCTTACATAAAATACAATGGTGAGCTTTTTACAGTTTAATCTAAATACATTGCTAGAGGGATTAATTTAAATAATCTGTGAGGAAATGCGTTTACAATGAAATAAGCTTTCATAATATTATCACAAGTTTTATTCAAAGCTCCACACTTACTTGGCCAAGTTGTTTGAAATTTAGTTAAACCTTATATATTTTTGCATATTTAGAAATTCTTTGTCCTAAGACATTCGAATCTTTATGTGTACACATTTCTTAATAATATCGAAAACACATCTCAGGCCATAGTCACAACAAAGGGCCTAAGACATAAACGGGTTAGAAAAAAAAGTAAATTTTGAAAGTGGAAAAAAAACAAGCTGACTCAAGGTGAAGAAATGTGGGAATCGTTTTTGGCGGGTGAATTATGACTTCATACATCGATAACTAGGTCGGGAACAATATATGGTCGCTTTCATCCAATGATATGTGGCAATATTATCTCTCTTGCAGTTTGTGAAGGAAAGATATTGATGATAAATGATTTACTGGTTCACATTGTATAGTTGCAAATACGATTTATTTTAAGATTTTTATGTTTAATTCTGTATAAAATTTGATTTGTTCTATTTAAGTACATGGTTCATCATTGCTTAACAATTATGTATTTAATAAAGTCCACATAACCTTTAAGATTAAAACAATTTGAAACTCAATCATAACAATTGAATTACAGTGTATTGTTTTAGTTGGCAGACGTCTTGGTACACATATCAGAGCATCTGATCTTTCAGATGACTTTACTCGTATAAATAGCCAGTTTCCGGTCGGGCGATATTAATTATGGATCAAATGGTTCACGCAATGTTGACGATTTTTATACCATTAGTTTCTTTTCAAAGTATAGTTCAGAGAACATTTAATTTTCTTATTTGCACTATGTAGATAAGCAATTATATAATTTCATCTCGTTAAATTGAGGAATCTGATTGTTTTTTTGACATTAGCAATTGTATTTTAGAGCATATTAAGTATATAATTCAATGGCAATTAAAAATTTTCATAAGAAAAGAAATACAAAATATGGAAACATACATTTTGAATAGCAGGAACGTTTAAATATTTTAAACGTGAGATATGGAACAGAAACATACAGATCTATTATAATACTACATAAATGTGCCTGTACTCATCAGATACGAGTAAATTAGGGACCAGAAAGTATGATTTTATAATAGTATTATCTGCCCATCCCATTATTTATCTGTCGACGATATAAATCTTGATAGAAAGATCCTACAGATATAGTATTTTGAATATATCTTTTTCTTGGCTAGGAAGAATGTAGATTTTTGTTTCAAATGCTAAAGGGTACAACATAATTTATTTCGGAGTTGACAAGAGAACCCATACCCGTCAACTTGTGTTTCCCAATGGGGAACACTACATAGCTAGTGTGTTGTACGAAAATGTTTTACACCAAATTTCATTGATCTCTTCTCTTACAAAATTTAGAAACTTTTTCTGTAATGTCTCCTCGTATATCATAGGTTGCAAATAATGTTCATAGATTACCATTCGTGGGTTCAGCAATAGCTGTTCACATAAAGAAACCTCCACGCACTTTGGGAATTTGCCAACCACGCAAAGTAACATTTTATGAGACTCAAGCGCCTGCATGGTCCGTGAGAATCCTGTGCCAATATTTAAAAGTAAAAGTCTAAGTATGGTGGGTTTCTCACCGCATACTTCCTTCAACTTGACGTTTTTATAACAACATTTTCAAATCTATTGACCGTTTTGTATACTACTACTTAAAACTTATTCGTCTGCTCTCTTAAAATCTTGCCTGATATCAATAATCTCGGAAGGACATGCATTATTGTAAAATGACCTGGGAATTCTAATAAACTTTTTAGTTTTTTTTTTTAAATATACATCGTAGGTCTAACCATTACTTTTGTAAACTTTGTATGGCTGCCATCTTGAAATCCTAGGAGATTATGAAAGAATAAAAGTTTGCTTTGAGTTAATATTGTCACTGTACTAAGTTTAGTTAGGTTATATACAAAATTAACGGGCTATTATGTTCACAAACTTGCGTTATACTACATTTTACAACATTGTGGTTTTGGATTCTGGTGGATATGATCGCGGAAAATAAAAAACTCTAGACAGTTACGTAATTAGGGTTATTGTTTATAGATGTTTATAAAATTCACCTAGAAACAAAAACAGACTGCACCATATGTGGTCACGCCAGAAGCACCATTATACGACAACAAAGGAAAGCACATAATTCAAACAAAACAGTCAAAATTGTACCTCTAGCGAAGAAAACTATTAGTTTATAAATATATTTTAAAAATATTTTAGATTATTATTATTGTAGTTAAACAGCGTAATATACACATACTGAACAAATAAGTTCTTATAATAATATTAATTATTTTATTGGTAAGTAAAATAAGTAATATTTAATTGTAATGTCGCCTGAATATGAGAAACATCGAGATATTGTATCGAAAGCATTAGAATTACTACTTATTTGATTATGCATATGTTTTTCTAGGGTAAACTGATGGGAAAGGTGGACGCGTACTTCAGTTCCTTCAGGAGGTGTAACTACCCACGGGTGACGTCACAGGGTTCAGTAGAGATCGTCATGGAGTGCGGTCGCTATTCAAGGTAAAAATAGTTTTAAATAGCTAATAGAGTGGTAGTTTCTGAAAAAGAGGAGGTAAACTGTTTACCTAGTCAGGATATATCTGTTGGAGACGCTGAAGATAAAAGTGCTAGAGTATTTTTTTGTCTTTTACTTTTTACTGCAAATTTTATTTGACATACGGTGGTTATATGTCTGATTATGGTAATATATCTCTATAACTGAGGGTGCAATATTGGTTGCCTCTTTAAAAATATTACTAGTCAATAGAATGAAACCGATACTAAAGCAATAAAACGAAATAAAACAGCAATAATCATGGTGACTTATTAATATTATCAGTTAATTAAGCTTTATAAGGAACAGCATTCTTATACAGAGTGTTTCAGACTACCGGTATCAAATGTTTATTGCTGAAACGTTTAACTACACAAATTTAGTTTAAACGTATTCCCAAATAAATCAACACTAGAAAATGTATTTAAAATTATTTCTTTTAAATAATGATTTCATTTCATTAATGATTTCTTTAACAATTTAGGTTGTCCTAAAATCAAAGAGTGATATTCTAAAAATAATTTACATGCAAACACACGTAATTTATTACATTATTTTAAAGGTCTGTGTATCCTAAATATTTTGGCTAAGAAAATCTATAAACTATCGTTATTAGTTTCAAAATAAATGCTTAAACTGTGAAAAAATAGGAGTTGAATTTTTAAATTGCCCACTAACCCACTGCAAAACTAACCCACACAAAAATTACGTTTTCGATAATTCATGACACAAGCTTCAAAATATTAAAACGCATGTCCGCATTTTTCTCAAAATTGTCCTACCACTTTAGAGTTAGAATTTTTTCTCACATTAAACGCTAACACAAGATATTAATTAAATTTGTATGGAGTTTTTTGTACATCAAATTAAAGTCGGTAAAAACTAAACAACTTTCCCGTCATTTCTTTTCTATATATAAACATTATATAAATGTAACAAATAACCTGTATTTTTAGCATAGTAGTAACGTAAGAGTCAAGAATATTAACAACGTTGGAAAATTTATGAAAGCATTGATTTAAAGTAAACTCCATATGTACGCAATATGGAATACATTTTAATTAAAAATATTCCTTCAGCCATTTTGAGGCACCAAGCTGATAGTTTCAGATAAATTTCAGATGTTTGAAAGTAGACATATACCGGAAGTAAGGCAAATACCCTAAAGTGTCCAGGTAACCAGGTTCAGCGGTCCTTGTCTAATTTCTCAGGTATGCTGCATGAATATATTAATTAACTTAAATACGAGTAAAAGAGGAATATAGCGCCTAGGTGGAATAATAATTGCATGTTTTTAATAATCAGTATATATCATGAGAATCCAGTGTCAGGCTTTTAAATAGTAGGCCTTGTGTATGGCTTTAAGGAGTATATTGGTCTATTTTGTGGGAATTTAAAAACCAAGTTCATAATCTGCAACATAATTCTAAAAATCTAGTGAGTCAAAACATCTTGTTTAAAGAAATGAAGGTGGATATTTTTACACAGGTATTGTAAGTCTATTGTATCCTATAGTTACCACCTTGTATTCGGGACAGTCAACAACCTATAAGTTGATATTACCGGTAAAGCGCTTCTAAGAAACATAAGGTTTTAAATGCGCTACTAGATCCTAGATCCTAGTCGTACTTAACGCCTGGGACTGGGTTCTATATATGGTCATACACTCTCCAAATACTGTATTATATTAAAACACAATTTTAATCAAAACCAGTTGCTTTATTGATTATTCATTTCCTATCCGAATACTAATTACATAGACTCTGAGGGTGACAACAAATTATATTGTAATGAACTAAATTTTGTGAACTACAATTATATGCAAATACTTTCATTAGCATGACAAACATTTCAATTAACTTTCGAGTTTACGTTTTTATTACAGTTTTAAATTTTGTTTGCAAGAATGTATTAGTTTTAAAATTGCAGTGTAATGCACCACACATAATAAGCGCAATGCTGTGGTTTGAACTAGATAAGCGTAATATAAGCAATTTAGCCTCACAATACTCATATAATAGATTGAACATTTCAATAGGTGTTAGCAATTTGTCTGTGAATAGTTTTCCGCTAACTGAGCATGTTACTTACTCCTGATTGGTGAATTACAGATGCATAACTGAAAATAAAATCATGATAGAATACAAAACACGAGAAAACCAAGAGTTTTTTTCTCCTATTCACCAGTTTCACTGAAAAGATCATTCATGCGATCAGTGGAATATACGGTAAAAGCGAGCTCATGTTATACGTCCACAATGATTCCTGCAGCCGCCCGCATTTGTTGCGTAACACCTGGTGTTTGTGAGTTTCGGTCTTTAGCTATAAATAAACCTGTTATAGCTCTATTACATAGGATAAGAATGTTTACCAACAGTACTTTTGTTATTATACTGTATGATGAATATATCTTAATTTGTGTTCTAAATAAAATTTTATTTAAAATATAATAGATTCCGATATATCTGTTTTATTTCAAGACTAACAGCAACGATTGGCTTCGCACGTAATTTCGTATGTTTTGTCTCTGTATGAGCACTACTGCTTCCAGTGAATTACATTTCCGACCCCAATGTAGAGTTTGCCTCATTGCCAAGATGGAGTAAATATGTTAAAACTGAATATTTATGGCCATTAAAGTTTATTTTGGTCTTAATATTTTTTGTTCTATAGTTGATTTTACTTTTTTCCCGAACAATAAAATATTTGTATCCGTAGTACACTGCTCTGAGAAGTCACGTTCTGTCCAAAGTCAACTAAGATGGGTTTCATAACAGTTTTTAAATGTGTAATAAAACTAATTTGTTTTTATATATGCACTGCTATCAGTTACCGGCTGATTTACAGTTAATTTAGTAGGCATTGCAATTGAATGACCATATTCAAGGTGACAAGCAGGTTTGAGTGAATTATATTTCGGACACCAATGTTCTGTTTGCCTAGTTGCCACGATAAAAACATTTGTCAAAAAGTGTACATTTAAACCATTGTTAATTCGTCCTTAGTATTTTTGTTGTCCAGTTGTTTTAGCCTTGTTTCCCAATCAATAAAACATATATCACAGAACAGGGTGACTACTTATATCTAAAGACAACTAGGATGGGTTTTCTAACAGTCTAAATTTATAGTAACACTTAGACAATAACTATGTCTTTTATATCTGATTTTTAATATTAGCTAACAGTGTACAGTTTAAAGTCCATTAACAATGACACTATTTTCGTGTTAGTACATACATTTTAGTGTTATACATTTGTTCTAAGGGAGATGAATACTTACGTAATCACTGAAATCTAAACACGGCGTAATAACTTATGGTTAGTCCTTACTTTACACATTATAAATTTTAAACAAATTGAAAACAGAGTTCAAAACACATGGTTAAGCTGTCATAAAAATTAAATAGAACAGTTGATTGTACGTAACAGACTCTTTCCATTAATATTTCTCAACTTTAGAAACGAAAATGGGATTTTTCACTGCTTTAGACACCAGTGGGGGGTAGCCCAGAGGAGGTTTTTTATATAAGAGTTGGTCTATATTGATCCCAGGGACTCTAAGAATATCCAATTACAATTTCAGTACAATCGGTTGAATAGTTTAGGAGTGAAAGCAAAACAAATATACTGATCCATATAGACCAACTCTTATATAAAAAACTCCTCTGGGCTACCCTCCACTGGTCTCTAAAGCAGTGAAAAATCCCAGGGACAGTAAGAATATCCAATAAAAATTTCAGTACAATCGGTTGAATAGTTTAGGAGTGAAAGCAAAACAAACATACTATCACATTACATTATTAAGGTTAAGATGTACATATGCAGTTTTCAAGTAATATGAGATGTCTGTTGAAAACATAAGGTATATAACGGTGTATGTAACCGTTTGTATTTTTAGGGAATCATATTAAATATTTCATGAACTGTTGAGTTTTGAAATTATTTTATTTTATGCTTTACTATTTTATTTTCCTTATACAGTATCGGTTAAAAAGGTCAATTTTGGTGTGTTTTGGTGAATGGTGTTCATAAATTAAAGAAAATATTGCGGAGATGAACATGGATTAATTTCAGTAAAATGAAATTCTGACACAATTGTTCTTGTAAAAGCCTTTATACTAGTCTTTGTACGAAGAAAACTGATCCTGCATCTTTCCCGAATTGTTTGGGAAAAACAATTGTCCCCATAGAATTTGTATTTCTAGAAATACAATTTAGAAATACAAGATACTAAAAAAAGCTTTGTTTTAAGAACTTATCTCGTATTTTTACATTTATTAGTTGGAAGCATTAAGCAGTAATATTCTATTCTCTTATTAAATATAATTGGAATTATGTGCTAAATAGGTACCATTTATCTACTGAATATTATAAACATCGAAAGAATTAAATTTAAGATGATAGATATGGACCACATTTCTTAATTTCAGGCTTTCTGCGTAATGTTTCCTGAAAGAATATTTGCCACGTTGGGAGTTCAACAGTAGAGTTCAGATAACAGTAATAATATTGTTATTATTATTCGTAATAAAGTGAGTAATCAAAAGTTAACATAAGTTAAATTATATTATTCAAGTACTAAAAACAGTGAGCAAATGCCTTGTAAATGATATTCTAAACACTCCTGAGTTAAATCATAAATAATGAAAAATATTTCTATATTTTGATCCATTGTAGATTTAACTCTCAATCAGTGTTTTCATCCTCAAACTGGAGAGTGAAACAGGTTTTATAAGTACTGTGATATAATTTGAATTTCACCGTACCTAATATATGTCACGATAAATAGTCTCAGTTTCGTTTATAACAATTAAACTATTTTAGGGCAACGTAGAGGAATAATGAAGATAAAATTTTTAGCCTTTAAGTTAAAACAGTCATGACGGAAAGATTAATTGGGTTTTATCTTATTTTGAAACGGAAGTTGATTTTGCATTGGCACCCCGCTCAAGAATACAGGAATACTTACGCAGGTCTGAGAAGCCTATTTCAATCAATTAATAAGAGTATACCTATGGCCATTGTAATTTATTCAAATGTATTTTTAGTGCCATAGTTGGGCTTTGTATAAGGCCAGTTTTCACTAAATAATATAACTAGCATCTGTTTTCAAATCTGTTGCAAATGTTATGTAATAAAGTTTTTTTTTCATATTTTCATTACACTAATGATCAAGCACTAGTACTTAATATTTGCTAAAATTTACAGTAAAAAGTATTTTTTCTTACAATTTATAATTTATATAGAAAAAAGTGGACTTGTTCAGAAGTGTTATTATTTAAAAGCTTTCTCTGATGTTTGAAGATTATACATTTAAAAATACAAATTTCAAATTTTGCAAAGAGCACTTGATTACAAGGTCACATTTACTCTTTGCTGATTAAGTAAAAAAGGGAGTGTTTAAACTTACTGGGGCATAGACGGAGGTATTTACATAATAGGAATATGCCTGTACCGTATGACGATAACACATGGGGGTGGTGACTTCTGAAGTCGTAGTAATAAATACTAGAAATACAAAGTTTACTTATAAGTTCAGTTTAATTACGAAAAACTAAAAGCACCACTTTTAGATGGTAAAGGAAAAGTTATGTATTGAATTATGCGTACGACGTTTTACTTTACAAAACAATAATATTTCACTTCCCTTCGCAATAGGTAGACTCACAACCCGGGTGTCGGCGTCTTGGCACGAGACATTGAAGATGTAGTCTAAGAACGGTTATTTGTAGAAGAGGAGTAGAAGTTGGGAAGTGGTAGCCATGGACAAAGCGCGCGAGGTCTGATCGGTTACGTAGTTGGGCTGCTACAAAGGGTTAGAAGAAAAAATTCATACGCGTGCCAATTAGGTAGTTACTCCGCCCAATAAATTTAGTTCCGGAACATTGGATGTAAAATAATATTATATTATACTGGCTGATTAGGTTGCGAAAATTTACATTGTATGAAATTTTAATTAACTAATTTACGGTACAGAATATCCCCCCTGTTTTGATTTCGCAACCTAGTTAGTCGCTTTACTTTAGACATATTCTAAATAACAAACTTAATTCAAACCTTTTATTCATTACATAAATTCAAATTCAACCATAACAATACGATAGCGTGGGGTTTCAAAAGTTTTCCTATGAAATCCGCTAGATCGCATGCCAATGCAGTTCTATGACTGCTCGCTTAGGGACCAAAAATAGAAAATCAATTTAGGCAAACTATTTTCATGCAGTGCACGTTGCAGCGTTCTAGAATTTGCGGGGTCGTTGCAAGAATAAGGGCATTTAAGGCGATTAAATCGTAAACAAGTGTAGTGTAGTGTTTTGTTATATAGGCGCCACATTCATACTTCTTTTTGCATTCATACCAGTGTTTTGTGTATAGTGTCTTGCCATTAAATACCCTGAGATTTGCGGACAAGTTACCAATATGGATCGAATACTTTGGAATGAAACGTCCCCCTCACGAGAAGCTAAGTCTCACAATTCGTATTAATACTGCATCACTCTTAATATATATATTTTACATACAACATCCTATACATCTTACATCTTACATGAATTTTAACACTTTAAATATATCTACAAAATTCAAAATTCAACATTTCGGCATACCTACAAAACACAGACAATTTTTCATATTTGGTTCCCTCATTACAAACAGTCAGGATAAACTTTGTCTCATTTCTTTACACTAAGTCTATTTACAAATTTCTTTTTCTATATTTTATTTCCAATTGACACATTCGTTAAGAATTCACCAAACAGTTAACTTCCTGGATTTTATCTTATCTTTTAAATTTGGCAGCAAGTGGTGCCTTAAGCTAGGGATGCTACAAAATGTTTTTTTTTATTTTATACAGAACAGGTCCTAATTTAATTTTAAATCTACAATATGAACCTTTTTTACATTCAAAAACATTTTCAGTGTGTGGTACAATACAAGTTACAGGGCTTAAAAAATATAAAATTCTATAAATTTCCTACATATTTTGGTGCTAATTTTGCACAAAACTTTTCTACCTTATTGCTTAAATAGTGGGTTCTAATCCATACTAAGGAATGCAACTTAAAGGGATGTTTTACATTTTGCTCTGAGTACTTTTGTCTATTACTGTTATGTGCTATTCACCACAGCTCTCTTTAAATTGTTTACAACAGTTTCCTTGGACAAATTCTCACCAATTAGATCATTTAGCTTCCATAAATTTAGATAAAGCATTATTTACAGGAATGATTAAACATTAAATCAAAGGCAGCAAAACCTGTGCTTTCATTTATGGGCGGTGTTTAAACTTAATTGTATATAGCCTAGGTCATTATCCCAATTACTATGACAGTTGTGATAGAAACTACGTAATAATGTAGATATGTTTCTAATATGCCTTTCTGATTGATTTCCATTAGCCCTGTAAGGCGCTAGTCTACGGTGTTCAATAAAAATTCTTAAATAAGAACTTCTTAAAATATAGTGATGTAAAATATGCGGCATTGTCTGACACTATTATTCTAGGTACAGAAAAAGTTGTTAAAAATTATGCGGTCTTAATTTATTACATATTTCAGCACTCTTACATTCCCTCAAAGGGATTAGCCATAGAAATTTACTGCGGCATCTACAACTACAAGTAAATATACATTGCTGTTTCTAGTTTCCACTAAGGGACCTAAAAGATCTATGAATAAACAATCCATATTGTTCTTAAATGGCACAGATACTAATTCGCCTTCATATTTTCTTTGGCACACTTTACTCATTTTACAAACATTACATGCTTTCACTTTTGCCTTTATAATTTCGTCTAAATCAGGTCTATAAAAATACTGATTAATTTTTTCTTTGCGTTCTAGCAATGCCTAAATGACCTCCTATTAAAGAACTGTGGAAGAATTCATATACTAAATCAATTAACTGTACAGGCAAAAATATCTTACTCTTACTTTTTACATTCCTTTTGTACATCAGTAAATTGTTTTTTATAAAATAACATAAATTGTTATTATTGCTTTTTACAGATTGAATGATTTTTCTGAGTTTCTTTATCTTGAAGTTGATATTTTTCTAAATCTTTAAAACGCTAATGGCAAATCATTAATTAACAACCACAAATTATCCTTGTTATTGCACTTATTATTTATCTGCATTTTAGGCTTTACATTAGATGTTCGTTTACATGTTTGCCTTCAAGAGGAGTTTGAATGGCAGAAGGAAATCGATAATCTATTTTCATCCTGGTCTGGAACGTTCCGGCAGTCACTGGGGCTCGGATCAGCTGTTCCCCGTCGACTCGCCCTCAAACATACGTGAAAAGGGTGTCTGCCAGCGCATTATCGGTGGAACTTTTAAATTCCACCTCAAATGGCAAATTCATAATCCTCTCGATCCACCGGGCAGTCTTCCTACCTTCCTTTTGTGATTGAGGACATAGGATAAAGCTTGGTTATCAGTTATTAATTTAAAGGTTCTTACTTCTAAAAATTTCGTGCCATTTTTCTATGCAAATTAGTGCACTCAAACCTTCTTTTTCATAAACAGTATATTTTAATTCGGCATCAGTAAATTTCCTAGAGTAATAGGCTATTTGGCATTAATTCATTTTGGTCGTTTTCCTGTAACAAACAACCACCTGCGGCTATTCCACTAGTATCTGTCATTACTATAAATTGCTTTGAAAAAATCGGCTAACTGGAGTACAGGAGGATTCGTTATAGCTTCTTTTAACTTTACAAACGAATCTTTACATTCACTTGTCCAAACAAATTTAGTGTTTTTCCTTCTTAAAACGATTTAAAGGATTACATAATTCGGCATAATTATTTATAAAATTTTGAAAAGGAATTGGTCATACCTAAAAACTGTGAAATTTGTTTGGGCGTTCTTAGGCGGCATATATTCTCTTATACTCCTTGTTCGCTCGGGATCTATAGTTACTGTATTATTTTTTATTAAGTTCCCCAAAAAGGAGATTTCCTCAAAACAAAACTTTGCTTTTCTCTAGGTTTGCCGTTAAGCCATGTTTTGCTTAGTCTATTTACAATCTCTCTGACATGTACTAAATGCGAATCAAAGGTCTTTACTGTACACTAAGATATCATCACAAAAATTATCACATATTTAAATTTTATATTGTCTAGGACTTTGTCCAGATAGGCGGACAATACAGCACTACCAACATGTAAACCAAAGGGTACTTGTTTAAATTTATATTTACCAAATATAGTGCTAAATGAGGTAAGATCTTGACTATCAGGTGATAATGGACATTGCAAAAAACTTTTTCTTAAATCTATTATTGAAAAATATTTGGCTCCACTAAGATGTTGATAATAATTATTTAAATCACCAATGGGGAAATCAATTTTCTGTAACTTTTTATTTAATTCGGTATAATTGACTACAAGTCTGTCCTTTTTGGTTAAAAAGGCTGGACTGGAGTAGGCTGAAGTACTGGGTTCAATTATTCCTTGGGTCCAACCAATCCTGTATTATTGCTTTCATCTTATTTACAGTAGGAGGGCTCATAAAATAAGGCCTAATATTTACAGGTGTGGGGTCATTTAGAACTAATCTCACTTCCAAATCTAGAGCCTCTCCTAATTTTGATTAAAAACATTTGGAAAATCCCCTATAAGGTTTTGTATCTCAGCCTCAGCTCTAGTGCACCCTATTTTTACATCAATGCTGTTTACTTCATGTTCAAAAGGCTGTTGTCTCGACAATAGTTATTTTCTCATTACAATTGAATTTAAAATAACATGAATCTCCATCAAGATCTAAAAATTAATTTGCTATTAGATATAAATGGGTTTCCAATACAATGTCCCAGTTTAAATTATCCAATACAATAAACTTTACTTTCCAACAAAATTTAGAAATTTTTATCTTAGCATAACAGTAACCAAAACATTTTATTTCAGTGTTATTTGCAGCAAACATTTTATCATCTGACTTCATTAATTTAGAAACATTTTTATTCAACAATAGGCTATCATAAAATTCTTTACTAATTATATCCCTTGTAGCACCAGTATCTAATAAGCAGTTTGTTTTTACATTTTTTACCACTATAGCTTCAATTAAAGGCATATTGTTTACACTGTCTAACATTTACTCTTAAATTAGGTTTTCTATAGTTTAAATTTACTCCAATTTTTAATTACCTTACCATAGACTCTCATAAAATAGTGTTTTTCTTTTCTTACAGTATTACTATTTATAAAATTTATTATTCTTAAACTTATGAAACCGGGGAGGGATATTTTTAGGTGTTGTGTGTAATACCACTCCCCTGTCAACTAGTTTTTTGGATTCCTAAAAACAATTTTTTGCTAAGTGAACCAGGCCTATTACAATTGAAACATAACTTTGGGTTTTTGACAGTAGGCCTACTTTTTTCTAAGTTCAACATGTGGTGGATACATGTTGTTAACATATGTCTTACTTAAATTGTCCCTTTAGTTATCATTAAAGGTTATATTGTTACTAGCTATACACACATTTTCCAAATCTGTAAAACAAATGGGATTGTTTTCAAAAATTAACTTATTTCTATCTGTAAGCTTAATACCTCTTTTTATACAAGTCACCAAGTCCTGTTCACTTATGTTACACAATAAAACTTGACTGAGCTCTTTGATGTCATAGATGTATTCATACAGTGGCTCATCAATCCTTTGTGGCCTATAAACTAAATCTAGTCTCAGTCTTTCAATTAGGCCTACAGGGATAAAAGCACTAATTAATTCCCTGTGTAGATAGTTGACATTTGGCATGACAGACTTACACTGTATTATTTTGGCTAAAAGTGGACCTTTTGCATAACATGGTAACAATGCTAAAATTTCATTTTTCTGATAGGCTAGTTTCACATTTTAGTTTTAACAAAGTTTTCAAAAAGTTTATTAGCTCAGGTTACTACTAAGCCATTTGTTACTGTAAGATTTTGTAAAATAACATTCTACAGGGTTGTTTAACTTATTAAACATATTTAAACCAGACATAGGTTGACTAATACAATCATTGTTTGCATTATAAAATAGGCATTATAGGCCAAAGTGGGGGTACTGGCAGTAGGCTGTGATATTGTTGGTGGTTGTACAGAAATAGGGCCTATTTGTTCTTTCACTGCCTGTTCCATAGCCTCATCTTGTTCTAATGATTCATTTAAATTGGCTTCTAGCACTTTAAGCTGTTCTAGGTTCACTGTAGGTAGCAAGTGTTTAGCTAACTGTTGTTCAACATTTACTAGCCTACACTTTAAAGCTGATAAAGTTTCACTATGTACACAACTTAGTTCTAGCTGGTTGTCTAAAAATAAAACGGTTTATTAAAATGTTTACACTTTTTCTTGGAATTTGGTGATTTCTAAGGGTGAACTAGCACTGTTCAATTCACTGCACCCATGTTCTAATAATATCACTTTTTCACTGAGAAGTTTTACTTCCTGATTGTGGTCTATTTTTAATAGGCTACTAGGAGTAGGTAAAATATTGTTTCTCAAACACTGTCTTAAGGACTTTCTGAGTTCATTTACTGTAATGTCACTATTTAATTTAATACCTCTAGATATCAGTTCAAATACCAACTCATCTTTAGACAAATATTCTATTTTAATGGCAGGCATTGCGGCGTTTTCACTCAGTTTCACCCAGTTGATGGCAGAGTAGGCACATCAATAGCAGAGTTGCGCAATATTATTATGTGTACCGTATGACGATAACACATGGGGGTGGTGACTTCTGAGGTCGTAGTAATAAATACTAGAAATACAAAGTTTACTTAAAAGTTCAGTTTAATTACGAAAACTTAAAAGCACCACTTTTAGATGGTAAAGGAAAAGTTATGTAATGCCACATTGCTGCCAATTAGAATATAATAACTAAAAAGTATATCTTCTAGATGGGCCTAAAATATCCAATGTTCTATTGAATTATGCGTACGACGTTTTACTTTACAAAAACAATAATATTTCACTTCCCTTCGCAATAGGTAGACTCACAACCCGGGTGTCGGCGTCTTGGCACGAGACATTGAAGCTGTAGTCTAAGAACGGTTTATTTCTAGAAGAGGAGTAGAAGTTGGGGAAGTGGTAGCCATGGACAAAGCGCGCGAGGTCTGATCGGTTACGTAGTTGGGCTGCTACAAAGGGTTAGAAGAAAAAATTCATACGCCGTGCCAATTAGGTAGTTACTCCGCCCAATAATTTACTTCCGGAACATTGGATGTAAAATAATATTATATTATACTGGCTGATTAGGTTGCGAAATTTACATTGTATGAAATTTAATTAACTAATTTACGGTACATGCCTAATATGTTAAGACCCTTCGAATGTATGTGTAAAATGTCAATATAATCAGTCCAATAGTATCATGTGATTGAGTCACACTACCACACAGACAGAAACATTTTATATAACTATATAGCTAGAAATTAATTGACCTTTATTTTTGGACTTTTAAAATTCTTAAGTTTAATATTTGAAATATATAACTCTGTGTTGGAGTGAATTCTGTGATATTAATAACTATTTAAAATTTATTTTATTATTTAGCGGCTCAGCGATCTCTTTTATTTATTGTAAAAATAACACTTAATGAACATTATATTTTTCGAAATAATTACTTTTACAAAACAATTGTACAAAATTAAACTGGAAACATCTAGGATATCACAATGTAAAATACTAATTTACCGTGTTTTAGTTCTGGTATAAGTTCATCGGTTCATATTTAATTGAATAAAGATGGCTTGAATAAAGCATGAATCCGGAGAACCAATAAATGTCGTGGCGCCAGAGGGGTGTAATATTGTGGGAGGGAGGGTTGGTTCATAACTCTCGAGGCCAGTTGGCACAACTTCAATAAATACCAGAGGACGCGGGTTTGCATGAAATCAATATTTACTACACCCACTGGTCCAGCGAATATTTACTGCGTCTTATTTGGCACATCAAATGTAGGGGACGGCAATCGTTGCTTTTATTATATGCAGGTTTTATATGACCCATAAATTGTAGACATATTGTTATTAAATAATACTTTCTGACCTTACGAATAATTTCTTTAAGTATATATGTGGTAAGAATACCAAAGAAACTCACACCCCTATTGCCGTAATATTAAGTAAAATCACACCTGTTTGCTTTGTAGGTCAACTCCAGATTGATACTTCGTCAAGTCATTTTACGCCCCAGAAAGACAATACCAATTTACCAATTTATAACAAAAATAACAGGTTCCCATTGCCTGCTCCTTCTGTAAAGCTCTGTGATGTTCTGTATTGAAGACTATTTCTCACAAGCAATTCCATACAGTTACTGTGTTATTATAACACATAATTTCGATTATGAAATATCAAATATCGGATTTAGATTCCGAGGTGAGATTGTTAATGTGTCAGGCTGTAACTACCTATAAATGTATTGAAAATTAACTTTTTGTGTTTATTTATTACAAATAAGACAAATATTCACACGTTGTTTACATGGAAGTTCTTTATAAAAATATTAATACGGTATAGATATATTTACAAGTCAACTTTATAGATAAGTTCTTTTTTACTTATCAATAAAGCTAATATGATAACACTGAATGCTTTATATACCAACATGAGGTTACAACAAAGGCAATGATACGCCAATATCACACTTTTAATAGATTGATACAATTAAAATTAATCATTGGACAAGTAAAATAAAATCAATTTAGGCAGACATGGACTTTGACAAAAATCAGTGAATGTAGATTCCGTCTTGTAATCCCACATCGATATCATTTATATGTCAGGCGGTTAGTATTAAGTTTATCAAACTAAGAAAAATAAACAATCATAAAAATTGTTGTTTTGTATTTTTGCCCTTTTCGAAAATTTCTCATCTAGACTCATACGAAACAAACATAGCTGGCACTCGATTTCCTACCATTAAATTCTTTAAGGGGAGCACTTCGCCCTATCTTCGTAATGTTAACATAGGTACACTTATCTCAAGAACTACTTGAGGTATCTTCATAATTCTTTTTTTCATTTAAAGAGGGCTTCTAGGGGAACACGTGGAACCAAAAAAAAATTTTTTTTTGGCATATACCCTAAAAGTTATATATTTTTGTTTTAACGCTTGTCAAAAAACCTATATAAATATGTGTATATGTATGTATATAAATATTGAACTCAGTGAAAATGTGATGTTTTTTAGTGGGTTCCACATATGTAAAACAGTGACTTACAAAACATACAAAAAAAATTTTCATATTCCTACCATTTGTAGTTTTTGAGAAAAAATGTACTTTTGTATTGAAAACCGCAACTTTCGGAAAAACACAAAAAAAACGGAAAAAATACTGCTTTATTACCTTTTTCAGTACATTCCAGGTGCATAGGCTGGCTGATCTCCTTCCTGCTCCTCATATTCATCCTCCAGACTTCTTTTTAGTAAGTTTTTCTTCTGTCTAATTTTTTTCTCTATATCTTCTTGAGCTTTCTCTGCCTTCCAAATTCGCCCGCCGGTCAAGCTTTTTCATTGCTGTAATAAAATGCTGCCCTGGTGACACTCCTATTTCTTGAAATACTTTGCATTTGCCAATGTAGCCATCATTAAAAGCTGTAACAGCTTCATATATGCCAAAATTTCAAAGTTTTAATCTCCACAAATGTTCTTTTAGGTATGTAGGTCCAAATGACATTGTTGAGGGGACTCATTGGGATTTTGAGTTTTTCCCTTAGTACATTTGCCCAGTAGAGTTGGATTGGCTAGATCTTGAAAAAATAGGTTTAATAAATGTCATTAGGTTTTCAGGCAAGTGAAAATGGCTGCCATGATCATAGTTTTCATTGGATTTTACGGCTTTGGCGGTACTTACACCAGGTTTCTTCATCATCTGGACATAGTCCATGTTGAGGCCTTTCATTAGAAGACATCACATGGAAAACTCTGCCCAAATGGCTTTTTTCATGTCTTCAACAGAGTTTGTGTTGCGTCTAATTGCCAATCCGTAGTATTTTTGGAGCTGAATAATGGCAGAATCTGTTAGCTTGTTCTTGCCGCCAAGTCGTGAGCCGTCAGGGAGTGTTTTAGTCTTAGCTTTTAGATTTTTTAATCTCGATTCCCATCCGTTTCTGGACATGGCCTATGCATTCTATCTTTGTTATGGCAGTATCACCATAGGGCTTGGCTTCGCATACACTGGAGTATGCCTTGCTGTCTCCATCACCAAGGTATTCAAGGTAACGAGCCTCATACAATGCCTGCGAGCGCTGAAAAATTGCGACTGCTCCAGCAACTTCCATGGCTCCACTAGAACCTTCAAAGTTTGCGATACAGCCATCACCATGCGTGTTGTTTAGTCTATTAGTGCATCTGCAATATTTAGATAAAATCTCGATGTCTAGGACCTTACCGGTTGATAAAGATGTCACTGATACCACTCCATTTAGTGAAAGGTGACCCCGCTTCTGCCGTGAGCCATCAGCAGCTATAGCGAGGTCTCTGCAACCATCATTATCCGATACAGCTTCTTGCACAGCACTTTGCATTGACTTCTTACACACTAAATCAGCAATTGAACCCAAGTAATGATCATGTTCATGATATCTCAAAGGCGGAGGTGTAAGATTCATAAAAGCGCAAATTTTCTCCGCAGCCACTCTACCTTTGCCTATGTTACGCATAGCATAAACCAAACGAAGATTTAGGTCATAAAATGTGTTAGGCCTATCAGACTTTGCTTCATTCTGATTAGTGTTAGGCCTGACTAATTCAGAGTTTGTCACAGTAATAGTGTTTTCACAATCAGAACAGCTGACTATAATTTTTGATGCTAGGCCTACAATGTGTTTTACTTTGTAAACAAGTTGGCCATGGCAATTTTTACACACTGAAACGTTACTAAGAGCCTCATTCAACAATCCTATAATTAACTATACAGTTTTCAGACTCATCATTTTCATTCAATTGGTACTGTTTCAAAAAAGGACTGACCTTTCTTAGAAGATGCACTTTGAGGTCTTGGCCTATCCACATTTGGAGTATTGGGTACCTCGATTGTTACTTGATCCTGAGAAACTAGGCCTAGGACTAGTTGGAGGGTTATGTTGATTTCCTTTGAAAACGCGTTTCTTGAAAAGCAGGCTTTGAAACGTGGCATTATAAAATTCACTACACTTTATAACAAAAAAATACTCAGGAACTCTCCACTAAACTCACAAAAAAACCATAATCATTTACGTAATTTTCACTCTCTAAAACAGAAATGTCAGTAACCAAAACATGTATGCTACCTAGGTTATAAGCAATGGTTATAAAACAGATGTTTTGTTGGTTAGTGTAAGTTGTTGACATAACAAACTGTCACTGCCAACCAAATCATGAAACATGACTGCAACGAAGTAGTACTATAACAGCACCATTCAAAGTGTGACTGCTACAGGCCCGAAACTGCCTGCAGGCCTATTTAAAAAAAAATATTTCGGACACTTCTAGTCATCATAAAAAAATTTAATACCACCATTGTTATCGGGAAAATCCAAACTTTAATAAAAAAAAAAAAAAAAAAAATTTGTAATTTTTGAGATTTTTTTACGAAGTGCTCCCCTTAAACAGGCCAAATTTATACTTCAAATATTCGTAAATATTTCAGTTAACTTTTAAACTACTCAAATGCGTCTTGTCAAGCTCTAAACGTTATCAACAGAAATACAATGGCTCGGCCATATTATAAAAAATAGTTACAACAAAATCAATTTGATAATGGTTTTGAACATAAAATACTTCAACCCAAATTGAAGGAGCGAAATTCACAACTTTACCATTTGATATAGGCTATAAAAGAGTTGCTGCAGAATATTATACTCATTGTAACGTTGACACTGGTGGCAATGCCTCCGATAGCAACCAATATCCCTGTACTGCCTACTATTGGGCTGTTGAAACAAACATTTAATGGCAAGGGTGGTGTTTGCCGAGTAATTTGTTTAGATAGATAGTCAAAATTCTGAAAAAATATATTGATTGAATTTTTTAAATCAAAATATCGGGTATTAAAAAAGCCAGGTGGAAATTAATGTATTGTGGCAAACTCATTCTCATACACTAAGTAAAGCGAAATAAAGAATATGATTTGTATACAGTGTGAAAATCGATATTTATCTAGGACCCACACACCACCTCTTCACAAAATTTACATTGTTTGTTAAAATATTGATTTTACTTGGTTCTAAACAAGATATATAATATCAGGTATAAATGACCAAATATTTTAAGATATGTAATTAAATTATCATCTTGAACACTGTCTGCTATTATTACAATTAATAATTTACTTGTGTGTGTCTGAAAAAAACACATAAATATATTACCTTACGTTAGTACCTTTGTTATAATATCGGATGCTTCCATATATACGGAGTTACCAACACATGGAAGTTTTAAGGGATAAGAAGTTTCTTTCGAAACTAGGAACACCTCTATTTCTTTGAAACCAGCCAAGAGCTAACTATAGAGTGTAGTTCCCGTGTTGAATTATTTCATATGCTCCTAAACAATATGAGCTAACAATACTGTGGAGTTCTGAAATTCTTGATGAAGTATGTGATCAGAACTTTTCATTGTTTTACTTCATAAATATCATTTTTGTACTTATAGTAAGATTTACTGAGAAACTATATTAGAGTCATAATGTCATCACAGACAAACTTGAGCTTTAAATTACTACAAATCTGAGCCAAAGAGATAAAGGCGCGTTTTATATAAAACTGCTTTAGAGATCAAAACCATTATGTTTTTCACTAGATAGGAGTGTGGTCTCAAAGACCAGGTACATACATAGGAGGAAGTTTGCAGTAAAGGAATGTTAAAAAATTATGGACTAATCTGTAGTCAAAAGGGTACAGACATTTGCAAAAGGCAAGGAAGATCCGTAAGGTCAAATAATCCTAGAGACTATAATCTATTATTAAAGAGATGAGTCCAGGGAATTGTTGCTAGTAGGCAGCCGCTTTGGTTGGAAGGAGATACAGATAGTCCAAACTGGAATACGTATTTCAGATGTATAGAATTAAAAAGGTTCAGTAGCTCCATGAAGCCATAAGAAACCAGATACGAGTGATCCTAGAGAAACTTTATACTAATTATGTATTACTGTGTTGAGAGTCTTCATAAGGGTGTGTAGGACGTAGTTTGGAAGCAGCTATTATTTATTTCCCCTAAGATGTGGGGTATAGAGGTAATTTGCGTTAATCTTGTAGTATATTAGCTAGATGGTTTGTATCGTGGTACCATTTTCTTTAGTATTTAAGTAATTAACAATCGTCGATTATCTTAGCAGTATAGGTTACTCCATTAAATGAAAAAAGTACTTAATTTCCATATTAGTATTATTAAAAGGTACTCTATTTAAATATAACCTGATACGAATTCTGTTAACGCTCCTGCGGTTTTGTACTGAATGAGACTGACTAGAAAAAATTTAATATTGTGCAACGTAAGGTGTCTTTGGTTCTTAAAATGGTAATGAAACAATTTAAAACAGTTAGTTATGAAATAAGTTCTTTGATATTTTAGTAAACATCCTCCAGTAATACGCCTGAAGTTATACAACTAGACTCTAATTGGATGAATCACGTTCTAACGACTCTCTTTAGCATTATTTACCTTTGAAATTCGCTCTTTACTAATTTTTTTTATTTATTTGTGAATCGTTACACCCATTAATTTGTCCTTATACCTTTAAGTATAATGCATTGAAAGGTTTCTGATATCTTTCATAATTGTTGATGCAAAAAATAGAAAAAAGACAAATCCAAATATTTTTTGTTTCCAAACATGAATTTGGAAATTTATTATAAAGAAGATAAGTCTAAAGATTGGCATGAAGCGTCTGCTACTAGTGTAGAGTTGTATGTTGTGTCAACCAACATTGGTATATGTGCTATGAGTAATTATAGCTAGGAGCCGAGAACCAATGTGAATTTATCAGCACACAGCCTGGTTTTATTGAAATTTATAGACACATTTTACCTTAGAAGGAATAGATAGACAGCTACACTTGTTTTGGTGGAGGTCGAAATGGGAGGTTGCCAAAAGGTAAAAATTTTAACAGTAATGTCTTTTTATTTAGTACTTGCCTTAGCTGTACAAAGCTACAAATACCGTAATACACGTAAATAATCCTTAAACCAACGTTATATACCATTTATTTATAAATTTGAGCCCTTTTATTTAGTTTCCCGACTGTTAGGTGGTATAACTATTATTTATACGTCTAACGTTCTGTTTTAAGTGTTCAAGGTAATAAATATACTAAAAATATTATAGTTTCATATTTTAACCCCTACTACCCACCTCCAAACTATGACTCCACCAATCTTCTACCACTATCGATTTAACAATAAAATGTAGGTTGCGTGATTATACTTTGTAAACTGGCTCTTGGCTTCTAGACTATTACAATATAATCGTACTCAACAAACATAGTATACGACACGTTCACTTTGGAGTGATCATGTTGACATATAACACATTCACTCTAAAGGTTACAGTACCGTAGCAGTGTGTGTTGTGTCAGCCAACATTAGACGCTGTGACGCGATATGGCGCGGCGCTCAGTAGTCAAAGTGCTAATTTAACTGCCAGTGTACTTAATCAACATGACATCCCATTTCTTTACCTTAAGATACACTAGCGTTTTATAGTAAACTCGTCACAGAACTTTCAAATCTCAATGGATAGCTATAACTTACTAAAATGCATATCATTTTTATCGTAATAATTAAACAAACACTAAAATATATGGTTTGTCCATATACTTTTAAATAAATAATTAAAGTAAATTTATTTAAAAAACTATATACCGGACAAGACTGAGATTAAAATAGGACTAAAACATTCTTATTTATGACAATATACCTAATCTCATCATCAAAATCACGAATCGCCTTACAAGTGTTTAAGTGTAATTGTTTTGCTTCCATTCTTTGATTAGGATTATCTTGGGTAACTGACTCAATCACAGCTCCGATTTATTGCTTAAGTATTCCATATTTCAAAAGCTTTTATTATCAACTTGAGCTTTGACACAGAACTTTGAATAAAAATCAAAAGTTGTAAGTTGGGTGAGCGTGGTGCACTCCACTTACCTCGACCTATATAATAGCTGAGGCAACTTTTCGGTGAGAAAGTCACGAACAGTTATGCCATAGTATGGAGGTTATCCATCATGTTGGAACATTACATCATCATTTTCAGTTTTTAACAAAGGATAGCGATCTAGTATACCAATATAAATAAATCTGTTAATAGTATTTTCAGCAAGGAAATATGGACCAATAACACAATTATGGAAGAATTGTACTGATGTTCTATGAATGTACTACGGATTTTCTTAAATTCTTGTCTCATTAATAATTAATACTACGTCTGTCAGTAGTATTTAATTAAACACTCGACGATAAATACTTTGAAATTAGTTAATAGAGTTTGGTAGCCATAACACGCACTTATCTTTACTTTGCCAACTTGCCTTGATGACGTAAAAATATGATAGCCTCATATTATTAGATAAATCTAATGGGCAAATCAATTCATGAAATTAAACTTTTACTACAAATCCTTTTGATTGGGACATGTTTCATCTGCGATGAATAATAGGATTAAGCAATTGAATGTGTAATATAACTTCGTGGACCTAAAATAGCATATGTTAAATATATAGCGTTTCGTATATTTATTTGGACCACAAGATTATATATAAATGCCGAATATTAAAACTGGTTGTTTAAGTAACTTTTTCTTTTTTTATGCAATAGCGATATTGCTGTGGACGATATTGGTATTTCGTTTTAGCAGAAACATTATATGATTAATTCTACGAATTTTTGCTTTGAACTGTTTGTCGGGTGGAAATATTTTGATCAGGCCAACGTGTAAAAATGACAAAGGTCAATAGTATTTTGGTATGTGCAAGCACTGCAAAAAAAGTCTCATATTTACGACAAGTTCAAGTTTTTAGTTTGATGTAAGATAAATTATTAACGTTACTGTGTTGAAATAAATTATGTAAGTTCAAAAGAGAGCAATTACAGCAATACACGTTTTGGCCACTATTTTTTTACCTTACATTGCACGTCTTGTATCTCTTTCAACATTAATTTCAATACATATTTTCTACTCTAAATGACAGCTATAGTAAGATATTACAGCTTTACATTGCTGAAAAAATGTGCATACAGGTTTTGGGACATCCCGAGCCCATGGTGGCAGGCCAGCACAGTGATGGTGGGGACAGGGAGCGCTCTCAGTCTGCTTGTAGCCGTCACTGCAGTGTCAGCATGCTGCATCACGTACGTCGTACACACTGCGTCAGCCAGGGTGGCGGGGGCTCTGCAACTGCTGGCAGGTCAGTTATAGTAGTCATTGAAAAAAAATTTGGTTGGAATAAGAAACGATGTCTCAAAATAGAACCGCTGAAATAGCCGGCGTGCTGGAGTACATAAGGAAGAGGTTTTATTTTATGATCGCTCTGTCACTGTGGCAATCTCAAGTTGGCCAAGGGCCTTTATTATATATCTATCAATATATGTGGTGCAAAAGTAGGATAATTCTAAAGTACTTAGCTGGTACCTTTATTGCACTGATTTATTCCGTAAATATCCTAAAGAATTCTGGATGTGTTATTTTTAGTAGACCACAAATGAAGCTCTGAAAATTAAAAATGTAGCAGCAAGATTTACATAGGGAACGTTTTCTTATTTTATTTAAAACTGATATAAACTTCCCTCATTTTCAAATATGGCAGTCAAATTTGGGTTCTGATGTGCAGCTTTATGTATTTTATTAAAATAACTGTAAGACTTTTTTAATCATGGAACACTATTGATATTTTTATTATTAACTCAGATATTACAGCTCGCAGTGGTGTGGTTCCATATGGAGTTTAACATTGAGAAAACACCTTTTTGAATAAGTACCAATATGAATGTTTTAAACTGTAAAATAATAATAAAATGCAGGGTATTCCACAATTTAAACCAAATGTGACCCTCATATTTAAATAGCGGTTCTTTTTAAAAGTTTAAAGGACATATTTATAAGTGTTACTAAAAATGAAAAGGTTATCCCTTTAACGATTTCTGTCAAATTCTGTCAGATAATTTTTATATTGCAATGATAGCTCCTTTAAAAAGACACCTTGTACATTGGACTTTTTACCATGTTTTATGACATGGATAGACAGATGAGGGTAAAGCTGAATAGTATAAGAAGTTATTAGGTCATTGTGTATAACAGACAAATAGTGGGTGGCTTAGAGAGGTACTCTTCATATTTACTCTCACCCATCGGCAAACAAGTCGACTCTCTGTAGTAAGTCGTTCATAAGACAGCACTCTGGCCACCGAGGCTAATGTTCCCCATTTAAATCGACCCATGCCAGAATAGGTCAAAGTTCGAACTAAACTTTAACGTCAATTTCCACTTATTTCGATTTTATCTCCAATGTAATACTAGTACGTTTCCAACGCTACAAGTGACTGACATCTTTGAAAAAAAAAAACATTAGGAGGACCTAATTCTTGAGATTTGATTAATTTGTTTACAACGTATATTTTTATTTATTGCGATGTTATATGCAAAATATTATTTCTAAATCTAATTTATTATGACTAAGTTTAAGTAGGGTATGAGGCTTCGTAACAAGATTTCGGGAACGAGGCAATGTACTTAAGTATTATTTCTTCATAATAATACTTTTATTCGGATTCGTAGAAACAATGAGTGCCGCTAGGCTGTATTCTGCATTCGTGTTAAGCTTCGTCGTTAGCAGGAATTGGAAAATCTGACTGTTTTTTGTTGAGAATAGTTTGTAAAAATATACTTATTGACAAATTATTTGAAGTAATTGCTGCAGAGTTATTATATAACTACAAGGTCCACACTGAGAAAACCCTTTACAGTAAGTTTTCAGAAATAATTCACACGCTGGATTTTGAGTAATAGTAATAGTAATAGTAATAGGATTTTGAGTAACAACACCCCTTTGGCATCCCAAAACACCGTTGCCATCAGTTTTCTGGCAGAAAAATCTTGCCGGGCTTTTTTTGGTTTGGTAGGCGAATCTGAATGTGCCCACATCTTTGATTGTTCTTTTGTCTCAGGGTTTACGTACTTAATCCAGGTTTCGTCACCGGTCACGATTCTGTTTAACAATGGTTCTCCTTCGTCCGCATAACGTGACAGAAAGTCTAATGCAGAGGCCATTCTTTGAGTTTTGTGGTGGTCGGTAAGAATTTTGGGCACCCATCGTGCACATAACTTACGGTAACCCAATCTTGCTGTCACTATCTCGTACAAAAGAGTCTTAGAAATCTGTGGAAAATCAGTAGACAACTCCGCCATTGTGAAACGTCGATTTTCACGAACTTTTGCATCAACTGTCTGAACGAGTTCGTCAGTCACCAAGGATGGTCTACCACTCCTCTCTTCATCATGAACGTTTTCTCGTCCACTTTTAAATAAACGTACCCATTCACGGACAACTCCTTCACTCATAACTTGTGGTCCGTACACGGCACAAAGCTCACGATGAATAGCTGCTGCAGAGTATCCTTTGGCTGTAAAAAACCGTATAACAGCACGCACTTCACATTTGGCGGTATTTTCTATTGCAGCACACATTTCAAACTGCCACAAAAACTAAACTAGCGCAGGTACGATGTTCACTCGACTACAGCTTGATGCCGACTGACCTGCTTAGTGCGTGAATGCACAGATGGCGCGCTACTCCCCTCCACTACCCGCACTGTGACCAACCGGAGGTTACTTTCTGAACAGCCCTCGTACTTTGCATAATTATCTTGTATTACTATACGTATATACGATTAACAATATACCAGCTTTATAATATATTCCTGAGGCGAAAATATTCTCATTTACAAAGAAGGTGGAACTAAATATTTCCTTCTACCTATTAAACTATTATAGTTATTTGTTTTTAAATGCTATATAGTAAATACACTGATCCATTTTAACACTAAAAATACGTACTAAAACCACGTGACTATAATACTCTTTATGTAAAATGAGATATTATTGTATGATTGTGGCACTAATAGAATTGTTGATTAAATGTTTTTAATTCACAAAGAAGAACATGTTTGATATCAAGTTTAGCAATGTCTTAGCGTAGTAATAAGTTTTGTATCTATGGTATTAGTCACTAATTACAAATAATAGTATAGAATTAGGTAATGAAGTTACCGATATATGTTGTAAACTATAGTTCATAAAATTTTCTTAATAATTACTGTACGTATCTATGATAATACAACAGTTACACAGTTCCCAAATTCAAATAAATTATAGCTATTTGATGTTGTATTATCAATTAATGAATTAAACGAAGCGGACAAATGCATTGTTTAAAATAAAACTGCACAGCTAAAATAAATATAGTTGCTATTTCAGTAACTTAATAACTGCATATTTGAATATTTGTCAACATTTGCATAAAACTCAATATTACTCTGTCGAAAGTACTTTAATCCAGTGAAAGCCCCATTCATGTAACTGTTGGGAATTCTATTTACCGTTGAAACACAATAGGTAATCTCAAAATTTAACAATGTTAAGCTGCCATACGAAGTTTGTTACTTATCACGGATGTAAAAATTATTAAACATCACTTAATAAATAAACTATACTTCGAGTATTATCAATATGGCTGTGGTTTGTAAGAACTGTACTTATTACTTATACATGCTTACAATATTAGACCTGCAAATAAAATATGGAGATGAATTTGGCAAAATAGTGTGTTATATAATTTTGTTTTCTTTTTAAATTACTATTTTTTCTGTGTATAAAAATCTTACTTGATTCGTGAAATATCAAGCGTTCAATAATTTAGGTGATCTTTTCGTATCTTGGTATCCAGGCTTCTGATACCTACAATATTTATTTTTATACTATTACTATTATTTATTATTCCTAGCGTATGTATTGGTAAGGAATGATATTTAAATGCTAGGATATCCAACCAGTGTATATTGATGGACAACGTTTCTAAAGAAAAAATAGTCCAAACTATAACCACCTCAATATCTTCGATTGAATCTACAGCATTGGAATGTTGTAAAATTATATTAATCCACGTTGAAAGAACTTCCCGAAAATAATATCTCAGAGAAGAAGAATATCAACCTTTACCAAACATCGATAAACCATGTAAAGAACACCGCGATAGAATTTTTATAAAAAACAGAGTTTGTCTTGAAATTAATTTGCCCTTATAATTCGATAATAACTCGATTTAAAAATTTTAACACTCTATCCATTACGGGTTCATGATCCTTATGATTTCTGGAAGCACTAGTCCATTGCAAGTGTGAGGCCTATGAGAATTTTAGCTTATGGAACGTACTGGAAATTACAGTCTCCTATCTACTCTCCTGACTTAAAAAGGTTACCGCCCCGAGGGAACTTTCGAGCTTGAAATTCAAAGTACAAATATTGAATTTGAAATAATTTGTTTAACATTTGCTGACCTAAAGTTTACCTTATATTTTGATTAATATTAATATTTAAGACGGTAAATTACACATATGAAATCAGAAAAACGTTTCTGGCTTTAAAGTTCATTAGCAGTAGCTGCTAGGCTTATTTCCTCAAACGTTAGATTTCAAAAAAAGGGTATGTGGTCAATAAATTGCTTTTGTAGTAACACACGACTGTGCAAGTTGGCATACAGTCGTCTCGGATAACGCAGTTTCTAATTCATGATTTGATTGTAACACACCTTGAATACTTACATACATCATGGCTAGGAGTTATGCTATGGTAAATGGTGTATTTTCCATAATATTTTTGAAAATATTTTCAAAAATGTCTTAAAATGCTTTCTTTAATGTGCTTTCTGCTTAATGTCTTAAAGCTAGGTCTATGAACACCAACAATGTGGATGTAATACCAATTAAGAACCATTGCAAATGATTTCTTAACCTAAATCCACAGCAGATATTTTACTGAAGCAGATAGTAGACGATACCAGAATGAATTAACGTCAGTTTTAGCTATGAAAATAGCTCACTGGTATGATTAAATCAGATGTTTTTGAAAATTTAATGAATAAGAAGTTTTTGTATTTTATTTATTATAATGCTCTCATGGGATTATTACATCTTCTGGCAGGATCGTATTACACAGACAAAGGTATAGAGTCATTACGGTGTGAGGCGAGTGAGTAATAAAACAATTCCCAATAGGCATTACGTTACGCTGGTTGACGGGCGTACTTTTAAAATAAGGGTGATATAACCTTTATAACAAAGTATCTGTAGTATTACATAAAAAATGTTCATTGGTTGAAAAAAATATTGAAGCTTTTACAGATTTGTTTCTCTTTGAATAGTATCACCAATGCAGAAAAGTTCATAACTTTTCTTAAACACAACTTCATCTAATACGAATAGTGTTTAGAGCAAATTAAACTTTGTTCAACTCCTACTACACAATAGTTGCAATAGAGTATGTTTTGTGTGTTTCGGATAATTTAAGTTATTGATAGATTAATTATTTTGGCTACAGTTCGTTAAATATTATTACGTCAGTATATTGATTGTACTTTGTATTGTGCACACCACTATGTGTATACTAATGCCAATATTGTACATTATATTTCCAATATAATGTACTAAATATACTGGGATTGATGCATAATCAAATGCAATCTGATAATAACCTACAGGCGTAGGCACATAACAATTTCATTCATAAAAACTTTTGACTTATATTTTAGTAGTAGATTTCTTCAAAGTTACAAAATAAAAACGATATGATAAGATATGATCATATTTTGTTCCTTAAAGTATTTCATGTTTTTCAGCAATTTTGGTGAGTGGTGGTGTAGCTCTGTACCCAATAGGCTGGGACAATCGGGAGGTGAGAGACTGTTGCGGCAACACATCACACGTCTATAGGCTAGGTGAGTAGTAGTGTAGTTCTGTACCCAATATAGGCTGAGACAATCGGGAAGTCAGACTATTACGGCAACACATCACATGTCTATAGGCTAAATTGAGTGGTAGAGTAGCTCTGTGCCCCAGAGTCTGGGACAATCGGGAGGTCAGACTATTACGGTAACACATCACATGTCTATAGGCTAAATTGAGTGGTAGAGTAGTTCTGCACCCAATATAGGCTGGGACAATCGGGAAGTCAGACTATTACGGCAACACATCACATGTCTATAGGCTAAATTGAGTGGTAGAGTAGCTCTGTGCCCCAGAGTCTGGTACAATCGGAAGGTGAGACTATTACGGCAACACATCACATGTCTAAAGGCTAGGTAAATAATGGTCAAGATGTTTACCCTATAGTCTGGTACAATTCTGATTTTGAAAGATCGCTGCAGCAACACATTACACGTCTACAGGGTAATCGGAGCTAGTTCTTTTACATATAAATATATAATTCCGTTTACATTATTAAAATTAATAGGCATGTTTAACTGAGTAGGTACAAATATTTTCAATGGTGTTTTAGCAAACGGTATTTTTTTGACGGTAGCTGTTTCACCAATTAAATATATATATATATATATATATATATATATATATATATATATATATATATATATATATATATATATTCTGTTTTGTATGTTTATGCTGAAAGTATGAAACGTTTCCTAGGTATTTTATAAGATTGAATAACAATTCCTTTCGGCTTAAATAGAAGGATAGGAAGTAATGCTAATGTTACTATTATTTTTAATAGTAGTTTGGAGGTTTTAACCGTTTCTAAAATTGCAATCACTAAATATCAGCTATCTAATAAGTGATCCATGTGTCAATAATATATTTATACAAAGCAGCTTATCACAAAACTTTCTCTCAAACAATAATGTAGGAACAAGATTCGTTCTGTATATTGGTAATATTACCGTAGATTTGTTTTTATTGTTCATCAGAACGATAAGGGTTGCACCTCATTTCAGAAAGAATCACCTCTAAACTACTATGAATTGAACGGTTACTGTTCAGATATGACCAACATTGAAGATAGAGAAGAGGAGGAACGTTCTATTGTTAGTTATCTATTTAATTTTGTGTACTTATAATTATATAAGTGCTGTGTAAATATGTTTTACAATGTCAGAAAAAAACAAAAACCTTCATTAGGCAGCGAAATATATTTTGTTTGTATATTAATATTTAGTTACCACTAATATCTATCGTTAATCGTTAATTTATTTTAATTTTTGCCTTATTGATATTCTAACCTATTCCTAACTTGTTTAGTAACTAATTACTTTTTTATTTTAAAATTTGTTCTTTTTACTGGCATGTATTGTAACTTATAAGTATGATAATGTTTACTTACAGCCTACTAGCAGTACGTTCCTTTAGCTAAAATTCAATTGTTTTAGTTTTTCATTGTTCGCATAAGAAATTTGTATGTATAATTTTTCTGAACTAACTATAAGCTTAAATTGTGATGAAATATGAATATTCATTTTCAACCATTGCCCTTACTGTGATCTAAATGCTATACACTTTAAAATACTCAGCTTTGTAAGATATCAACGTTGTGTGAACGTGGTGTATGTTTTCAGGTACTTGCCAGATCTCGTGGTCAGTGTACCTGCTCAGTGTGGCAGTGGCAACTCTATTCTTGTGCTTCTGCCTAAGCTTTTGCGCCTCGCAGGTCAAGCCGGGCTGTTACCGTATCTGAGAATACCGACCGGGGTGACATCCGGCCCCCTCGTCACCTCGGTCCAAGTTCTAAGGATTGCTGTCACCGACACTGTAGAAGGACTCTCATTTCATCCAACTTATGTTCTGTTGTAAACATATTCCACGAGTGGGGTTTTATTCCGGATTATTTGCCTTACCCTGAAGAACTGGTGCAATACTTATATGCCATATTTTGTTATATCCGTCCGAACATTTTCCTACTCTGAATTGTTTTCTGCATATATTAATTAACGTACCATGTCATATTTCTATGGTTTGTAAATTTTAAATTTGAATTCTCTTCTTTGCCACCAGATACAAAATTGTTCTGTAGAAATTACAGGACGGTGCTACGCATTTCACTTAAAAGACAACACTCAAATATTTTAAAAATAGATTAGGGCCAATTAAATATGTCTTCGACCATCTTTATATTTTTAACATATATCATACTCATGTAACAATTATTGTATTTAGTTCATGGAAAAAGTTTCAACGAAATGTACATGGTTTTAGAGTCACCATGTTACGGATAATAATATTGACAATTAATCACTTTACACAAGTAACCAGGACTGAGATAGATTGTATGTTGCTCAAGGCAGGTCGCAATTTGGCTTTACTACACTGCTCAAGTATCATATTGTATAGAGATTGTCGCACGACTGATTACTGGAAGTAGTGGCAAAATGTAGGTTACTTAACCTGTACGTTAATTTGTTAAAAGCTGCATGATGTTTTTTTTTAATTACCTATGATTTTAACTTTATTGTGTTTACCTATAACCTATATTGTAAATACATATTATTAGATCACGTTAATCCTATTCAAATCTGAGTTTTTATGGAATCTAAAAACTGTTATTGATATTTTGAAACCAATCAAAATGAGATACTTAATTTTGACTGCAGCAAACGTACCTTTTGTCACTATAATTAGAATGTACAGTGTAAATAGGATTCCTCCATTCTGTCCATGTACATAGTGAGTAGATTATAAGACATCAAACTTACTGTTAGGATACAACTATAAACTATTTATATCAGTGTATATAGTTTACCTGAAATTAACTTGTCATAACGAAGACAATTATATGCAAATACATTAAAAATATTGTGTTGATTGTTTGTATAATGAAATGTTTAATTGTTTAAGATGCAGGAGTAAGATATTTTTGTCAAAGGATTGCCAAGGAAATATATTTATCTGTTTTTTAAAATGTGTTATGTTTTTATTCACTCGTTTAATTTTGTCATAACCCGTTTGTATATAAATTTAATTCCGTTATAAGTTCTACCTTTTCCCATTGAAAGTCGGGACAAAGTAAGCAAAGTTAAAAAGATTTGTTGGAAAAATATAACTAACTCTATAACATGTCAATCTCTGTAAAAATGTTAATTCAGTATCCTATTAAGCTACCGTTCGTCTTAAATAAAATGTGTAAACACCTGTTGAAGTTGTAATAGAACACACAAAATTTAAAAAGTTTAGGATTGTTGTTCGTTTTCAGAAAATGGCTATTCAGAATCTTAATTAAAACTGGAAGCTATAATAGTTGAATGCTGTGATAGATATAAACTATATATATATATATATATATATATATATATATATATATATATATATATATATATATATATATATATATTTGAATATTTAAGTGATGGCCCTATGTGAACATGTCGGTTAATACATTATTTGGTATAAAGCTCTCCACTACATCATATAAAACTATATAGTCCATTGTATTATCATAGAGTGTTTTATACGGCTTTTGTCCGATAGAGAAGTTATTCAAGCGGTCACCTTAACAGCTGAAGGTGTTCCCAACGGGATGTGTGTAAACGCTTAGGTGTGAGTCATTCAGTGGTTTCAAGATTGTAGAATCGGTACCAGGAGAGTGTAATCTTCGCAGAAGACTGGAAAAAGGCCTACATTTTGTCACGATTAAATGCACTTCGAAATCAGTCTAAGCTGCAAGAGAACTTAAACATTACCTTATTCAAGTAACTAGAAATCGTATATGAAGCAAACCTATCACAAATCGAGACTCCGGGAAACTGACTTGCAGACTAGGAGATATGTCTAGGTGCTGCAATTGACCGCACGTCATAAGAGAGCAAGATTACAGGTCGGAAGAAACCACATAATACTAATACTATACTTTATATATTTCTTAAACAGGATATACAAAATATTCATATGATAAAGATAGTTTACAACTAAAATATTTTACAATTTTTGTGTAATAAGTGTTTTCAGGTTTCGGAACAAAAAATCTATTGGTAGTTTTGGCATTAAAGTAAAGTAATGTTCACATACGAATAAACATTTTCGGTGTAGGGAAATTACGACCGTGTTAGAGTAGGGAGAAAAAGGAATGATATGTTTGTTAACTGTTACCTAACTCTTAGGATACTGTTTAGTGGCGGCTTAATATTAGTGTGCACCAGAATAACAATAGATGACTTTAATGAAACAGACATTTTAGTGTTTCTAAACGTTAATTTAACACTCCAAAGCTGTGAGGATGTGTTGGGCGTCCATATTCATCAGAGAGCAGAACGATCAGGTCAAGATTGTGTAGCCTATACATGCAAGACGGAACCTCATCACATGCAGCGAGAGAAGTTCGACAGTACTTGGAAGTACATAACATACCAGTATTACTGGCGAGATCTGCTTATAATACAGACCTAAATATAATTGCATACGTCTGGGATCAACTAGGGAAAAATATCTGGGACCCGCCCAGCAGCTTGGATGAACTGGAAATAGCGTTACCTAAAAAATGGGCGCGGTTGCCTCAGACGACTCAATCGAACCATGCCACAGCGTAATCCCAGCCATAAGAGGTGACATGAGTTATAAAAAGAGAAATTTACCAAAGAATAGATTATCGTTTGTCACGTTTGAAATTTATTAAAAGAGTTATTTTTACTAAGGTTTTTTGATTTTGATGTTTATTAATTGCACTAACCTATATTAGAATTTTAAAATTAAAAAAGTTATATTGTGCTTTACTAATGATATAAGGCTTTAAATGCATAAAATAAATGTTAAATATTAAACAATAAATTAGTAACAAACTATTCATAAATTATCCCTTAACTTCTTGAAGCGTTTACTAATTAGAATATATACGTGTCACTAAATTAATAGATAAGTAAACAATGGAAACTAAGCTAGACATTTTTGGATTGCATAAATAAATAAATTCTTTATGAAAGTCATAACATAATCTAATAGCAAATACTATTAAAGTAGTTGTTTAAGGTGAAGTAATGTAGTACATATACCAATTCATTCACTATTTTAAACTGTTATTCAAAATGCAGGAATGTTATATATTGACGTTTGAAGCTATACATGAACGTATTATTTGTCCTAAAGTACTATTATCTTTATTTTTATTTATCGTATTGTACTTTATCTTTGGTTATTTTTATAAATGAATTTACTTGCATGCTCAATCTGATGTCAATGCCACAAGGAAGCAATAATCGCTAGATTACAATATAAAATTATTTTATTTGAAACCTTTGGTAACGTAATTTGTGACGTACAAACGTAATTTTTAATACCAGTATACTTATAATTTCCTAGGTACAATGATTACCATATGATTGCTCATAGTTTACCCCTGATGACAGTGTTTATATCTGAGTACAGTCGTAATGGCTTATTAAACATTCGATTTACTTATCCTACAAGCCAGATCAGGTCCAAGATAGTGCTTCCTTTAATAATACCTCGTCAGTTCATTACTTTAAAACCGATTTTCCAGAAATTTTGAAAATATACCCAATCACGGACTAGCTAAAACACATTAGGTCAAAAGCGTTTGTATGGCTTGTGCCTTGAAGTAATTCTGTCAATCCGCAACACCGACCGAACTATCAGATAGTATTAATATGTTCATCGACACAGTTCCTAATTAATCCTGTATTGATGCAAGATAAACTAGCGTAGATTTTAGCCTATGCAATATCCCTCTAGTTTGTTACGAGCTGCCCTCTGAGATAAACTGTACATCTCCAGATATTAAGAAATTATGGGCCAGTCAACTATTTTTTGAGTTGTTCATATCAGAGAGTGATAAAGATTTAAAATTATAAATGTTAATTTCTCCCAGTTCATACTTCTTACTACTCCTTTCTCATAATCAACCATCAGACACAAAATCGTAGCTATATTAGCATCTGAAAACATGGTAAGTACTCTATAGTGATAATGCAGACTAGGAGGTAATTCCTGTCCAAAAGAGTCCATACTTGCTCTTTAATAAGCTAGTTGACATTCTTGCTAATAGTTGTGACAAAAATAAATAAATATTTAGACGTCCATAAAGTGTTACATGACTATAAATGTTAAATTAGAGTCGCATGTTGAAAACTTGTTCACAAGATGAATAAGTATTTTTTAAATACGATAATTATTACATGTAGATATTTTTGTTTGCTTAATTTACTCTAAATTCGTACTTTAAAAAAGTATAATTAATTTACATAGAAACATAGAAAATTATATGTAATGTCATTTCTTTTTAATGACTATATTGGTTATGAAAAGTTACCACCTGACATTCTCAATGAAATACGAATTATCAAATATTAAGTTAAGATATTTTTGACTAAATATAGTGAATTTTAATTAAACATATCAACTCTGTTTGTTTTCTATGTTTGTCAACACGATAGCTTGAGATTTGTTTAACTACACATTTGGAATTTTACTTAATGAATGCCCACCTTGACAGTCAAATAAATGGAAAAGGAAAGAATGGAGATAATGTTAGACAAGGTTATGGTAGATGGCACTGTAGTATCTTAAATAAGAACAACTTGAATTCACCAAGATCCCTCATGGACCGTGAGACTCCTTAGAGTATCTTGTAAGTAATTCCCTTAAGCTAACAAAATGTAAAGCTCTTAAAAATATAAATGTTAAGTGACGATAACAGGAGCGTTTTTTGATCTGTTGAAGGAGATTATACAACACATGGAAAGGGATTATAAAAAAATCTAATGTAGCTCAGCATTGTTGATCTGAGCATCATCTAGTGCAGTAGGATGAAACCAACATGACATAACATGAACAGAATATTTACATGTAAGCCAATTGAGGCTTAATAGACTTAAGTACTAAGTGTGAACTAGCATATCAAATGCTAAATCTCTATCAAAGTTTGCTAAATATATTAATAAGAAAAAAAAAACTAGAAACCTTAAACAAATTCAAAAATTTAATGAAACCTTAGCCAACAACATATGATTATTACATAGTGGTAAATATTATTACTATAATTATTTTTGCCTTTAACGACAATATTAACTGTTTACACATGCTATGTATATACCTAACGTTTTTTAAGTGTAACAGAGGAAGGGCCGTTATAAATATAGGGTATTTTAATTTTATTTACGGTAGTTAGTAGCAATCATTTAACCTGTTTTTCTATGCTAATTTAACTATGTTATTTTTTATAAGCCACTGTAACTTATATAATATTTAATGAATTCATGCAACACAATTTAAATCCAAAATCCAGGTTAATCAACTATAGTGAATTTCAGAATATTTTAGTTATTAAGGCAGCGATATATATATATATATATATATATATATATATATATATATATATAATTTTAATAAACATTGAATCGCAAAAAGTACTTGCTCCGCCGGGAGTCGAACCCGGATCTCTCACTTGCCGGGTGAATGTGCTGCACATTCACCCGGCAAGTGAGAGATCCGGGTTCGACTCCCGGCGGAGCAAGTACTTTTTGCGATTCAATGTTTATTGAAATTAAAATAAGGCTATTGCCATTTATACAATTTAACGTATATATATATATATATATATATATATATGTATATCACTGCTTTGCATTGTGTCTAGTATAGTTTACCCATGTGGTATTCAATACACATAGGAAAAGTTCATAATGTAAATTTCTTATTCTATTAAAGTTTATATTTTTATTACCAAAAAGAACATCATAAAATAAGATATTCAATAGGATCCACACACTTAAAGTTAACTTACATACAGTTTTATTTTAGTGTAGCAAAGACTTCGCAGTTAATATATATTTGATATATCTACCACTTAAGCGCTTGCTCCTACTTAAAAATCATAAATATATAACATTACAATAAAAGGCAAACTCCTTATCGTGAATAAAAAATCCTCTTATTATTAGATCATTGGCATTGGCTCCACAGAAACAGTTTATTTCAGGTAACTGTATTTTTACTTGTAATTAATGTGTCTCTGCTGAATATTATTCGTATATCAAAGACAATAAATATAGAGGATAAAAGTTTAAATTATATTAAATCCTGTAATACTTAGCGAATTTATATAATTAGAGAGTGCTTCATTAAAATGAAGCTTTATTCAAAAGAAGCTATAACCTAAAAAGGTCAATAGATCTGTTAATTTCCGAGATATCGCGTGAACAGGCAGATAAAAAGACGGACAGGAACAATATTTTTTAAGCCGATTTAGTAATAGACTTCGCTAACGCTCGATTAATATAAATAAAATAGTTTATTAAACAGAAGAATTATATACGTGCACTGCACATTTAACTACTGACAAAAACTAATTATGATCAGAGATTAATACCAACTTGTTTTATTTTATTTTTATTAAGATATAATTTCTGAACGTATAGTAAAAACTAATAAATAACTGACGTAGGCATTATAACTAAAACCTAAATCTTGGATAGGGTTTAATTTATTAAAATGTATGAAACAGTGTTGTATAAATAGCAATTTTCGTGGTAACGAAGTAAGAAAGGGGGATAAGCTTGGCTGAGTGATTATATCCTGGAGAACAGACGGGGTTTAACGGGTCATTAAACACTTCTCCGTTTTACCAAATTAAGATTACAATTAAGGATAAAGTTTCTTTAATTGTATTTATAAAAGATTTATATTTTGTAAATGAAAATATAGGAGACTGCAGTACGAGCTGATGTTACAATATACTCGTTGTATTCCCAGGCACAATTTTAATTTCAACTGATTGGTTATAACATCTACTAACCAAGGTATCGCCTACGAGCATGAAAGCTATTTACTTTTATTAGCACTAATTTTCACTCAACCTGGTATTTCATTCTTTTTAAATCTATAGAGGTACGTCTCCTGAGAAAGACATTTATCGTTAGCATGAAAATAAAAAAAAAAATCATATTGCTACAATCATTGCATAAACAAATATAAAACTTGGGTTATTACTTGCCAGTTATTAATTTTTATCTAAGTCATTTTTATCTTATAAAATATCAAGATCGATTATTTAAAATGTTTGAATAGTTTGATATTTGATTCACTTGCAAAACATTGATGTTTTCCATGGCACATATTCATTGATTTTATACCTTTAATGGACATCATATGTAAGTTATTTTCTTCTGTTGTCGAACTTGGATAATAAAGATGCGATTTAAGTATTTTGTATATTATATTTCTTGGGTTAAAATGTTCATTAAAAGATATGGGACAATTTGAATGAACTTATATTTTACGCAATATAGTTTATATATGAATCGGATAAAAACAGAAAGAAAAAGGAAGTTCAATAGATTGGGTAGTCATCACACCAGTGGTAATAATTGCATAACAGTGCCCAAATACCGTCAGTTTTCGCCTGGGAAATCAAGAATTGCATCCTCTAATCTCATGTTAAAAGTATATTTTAAGGCACTATTTAGCGAGAATAATTACGTCCCATCAAACGAGCAACTCTAGGTGATTTGCGGAACAGAGACCATGTTGCAGTGCACTTACTAATACCAGACAACCCCTTGCTTGCGGGATGAGTTTTGTCTTACATATGTATGACTTAAAGCAAATTGATCTATGTGAACCTGACGAAATCGCACTAAGGGAATATATATATATATATATATATATATATATATATATATATATAAAGTATTTTCATGAAATTTAAGAACAATTGTTTACATTGTTTTAAATAATACGTTTCTGTTTATAAATGGTGAATTAAACATAACAAAGTTTCGGGCTTTAAAAAATGTAACGTTTTTTAAAACGTTCAAAGTAACGACCTTAACTTAGTATACATAATTTCTTTTGAGAAACATTCACCTCTACAGTTTGGCTTACTAGATTATATTCAAACTGCTTTTAACCATGTTGACGGCAAAAATAGCAGTTTATTGAAATGAACATTTTTTATATTGACGTAAAAATTTTCATTTAGTGTAACCTAGCATCAGTAATTCTTATTTAAGTAAAAAAGATCCTGTTCAATTCAAATGTGACAGTAAAATAATTGAAAATTTTACTCCTAATACTGCCATTAGTGGTAGGTGCCAAGCTTAATAGAACTTGCTCTATAATTTAGGTCAGGGGAAATCTTAGAAACTTAAAAAAGTAAGACTAACAGTCTAAATGTTTCATTACGGCTAGTATTATTAAATATACTTTGGGTGGTCTAGTTTGATAAATTTGTTTTCAAATGTTTAATAAAATAAGGTATAATTGCATTTAAAGTCATTATATTTTTGAATACGCTGATATTTTTAACAACCATACTTTAACATGTAACTTCATGTAAAATAAAAAAAAAATTTATAAATTCGTTGAGAAAACTCAAGTGATGCTACTAAGCCTTAATGGAATGGGAGCTTTGATTACTCCCTTGAGACGGAAGGTCCAGCTCTACCTTTGTAATTGTTTGGTGGTACAAACGTAAACCAAACTGAGTCCCTAGTCCCTTGTTATACTGTTGCGCTCTTTTGTGTGCACCAACTGTTTTATTTGTGTCTAGGATTTGTATAATTATTAGCTCAGCGGTGCATGGGTGACGTTTAAGTCCAGGTACTAACATAAAACAAGTCGTCAATCAATATGTATATTGGTAGAGTGTGCGAATTTACCAAGACTTTTTTTGTTATTTATATGTACTACGAAAGTTTTCCCTAGACGTTTCATTTGTGGTTAACTTATACATATTATGAGAATCTGGCCAAATAAAAAACCAGTGTGTTAAATCTAGGCAACCAAAAATTCCTGGATGGGAACATCATTAGCGATAACCTTCGATATATTGTGGTAAAAGTGCTAGTCGATAAGTCTATTTTCTGCGGAGAATGACTATTGGATTGGGTAGGACACATCCATTTATGTTAACGGATGTTTAACCCTAAACATGAGGGAATATTTTCATCCCTGCCTCGTTTGACTGGTTCAGGGATAGACTCCCCTTCTTTCAAGGAGGCTTGAACGAGATTATTCCCGTTCTTGTTTTGACAGGATACGGTCCCTACCCCCAGACTTAACAAATCTGAATACCCTGTCATTATAAAAGCAGTTAATTGGTCCCTTTTACGATTACTTTCAATATGTTTCCTCATCTTTGAGAACTTCAAGACTTTTGGGCTAAAAATAGACTCTTGAGTCAGTGAAAACTTAATGTAGGCATATATGAAATTGTATCGTCAATGGCCTTTACAAAAAAGGGCTGAGAGTGTTTAAGTTTTTTTAATACGATGATTCTATGAAACGTTTAAAAAGTTGTGATAGGTTATCAGTATATCTGGTAAACATAAGGCCAACAAATATGGTACAAAGAATATAGGGTGGTGAGGTTTGAAAAAGTGACTAGCGAATGGTCTTGTTCTGTTATCATTACATGGTTTTTATAAAAGTTTCATATAAGTAATTTATAGTTTCCTTATAGACCTTAAACATCAGTTTTATGACAGCTTTATTGTCGACATATTATTACCAAATATGACATACTTATATAATTGATAAAAGGGACAGAAAAGACTGAACTAATTTGACAATTGAAGACGTTGAACGCTGGTGAAAAATTTCATGGAAAACGTTTATAAAATGTAATATATTAAAAATATTTGATTTCATATTTTCCTGAATATTACTTTGTTAAGTTATTCAATTGCTTTTTCGACAGTGTACGATATATACGTTCAAATTATATCAATGTACACAACAAAACGCAAATGAATAATTATGATAAACTCAGTCATGATTATGATACTGCAGAGTTTTTATGCATGCATTATAGTTGTTAATCGTAACATTAAAGGACACATGTCGGGCTTGCTTGGATCACTACAATATTTGTCACCGTTTGTACTAATTGCCAGTAACGTTTTAAACGCCACGTTTTGCGCGATTAAAGTCATACCAAACAATAAACATACAGCCTGTAGTAGACACAAGGGCTGTTTGATCCCTGACACATCAGTCATTAATCCAGACAGGCAATCCCATTCCTATAGCAAACATCGATGTCAATGATCAATATGATTTGTTGTGTCATGAAGCACAATCCCATTCCTATAGCAAACATCGATGTCAATGATCAATATGATTTGTTGTGTCATGAAGCACAATCCCATTCCTATAGCAAACATCGATGTCAATGATCAATATGATTTGTTGTGTCATGAAGCACAATCCCATTCCTATAGCAAACATCGATGTCAATGATCAATATGATTTGTTGTGTCATGAAGCACAATCCCATTCCTATAGCAAACATCGATGTCAATGATCAATATGATTTGTTGTGTCATGAAGCACAATCCCATTCCTATAGCAAACATCGATGTCAATGATCAATATGATTTGTTGTGTCATGAAGCACAATCGCTTTGTGTACTGCTACAAAACAACAAATAGTGATACAATAGTTTCAAAATCTCTTTCATGTTAATGTAGTTTGTGATGAATTTCTACGGACAAAATGCTAATGCTACTGTAAATAGCAGATATATTTAATAACGTATATGCAAAGATGTCTCATTGACTAAAAGGGCAAGACGTAAAATTAAATACAAAAAGTGATAACAGTCTTTTCTAACCTCTTTCATTATAGGCTGGAAATAGATGATAAAAGCGCTATATAACTCCCCTTTCCCATATTTCCCTACACAAATATTAAAACTCTTTATGCCAATTACATATGTTATAAAGATTTGTCCATTACATGGGAATTTGAGCATGTGCTGTATCTATTTGTAACTTCTCCTCTTTCAACTACATCAAGCATCAAATAAGTGTTGTGATGGCTATTTAATATCTGGTACTTGTTCTGTGTAGTAAAATACTTACGATTACTAGTTTTAATTGCATTTTATAAACCCTTTCTTATACCTCTAGGTATATTAACTATCCACCAATAAGTGCCCTCTAAAAGTTTAGTTTGAACATTGAACTCCTATTTACATGGTTGGCTAAAAAATAACCAAATTGAGGGTTTACATAAACCCTAGTGTTTGACATAAATCTTGAAATAAAAAAACCTAAGGTTCTAATGGCAAAAATGTAGCTTTAAAAATGATCTTTATTATCATACAGAATTTATTGAACCCTGTTATTCAAGAATGCTTTAGCTTTATGTTATAGATAACGCAATGAAAATGGTTCCTATATGATTTTCGCAGTATTGGTCAATAACAAGCTTATAAGAAATTGGTGTTGTTCCATGTATGGTTAAGTTCTTATAGTGCTTAATTTGGAATGTTTATTTAAAAGACCTTTCTGTCACCTGACATACAGTGAAATATAAATTGGTTTTGGTTGGGATAAAATGCTTAGAGTGAATATATATTTTAATTCATGCATTGCAGAATTCACATTTAAATTAGAAAATTCTAAGAAAAAAAATTCTTTTAAAAGTTATGAATAATTTCATTGGTTTCATCCTGTGAAATTTAATTAGCCTCACCCTGCATTTGTAAGCATCTGGTCTATATGAGATCTCCTAGCCAACGTAACGTTAAGGAAAATTTCTGTTTTATGAACCACTGATTTCTGACCAGTTCTAATAATATAATATATTAATCTTAAAGTAAGTAAAGAAGAATATACTACTTTTGGATATTTGTATATTTAGGTGTACGGATATGTATCACAAAATCACAAAAAGTATGCTAGTGAGATTTTAAACTAAATTTTGTATGGATATTGAATATATATATATATATATATATATATATATATATATATATATATATATATATATATAAATTCAATAAACATTGAATCGCAAAAAGTACTTGCTCCGCCGGGAGTCGAACCCGGATCTCTCACTTGCCGGGTGAATGTGCTACCATTACACCACAGAGCGCTTACTTTTTCCGATTCAATTATTTTGTATTTGGCCGTATCTGTCACATATGTGTTGAAATAAGCAAACTAACATATGATCGGAAGACCATTTATAAAATTTAATTTATATATATATATATATATATATATATATATATATATATATATATATATATATATATATATAAGAATAATACTTAACTTTCGTACAAATTCCGAAACTTTGTATTTGCATGACCAAAGTACCTTTTTGTCGAAGTGTGCTACGAACAGTTGTTACAACAGTATTCTTTGACTTTGACTTTAGTTGGTAGCAGTATCGAATATATTCATCTTGTTTGCTGAGAATGTTTGCTTCTAAACTGCTTGCTGTCATTCTTAAGGAAACTTTTATAGTATAACAAAATTATTAAGAAAAGAAGACATCCTTAGATAAAAAAAAAAGAAATTCTGTGGTGAGGGAAGCAGGTGTAGGTTTGTTTACCATTTCCTCATGATGGTAAGAAATGAAAAGAGATAAAAATTCAATCATTAATAAATCATTCTGCAATAATTTTACAGTTTCCAGAAATTTTAGAATGTCTTTCAGACCAATAGTTAAAGAACGAAGTGGGTTTTTACAAAGAAACCCAACAAAAGGGCTGTGACGTAGCCATTTAAAAGAATAAATAATTTATTGAAAACCATAGAAAACAATTGCTATATTTCAAACAAATATTACATCACATTTTTCAGTTTTTACTTATTCCATTTAAAAGTTAGCTGAGATACGTAAATGATCAAAAATGTTGAAACATGATTGTAACATTTAGCAAAGAATATTTATGATTTATATTCATTTTTATTACCATTATTAACATTTCCAATCAATAATTTAACCTGTTGTTAAAATGTCACTATGCAATGTCAATACTGTGATACTGGTGTTTTAACAAACGCGTGGTATTCTAAAATGTTAGTTATTATATACGTTTCAATCATTCTTTATTGTATTACAAGTATTTCAGATTTAGTATTTAATGATGTAACTCACAAGTAATATACAACACATAAGACTGAGCGCTAGTTTATTTGTCCATCATATTACAGTGTCTATGCAGCAACCTGACAGAGTTGTACTCGATTGGTGTGGGGTTCAGTGCCAGGACAATCAAGACAATTGGTAGTTAATTAAATCATCATTACAGTTGGTGTTCAGCGCTCCAACACAACATGGCGCCATACTCATTGTGGTTTGTCTCTCTGTCATACCACACTCAATATATACTGTATCTGTACTGTATTGTATCTGTAGCAATTTTACGGCAAATTACTAGACTATTTTCGTGTTAAATACAAAGATTCTTTATCATCATATTTTTAGGTTAGATGCAAAGCACACATTTAAATGTTTTCTATTCTACTTCCTATAAAATGCGATTTAATATGAGAAAGAGTATATAAGGAAAATATACAAGAAACTGCACATAAGGCTAGACCCACTCTCAAAATGTGGTATTAGGTGATGAAACAATTTGTAAAATCTTTTTAAGATCATTTCGGCAGAAAATACTGTCTGACATATAAAATATCCCTTTAAAAGTGTTTAAGTAAAAATAATATGTGTATTGCATGCATTTCTGTTATTGAGGACTTTTTAATCTTTGCAGTGGTACAATAAATATTTGAAGATCTTTGTCTTCAATTATTGCAATTTTCGACGTGAGCTACCCGGAAAACTCTGGATTTATCTCATATTTTAATTTTAACCACAGAATTTAGTTCTAGGAATAATTAATTACTAATGAAGAAATTGAATAATTCCCCTAAGATTACGTCAGCAGATGAATGTAAAATGGATCAATCACTATGTCTTCTTAATGATTAAACTTTATCATGATTAATTTTTAATTTGTATCGGTATAGATTACAGATTTCGACACTAAATGTCTAAGTTTACTGCTACTAAGTAATTAATTTACTGACTAATACCGCTTTGAACAAGAACAAGAATACTAACTGTACCATTCTACATTTACATGAACGGCTTGAGTCACAGAATCACAAAGCTGATGTCGTTAGAGCATTAAAGTGAAGGAAATTAAGGAATAAATTAGCTGTCAGGTGCAACCGTTGGCTTTTTGTACAGTCGGATTCACTCCATCCTCATAAGGTGCCATAAGGTTTCTAAGTGCAGCTAAACAGTTATTACTTAGTTACAGGAACCCGTATCCTTGACAAACTGACGCATCGTATGATTTAAGTAAATTACGAGTACGAATATCATAGTTTGAATATTTGTCATTTATGTAGGTACTTTGGGATTATACCGACCACACCAGTATGAAGAACACAAAAATATAAATTTATAGAAAGAAACATGATAGAACGAAAAAACAACTCTTTAATTACAAAATTACAAACTTACAACGATTATCAATTGTGAATGGGGTCAGATTCCGTTATATGCCCCCAACGCTTAAACTTTTTTCAATGAACTTAGAACGTTATAAAACGATGTAGTTGAGTAACAGAACTAACATTCCATCAATCAACAAGCATTTCCAGGTATTGTGATCGGTATTGTTGTCGCTGTTATCTTATCTTTCTCGAGAACCCCGATTACGGCAGGCCGCGTGGCATCAAATCATTATTTAAGTTTTTTGCACGGTACATAATTAATTGCCTTTCCATTACAATTTAATTTATATTTCTGGTCAGCCCCTCTAGAATTTGATATTTTACTGATAGGTACTATGTCGAGGGATGTTTTTCTTTCGTTAACATCAGCGCGGGCGTCGGCAGCACCTTTGGAGGCCGGAGGCACTCGCATTTTGGGTGGCGGAGTGTGATCAAGAACAAAAACAAGTTTTGTGTGTTTTTTTTTCAATAAAGAGTTTAGTTTTTGTTTGGTAATGTTTGTTTTTGATGAATTTTTGTGTTTGGAGAAATGTAGGGGTATAACACGGAAGTACAACAAAGCGACGCACCAGCTGAACGGGCGGCGAGACTCTGAAATCACGTTATCTACTAGACCGCTCGACTTTGACCTCTGTCTGAGGATGGGGAGGGGTTTGCGATAAGACAATTCCTGTTTTATATTAGCGAAATATTGTTCTACGCTAATCTAGTAATCAGTAGAAGCAAAATGTCTAATAACGATTCATGTCTGGGCGTGGTCGCTATAAGCCCAAAGTACCGTTCATTTATACCAACAAAATAACACATAAGATTACGGTTAAATACATGATCTTATTATTGGAGTAATTTAATCTAACTTTTTCAAAACATTTCATAGTATTTTCTTGCATTCCCTCGTAAATTACAAGTATAGAACAGATAACAGCCGGAGTTTCAAATCGTTTTACGAAACTTATAATATAGTATAAGAATAGTAATTAATATTAGCCTCAGATTTGTTCGATAGCCTGCAAAACATCAAAGATATTCAAACTATAGGAGCTCCTGGACTGCTGCAGGATCCGGCCTCTGGTAACACTGGGTATTTTTAGGCATGCGACTGGGCTCCGCTGGTTTCCATCCTGTGGGAGCTTCCGAACCTGGAAAGCTCTCTGCAATCCCTGTCAGAACGTGACTTGTAGCAGTTAATAGCTTCTCGTGTTCTTACACAGTATTAATCTGCAATAATACGTTATTTAGACAAAACATAATATGCGTTTTATAAGTTAGGCATTATTAACACTATTTTTATGTACATAGATATCACTTGGCTTAAAGTTTAAAATACGTGCATACAAGAACAGGTCGTATGGTTTTGATTGAACCAAACTCGATTATATACTTGTACAAGTAATTGCAATCAAACTTGACAACTGTTTTTTTAAATTCCTTTATGGAGTAGTTGAGGTTTTCCCATTTAATAAATTCAGTATGGTGGCTACTTATATTAATTTGTATCATATGTTTCTTGTACATTTCAAAATATGAATTATTCTATTTAAAACTTTTAATGACACCTATATGACAGCATATGAACCAAAATAAATTGTTTTTATTAATCTATATTCTTATAAAAGGTTTCTTTGATCCTGTCTGTATGATATAATATTAAATGATAGTGTGTCTTCAAACATTAGATACAGTTCATATTAGTGTATATAACACATAATTGAATTATGAAATTATATGGTAACAAGATAAAATTACTCTTAGTAACTACGAATGCTTCCATATTATATTTTAGGATGACAGCTAAACGTACAATCTTCCGTGTGCCATGACATTTACTGACTAAGGCGGAAGCAATAGTTTCGATTATACAATTTCGGCAAAGAATATTTTTTAATAGCAGAGAGAGGGGAGTTAAAACACAATAATTTTTATGAAACTAAATATACTTAGAGGTAAAAAGTGCGAACTATAGAACATGTTTCATAAAACAAAAATTTTAAACTGAAAGTATAACAAAACTACACATTTATCAATGTTGTAGTTGCCACTGCCCCTCTTTCGTTTTCAAACATACTGGTGTTATGAAAAACGCTGTTTATCAATATTATTACCATATGTTACCAAATGAATTTTGTTAAATTAATTTTACTATAAACCATTTTCTCTTTTGTGTGTAATAAAATAGTCAAAATGTTCTATTTTACGTTAATACACATTTATATAAAATTAATGGCATCATGGAAAAGGAAAATAACTTTCTCTTCTCTGTTAGTTCCAGTTTTAACCACATCTCCACTACTGTGAGTGTCATTTAAGTAGGTAAAGTGAAGTAAAGAAGGTAGTGGAGTGAGACAAGTAGTCTAGTATTCACGTTACAATCTCTTGAGTTAAACTCATTAGCCATTTTGCTATGGAGAGTTGTGGTTCTTATAAACTTCATGGATCTTATTTCTATTTTAATAATTTGTTTTCTTTTAGCTTCTTATTGTGATAAATACTCGTATAATTGTATTAGAACTATATTTTAATCGGAACTGATTACACATATAAATTGGCTAAATTACAGCTCAACAAAATACCATAAATATGTTTTTATAAAACAGTAAATATAATAATAAAATTATTTGTTTTATAACCATAGAACTGCTTGTAAAGTTAAAATATCAGGACTAAGCTATTGAGTTATATTATTAATCGTCAATTCTTTATTTATTATAACATTTTAAGAGAAGGAAACATTAAATTCACTAATATATTGTAGAACACATTTATGTTAACAGTTAGATTTCATCCTGTGTACTAACTCGATGGGAGCAAGACAAACTATTTTAGTGACTTAACTGAGGTTTTATGAACAATTTCAAGTCAAATGCTCTTATTCCAATATGCTACATGTATTACTACGATACATGTTAAAATATATGTAAAATAGTTTTAATCGGTTTTGCTTACGACTTTTAATTTATGTATTTATCTTTTTTACCATCATTGTTAACCATAAGATCAATGGAACAATTTAAAAAGTCTCACCCCAAACCCATGAAGTGATATCCATCGTCATCTAACTAGATGGTGCCCAAATAGAAGTGAAGCTTAATGCATAATTCCAATTCTGTAGGTGAGATTTTTCGCAAGATATCATTCAGACAGACAGACAGTAACATCTTTAGGTAATGTATAACAGCTTAAACCCTTACATATCACTTCTGAAGGATGATGAACGTTCAAATCCATGAGGATAGAAACTGTAACCAGTGCTCATCATCGCTAACTAAATAAACTTAATTGTTAATATAATCTTTGTTAATATAGACTCGTTGTTTATGAAAAAGCAAAAACCAATTCCTGAATTCCAAATGTATTATATTAAAAAATATATAACTGTAAATCTGAAGATAATTTGTACACTGTTGTGAAACTGTACAAAGCAAAGATAGATGAACTCAGTTTACGACCTCAGTCACTACAAACAATAAGAAATCTGTGGCAGTAAATAAGTCCGACTGAATGTTGGCTCTCGTACCTGGCGAGTAGCCATTGACCTTATCCGTCTTACTTGTTTCTTCGAATGCCAATAAATGTCCTTTTATCATTTTGTTTTAGCTATTATTACATTGAACCAAGCACATTTTTGACGTGACAACGTCTTAAATTAGGTTGCGGCTCGGAGTCACTCATGAAAAAGTGTAACGCCCGGTAACGTTACGATGCCCGTCCAGTGGGTCCGCCGCACGGGATCCGCACGGGATAAAGCAGATAGCTGTGGGTCCGCCGCACGGGATAAAGCAGATAACTATGTTTATTCGTGAAAATGTGGAGTGCTTAGATTCGTCATTTACAACAACTACAACAATAAAGGTAAATAATTGTACACTGATATTTCATTATCGTAAACTATGACTGATTGATTAATTGTTAGATTGACACAAAAGTTGAGAAACTGAGTTTATAGGTTATGTCATACTATTGACAAATGTTGATAGTGTTAAGTAAATTATTAGTTTAAATCACTCTGCAATCAATCGTAATTCAGTCGATTGAGAAGAAACAGCGCGTATTGCTAGTCAAACATTTAAAATAACAAATTATAACCTCTAACCTGTCATAACAGTGCGACCAAACAAACGAACTAAACCGACCAATCACCACGCGCGGAGTTAGAATTTAACTGTGTTTAGGAAGAATTTCAAATTCCAATTTTAGTAAATGTTTTATTCAACTTTACCATTTACAATAACAAATTTTAATTAATTTCAAATTATGTACAATGTTTTAGTAAACAAAATATATTTCTATAGTTAAAATTTGTGCAATTCTTATTTTCATTCAATTCCTTGTTCCTATTGTGCAATTTAATAATATTCATATCAATAAATATTCTACCGAGAAAAAGACGTTGTCACGTAAAATCTTCGCCCGTAAAACCGACTTTACAGGCAACCATATTTTAGGTCTACTGATTAAACAATTCAATAAGCCTACCGCTAACGTGAGATATGTTACGTTGTATATTATTTTAACCGTTTGATAAAAATAGCAGGACTAGTACACCTCATACAGTATGTGAAATAAATATCCAAACTAAAGAAATATATTCCTTAAAACATATAACAAGTAGCACAAGCTACTAATGTCTTAAAATGTCTTTTGGAATAATTGTTGTTTTTGTTGGAATACATTGTTGGGACAAGATTAGTCAAAATTAATACTTACATAATAGTTCTTAACTTAAATAAATAATTACACTTTGACATGCACAATTTTATCGCATGAGACTTAACGTTATCAAATTAAAAATAACAAAATTTATATATTTATCGTTTTATATTTAAATACCAAACTGGTATACAATGAATCATATAAATAACAAATCACTTTATTAAAAAAAAAATAGTTCAAATTTGCAGATTGATTACGTTATTGGACTAATTCCTTTAATGATTATTCACTTGAGAATTGTGTGTTTTTTATTTCTTATACAAAAAAATTTAATAGTAAGCATTTTATCGTTCATTGTGATACAGTTTTATAGTGCTCGACATACTTGAGTGTAGAAAAAAGAAAAAATATATATTTATTGGAATATATATATATATATATATATATATATATATATATATGTTACCAATGTAAATTTGAATAATACGTTACTTTTCTATAAAAACATTATCAATCGTAGATAGAACAAGGATTGTAATTGGTAAATAATATTCGCAGATAGTTCTTGGCATTTTCAGACTATATTTTAATAGCAGTTTCAATTAAAATTCGTACAAAATTTCAAGTAAATATAAATTCTCTTCAATTATCATAGTTTTGTAAAATAAAGCGATTTGAGTCCATATTACGTTTTTTATTTTTGATATAAATAACAAGGTACGCGTTTGCTACACTACGTGTCGTGTAACAGGTTTGACTGGTGTTGCATGAACATTTTTAAAACTACGTACGTATATCATTCATTCAGAAAAAAAATCTTTCATTCCTCAGACATTTAAACTTGTATGAGCTTACTGTGTGACACGTTGGCTTCAATACCTCTCAGCAAAGTTCCATATAGTACTCATTCTTGCCTTTCTGTAAAAAGAGTTCATGCAATATGTGTAGACTAAAGCTTAAATCTAGCTTGAGATGGCATACAGATTGATAGAATTATATGTTTAATCCTTAATCCTTAACATATTCCATAAGCTAGGAACTATAATGAATTTGTACGCTGAAATCGTTGTCACTGACATTTTATTATTGACCTTCCACTCTATTACTTCTTACTGAATGAATAAGTGTGTTAATGACACATTGTATAAACCTATATGCCTTATTAATCTTGTTTACAAATGTATTCTATTGACATGCACCACATCGGTGTTTCCTATACAGAAATGAAGCTTCATGCTAAACTACTATAGCTTATTTCGTTTACAAAATATCGTGCGGACAGACATAAATATACAAATACAGATACAGAGGCAGAAATTTAATTTTTACATCGCCTCAAGAGATAGCCTTCGCTGAATTTCAGAAGATTTGAAAATAAACATACTTGATAATTATACAATTTGTCTCTATGAAGTTATAAACTGCAATGGTAGCTGCAAATCATATTAAACAATATATGTTACAGTATTAGAAGGATGATTTATATTCTTACAGAAACAACAGGAAGAACATTAAGGAAATAGACTAGAGACTGGGGCAGTTTAAAGTGCAGTAAGAGAGAATGCTCCAAGCCAAACTGCTTTCGATCTCGTCAGTGACATCTGACCCGGGCTTCCTTCAACCCTATCCTTCTTCTGGTTTATTTATAGCGGTCCTAATTTCACGGTCGGTTAAATTTGATAAACGATTCTTGTAAAAAAAGACTGGAGACGAATTCGTCAATTTAATCAACAAGAGTTATCATCCATGTTATACGTATTAAGATTTAAACAAATATTTGTACTCAATATTTTGCACAAAATATAGCCAATCTACCAGGAAGTAATCTACAATTCAACAAATAGCAAAACCAGTTTGTCTTCACTGGCTATTTCTGTACTGATATTTCTAAATAAAATGGAAATTATTATCATTTACTTAGTGTACTAAATTATATTAGAACTTTATGAATCATATTAATGTAATATATTTGTAAAACACTACATATTATTATTATTGTTATTACTAAGCACATCAGTAGTATAAGCAGCTTAAACATTGTAAATTCGAATATTTTTTGAAAGATTTTGATTTGAAGCTAAAATAACTATTTTATAATAAAAGTAGGTGTCTTGAAACCTACCTTGGTACAGTATATCTATAAAAAGATATATCCACTTAGATATTTTCTACATTGTGCTATTATTAACACGACTGGTACATTCCACATACTCCTACTTGTCTGTCTGTTTTTTTTTTCGTTTTCTAGAGAATACCTGAGAGCCCAATTGACATGTAAACTCCACATTTTGAATAAACAAGATTGGCAAACAATCCTGTTCGTATAGCCGCATGTCTCTCTAAGGCACTTAAGTGAGTGTTTGAGTACCCATACGGTCAGCAGTATGGGTACTCAAACACTCACTTAAGTCCCAAGGGCTAACAACTATTTGGCCTAAAAAAATTTGCAATGAACTATTTATACAAAAAGGTAATAAATTTGAATTTAGTACGTACTGCCAAAAGCAACTCTATAAATCACTGGAACATCCCGAGAACAATTGATTTATTGTTTTTATTTTTTATTTATGTTTATCAGTACATAGTCAAAACGAAGAGTATTTTGTACATATGTATAATTTGGTGGAGCGTTAGGGTGGCCTAATTTCCCGCTGAATATCCTAAGAAATATTTATTCTATGCACTTAAATGTTGGTAGGAAACTTAATTTCTACATACGCAAGATCTAGTTTGATGATAAGTGCTTCCACGGGGCATTTCCGGAGCGTTAGAAAACTTATTTCAGGGGAATATCTAGAGAATTATTTAAACTATGTACTTGTTATTGATATAGTAATACTAAGTACACATGCATTACATCGTTTTGTTTGTCATGCTCAATATAAAAGAGTTTCAAGACAACCATCATTCGGATTTACCATTTACTTTTAGCTTTTCTACTTTACAATAAAATATGTGTAATACACGTGAACGCTAAATACTCAAAGTGATTAGAAACAAAAGTTCCATCACGAAACTTTATATCTACTCTACTACGAACAAGATTGTTAGCAACTTTAATTCTGTATGTCAAACCTAAGGCTACCTTCACAGGGCTCCGTGGATATTACGTATATATTGTGCATTTATCTAGTATGTCTGTTACGCTTACCACTTTCACCTGAGATATTGCTACCAGTGGATATAAAGCTTGAAAAGCCAATGTTTTGAGGAACTACCTATGTGCTTACAAATATTGCATCATAGTTGGGTAAATAACGCGAGAGTTCGGAATTCTATTCTTACTGTAAGGTCATCAGCTTGAGAAGCTAAAACATTTGTTTGGATTATATTTTAGAACAAGGCTTGATTAGTAGGAGACAACCAACTTAGTAAATAAAGTTTATTCCAGATTATACCAATGACTAATTTAAAACAGCTAAGCATTGGAAATAGTATTAAAAACACTGTCGTAAAACCCACCTTATTAACATAGGTGTGAAATCTTTTACATAATGTACAGAAACTGGTTGGCGACCATGCCGTTGTTTTGCATAAATTTTACTGTCGTTTAAGGAAAAACAAAAGAATGAATTCTAAGATGTCTCGAAAAGAGATTCTTTCCCCTACTGCAATCCGAAGAAGGACAGTACTTCCATAACGTAAAACATAATAAACGATTATTCTGAAATGTTCTATGAATTTAGTAAGGAGTTCCTCCTTAAAATGGATGTATGTGATTTATGACAGCAATAGAATTCTCAGTCCCACTTATGCAATATATATTGTCTTCATCATGAGAAGGAAAGCACAATTGTAGAACTGGAAAATATATTAAACCGGAAGTTCATGCTTACTAATTGGAATAGAATTTCGAACCTTAAAAATGTGTATTTTCCGAGTCATAAAAAAACTCAACTGTGCAAATTTTATGGAATAAACGGGAAAAATTAGACACATTTTGGCAAAGTAAGCTTCTCCCGCATATTTACATCTTATCATTATGTATTATCCCTATCATTGTATATTATCTTGATACTGACTAAAATACAAACTCAGATTTGATCATTCATTCGAACAAACAATGCTCATACACGCACCAAATCTGACATAAGAGTTAATCGCTTAACCTCTAATACTCTCAAATTTATATTTAATAATATATACCTCATGTATGTCTATTTACGTTTAAAACATTCAAGAGGGCTTCATCATATTACAACTTAAACCGTTTTAATAAGTAGGGTGGGTACTTTGCTATGGATAACAGCTTTAATTATAAAAAGGATGTTGGATATGATGTTGTGTAAAGGATAAATGATATAGAGTCAAGGTCAGGACACAAGCTTTAGAGGAGGGAAAATTTAATATGGCACGAAGTGAAGCAGCCAATACGCTTTATTGAAATTCAAATCATCGTATATGAAATTATAGAATCTCTAGTTTTTACATAGAGGTACTGTGTGGCCTTGGATGGATGTAACATTATTGAGCCAGAAAACAGATGTTACCATATTGAATTGTTTATTCTATCATTTATATAAATCTTCTCAAGACAGTTTTATATTTCCCAATATCTGATATTAATTAAATTTTCCTTACTTAAAACTGTAATGGAAAAGATACTCGAATCGGCTAAAAAAGTCATTAAACACAAGAATACCAAATGATTGATTTTGAAATATACTAAATAATTTAACCCCTTTTAAGTAAATGTATTTACAATTGATTTTAGTGTAATTTAGTTCTAAGCTATGATGTTAGGAAGTGGTCTTTAATGAGTAATTATACACTGTATTAACGTGAATATGGCCAAATGGACGTATTAAGTTTTGTTCTCATAATATATATAGTATTGACAAGCTATGAATTTCTTGTCATTTAATTCTAAGCTATGATGTTGTGGATGGAGCTTATATTGGTTACTGTTAACTTAATTACATTAAAACATAAAACCAATATTTAACACTTATTTTTTGTGAGGCATTTCGATAGCCTTGCTATATCTTCGTCAGACACATCACAAAAGTTCAGACTTTAATAAAAGTGTTAAATATTGGTTTTATGTTTTAATGTAATTAATCTAAGCTATGATGTTAAGAAGTGGTCTTTAATGAGTAATTCTACACTGCATTAACGTGAATATGGCCAAATTGACGTATTGATTTTTATTATATAGTAACCTTAATACAAGCTATTAAAACAGTGGTTCTAAATATTTCGATCATTAATTACTTCATATAAAATGTAGAAAATATATTAAGACTTGCTCTTTTAAATTACATTCTTCACTTTTTTTAAGATAAATAAATGTGTTTTTTTAATACCTTACATCGTATTATATTGAACAATCTGCAAACAATTGAAGCTGTACCATTGATTTTTTTTTTTTTGCTAACCAGACACTAAAAGTTAAAAAATTAAATCTTGTCATAATTAAGGAGAATTTATCCGTACAAAACCAAATTATTTTAAAATTTGCCGTTTAATACGTTGTAATCCTATATATGTATCAAAATAGGTTTTATATTCCTTTGAGAAAGAATTATAATATTCTTTTAGTTTTTTTTTATTAAAGTATCTTACAAGGGCAGAGCAAACAAGAGCCACTGTCGTTTAATTGCTTCTCCCCAGCGCCCGTAATTGTGCACTGCCATTAGTTAATGCGAAACTGTAATGCTGATGCGGCGTAGAGTGTGAAGGCAACTACATTTCTGTATTTGTATTTTCATCTGAAATTTAATTTATAAATTTGGTTTAGTGGTACAAATTTACTTATGAGTGGCACTTTTACGTCACAAAGATAGTTTATCGTTTATATGAACTAATAACATTAGTTCAGAGTTACACTCCATATTATAAACTTATTAATTATTTATAATTAACCATTTGATCATATTTAATATATGATAGAGTCCCAATGAAATGTAAACACTAGAGTTTCCTTTGAATTGTATCTGTTAGTATAAAGTACTTGTGATTAGCCTCTTAATCTCACAGTTTTTTTGTTACGGAAGACATATATATAATTCAAAAACAATACAATAAAGATATGGGATAGAGATATGGAAAGCACAAAAAATTGGACCAAACATTGAAACAGACAGCTTTTTCATTCCTCATAACTTTTATATGATTAAGTTAACTCTTAAACGTACACGTTATGTACGTTAAATAGCCTAACAAAATAAAAATATGAAAACCAATAATCACTTCTCGAAAAAGGTATTTTAATCTAAAATGAATCTATAAAATCAGCGTTACTACTTTTAATTTTGTATAAAATAGATATAAGAATTAAAAAAAATGTCATACATTTTTTTGAAATTTAGATATTTTAAATTCTAAGATAATAAATGTTTAAAAATGTAGGTACGAACGATATTTACTTTAAATATATACTGCAAATGATTTGGCATAATGCTGATAAGTTTAAGGAATATATTGTGATATATAGTATAATGAATTAATTACCTGGGGTAATTTAATAATATTTAGTAAATATTCTTAACAATATGTGAAAAATTGCAGTTAGCATTAATGTTTAAAGGAAGCATTAGTAAATAAAAATCTATTTTATTTCATACAAAAGTATAATAGCTCAAGTGTGATTATTTTAAGAACATTTAAATAAATGGGGACATTTACAACATTCAAACGTCTAGCAGTAAAATATATTGTGTTACAAATTCGCTTTCATTGAACTATTTGTGGTCCAGTTACTAAGTTTTTTGAGGGTGTCATAAATAAATAATTTCAGGAGGTTTGAGGATATTGCCAATCCAGTTGATGTTAAGTTTGCACCCAACCGACGACCTTTCGTCGAGATTGTTCTTGTTTAACTTTTTCCTCAATCGCAGAACCATAATAGAGATATATGGTTAACAAGTTTGTGAAAAACGTATTACTAAATGAAAGTACAACTGGTTTGTTTGGGGCAGCTTAATATGACTAATAAGATAAATATGACATATTGCATAACTGGAACCAAGACTGGCTCTATTGTTTGATTATTCACTACCATTTACTTTAAATTCTGGAAAATAATGACGGTTATAACACAATATGACATGCTAAATTACATCATTTCACTTTTAGATCGACTCACATAACGCTTAATTATTTTCTTATCTGTAACAAATTTGTATCAAACATTATAAAAATAAGAATCAAAATTTTTTAAACATATTTTTGTACATTGAGATGATTAAAGCTGTATTTATTTGTTAGAACATTATTGTTTGCGTACTTTATTGCAATGGTAAAGTAGAATTTATATTTGAGTTTCAATTGTTATGATATATTACTTTAATATTTAAAAGTTTTAGCTTAAATTTATATGGATTAACAAAGAGGGTTAGAAATAAACGTTTGAATCAACTACTGGCAGTTTTTAGCTTCTGGTGACTATGGGTTTCCAGCAGCTCCCAGGTTCACTAGGCTGTAAGTGTCAAGGCAAACGGTCTTTGGCAGGTTACGCCTTTTTAGCAACCCTTGCTTCTACCAGTTCCATGTATACGGTAGCTCTTAAGCAACTCCCAGCATCTGGCAGTTGCTGGCCTTTTGGAACTTTCAGCCTCTATGACACCCGACCTCTGCATAGTCCCGGCTGCTCCAGGCCTCTGATTAGCGCCAGCCTCTGCAAGTCCTCATCTTCGTTATTCCCTGGCCTTTAGCATACCCAGGTGTGTAGAAGTTACTGTTTTTTGGAGTTCTAGGTCTCAAAGAGATCTCCTGGCTTGATCTTCTTGTGTTTGGTAGTTCCTGGTCGTAAGAGCGTTGTCAGTCTCTAGTAGGTTCCAACATCTATTAGCTCCACACTTCTGACTACCTTTGAGCTAGTCTTTATAACTCTTGGCTTCTTGAAATGTACGCCTTTGAGGAGGTACTGTTCTATGGCATTTTCAGCGCTCTTGCAACACTTCAGCCTCAACAGATATTGGCCATTAACATCTATAGAAAATTCCATAGGGTATCCGCAAGTCTCGGTCACTGACTGGTTTACATTTGAGCCCTACCGGTCACGAGCAAGCCTGAGCCCCACTTTCAGGCGCCTTTTTGACCTTTGTTTTTATCTTTCTAAACAGGTTAGGATATATCTGGTCACGGAAAGTTTGCATTAAAATTGAATACGTTACGCTTTGGATTCTACATATCGTTACTCTTGATTCAAAGGGTGCTGAAACCCGTGCTTAACATTACTCTACTCTAGAACATTGGTCCCACGTTTCTTTAAATGCATCCATCCGCAAAGCGTCTGTTGTAGCTATGTAAAAAATGGTCTTGGGCCTTTAATTTATACCTCTTCATAGTCGTGACTGAACAATCCTTAGCTCAAATTTGTTCTAAACAAAAAGCATTCTAGGTTTTTACCAAGGTTCATAAGAATATGCAGTAATAAATATGCTCCATTAAGTACAATAGAATTTCATGTTGTCCTTTTACAAAGAAAAACAACATGACTAAATTATCTTGGTTTAAAACGCAGTGGATATGTTTAGTGATATAAAACAAGCTAAAATCCAATCAACCTGAAGAGGTATCTCTTGGCTAAACTGAGCATTCTATTAGGTACCCATTAGTAGTTAAAATTTCCAAAATGTCTAAGAGTCTCAGCTCCAATTCCTTGAATGATTGCCTACAAGACTCTTTGAATTTTATTTTTGCAACTATTCTAATCGCTTTTTTTGGGTATGAATGATCTTTGAAACAGAGTTTGCATACACTCCCCACAGAACCACTCCATAGGACAAATCCCCATATTACTGATTAAGCCATAATACTCCGTAATTACGAGTAATTTTTAATTACGAGCTGACTCAGGTAGTAATTTGCTAAGGACTTAAAAATATAAATCCATGAGGACATTTTGGCACGAATATTATTGGTGTGCTCCTTTCAATTCAACCTAGGTATATTACTGAGAATTTTGAAGAGAGCATTTCTTTCAGTGTGGATTCAGACAATATAACGGCAGGTCCACACTGGTTGTCCACATCACATAAAGCAACATTTAAAAAGTAGGATTTTGAGGTATTTTTTATGAGATTGAGGTTATAGAAGTATTGGTCATAGTTTTTTATGTCAACATACGCCTGTTATTCCTACACTTCACTTGATATTGCACTGACAGAGAGAGTCGTATCATCAGCACACAGCAGTCTTCCATACAGAAGATAGGGTCATCACCCTATGTAGTTTGCATTAAACAGGAAAAGCACAGGACTAAGAGTAGATCCTTGGAGAGCACCGTAAATCAGTTCTCATGTCTTTGAAGATTTATTTTATATTTGGACAACTAGGAGTCTATGACTTCTAAAAACAGTAAGCAATTTCAGGGTCACGACTCTGATGCCATGGGACTTAAATTCGTCGAATAGTGTGTTTTGGACAACGCAGTCGAATGCTTTGGATAGGACTAAGAACACAATCTTTGTGTGATTCGGATAATTCTATCCCCTCTAAAATCATATCTAAAAAACTGTCGTTGATTTACCCTTTTCTGAACTCAAAGTGTTCATTTAAGATCTGACTGTATTTTACAAAAAAGTTAAGTACGGTACTCTTATAAGAAAAAACTTTTTTCATATCTGAAAAAATATGATCCGACCGATAGTTACAGATTAAAAAGCGGTAGTATTTGAGAAAATTTTAACACATTCTAAAATTTTCCGTAATGTGGAGAAATCTCCTGTTTGAAATAAAGAATCAGTTAAGGGTCTCACAAAATGCTTGCAGCATGTTTGAAGAGCCTTGTAAACATTATATTAAGGTAATTTGACTTTTTGACTGGGAGCTGCTGAATAATACGGTGAAGCCCTTCATATTCAACGACAGACAGCAACAACAGGCTGCTTGACTCATGATACTAATTAGTAACCAATTTTATTCTCCACAATTTTATTCCCATTTTTAATTTAGATTTATTATGTTTGTTTGTTAGTTTTGTGTCAAGCAGTTATTAAATATTTTTAAAGAGAGAATAGGTTGAGACACATCATATGTTTTCACTTGCTTTCAGCTGGGATGACTTTCCCGCAAATTTTTTTTATTTTTTAAATCTTTTTTAAAATTTCATTGGAAGTACTTTTGTTCGGAGAAACATTTTAGTTTTTATCTTAAAACCAAAATACCTTTTGTGAGCTATTTGTTTTTATGCAAATATTGATAGATTTTGTAGAGCAGCATGTGTTAATGTGCAAATTCAAGACATCGTTAAACGTTTTGAACTTCTTTCTGCTCAACAGGTTGAGAAGAGTAAAAAAAACTACACATTTCTTTTGAAGTGGAAATGTTCAGATAACGATATTTTCTGGCCTTATGTCTCTTACTGTATATTGGGCCCACTTTTAAGTTTCATATCTGTGTTTACCACAGACACTGCAACATTTGGATGGTTAGTGATGATGTTTTAGAGAGCTGATTGAGTTCTAACCGTAAATTTCATTGGAGTTTTGTCTAGCAACTCCAGGTCGAATGTCCTAAGTAAATTGAATAATTGATCTGTGGAATGGTGTGTCTTGTCCCACGCGTCTCGACATATGTCTGACGTTGGTCAGTTAGTTCTGTAAGTAATTGTTCGTATTCTGAAATGAAAATGCCTTAATTTCCACTGGGAGACCTATATGTTCCGATCACTACTAATCTTGATTTTTATTTTTAAATTTTCATCCCTACTGCTTTTTGTGTAGATTCTTGGATCAGAATGGAGGTAAAGTTGAAATTTTGTTTCAGATAGCAACTTATCCTACTTTGAAGAATCTACAGTACGCGCAAGCCAATTTGTAATCTAGGAATTTACACAGTTTGATATTTTTAATGTTGAGCATGTTCTTTTAGTAACAACAAGAAGGTTTATTTTGAGATCCTCATACATGTGTTGAATTTATTCCATTTTGTAAGTTAGCAAATTAAGCAAAGTTAGTGGTCCAAGAGTTTCAATTAATTTTATGAATTTGTGCGTTTGTTCTCTTTTGATGGTGTTATTCTGCCAATTTATTCCACTGATATAATGTGGTGTCCCTAAAAAAACAGTCTTAACTCTTTGAACTTCTAATTTAGGAGGTGCATAATGGTCAACAGATACATTCCTGTGAATTTTCTTTACGGCGTCGGCATAGGGACGGTCTGCAAGAAAGAAGCCACAGGCATTGGCGGATGATAGATGTCACTGTCGACAGGCGGTGAGGGTTAAGGGCGACTAAAGGTGGCCTTTCCATCACCATCCCGACCAACACTCGCTTGCCTTGCGGCCCCTAGTACACTCCGTGACCTGTAAGTACCGTCGGTAAACATTACTAGTGTGAAACTTTAACAGCGGGTAGCCTTACACAGATCTCTTAAAATTAGAAGTTCATGCGTAAAATCTTCTGATTGCTGTGATGGGGGATAGGCAGGTCATGCCGGATTGGGGGAGTAACCACAATCAAATTGGACGTAGAAAGCCGGGCAGTTACGAGTCCTTCAAGATGTCCAAAAATCGTTTGTTCCTCTCTAGTCGCCACGTCAATTGTCTAGGCAATAATGATGATACAGCCGCTTGGAGTTAGAGGTTTTGCTGTAACAGCCAGCAGCCCAGCTCCAGATCTGCAGACTCCGCCCACCTTTGTCCTAGAACCCACCAGCCGCCGGGCTTAGTCGTCACTTTCGCTATCAATGGTGATCGACTGTAAGCTGACTTATGTCCTTTGTCTGGTTGTGATGGAACTCTGTTGCAGTTTTTTGGGTCGATGGGTTTCTGAGACTTTCTTATGCCTCCTCTATGCAGCTGGAAGAAGAGTGGTTTTACCGCATCATCTTCAGCTTTTTCCCCAACTGTACAGAGGCCTGTATATCTGTTGTGGACAGATACCGGATTTCTTCTTACTCTATTGGTCACGTAAGACAATCCTGTAAAGTCTTTGCTTTACCCGCAGTACCAGTTTACTCTTTCATTTTTAGATATTTAACTTCCCCTTGAAGAACCTCCACCATAGTATTAAAGTTTTCAATCAGTTGGCAAGCAGCAATACATCTCTCGTCCACACAGTCGAATTGCAAGTTGCTCTGTGCTTTGCAGTCAATTGAAGGAGGGTGTTTCTTTGGATTCATTCGAGTTGTACTTGCCACACATATCTCGCTGGTAAACTCTAGCAGGCGAGTATCTAATTCGATCGAATGATCCATTCATTAAATACACACTTATGCGTTTCCTTTCGATGCTTGAGTTCATCCTTGATGTGTTTTGTACGGCTGTAAGAGTGGGGGTTGTAGACCGAAAACATATGAGAGCCAAAGCGGTTGACATGTTAGTGTTGTTCTGGCAGGAAGAAGAGGCAAGAGACGGTTCGTGTGGTATGCCAACAAGAGAGGACCGGTGTACAGCGGTGTCAGTAGCGGATGGTGAGGCTCGTGGTTGGGGATATGATGACAAGAACCTCATAATAAAAGGGTGAGGGCCCGTTTTTCGCTATTAATACGGTGGCAACAGTATTTTCAGAATTTGTTTTTATTGTAGCGGCATAGATTCTACCCAGACAGCGCCAAACAACCTCGCCAGTTAAAGAGTAATAATTAGTTATTAGTAGATTTAAATAGATAAAAGGGTAGTTAGTCAAAAATACCGGAGGCAATAAATAAATAAAGGGTATAAAGCCTGGAAGCTACACTTGACTAACTAAGGCATCCTAAGGAGCAGAGATGATGTCTAACCGCACACTTTGATGAACCCTGGAGGGTATTGCTACTAATCGAAATATGTTGGACGTATTGCCAATTATGTGTAAGGTGTTTTTATCTGTAATTGATTATTACTCAAACTATGTGTTGAGGATATTAGAGGGAAGGAAAGAGTGTTTTGATAACCAAGGACAATAAAGATTAAATTTTATATTTTCGAAAATACGTATCATACAATGGACACAATTTTATTTTTATTTTACTTTCTTAGGAGACAAGTCATTTTACATTGTTATGATCAATACCTATTCTTAATGCATTTGTTTAATTTATTGCAATTCATAAAAAAATTTAATGGTATGGAAACTATCAAAATAGTATGCCATATTCTTTGATTCTTTATTTAGTTCAAACTAAACTGTACAAACAACCATAAGTGTAAACGGTGTATGTTATATTTTCATTAACACTATGTTTGCTAGATCTACACCATTGTTCTAAAAAATATTGTAATAGAATTGACTATTAATATCAGAAATATAGCTAGAGTGATGGGATATCTTTACAACTTAAACATGTCTTAATTGAAAGATTGTTTTAGTGTACTGCTTGTGCAGGAAGTTCTACATAACACACACACACACACACACACACACACACACACACACACACATACTATCTTAAATCAATAACTTATAAATCTAAAAAAAACGTGTTATGTGATTCAAGGTTAATCAAATACATGCTTTTTCCAAAACTATGATTTTTACTTACGTTGTGAATATATACGGACTGGCCATATTTTACTCATTACTAATCTGTAATTATCTCAGACGTTAGGAGTCAGCTGTATCACATAATAGAGTTTTCTATTACTCACTATAAAAATTGCATTTGTACATCTCCTTTCAAGTTCTTGGATTAAATTAATGAATTATTCTACGGTTCATTTACTATGAGATATTCCATCATTTATATTGGTATTGATCAATGCATTCCAAAGAAATATATTTACCATTTTCCTATCTTTAGTTTTGTAATTTACCCATAATTGCTATCCAGAGACACACTCTTTCATGAACAATAGCCTCATTATTCTCTAGAGCGTAATAGTTAGACTATAATCACGCCCATACATTTGGTTTCTCAACAATGTTTCAAATTTACAAACAATAGTATTAAGTTAATTTACTTTAGGTCAAATTAAGGAATATTTGTTTTTATTTCACAATAAATACGTGGTTTTAGCGTTTATTTGGGATTTTATATATGCTGTAGTCAAACAGAAACTAAAATCATACACAGTTAATGACAAATTACACTGCGTTTGTTTATTCGCTGGAAACAGTTTTCACTGGGCGTTTTTCAGGCTTAGAGCTTTCACCTGTTCACCGCAAAGCGTACTCCATTTGATGAATTATTAAAGCTTTGGCCAACAGCAACAGGTATACATTGATTTGCACACAGAAATCACTTTTGTATCAAAAACATACAGATTTCTATGGTATATTTGGCATTTAATCAATTTGGTACGACTTTGTTTTGACATATACTGATAATTTATATAGAAGTATAAATATATATATATATATATATATATATATATATATATATATAATATTGCAAGAGTAAAGAATATTTACTTCTTACTTTAACCAAATATTCAATAAGTATTATTTGATATATATTACACTTTGTCGTAACAAGAGATAAATAAGTCACACTAGGTTTCTTGCATAAGGCTTCAGTGAGATTGTATGCAAAATGTCAAATCTATAGCTCGTATTTTATTAAGCTACAAGTTTTTATAAGAAACATGTTAAAATGTCATAATATTGTATTCTATTGTATTACGAGTTTTTTTTTATCCTGTGATCTGTATGTTGCCATCATGATTACCCATAGAACCAATGTAAAAAGTTATATCAAAAACCTATGGAGTGAAATGCACCATCATCGCAGTGTATAGTAATCATATAGATACGATGATGCCCCATGCAAAATTTCAGTTCTGTATATGAGTACGTTCTCATGATATCATGCGGATAGACAGGCTGTATGTAATATATCAAAGTTTTTCTTACACACTGTATAGAATATCTCAAGAATCTCCACACCTTACACACTGACATATAAGGACTGACCGTTAGTAAAAGTTTTAATCCACGAGCATTAAATTTATTACCGATACTGATCATCGTTAACTAAGTCAACTGAAAAATTTGTGAAAAAGCAGAACTAAATGTTAAATTTCCAATAAATATAAAAAAAATTGTAATACTGAAATCTAAAGATATTTTCTAAACACTGTTGTGAAACTGCAGTGCAGTAAATAAGTCCGACTGAATGTTTGCCCTCGAACCTGGCGAGTAGCAATTGATCTTATCCTTATTCCTTGTTTCTTCGAATGCCAATAAACGTATTTTTATCCTTTTCTTTGAGCTATTATTACATCCAAATAACCACATTTACAGATGTATAGTTTAACCATTTTAATATTTCCATCGTACATACAAACATTGTCAATTTTTTGTATCATTTTAACGATTTAATGTAAATACAATAGTCTTAATACAGCTCACGTGTAAAATCGACGTCCACATGTAAGAAAAATGTTCCTTACAAACAACACAAATAAACAAATAACAACAAACAATATTGACAAATATCATAACTCAATAATTTTATAAATGCCTATGTTTTAGCTTTTATAAATGTACGTGTTTTTTGTTGAGACAACTCTAGTCAAAATCTAATAACAGTTTTGTGAATCATAATTAGACTTTGGCAAGACGTTTTAACCGTATCAACTTTATTTGTAACTATTTGTAACACTAGACTATACTTTATCTGATTTTAAAAGGTTTAATAATTATTCTTTTATATATTTTTAATGTTACACCTCGAATCAGATGAAAAATAAGTCATTTCACTATAACATATTCGTTAGTAATAAAACTTTTGAAATGCAAAGAATAAGTAAAAGTATGCAGATGGAATAATAGAATTTATGGTAGTCACAGGTATGTAAAATATACATTTCCAAAGACAAATCACCAATTTTTTTACGACAGAGCTGGTTGTAGTTATACCAACCAGATAAAGAGGATTATATAGCTGTTATATTTTGATTTATTGTTTAAATTTTGTTTCATATACAAAACAACTGAACACTAAACACTTTAGTGGTTAAATTAATTAAATTTTATAACCCTCCCCTACTTGTGTTGTGGAGAGTAAAATATGAGATACACGAGTACATCTTAAGCGACATTTTAAGTATTCGTCACTTATTAAGTAACACTGTTTTACATATTTGAAGAATACATTACTGAACTTACATACATTTTACTCGCAGTTGGAACAGTAATCATTTTTAACTTTTTCAATAGCCTATTGAAAAAATGCACATTTAGATTGTGATTAATAAAATAATATTGACATCCAAAATTTATGGGGAAATTCAAAGTATATAATTAGGAGTTTTTATTAAATTCACATTCAATTTGTAATAAAATTCTATTGGATACGTTTTAGCGAAGCCTTCCACTAGGTGGCTGACAAAATTTCTATTATATCTCATTTTCTTCAATTTGGATAACTGATTGACTGTAAAAATTTGCATTAAGTTTCATTTTTATATAGATAACAGACGAATTCACTGGTGGTCAATGGCAAAAAACGGGTCTTCCTAAATAATTATGCACAGACTATTTTATGAAAAATGTGAGATATACATTAAATGTTGTATATTTTACTATTGAAAATACGAGTCATAAAATTCCATATCTGTGTATACATCTCTCTGGCTCTTTGTCTGCTTGCCTTTTATTTTCTGGAGTGTTCACAGGAAACTAATTTAAAAGCAGACTTCACATTTTGAGCAAACATAAAGACAACATTGAGGTTCATAAATGTGCATGTTCCACTAAGGGACTTGGTACCCTTATAGTCAGCAAAAATTTTTCAAATATATTAATGACCTACATACTTTAAATTTTGGATGGAACTATTTATATAACAATATAGCATCTGTTGTTCATGCAATTTAGCTGATGATTACTGACCTTATAACTCATAGAAATTTCTATAAAACGAGTTGAGCTAAGGATCTAAACTATTGTACGTATTTATATTTCTACATGTACAAAAGCGAAGGATGATGATAGTGCCTGTTTATTTGTGGAATTTGAATGAGCCATACCACGGCAAAGATGTTAATATTTTGAGAACTATATGATTCATATACTTAAAAATGTGCATAAACTTAATTTCGGCAATGGCGAAATCAAATTCGATGATAATGCAACACCTTTCATGAGGTATTGCCTGAGCTGTACTAAACCTATTTCAGAAAGATATATAGAGAATGAATTTAGCAAGATACTTCAAATTGATATGTGAATGCTAACTGCACGTGCACTACATCACTTTTTTGTCATGCTCAGAATAAAATATTTTCAAGATGGCGATAATTCGATATTTTTCACATTTTAAGTTTTGCTATTTCACAGTATAACCCAAAAGTAAAATGTTAATGAAAATTGGGAAAAGGTTTAGAAAAGAACTAAATGTTTTCATGAAAAGCATAACATTATGCTATGCATTATGCAGTGTGTATGAAATACACATTAACTCCAATTACTGAAAATGAGCACTAATTTGCGCTGGCTGTTGATATAGGCTAATTTCACTAACTAGGTTATTTACTTTGGTTTTTAAATATGTGTTGGAAGCCATGGGTAACAGGACGTTATAAAGGCATGCTATAAAGGACGTTTACGGTTAAAGGACAAGTGAGATAGAGGCAAGGTCATGACGCAGGATGTAGTGGAGGGATGATTCAATATTGCGCGATGGGAAGCAGCCAATGCGGTTTATTGAAATTCAAATCATCCCATATGACGTTACAGCATCTCACGGATATAAATATACGTACAGAGTGACCTTTGATTTTTGGATGTAACATTACAGTGTCAGTAAATAGGTTTTAAATTACCGTATAAATAATTTTTTATTACACCACAGACATCTTTCAAGACGATAAACTAATTTTTTAATAAATAAAAATAATATCTATTAACACAGCTATTTTAAAACCACTCTTTTCACAGAAAAGAACTTCTCTATTAATGTATGATCATTTTTATATTTTGTAATAAACTTAATATCACAATATAATTTTTAGAATATTTCCGAAAGTTAAAAAAGTTACTTTTGCACATGCTTATTCCTACAGTGGTGCAAAATATGTTAATAATTTACCTATCATACAAAACAAAGTAATAACTAACACCTCATCCTCTAAATTAAACTAATAATAATTAAAATAGTAATATTTAGTCCATAAAACATCGTATATTGGTAAAACATATTTCTTTATTTGTGTTTATTTTATATGGCAATTATTAGGGTAGTATTCACTTGCAGAAATATTTTGTTTCGTTTTATTATTAAATTAGGAACAGTTTGTGTCTTGCTGTTTAAACAAGTGTTAGTTGTTATAGGTATTAGATTTATTTCAATAGTAAAATATGTTACATTGGTTATTTTATTATTGGGACTTAAACTACTACAGACATTGTTTTAATTTTTGTTAAGATTCAACATTATACTCATGTTCGTCATGTGAAATTGCCAGTGTCATGTCCTATTATCTAAGTGTGTAAGTGGAATAATGATTGAAAATAAATAATTTATGATTCAAATCTTTAACAAGCAATTGCAGTTTAAATATATAAAAAATATTTTACTTTTCCTATTTTACATGAAACATCTTACATGTGGTTTTATGAGTCTTTGCGAAACTGGGGTTTTAAAATAGTAGTTTTCCGTCTGTCTGATAACAAATTGAGTATAATTGCATGGCATTTTGACATGTGACATACAATACACACGTATCCTCACTATTCATAAGAAGAGTGTCGGGAAAAAAATTAATCTGAGACTGTGAACTTTAACTTAAAATTAATTTCTACATAGATAAGCGTGAGCTCTATAATGGTGCAATTACATACAAGGAAATTATCTGAGCGTTGTTAAATCCATCCCTCTTTTATAGACTGACTAAAATCCTCTTTTTCTAACGGGGAAGGTAAATATTTCTATTCTATAATATGATTCTTCGACTGCATGTTTGTCCTCATAATATATTAATAATAGAAAGATCAGCTATAGATTTTACATTTAGCACACAACCATAGCGAATATTTGTTACACTACACATGCTATGGCATATTCTCACCTTCTACTAGTAAGAGCAATCTGCTGAGAATAGGAACACCATTGACCAGAGGTTTCTTTATGTATACACTAAAACGTAAAAAAGTGTTTTTTGGAATTATGTAGGTTATGTTGATTTAATACATTGTATATATGATTATCTATCACAACAGGATTTATATACGTTTGAAAAGGAATTAATTACTTTCAGTGATTTTAATAAATTAACTGACAAGTGCAGAGCAAACAAGAGCCACTGTCGATTTATAAATCATCCTCAGCGCCCGTAATTGTGCTTAAAACGAAATTATTAATCTATTGCGGAGCAGATTTTGATGGCAACTACATTTCAGTATATGTTATTTCGTATGTAATATAACGTATAATAACCAATTTAATATTAGAAATTGACTTGTATGTAACACTTTTACGAGATAAAGTTGGTTTATTTAATGATTACAACAGTCCAAAGAAAAAGCTCGTATATGCTCTCCATATTCCAAAACCTATTAACTATTTATAATTAACCTTCCACATAGTTCTGTGTCTGTTCACATACGCTATATGTGATTATGCTCCTTCTTTGCATATTTATTTTATAAATATTTCTGAAACGAATGTTTAAAATATAAACTAAATGTTTTATCATATTGAATATATTATAGAGTATCAATAAATCTTGAAAAACTAATCTTTTCTTTGTATTGTACACACTAGTTTAGCAAAACGTACGTTTAGCCTTTTATTCACTCCCCTTTTTTCTATCGTGTTTTATTGGTCTTAAACTTATGATACATTTTATATATAATTTACAAACAATGCATTATACGGATAATATTAGTAATATATTACATGGAAATATTGGAAGAAGAGCCATGTGTTTAATATTAAAAAGTTTATGATTGGTTTGGAAAACTTTAAAATCCTAATAAACAAGTTTATTATAACAACGCAATATTCTAGTTATTTCTATATATTAATTTATTTTGATGATTATTATATTTCGAGGTCAACGATGGAATACAATACTTTTGCTTATCAGCAATGAAAATATATAAACAAATATATTGCCATATGGTTAATTTGGAGAAAAAGTATATGCAAGCTTTAAAACATTAGTTAACTGTGTATAAATCTCTATTAATAAAAATAGGAGCTTAGTACTAAAGGGGCCAGAGGTTTAAAACTTATTTTACTTTTATATGGTTAAGTTAACTTTTCCACTGTCGATTGGTACATATATTGAGCATTTAGTATTTTTTGTACAGCTGACGACATATATTTCGGCCTTTAAGAAAAACATTATAAAAGTGTTATACCCACCCAAATAACATCATTAATATTGTAATACTTTGTGATAAAATCATCTTATACATTTCTGGAATGATGAAATTGGCTTATTTTATTTTCGTATATCTGATATATGAATAATTTGTTTAAACAGTACACTTTCTGTAACAACCAAAATTACAGCATCCTCGGCTAATTTGTCAGACCACTTTTATCGTGAACAGGTCTGCTGAGATAAAGAGGACTGGTGTTATTGTTGCATCATGTATCAAAGACCTCAGAGGGGTGAGGATGACAGACCACAATCTTGGTCACTGCGATATTGTATGTGTAAAAGGAAAGGAGAAACCCAAAGATTATAATGTAAAGAGACTTCAAGCAAAATAACAAGCTAAGAAAACACTGATGGATATCCAGGGACAATGACGAATAGGGTAGGTATAAAAGCATGATAAACGAACTAAATACTTTGATCTAGCAGATAAAAAGGGAGTTTTGTTCTTAGTGAAGACAAACGTATTAAAAATATGTGGGAGTACCTAAAGAAATAAGATGTATTTGGCAGATTCAAGAAGTGGAAACATCTCACGAGATCTAGACGTAGAGGAAATGAGTGCCTATTTTACTACAATAGGATGAGGCTGTGAGGCAAGCGATAAAGCCACTAACCAATTTAATGCAAATATTATGAAAGAGTTTGAAGTTTCCTTGAACTTTAGACCCATGACAGGGACAGATTAAATCTGCGATGAATTCAACTGGGTCCAACGCAAAGGTAGTGATAAAATCTCTATGTACATGATAAAACTTGTGAGTCCCTAAGTTATAGTAGCAATAATTCATCTGGTAAATCAGTTTTTACCTAATATCATATCACCGCTGAAAAAAAATGTACTTTATATACTGTCGAAAAGAAACTGCCCCTAAAGGAATCCAAGAGTTAAGACACATCTCAATATTGCCAGTTATTTCGAAACCCATTTAAAATATTGTAGCATTACAAATTAATGAATAAGAAAAATTAAAGAAAATATTACCTAAAAAACTATTGGATTCAGAGTAAATCACTCGTACAGCCCTGGTAAACGCCCTGGTATTAGTGACTTGATCGATGCCTAAGACAAAGACGACTGGACCTTGGTCGTGCTTTTAGACTACTCGCAGGCTTTTAATTCGATAAACCACAAGTTACTGCTGGAAAAAATGAATCATCATGGATTTGGAGTGGTAGCAAGTAAGTGCGTACAATCGTGTTTAGCAGACAGAGCACAAGTCACGAAGTTTAAGGTTGAGATATAAACTGCTCTTTGGGGAGAGCTAGGTGTTCTTTAGGGGAGCTGCTTGTGGCCTATACTTTTCATCCTGTACACATCAGATTGAAGAGAACTTGTGTCCAAAGCGGACCCATTTATACGCTGATGATAGTCTTTTGATTCTGAGTTCTTTCACGATGTTATCGGTCCTCCAAAATTGGCCTACAATAAACATAGGGAAGTGTTTGTGGTACATATAAAACAAAAAAACCACGTACAGACCCTCAGTGAGAATGTTTTAGAGGCCGCGAGAGCCTATAAATTTTGTGATAAGGTCAAAGCTGTTAGAGTCGTTTTAGACAGTGACCTTTCTTTTGCAGACTCTGTGTCTTAATTTATATAATTTTCAGCACGCTATTCCCAGACTGGGGAGTTTGCGTTGGTTTAGGGATGTGTTGCCAGAGCCTACAAAATTCCAGCTCATGCGTTCTTTAGTGTTATAAATGTTCTTTTTTTGTTATCTTGCCTACGGAAACAGTATCGTGATGCACGACGCTCACATAATTTTAAATCTCCGCAACATAACGGAAAGGTATGTGATATCTTAGACGGAATGGTTATGTGTTCCAGGATCGTGATGATTTTAACGTGTTTCTCAAAGATGACTTACACAATCTGTTGACAAACTCAAACTGCATGACTCAAGAAGTCCTGCTACTCAGTGAGCTCTAGTACCTGAGTAGGAGACTGCGGTATTGGGATAGGGTCTCTCAGCGAGTCAGCCGCGACCGGAAGCTTCACTTTCATTAAGTAAAATTTCAGTTAAGATAAACATGTTTCCCTTACTTTGGGCCGACATGTTATAATGACCTCCCTGGTTTCCTGAAATAACTTTCCATTAGTTGGTTTAAAAGAGTATAAAAGCCGCAGTTAAAAATTAAGATCTGACTTGACTTTTTTATATTTTGTTTCTTTTTCACTATGTTATATTTGTTAGATACTCATAACAGTAAATATAAATGTTTAAGGCCATAATGATATATACAACTTTCTTTTAAAGACTACTAAATCTATGAAATCAGTAATACAGCTTTGAGTTTTGTATAAAATTGAGATCAAAGTAAAAGTAAAAGTTAACACATTTTTGGAAAAAATTTTCTAAATAACTGAAAGATTTTTTAATTTAAGACAGATAAATAAATAAAGAAGGTTTCCAATGATATCTTGTTTAATATACACTAATAATGTTATAATTGTAGCAGTGAGTGCTTGGCTTGTACCACAGTGAAACGTCAACCAGAGAAAGATAGTTAGCTACAACATTGCTTCCTTTGAACTGTTTGTGGTCCAATTACGAAGTTTGTAGAGGACATCACAAATAAATACTCTAAGGAAGTTGGAGGATATTGCCAATACAGTTGATGATAAGACTGTGTCCAACCGCCGACAAGTCGTACAGATTTGTCGTGTTTAACTTGCTGTTCAGTCTCAGAACAATAATAAAATTTTATGGGTTTCAAGTTTGCGGAGTACTTACTATTAAATGAAAGTGAAACAGCTTAATATTACTATTAAATTCATAAACGTTAATACATAAATATATTATATTATAAAAATGGAACCAAATATGGTACTGTAAATTTAGTATGCATTACCGTTTATGTTACAATATTATATTTTATTATTGTCTCATACAATACTTAGTTATTGAAGGTTGATACCAAAAAATTATTAAAAAATAATTTATCGTTGCATCATTTACTATAAACCATCAAAAATACCAATGGGTATTTAAACTAATACTTACGGTTTATAACTGTTTTTAAAAATCTATTGCTCATCCTATCGATTCTGAATGGATAATCTATACACCTAATGGCAAATTCATCCTAAGTTGATGAGTACTAAAAGTATCCGAAATTTATAATTTAAATTTTACAGTAGTACGAGTAATCCGCCAGAAGCTAAAAACTAAGTATTTCTCAACGTGAAAATTTAAATAATAAAAGTATGTCTATTATAGGTTCATACAAACCCACATGTCCATTCGCATTAAACGAGATTCAATTTGAGACACCAGTAATAGCCAATGCGTAAAGAGTCATGACGTTTTATTTAAACACTTTGAAACTTAAGTAAAAATATACACGCTAAATTATTACATAGAGAGACAGAGCACAATTTCAGTAGTTCAAAGGGTTAAAGTATGCTACCACAATGTTTTATAAAACACATATAAAATAAATATGCAGATATTGGGATAAGAAGAGAGTAGTACTTTCCAAACAGTCTGTAAATAACTTAGAATAAAGAGTGAGTTTTGATTGCCTAGTTGAATCAACTATGCATGCATGAATATTCCTTACAACACAATATAATTTACGTGTATCAATTAAATAGACTTCAATCTTTATATATGAAGACAACAACAAATGTAAGCAAAAAAACAGTAATAATTTTGGGGGAATGTTTCAGCGTTAACTTTTTCTTATTTACAATAGTGCTATAGTACCAGAAAAAGCACCTACTTGAAAAAAACTATAAATTACTCCATAGCATTTGTTATGTGCTAAGGGTTGGGTTTTTATGTTATTTATCATACACTAATAAATAACTTTTAATAAAATACATATTTAGGAATCTTTACAGATGTTCACAATGTATAACATATGCTTACTACATATTAATTACTTTTTAAAGTAATGCCCTTTTGTGTATAAATAACATTTTTCTTGCTATTTGTAGACTATTTCAAATGAAATGCTGTAGTTTAAAACTGGGTGTGGTATAACAACGTTATCCCCACTCGAGTTGGCTAAAGCCGGCGCGCCTTGATAAGAGAAGCTTTAGACAACTCAGGCGTAGTTTCTGCAACATTAACGGCTGTCATTGAGGTATCAACGCAGGCTGTTGAGTTTTATTCGAGTAGTTTAACTCAAAAAAACCTCTTTAAATTGTGCTGAATCTGAGTTATGTATATTTAACATTAATTGTTTGCATATTATATTGCACTGGTAAAGTAAATTTTCTACAATATTTCTACTAATAATTAAATATTAATTTAATGTTTACAACTGTTAGCATAACGTTATGTAGATTGAAAAAGAGATTAGAATAAAACACTGAAATAATATTAGAAAACGTATAAAAAATTTAACATATCCACGCTATGTATTTCTTATTTGAAATATATTTCAAAGAAGAACTTTAGGCTCATTTGCTATAGGATTTAGGTAATATTCCGTTGCAGTTCTTAAGAATGATATATGAAAGCCTACGTTACTGAATAACTTGGTTGCATATAAGCCACATTAGTACACGTTAATTTACACCTACTCAGGTTCTCATAGCCCCTGGTCACTGTCAGTTTCCTGTATTGAGAGCTTATGGGCACCGGTCTTTTGCGGTCTCTGGAAGCTCCAAAAGAGGAAAGTTCTTGATCTTCCTGGTCTTTAGTATCTTCCAACCTCTGGCAAGTTTTAGGGTGCTCACATCTTATGGTAGCCCTGGGTTTCCGGCAGCTCTGGGGGGGCGGCCTCAGAGCTCTCAGTGTGGCTCTCGTTACCTTTGTGAGGTCAAACCCTTCCACAACTCTTCCTTCTGTCAGTTCCATGTATCTAAGAGCTTTCAAACAACCCGATTGCGGCTGGAAAGTTGCTGGGTAATGGGAACTTTCAGTCTCTAGGACGTCCCAGCCTCTGGTAAGTCCCGTCTGTTCCTGGCATGCCCGGGGATTTAAAAATCTATGGCTTCTTGCAGATCGTGCATACTGTCAGCTCCTTGTATCTTTGAGCTTTCATCCTGTATGAGATCCCGGCTCCCGCCTCTGACTAGTACCGGATTATGGCAAGTCCTGGCTGTTCCCGGCCTTTGGAAGTCCCTTCTATTTAGCATATCCTGATGTTTATAAGTTCATAGATTTTGCAGTTCTCGGTCTATGAGAGCTCCTAGACCCTAGAAATTCATGGTCTCTATCAGACTCCAAGATCCCACGGATGCCGGCCCCTGAGAGGTCTCAGCCTCTGACAGCTCCTGGCTTCCGGCATTTCCTGGCATCTTGGCAGTTAAATTGTTTGACAGCTTGAAAATTCCCACAGTTTCTAACCGCAAAGGAGATTTCGGTCTCTAATATGTTCCAAAATATAGCAGTTTCAACCTTGTGACAATTACTTTGAACTCTAGTTCAAACCCTGGGCTGGGCTTTGAGAAATCTTGGCTTCTTTCCATTTACGACTTCTAGCAGCTCCAGCCTACAGCAGGTACCATCCGTTAACTGGTTTCAATCCATCCAATCATGAAGGATGTACATTAATATTGTATGGTTTGGAATCTACAAAACATTAACCTTTATTGAAAAGGCGTAGAAAACCGTGCTTATCTTTACTATAGAACATCCTCGTAAATTCCAAATTTTATTAAAATATATCCATCCGCAAGGGATCTATACTAGTTATGTATGAAACGGTTTTTTGCTGAAATCTTCGCCCCATCAGCTTTAAAGTTGTGTATGAACAATTTTTATTATTATTTCTTTGTATAATAATACATATAATTTTTGTCAAAATTCGTTCCAAAAAGAAGGCATCTTGCATATTTGTTTCTAAAAAAATTTTTTTTATGCCACAACCAATCTTATCTTAGTAGAAAAATAAATAGAAAAGTAGCGGGGATAGTACACAGTTAAAGAGCCGAGAATCAGTTTCCTTATACATGATAAGGACATGAGAGCTCTACAATTTGTTTATACTATTGTGTGATAAATAGTACAGCAATTAATAATCTAATGGGTTTATAACGTATTTGTATAAATTAAATGTGTACTTTTAGTAAGAATGGTGTTTTTGAGTTGTGAGTTTTTGCTGCATCACTGTAACAAAAAATAAATAATAAAACAATATGAAAAGAGTAGCGATTCTTACGTAAAATATCTGTTTATAACTGACTCGAACATTGGTGGACTCCATATACTGCTCCATATACACTAGAAAAAGAATTAAAAACTCTGTAAGTTTGTTTAGAAATATGGTCTCTACCCAAAAGAAAATTGGGGGAGTCTACGAACTGTTAGCACAACAAACAATGTGGAGTTAGAAATACAGTTACTCGCAGTCGAAAGCGGTCAGCCAGGAAGCAAGCGTGTGCACTTGCGCTTTTAAACAGATCTCTGCTGATTATTTTGCACCAGGAATCAATATTTATTTATCCCTACAAAGTTAAAATTGTGCAATAACTTAAAGAGCCAGACTACAGAAGAGTATGTTATGGACAATAAAAAATTAGTTGCCTAAATACTTGTTAAAACATTTTTATTATGTCTGATGAAGCACATGTTTACCTTTCTGACCATTTTAACAAACACATATGAGTTACTAGAATGCTCATAACCCCAGAGATCTTCAGCCCTATCCTTTAAATAATTAGTAACGACAGAGGGAATTGTTGGACCTTACTTCTTTAAAGATAACAGTGAAAACACAGTTACTGTGAATTCAGCGCGGTATTATGTAATGTTAAATAACTTTTTTTATTATTAGACGAATTGGATATTCATTGATGCTCTGTACTCTATAGCAAAACGGGCCCACAGTTCACACTGGATACCTACCTACCCATGTTTTATCTGCTTGTAAGTCTTTCCTATAGGGCTTATTATGGTTTAAGATTTTTTGAACACATCCAGAAAATTTGTATGAATTGAAGGAAATTATTTCAGAGGAAGTTAGGCAGTTACTCAAGAAATGCTGAAACAAGTGATCGGTGGCTTTTTAGCCGTTTTTAAGGATGCCACTGGGCTCAAGGTCATCATTTTATAGTTTTGGGAAAATGGCATTGATAAAGTAAATTAGCATAGTAATACCCATGTCTTTATACTTTTTTTAGCAACAAAATATTTAAATAAATAAATTTGTGATACAAAAAAGGTGGAGTTCTCATTGTCTGAACGTTTTCAAACACAGCCTTGTTTTTATTAAAAGTTATAAAAAATGTTCCTAAGAAAAATATGGAATAACAGTCATTAATTTTAGTGGAGGTTAGAACTACAGCGTATCAAAACGGTTAAAGATATAAAATAATAACAATTTTTAGTTCATATCCATTAGCTTCAACATAATTAAGACCATCTGTCCAATATATAAACAAATGTTAAACCAGCGTCAGTTAACCTTATGCAGAATGTTAATGAGGCGACCCTAAGTCTCTTTATATATTTTTCTGAGGGTAGTATTTATATGTTAGATGACCAGTTATAAGAATATCATTCTCAAGAGAGAGAGGGCGTATCTTTACGTATGAACATCTATCTGTTCATCGGCTCTTACGTTTAGCTTTTTCCGTCTTAATTCCACGTACTTTTTCTTAACGTTTTATTTGAAAGTTGTATTAGTTTTTAAAGCATTTCCTTCCACTTAGTTTGAGTGGAAAAGTTGCGGGTTGTCACCGTATCTGAGGTTTTGAGTGTAAGGGCAGTCCCTTCCTCTTACCTACAACCTTACTTACTATTTATGAGGGTAGTCGTACTTTCCAGCAGTCATTATCAGCGTCATAAGCGATAAGCTTGACCGGTTCCACAACAATGGCAAGCTCCGATAAAAACGTGGGAAGATTCGACCTGGTACCTGTGGATCGTTCCTCAACTCTTGTCTGTGAAGCGAATATGTAATAACTGAGTTTGTTCAGCTCTTCGGTGCTCGGATAAATTCCATTGTGGAGGTTGGGGTGAGAGATGCGTTAGCTAGCTCTAAGAAAAGATCTAGTTACCGTGACAGCAATAGTGAGTGAGCTGAAAGACTACATACTGCACAGAGTAGGGGAATTTTAACAATGCCACTGGAAAGATTACATAAAATTCTGTAGTATCCAGTTGACCAAGGGTAGAAACGGACAAGCTGGTCGTCGAGCTGTGTCGTGGAAAAAAATCAATGTCTCAAGAGTGTCTCACTTGCCTCTGCATAACACTGGTAGTAAATGTAACGCTAACTCGATAAAAGCTAATTTCTCCAAATGTTATAACTTTTGAGCGTCAAAAAATACGGAGTGACCATAACTACAATGTACATGGTTCTCGGTTCAAAAGAATTAACACAGTTAAAGATCTGGGAGTGATTAGGACTTCTTCACTTTGCCCCAATGCACATTATACAAGTATTCAGATATTTAAATTATTGTAAATCCTAGAACTGGCAGTAATTTTTCCTCAGATGACCCTTCCCTTTTTGATTGTTTTGTACCCCTTCACTAAGAATTCGGTAAAAAGTATATTTTGACTATAAAATTACATGTAGAGATGTTATGGTAAAAATATCATGAGTAAACCATGAAAATATAACTACACAAAGTTTTTTATTCTAAAGTGGTTAGTCTGCACCTAGTAAAGTGCTATTATACAATAAATATTAAAGTCTGATATTGCAAACTTATTCTTCATTTTATCTAGTTTTAGAGAATATATAATAATACCAGTATCAAGGTTCTCTTGAAGGAATATTAAATACGTTGTAAACCCCACAAATAGTATAGGAAAGGCTAGATTTATTGTTATGAGTATGATTTTATCTAATTACAAACATTTCAATGTTTACAAAGCATTTTTCTAAATTATTCGAAAATATTAGAGTAGTTATGTACAAAAATATCCATAAAGAAACTCATAATTTAATGTTTTTGTGAGGGACATACCTAAATTATTTACTGTGGGTAAGATCAGGTTTCAAAATATGCAAAAATTTAATTTATACACTAAATGTTTCCAAATAATACCAACATTTTAGCCTAGTATCCTGCATTATTGGATAACCTATAAATTATAACGCGATTGATCAGTGTAGTATAAACTAAGTTATTTACTGTTCTTATATCACTAATTTTGTAATTTATATATAACTGCTATCCATAGATATACTCTTTTATGAACACTAGCCTGATACTCTCTAAAAGGTTATTATTTGACTATTATAAAATTCTGATATTTGGTTTCTCAACAATGTTAACAATTTACAAACAGTGGTGTTAAGTTAATAATAGGGTTTATTTCTCATAAAATAAATACTTGATGTGGGTTTTTATTGTAGTTGTATATTTCACCTGGTAAAACTGAAACTAGAATCATATAACATATGCACATATAACACTGCTCTTGTATATCCGCTGCGAACAATTTTCACCGAGCTTGTGCCTGGGTCATAGAGCTTTCAACTGTTCACCGCAGAGCGTACTCCATTTGATGAATGATTAAAGCTTTGGTCAGCATCAACAGGTACATTGGTTCAAATTGTTTGTGCACTCGGAAAACACTTCAGCATCAAAAGCAGAGGTGTAAACAAACCGTATCATCAAAATATTTATGGCAACATTTGAATGATTTATTTGACAAGCATTCGGTTTTGTACAACTTTCCATTGTTGTTCATACATCATTCATGATCTCGTATATGCCTATGATGTACCCGCACTTCAATGAGAAACCGCACGTAGAGCCGTGGATAACTGATTGCATTATTACGTAACTGTAACTCTTATAATTGCTTATTAAACCTATCAGTAAAATAGGCTAACTTCCAAGTTACCATTTCATAACACAGATTTCATTTTAGTTTTAAAGATATATCATGAAATGACGTATGAAACAAAAAAGAAAGTTGTATCAAACTGAATGTTTGTCTTTCCTCTCTTGTTCCTTCATTGTCTGGATGTTTTATCGCAATAATACATTACTACCGGTATTTATTATATATGCTACAAAGTTGTCCAAAGTTTAAGTAGCCACTCCCTTCCAAGTAACCGTGAAAAAGTTTTTGGGGTATATTTCATAGAATAGAGTTAGTTTATTCATTCAATTAACTACATGATTGAGCTGGATTCCTCACAAGTGTTTTATTTACTAAGAAGTGTTATATAATTATAACAGGAAACTGGTGCAATATACGTGCAATCAAATATTTTATACATTATTCAAAGGATTGAACCATAAGGCGCACAAAACTTATTATTTTAAATTCAATAAAAGTATTGTAATATTATAATTAATAACATTAACTATTTTTGGATTATGCTCAAAGGAGTCTTCATTTTCATTTCCAAAAATATAATTAAATCTGGGAACTCAATTGAAGATGTATATTGAAAAGATAATTGAAACTGTTGTTACTTCTACTTAATAAGTTAGACGAATATAAAAAACACATGGATATTATCAATCTGTGTAATGTATTAGGCAATGTGTAATGTAATCTAAATTCTTACAGATGGACAAAATATATCTTATCTTTACAACTTGGTAATCTAATTATCAATGCATTATTAAATTACAACATTTATAAACGAAATATCAAATCAGAAATGTAAATACTGATACTCATAACTGATGCCTGGTGCTCCTTTCTAAAGATTTAATTAATGTTTTGATTAAGTTATGCAAAAGCATTTTTACAGAAGGTTGAGCTTTCTTTTTTCCAAGAGCTAAAATAAATTTTAAATGGTGAAGTTTTCAAGTGCTCTTTCATCTAATGATTTAAAAAATTAAACTACTTTAAAGTGAAAAAGAGCCATACATTGTTGAGAAAAATTGCTTTTCCCGAGCAAAGCTTTATAGAAACTCTAAATAATATTTTCATTCAAACGGGATAGTTGTTAATAAATAATATCTTAATATAGTCTACCTCAATATTTCATATACCACTGCCACCTCAATTTATCCTGGAACAATAATTTTCTATAAACTCTAATTATTTACTTTGGTATTTAGAATTTTGGTTGTTAATTCGTTTTGCGTTATTATCGATACTACAAAATTAAGTAGCTGTCCTTATAATTTTCTGTTAGTTAATACACTATGTACAATGTAGGCTACAATATACAATTCAGCCTATCTCAGTGGTGTGGCAAAAGGAGCATCAATGAGATATTTATTTAAAGATTGAACTGACAAATTATAAGGACAAAATGAATAACAATAATTATTTGTTACTTTTAGTAACTAAATCTAAGAACAACCTAAGAGTTAAACCGTCTTAGGAACTTAAAAATTCATACCAATATTTCACTAGCTCAGTTTGTGGTAAATTACTTTTCAACGTAATAAATGGTTTGAAAAGGATCAGTGAAGTAAGACTTTTGTAAGATTAGTTTTATATTTTGTTTATATAATAAGATATTCTTTTCCCAATTATGCAGTAAATGATATATAGATATATAAATGATATATATGTTTGTTAGAAGATGATCTATTAAAGTTCATCATAAACTCGTGCATTATGGTTCAACCATCGCTTTCTCTATGATTTATTACAGTACGTTAAGAATACTTCACATACTTAGGACATTTCCCTACAATTATTAGGAAAATGCTTATGCACATATTTGTTTACATTTTGTATCACATGGTTTTCAAACTTCAGTGACGAATGACTCAAACCTTCTCAACCTGACTCAAAATAAAGAATTAAATAATCGTAAACCATGAGTAAATGTTCTCTTATAATATCATAAATGTTTTGAAACATATATTTCAATTATGATAAATAACTATTGACGTAAATATACATTAATAAACTCATTTAAGCTAATTTAAGTATATTTTAGTCTGTATGTATTGTTAGTCTGTTTCATTAACAGTAGAATATCCCAAGCAGTGACTTGGAACACATTTTTTATTAAAGCTAGCTATAAATATTTAAAAAAAACTCTGGATAGGCATCTCAGAATGTGTCAGGTTACTGAATAAAATACGTGTTTAATTGTGTTAATTGATGTGTGCCTGAATATAGTCCGTATACTACCACGTGTATTTTGTAACTTTTTAGAATATTAAATTTGTGATCTCTATAAAACATACTACTAACATCTTAGTAATTATTTCGTAAAAAATAAGACATCCCATACTTTTTATTCACATATGCAGAAACTTAAACATAGCCTATAAGTCACTTTGCTTCAGCAATGTGTACTATTGTGAGAAAGATGGCGATCGGGCTATGGACCCAAGTTATAACCACAACCTGATACTATAAATCAAGAAATTATTGTGGCATTTTGGTAAATGAGTATGTAGTTGAAGTTATTCATGGTGGATGAGAAAGAAGCTACATGTTGACTGATTGTATGTCCAGTATAATGGTAACAACCTCTACTATACCATATCATATAAGTTACATACTATCTTATGCAGTGTGTTCATTAAAATCGTTAAAGGTGCCTGGCTATTAAATTGACAATTTATCAATAAATCTAGTTTCCTGCGGTGAATGATTGTTTGAGTAGATGTTTGTTGAGAACTTTTATTTTTTGCTTTTAGTTAGTGTAAACCCGTGTTTACGCTTACGAGAGGCATACTCCAATTGGGAATTTTATTTTTTAATTTTCACACGTGTTGAGGTAGATTATGTATAAAAATCTGTCTGTTTTTAAGAGTAAACCTTATTACTTATTTAACTTAAAATTATATATTGAAATGTTATGAATTCTTCCTGTAATGTTTGTTTAAAATGAGTAACAAGTGTAGGACCTTAAAAAGTTAAATTATTCCATATGCGGTGTTATATAAAAATAGGTGGGGATTTCTTAAAACAATTACTTCATAGAGTGAGTGTAGAAAATAAATGCAAGGTGTTTCCTAAAAATTTAGATCGTTTCGCGTCAGTACATGTAAAGATTGTATTGCTAACTTTTAAAACAAAATATTGAGCTATGCGAATATGTAAAAGTAAAATTCGTATTCAAGAAGGAATAAAATATGAAGGATTAATAATAATTATGGAAAAAATTGTTACGTGCAGGATGAGGCATTTACTAATAAGAAATTTTATTTACTTTTCAGTGAATTAATTAATCTATGAAATGTATAAACCTAGTAAAAGAGATAGTAAATCGTCTGAAATGCTTATAAAATTTCAGAATATTAGTTACAAATAAGTGTGTTTTGCGTCGTGTAAATTTCAAGATGTTGAGTATATGTAGATCCCATGAGAATAAGTTAACACTATTTTTGTTGTCACAAAACCTATCTACATCTCACGACTGAGCCGGTATGACTATTTAAATTCATGAGATTTTTGTCAAGTGCAAAGAATCAGCCAATAAGTTTATATATATATATATATATATATATATATATATATATATATATATATATATATATATAATTTCAATAAACATTGAACCGCAAAAAGTACTTGCTCCGCCGGGAGTCGAACCCGGATCTCTCACTTGCCGGGTGAATGTGCTACCATTACACCACAGAGCGCTTACTTTTTCCGATTCAATTATTTTGTATTTGGCCTTATCTGTCACATATGTGTTTAAATAAGCAAACTAACATATGATCGGAAGACCAAGTACCTGTCAAATGACTTTTATTTACGTTAAATAGTATAAATGGCAATAGCCTTATTTAATTTCAATAAACATTGAATCGCAAAAAGTACTTGCTCCGCCGGAAGTCGAACCCGGATCTCTCACTTGCCGGGTGAATGTGCTACCATTACACCACAGAGCGCTTACTTTTTCCGATTCAATTATTTTGTATTTGGTCTTATCTGTCACATATGTGTTAAAATAAGCAAACTAACATATGATCGGAAGACCAAATACCTGTCAAACGACTTTTATTTACGTTAAATAGTATAAATTGCAATAGCCTTATTTAATTTCAATAAACATTGAATCGCAAAAAGTACTTGCTCCGCCGGAAGTCGAACCCGGATCTCTCACTTGCCGGGTGAATGTGCTACCATTACACCACAGAGCGCTTACTTTTTTCCGATTCAATTATTTTGTATTTGGCCTTATCTGTCACATATGTATTTAAATAAGCAAACTAACATATTATCGGAAGACCAAATACCTGTCAATATATATATATATATATATATATATATATATATATATATATATATATATATATATATATTTTATATATATAATAGTTTATAAACTTTTATATATGTATATCATTAGGGATTTAGGATTGCATTCAATGTGGATTGCTGACATTATATGATTGTCTGAAGGAAGTGAGCATAGGACAGGAAGTCAAACAAGATTTAAGAGTTGAATTACTAATTTAAGATTGGTGTTTATAGAGAATTCTTGTATTTTTATTCAAGTGATATGACAATGAAAGAAACTATAGCTATACAGAAGATATAATACCCGTCAAATAATGTTTTAGTAATATGTTCCTTAACAATATAAACATTTCTTAATTAACACAAATACGACTTTTGTGATCCGGGGAAAGCAACAAACGCAACAGCATGATTCAATGTCAGATAGTTATGTTACGAATTTCTTATATGTAGGATTCAAGGATATATTAATTGTCTACGTGCATTCCACAGCTAATAATTAACGGTATAAATAAAAAATAACATAAAAAACAAAATTCCAGGTTTTTGCTTCAACATGACAGAGACATACTCGATTGGTGTGGGGTTCATTGCTGTGTCAATCAAGACAATTGATAGTTAATTAAATCATCATTTCAATTTGTGTTCAACGCGCCAAATGATATGGGCCATGCCTATTGCGGTCAGTTTCTCTGCCATACCAACAAATATTGTAACTGTTTAACAATTTAACAGAAATTTAGTAGATAGGATTTAAATACATGAACAGTTTAATTTCTGCACTTTATATTTCCAGTTGGTTAATTTTAGTTTGCTGTGTAAGTTGGCTTCTTTTAGAAATGGACTAACTTTGAATGAATAAAGATACAATCTTGAAATATTAGGAAACTTGAACTTTATATAAAGCTTTTTATTATAACTGTAATGGATTTATAACTTCACGAATTACAAATTAATATCCTTCTTAAACATACACATTTTTTACAGATAAGCAAAAGAACAGTTCGCAGTTACCCAACCTTATTCATTGAGCATAAACAATAACAATGCGTAAATATATACATTTATTTCAGGCTATTTTGATTCTCTAAAAGTTCCTTATCATGATTTGTTTTTAAGTTCCGAAAGTATCATAGAAGAAACTACAAATGTAATTGGAGATCAATTGAAATGAAAATTGGCAGTTGGCACATCTTCTACTCAATATTTCTATTAATAATCCTTATGTTTGTTTTCTTACACAACATTTCAAACTTTGTTTTCAGTCTCGCACAAATAAATCATACCAAAGATATTAATGAATCTTGGTGCAGTGTCACTTACAGTTAGAAGGTCTTGAAGTATTATAACTAAGCTTTTGGGGTCATAATAGTTACAACTATACAAACATTTTCACAAAATTAGTTGGTTTCTGTGAAGGTACTATTAGATAACTATACGGAAGAGTGGTACTGAGGTCAGGTAGGTTATTTCAGTTAAATCTGTGGTCTGATATGCATCTAGTGCTTTATTGTTACCGTTCAAATATTTCCTACCTCAGCTAGCTTACTCTCTCCTCTACAGAGCTTTAGAGTGAGAGCTCACATTTTCTGTTTCAAATTATAGCATAGATGAGCTATCTCTTTTGAAGTTGATATAATAAAAGCTTCAAGTTACTAGTTCTCAGTCGAAACTGGTTGTGATTCCTAATATAATTTGCAGATAATAAACGTATTTCAACTATCATTGAATAATGTTCACTTCAAATATTTTACTAATTTAAAAACAAGACGTTGTTTTTTTTATTTTACATTTCGTCATACGTCTTGTACGTTCAAATTACGAAGCTCATAATGTTGGATCGAGAAAGTCATTTTACTTAGCGTTTTCACACGGTTTATTCAAATGAAATAAAGGAATAAATTAGGTGCCAAATAAAAAAGTTTGATTTTTGTACAGTGGGATTCTCACAAATAACGCACTTGACAAATATATTTATTACAAATATACTGACCACAGTTACTGCTATCATATAATTTACGAGATTGTTTTGTAAAACGAAATAAAAACAGTAACATATTTCATACCAAAATTGTTACTAAGAGTTCTTAGACATGTCGCTAATTTCTTCATTAGCCAAAGTGATGAAAAACATTTGATTGTATTGCAAGATTCTATTTAGGAATAAATAATTTTGACAAATTGTATCCTTACGATTGTTTGTTACTAATTTCTTATGCGAACCTTAAAGAAATTCAGAAAATTGTAGTTATATATTATTATACACAGAATATTATAATATTCTATAAATATATATATATATATATATATATATATATATATATATACATATATATACATATATACATATATATATATATATATATATATATATATATATATATATATAATAAGAAAAGCACTATTAATTTTCTTCTTTCATGTGGAAATTCGTGAGCCAAATACATTTTGCAATGTTCTAGCTATCACTGCCCTTGCCTATATTTAATGGTGAAAAACTATCCAAACATGACTTAATATCATAATTTTATTCAAAATTTTAAAAGTTAGATAATTTTTAAAATTGTACCTTTGTAGTGGAATTACCCAAAAAATACTGTATTATTAATAAACGAGAAGAAAATAAAAACTCTTTCAAAATGGAAGATTTAGTTTTTTCTGATACCAGTTCGCGTTTTCGTGACATTTACATTACTGAATGTGACACGTAGTTAAGTAAAGTGACGAGGGTAACGGAGTGAGACAAGTGGTCTAGTATTCATACTACAGCCTCTTGAGTTAAACTCATTAGCCGTTATGCTGAGCAGATCGAGAATTTTTAGAGAATCCACACTTGTTTCTTCATTTACCTATCACAATCTACTTGCTTGCTAGGTCATATGTTTAATTATAATTCTATTTCAAAATTAGGTATAGGGTAATAATATATAACATATAAACTAAAAATAAAAATAAATAATATGAAAATAATATATATATATATATATATATATATATATATATATATATATATATATATATATATATATATATATACTTAAGCTTTTGAATATGCACATTTTCAACCGTAACAGTAAATAGTAAAATACACCAATTCACTTTGTGCGGAGGAAAATTATACATAAAAAAATTGGACATCACCTTTTTTAAATAGATTTACAACATTTTAAAATGTTGTTTCCCTCAGTTTATTTATTTCTAGAGGTATTGTTTTTTTTATAAAAAACGGTGGCTAGCTGCTAAACGAAACATTTTCTCTTTATTTACAAGAAATGTTTGCTTTAAATGGAAAATAAGTTCAAACAGTTTTGACTGACTGACTACTTGACGCTCAGAAATAAACATTAAATTTGGTGTATGCGTTTATTTAGTGGTCTAAAAGAGTGGGCTATACGGAATGATTCTCTGCAGCCTCAGGCATCTACATCTATGACTGTTTCTGTAAGCATTACATCAAACTCAAATATTATTTATTAAAAGAGTATGCAAACATATAATCAACTGTTATTGGTTTCATCCCACCCATTAGCAAGTGCTTCCTTCTCTCAATGTGCCAAATATTCATATATAGATATTGTCATTGAAGGGTCACTTAAACTTAGCGTGGCTACTAATAGATGCTCTTACCTTAGCTATGGCCTCTTTACTATCATAGACATCTGAATTCAAGTCTTTGGGCAGTGGGATCCAACTACTCAACAAAGAACGAACCCTTCGAGATTAATTTCTTTAGCACATTCACCTAAGTCTCTATCTTCCTCGATTACTCTAACAACCTCCTCAACCTTAATATATCCCGACTCAGTGCACTTTCTTAACCTAGACCTGCTTCACGTCGCGATAGCAAACTTTATATTACACAAGTCTTATTAGTTAAAATATGAAATAAATTAAAAACAGTACTGTCCAAAATTATTAAATATTGATTTATTATTTAAATCACACAAAAATATTATATATGTTTCTAAATAATATATATAAATCTTATATTATACTTAATCATATCTTTGTAAATTAATTTTCATTCAAAGGTCAAATATTCCCTCTTTATTTAATTAAACAAAATTACTAAAACTCTTACAAACACGAGAAATACAAAAATAAACACGAGATTAAATGTATTTTACTTGCAAGTGCGAAGTACGTTTTTTCTTGTACTGAAATAAATTTTATCAAAACCCTTACTCTATAAATAAACACAAGATCTTTTAATGCGTCTCTCACCCATAAATCGCCTCAGGATTATCAGGCGAGACCCACAAAAATCATGCTACGTACTACCTCTTTGGTGTTGGGACTAAGCAAATATTTAATATATATGGGTATAAAAAGTCTATGTTCATTCAGATCGATTCCTTATTTTTATTCACTTTCAGTTTAAGGTATTTTTGCTACAGTAGCATTACATGGTAGCGGTCATAAAAACATAATCATACGTAGGTCTGTAAATTTCGTTCGTTAAAAGTCTACATCAAATCCTAGCAATTTAAATACGACCATAGGTATTTTTGGTTTGTAATATTTTAAATAATATTCTGACCAAGATAGTATATACATAAGTTGCTCTGAAAAGTCTTATTCGTCTAAAAGTAAGTACTTCCATTAAATAATTACTTTTTCTGATAAAGGTATTTTTAACACATTAGACTTTTAAATACATTAATGCATATGTGTGTCAAACCTAACTATTCAAGGAGAGCGCGAGGTTAAGAAATAAAGTATATTTCGTATAGGGGGAAACAAGTTTGAACTCTTTTGGATGGTTAGATGGTGATTCATGAAAGTTTTTAATTTTGTCTATTGAGAGCACAAGATACGTTTAATTTCATGTTTAATCACCCTAGGCCTTCAGGAAGTTGAAAGAATTAGTGATAAGTGAGTGAGTGTGTGTAAAAAAGTGAATGGGATAGCATATTGTAAATCCAAGACAAATGAACTCTGATATGACCTCAGTCACTACAAAATTAAGAAAACTACGACAGTAAATAAGTCCGACTGAATGTTAGCCCTTGTACCTGTCGAGTAGCCATATACCTTGTTTCTTTTCTTTATTTATTCGCTAAGAAATAAACGTGCGTATTCTTGATTCTTAGTTATTATATCGAAGGATGGACATATGTACAAGGTATATTGATTACTCATTCCAATGTTAAAAACATTTGTAATGTTATGATACAACAAAATTAAGTATAGATGTCTTAAAATACTTAATGTTATGTTTTGTGTAAGTATGATTTCTGTTTAGTTTAATACTAATTACTAACAGTTTTCCAATTATTACCATATATAGGCACATACTCTTGTATCACATGAATATATCTAATTCGTAAAAATAAATTTTATATTTTTAATATATATATAAAATATATATATATATATTTAAAATATATAAAATAAAAATAAATAAATATATATATCGTCTTGCTGTGTAATCCCAGACCATTATTGAAGTTATATGGGTGTGAAATTTGTGGAACATTTTATTAAATGACTAAACAACTAGGGAATTTTGTTAAGAGCTGCTCAATATCAGTGAGGCAGATGGATCGAATGAGTTATAAACATATTCAACAAACCTGGCACTATTATTTTAGTATACATTACCGTCTAAATTAATGACGGTCATATCATCAAACGAAGTTTTCATCAATATTATTTTATTTATTTTATATTTGAGTCAAATAATACCTGTATAATCTTTTTCTCTCATAAAGTGTATAAGATATAAAAAAATCCCCATTATTACCAAAATGGTTTAAAACACCGTTTATAGTAGCGAAATAATTACTATACACCTTCAAAAATATCAATACATATAAAACAATATTAACAGTTGTAACTGTTTAAAAAATGTACTACTCTTCCTGCCACGTCTGAATAAATAATCATTTATACATATTAAAACACACAATGCAAAATTAACTCTGGCTGGTAAGTAAAAATATAATCTGAATGTAATACTTTATTATCTATTTACATTAATCCGTCAGTGGCTTAAAACTAAGCATATATAAATATTAATTTTTAAATAATAAAAGTTTAACCGAAGTAGTGTTATAGAAAATCCACACGTCTATTTTCTTTTAACTAAATTTTATGTTGGACAACATTAATAACGCGCAAAGAGTCATGACATTTTATTTTACACTTTGAATCTGAAGCAAAACATTATCGATGTTAAATTAGTATTTAGGGATTCAGAACACAGCTACATTAGTTGAAAGAATTAAAAGTATGTTGTCACCGTGGTCTAAAAGAGGTATGAAATAAGTCCACATATATTGTAGTAAACAGAGAGTACTATTAGACACACCAATCTATAAGCTATGCGTGTTCTAGCGAGCACATCATGGCCAATGAAAGGGTTTGTAAATAAAGAGGAACAAAAATGAGTTTTGCATACATAGGAGGTACAGCAAAGCAAACATGAATATTGCTTAGAACAGAATATATTGTACTATCTTTAATTATAATCAACTCAATCTATCTGAAAGCTCTACTAAGTTTAAGGAAACAAATAAAACAGTTTAAATTTCTGGGAGTACTCTGGCGTAATTTTTTCACATTTCTATCATTGCCATGGTACAAGTACAAAAGAATCACCTTAGAAACAAATTAGTTTTAAATAAATTTGTTGTGCTCTGATGTTTAGCACATACAATGCAGTTGTGTGTTTCATAGAAATGCAATTTATGTTATTATACATTTATTATTACTCTTTATTTAATTACAACCATTGTTAAACAACTCTGTGTATGTCAAAGTATAAAATACAAACATTAGTTTGACATACATTTATATAACTAGAATAGTATCATAGTATTAATTTATATTTCTAAGGGTATTAAAGTGAAGAATCTATGTAGTAGCAGTGTGCCAGTGTCGAATTGAAAAATAGATATTTCATTTGAAAATAATTTGTCAAATTAAAAACTCCAATAAAAAGTCCAATTATAAAATCATTAAAACTATTCTAACGTGGATAAATGTTTAAATACAACAAAGGAATAACAACAATGAATTGCTAACTCCATTTTATCAACTCTATGAGAACTAAAAAGAACAAAATATACGTATATTGAGTTAGACAAATTTATGGGAACAAAATTATTTATGTATTGACCATTAGTATTATTAAAGTTCACTAATAGTAATGACTGTTCTAATTAATTATTTCACACACCTTTATAAAATATATTGGAAGCTCTGCAAACGATCAAAATATTCAACACAACTTACCACATAAATATATCGGCAGTACTTTCAATTGTACGTTTGTTCTTTTTATAAAATTTTTTGTTCTTTATGAACTGATTCACATGACTTTCTGTCATTTTTAAACTTGGTTTTGTATATCAATATTATCTCCACACGAGTTAGCCGAAACTGGCTCGCCAGGATAAGAGACAACTCAAGCTTAGTTTCTGCAATATTAACGGCTGTCCTTTATGTATGAACGTTCGCTGTTTAGTTTTATTTCGGTATTTAAACTCAACAAATCACGTTCAATGATTTTGGTTAAGGCTTTATTAAGTAAACATAACATTAGCTTTTGGTATGTAGTATGGCAAAGAAAATCTCTTATTACAGTTTAATGTGTTATAAAAATTACTTTAATGATTATAAGAATCAGATAATTAACAAAGTGGATTAAAAAATAAACACTTTAAGAGGATTAGAAAACGTACATAAATTTATACCAACAACACTATACATTTTAAACAAGACCTTTTGGCCCATCGACTATAAGATTTACGTAAACATTATTGCATTTTATAAGGCTAAACAATTTTAATCTACGTTACCAAATCACTTGGATCCTTAAAAGCTACCAGAATGAGCTCTCAAATTCTCTGGTTCAGAGATCTCCTTATCAGAGTCAGCTCTCTGTATTGGGAGCTACTACACTCCGCATTGTCCCGTCTCTCAAAGTTGCTAAAACAGACAAATTCTTGACTATGATGGTATTTTAGTAGCTCCCTCTCGTCGCATCTCTGGGTTTATGGCAGCTTCCATATTCTTGAAGCTCTCAGCTTTAAGGACTTTCCGGCCTTTACCAGGTCACGCTTTGTAGAAACCCCTGCCTCTGCTAGTTCCATGTCTCTAAGAGCTTTTAAACTTTAGAACCTACTAAAAATGTCGGCATTTTGGAGCTACCGGATTGCGCCAACTCTCTAACTCAAGCCGTTACTGGCCATTGAGAACTTTCAACTCCTGCGACCTTCGGGGTTCTCTGACCTCTATAACTCCAGAACGGACTGATCTTAAAAAGTTCCCACAGTAGTTTTTAGGGTTTTTTGTTTATGATGTCTTTACCCAACTGGACCTCTTGCTCTTTGGCAGATGCCGAGCTCCATCAGGTCTCAGACCCTGGCACCTTCCGTTCTCGAGTATACCCGTTATTTGGCTAGAATCTATCCGATCACGAAGCGTTAAACCAAATTGAATATATGGTTTGGATTCCATATATCGTTCCACTTTCCTCAAAGGGCGAAAGGGTGCACATAGAGTATATGTGCCAAATTTTCTTTAAATTTAACCAATAATAAGTCGTCTATACCAGTTAACTATGAAACGGTTTGGGCCTGAGAACCTCACATATCTGGTTTCATAGTCGTTTATGACGAATCCTTGGTTATTTTATTCATACACATATTCATGTAGTTTTTTAAATATATTTTTAATACAGATAGTGAGCCTCAATCTTTTGAAACAGGTTTACCCTAGGGCTTCACGCATTTGTCTCAAGTGTGCTGATAACTTATCATGTGTAAAAATCTGTCACTAATATGCGCATTATAATTTTAATATGAAATTCAGACATCCGAATGGTCTATAATAGTTGTGTAGAAAAATGTTTTGACCCTGAAATTCTGTCCCCTTTGGTCTGATTGGCCCAACTAAACAAATTCATCTTGCTAGAATAATGAATAATAAAATAAAGTGGCAAGTACATAGTCTAAGAGCCGAGAGCTAACTTGCTTCTATAATCAAATGACCTTGTTTTTTTTATATCTATCAATACATTTCCTTAAGAGATGGATTACCAGCCGTTAGTTTGTTTCGGGGTCGAAATATTATGATATGAAAATGGTTAAGACTATTTTCATAAAATACTTTTTACCTTGTCATACTTAAAACCAGCCCTAACATACGTAAATAAGTGTTAAATGATAGTTGCCTAATCGTATACAGACCCTGAAAGTCTGTCGGTTATATAACTACTAGTATTTATGTGTTAGATGGCCAGTTTTAAGAATATTAAGCTACAAAATGTACATAATTGCCTTGAAAAATTATATGTGTAAAAATAACTCCATATTAAATGAATTAGCCCATCTAGTTCACTGTGCATACACAAATCCCTTACACAATATAATGCATAATAATACGTCTTCTTCCAATAGGTAGGATGATAAATTGGTTTTTCAATACGCGTTGACCTATAACAAAGTTTTTAATGATTGTTTTTCTTTAAAAGGAAATTTTTAAGTACCATGAGATTTCTTTAAATTTAAATGCGTAATTTATAACAAGCACACTAGTTGGTGCTAAAATAAAAACTGCAAATTAGACTAAATAAGAGAAAAAAATGTTGTGCGAAAATTAGAGTTCAATGTTACAGGTATTATATTTCAGACTAAACGCATTTATATGTCTGCTTTACAAAATCTGTTAACTTGCATCTACCGAAATGTTCTAAGCTAATTAGCTAAGAATTCTGTTAAAATTGTTTAAACAAATTAAATAAATTTAATTTCACATATAACTGTTATAATTATGAACCATTAACCGTTCAAAGAGGAATAGATTATTAAATTAGATTTGGTATGTATATGGAAATATTAATATATTATTACTATTTATTTATTATTATATATGAACATTAAAGTGGTGTTTTTTAGATCTAACACATTGTTCCTACAGTTTTACAACATAATTGGATATAAATCTATATATATATAAATGAATGTTTGTATGTTTTGTCCTTTATGGAATCGTGAACTATTGGACCGATCATGATGAAAATTTGTACGTATATGTATTTTTCCACGGAGAAGGTTTATAAGCTATGCCCATCCCTTTCCCGATTCAGGATTCCGCCCCACTGGTTACAGAAATACCCGTAAGAAATGCATTGCAGCAAACATATGTTAACGTCTTTTCAAATTTTTAATCAGCTGTTCTTTGTAAACATATATTACACTTATAGTTTTAAAGCATAGAGTAAGCTTAAGAGAAACGACAAATTTTGTTTAAACTGTTTTTGCAATCACTGTTAAACATAGACTTTACTATCCAGATAATACAATTCAAATTTGACGTAAAAATTCACCTTTAACTGCAATATTTATTTAATATAAACCATGCTCATGCTTGATCAGAAGAGTAATGCAGATATCATAATTACTATCTTACGTTGGCTACAAATATAAAGAATGTTATAAAATCAACCTTAGTTGTTTTTTTTGACAGAAGTATGGTTCTCAAAACTCCGTGTGTACATATTCTCTCGATCGAGACAACAAAGCAAGCTCAATCGTGGCATCGGAGATATAACTAATTTAATCTAAAATTTATTATAGTAAAAAAAAAATTTATTAAGTAATATAAGGACTTCGGTTCTTAAGATTTGCGTGCGAAGCCGTGGGTAACAGCTAGATAGAGGCAGGAATATGGTACATACCTTCATAATACGCCCAAGAGGGTCACGATGGAACGACTATCAATTATCTCAGCAATGTTTAGAATGTGATAGAAAAAGAATAAGTGAATATAGTGTACTGTTTTCAACGGGAAATTGCGTGCGAAGCCGCGGTCAACTTTTGCAAAAAATTATTGAAATGCGCAGCAAAGCGCGCCGGGCCCGCTAGTATACAATAAAAGTAAGTTTCTCTATTTGTTTAAATGTAGGTGAAATTTTTAATAACTGAAATACTTCTTAACTAGCAGTTACCTGCATCTTCACAATAAATCAAGGCATTTATTATGTAATATAATGAAGCCTTATAATGTTTTCAAAAAAACATTATGAACAGATCTAATAATACTTTTAATTCCACAGTTAAGAGTTTCAATAGTTAATATAATGTTTATTGGTTCTTATTTCAGAAGTTGCACGTTAAGATCATTCATCTAGTTCTAGGTCTAATAAATTTCATTTGTTACCCTACTCTTACTTTGCCTTTCCTGATATCCCGTTAAAAAATATGTACAAATTAAGGTCTCAGAACACTACTACGAGCAAAAAAACATCAACTCCCAGCAATCCCTTTTAGTCTCAGATGTTTCCAGTGACGTGGTCGAGTTGGACTTGGTGCACCTAAGATAAACAGTACATACAAAGAAAAACCTAATTTAGGTCAAAAAGTTTCTACTTATAGCCCTAGTAATCTACTTCCGGTTTTAGATATCTACAGTGCCTAATGTTGAGTTTTCCTTATTGTCCCGATAAAAAGAATATAATTGCAATTACCTTGATAACCACGTGTATATATATATATATATATATATATATATATATATATATATATATATATATTTGCCTTGAAATATTGTTTTGGTTTTCTGCTTGTGTGGAAAGTTCAACATATTTTGCTATGTATCTTCCATTAACTTCCAATTTATTACTATATCAATATGATACAGTTTTTTTAAGTACTTGATTATATTCAAATCAATATTTTAGATTTACATCACTATGTAGTACCGTACTTAGAAATCAGCTTATAACAAGAATGAGGTATGTACTGTCCAATTAAAAAATATATGTTAATTTTCCGTAAAGAGAATACATTTATTCGTCTTCTTTTAAATACGAGTATGTGGATTAAATTATGAATTATTCTCCTATTCCTTTATTAGTGGATATTCCATAAAGAATAATGGGATTGATAAATGCATTTTGAACTGAGTTCTTTACTATTTTCCCATAATTAGCTTTATAATTTATACATAATGCGATAGTTACAATAATATCCTTATTTGCACAAAAAAAACCATACAATTTTATAGCATGCGAAAATACTACTATAAACAAAACATTGCATAGACATCAATCATCCTTTTTACTAGTACTATATTCTCTAGAAGGTAATACTTTGACTATAACCACACCCAGGTATTTATTTTTTCCACAGTGTTCTAATTTTATAAACAAAAGTGTTAAATTATTCTAATTAATTTCACAAAAAAGAAATGTGTGTTGTTGGTTTTTATTTAGTATTTTATACATTCCCTCGTAATAATAAAACTAAAAGCATACACAGTTACCTACACGTTACACTGCTCTTGTATATTTGCTGCGAACAATTTCCCTGAGCGTTTACGTGGGTTTACATCACCGCAGAGCGTACTTCATGTGATGAATGTTTAAAGCTTTGGTCAGCATCAACAGGTACACATTGTTTTGCACACACACAAATCACTATTGTTGTAGAAGCAGTGATATAACAGTATGATATCAATAAAATATTTATGGGAAATTTGAAAGATGTATTTGACAAGCATTCAGTTTTGTACAAGTTTGCTTTGATGTTAAATAATCATTTTATGAGGATTATGTTTCAATAATTTCAATTTATATTTTCTAATGTAGTCACACCATCTAGACGTTAAAATAAAATAAACCACAATGATTTACATGAAAAGTTATATATTTTCTTACATTTAATAACATTTTAAGCAGCTAACGGAAGTGCATCGTTTTCATAGTGTAAGAAAATAACGGATGTCCCAAGAAAAGTTTTAAACGTTTGATTTGATATTAATTGCCATGTATGCACCGATCATTTATAAACTCTACACAATTCATTTAATAGGTGTTAAAACTATTTAGCGAAAATTACAGCTCTCTAGCAATTTTTGAAAAAAAAATTGTGACATTTTTAAAAACTATACTGTCTTTAAAAACAGTAAAAGACGGTATTTTGATTTTGTAAAATTATTTATTGTCATATTATTGAAGTATAAAGCATTTCAATCAGAAAATCACAATATAGCTTATTAAAAAAAACCTACAATTACTGTCCATAATTACTCGAACTGTAATCCATCCACAGCCGCACACTGATAACAGCGCATAACAAATGAATCGTAAGCTTTTACGAAGAATTTCTTCCGAATCGTAACCCCATAGAAAGAAATCATGAAAAGTTAAATCTTGAGATCGGGGTGGACAATCTAAAAATCACTTCAACGACCAATCCAACGGCCATGAAGGTTGTTAATTAGAAACCGCTTGACGAGGGTTTGCGAAATGATGAGGAGCACCATCTTGTTGGAAGATTGCTTGTTCCATTTCTGGAACCGTAAAATGAGGCATGATTTGTTCATTTAAAACCTGTTCATACCTATCTCAGACATTGTACTATCTGAAATGTCGTAAGATAGCACCCCATTACAACTGACAGCTGCCCAAACTGTAGTTCCTGTTGATTTGAGTAAAGTTTGTTGAAGAATGTGTGGATTACCGGTTTTGTTATATATAAAATTATGCCTATTTACAGCACCATTGAGGTAGTAAGTGGACTCGTCAGAAAAAAACAATTTAAATATGCGAATTGCGATCTAGCTCATAAAACCCTATGATTCGAGGACACAATTCCACTCTCCTGTCCGGATCAACTTCAAGAAGATTATGGACTGAGTGGCTTTTGTAAAAATTATTTTTGTTTTTCTTAATTATTCTCTGTACTGAAGACTTTGGAACACCAGTTTCAAATTCGACGTTGCTTAGTGATTTTGGTTTATTTGGAGAGCGGAGCATTGATGCACATACTAGTAATTCTCTTTTCTTATATGATCCTGTAGAGTACGAGTTTAAGACACTTCCAGTTTTTAACAAAAGATTAAACATAGTTATTGTTGGATTGCTAGGCGGTTCAGGGTTCAGTCCTGGGTAGGTAAACTGAAATTGTCTAATTGCTTCTGTAATGTTTCCAAAAGCAATAGCCCACGCACAACAACACCTTTTGATAAATATTAAAAGCCATTTCTCGAACTTCATTATCAGTGAAATTGTAATGGAGGAGGTTAAGCTATGTTTTTATACAACGAGCAATATTCTCCAATCAAACATCTGTTTTCAACAATGTGTGTTATTAAACAGCTGTAATTAAATCAGGTAATTGAAGAAATGTATTTTTTAGGGAACGAAATGTAAAAGTTTTCAACATGTCACTCTTTTGTTTCTACAATTGTCAGGAGATTCAATTTTCAGAAAATATTTAAAAAATGAACCTTATTAATTGTGTAGAGTTGGAAAATGTTCATTGGATAAATGGACAAGTAATATAAAATCAACCGTTTGTACCTATTCGTTGGACACTCTGTATAACATATTACGTTCAGTCATGACATATTAGTACTGTATATCATAGCACTGCAACAATATATATATATATATATATATATATATATATATATATATATATATATATATATATATATATATATATATATACAGGGTGTCCAAAAAGTCCCGGGTCGGTTAAATATTTTTCAAAATATTTAAAATAGAGCTACAAAACCTTACACAAAGTTACTAAACATAAAAATCTATTTTATCACATATTCAGTGATCCGCTACTTCCTCAGGGGGGCAGGCCGCTAGGAGTCCGAAGGAAATCTTCAATTCATAGGTTAATATGCATATAAAATAAAAAGTCTTTATTAGTAGAGTATAGAGCCGCAAACCCGACCTCAAACGGATAACCGAGTCAAAAATGACAGCCGTTCAAATATGTGTATTTTTTTACATTAACCTAAGTTGCAAACTCTAGCCATCGATGTTTCTCGGGTCCCGGGAAACTAACTAGGATGGGGGGTACGGGGCGTCTCAAAGTCGCGCACCTCAACATTAGATCCCTCAATATAGGGTTTGAGGAAATGTGCTCATTTGTGCGTGACTTTGACTTTGATGCAATTGGGCTATCTGAGACCTGGCTTCACAATTATCAGATGACTGGGTACACACTTCTGTGATGTGATCGGCGTGCTGATTTACACGGCATTGCAGACGCGGTGACAGGTGGTGGCGTTGCCTTGTATATTAAGGAGGGAATCTCCTTCGAGCAGCGCACACTTACTGAGGATGTGGGCCCTGGTATCGAGTCTCTTTGTGTTGTCCTGAGGATAAGGGGAGTAAGGCTTGGTTTATGTGTGGTATACAGGCCACCACATGTAAGGTACACCTCACTGTCAGCTTTGTTTCACTCTATCTTTGTTAACTTGGCTATCGGATCGAACTCCAATATGTACTTGAGCGACAAAAACATAGATTTATTGTCAAATAGTTGTAATGAAGCCAAGTACTTACGCCGACTCTTGAAAGAATACAATGCAATACAATTAGTAAATTAGCCAACAAGAGTGACAGCAACCTCTTCCACCTTGTTAGACCACATAATAGTGGACAGGTCGGTCGAGGTCGAGAGGACCGGCGTCATCGATGCAGCAGGCATTAGGGACCATAGAGCGGTGAAGATAACGGACCACAAGTTGATATATTGTTGCGTAAAAGTTAAGAAAGAGAAAAAAGGGCCAAAAATAATAACCTACAGAGATTTTTTGAAAATTCAACCCAGAAAGTGCTGTCAAAGCAGTTGCGGAGATTGACTGGGAGAGAGCAATGCACATTGACGGGGTTGACAATATTGAGCACCCATGTTATAAGTGTATTTGATTCACATGCTCCAATTGTATGCAAGAGAGTAACAAAAAAGAAAGCACCGTGGAAGAACGATGTCATAAACAAGCAGACTAAACTAAAAAACAAACTCCGTAAAATATATTGGAAAACCAGGGACAGTAAAGATTGGGAGATGTATAAAAGAACACGCAATGAATTGTATGGGATGGTGTGGAGAGCAAAGAGATTTTTTCACTGAGAAATTATCCACTAACAAGGATCCCAAAGATTTTTGGACTTGTTTGAAACAGTGTAATATAGTTATGAAAAACAGAAATGAAAACATTCCACACCAACTGAAGCCTGATGACATCAATCAGTATTTTGTCAATATGGGGAATGGAAATGAAGCCAGAGTTGAAGAAATTGATTTCTTCAAAACTAGTAAGAGAATTGAATCGATGAATGATTTTAGCTTTTCTGCTGTCACTGAAGATGATGTAAAAAAAGCACTAAATGAAATCAAATCTAGAGCTGTTGGTAGTGATGAAATATCCATCCAAATGATTAAGGCCCTGAGTCCGTATGCTTTGGGTGCAATTACTCATCTCATTAACAAATCATTGATGAGCGGTGTGTTCCCGCAGAGATGGAAAACGAGTATTGTTCATCCATTACCAAAAGTAACGTCCCCTAAAAGTGTCCAACAACTGAAACCCATCTCGATTTTACCAGCAATATCAAAGATTATGGAAAAGATAGTAACACGTCAAATAGCACAGTATATGAATAAAGTAAACATATTGCCAAAAACACAATCTGGATTTAGAAACAATCATAGCACATGCACTGCCCTGGTAAGTTTGTTCAGTAACTTAATTTATGCGAAAGATAAAGGGATGTGTAGTTCACTAGTGATACTGGACTACTCACAAGCATGTGATTCCCTTAACCATGAACTTTTGTACGCTAAGATGCATTTTTATAGCTTTGGCAAAAATTCAATCGAGTGGGTAAAATCATACCTAGGAGACAGAAGTCAGGTTGCAAAGATGGGAAGTGGGACGTCAACTTCACTTGTCAAAAGGCGAGGTGTTCCTCAAGGAAGTTGTCTTGGGCCTATATTGTTCAACTTATATACATCTGACTTCCCCAGTTGTGTTCAAAGCTGTGCAGCTCACCTGTCCGCAGATGATTGTCAGTTGCGCTTGGCTCCATTGATGAGGCTATTGAGAAAATAAATTCCGACCTAGTGAACATCAACACTTGGTCGGTTAACAATGGCCTTAACCTCAATATAGGTAAGTGCATTGTCCTTCATCTTGCCCCACTCAATCTGGTGCAGGCCTTTGGTCAGAGAGGAGTGAGAGTAAGGCTCAGTGGAGAGAGCCTGTCTGTCTCTGAGTCAGTCAAGACTCTCGGAGTTGTGCTTGACAGTGAGCTCACCTTTTCTAATCATGTCACTCATGCTATCCAGCGTGCCCTTGGTATGCTGAGGGGTCTGTACAGATTTAGAAGTCTGCTGCCAGAATCCGCTAAGCTCCGGCTTATGAGTTCTCTTGTTCTATCTGTATTTTATTACTGCTATCCTGCATACGGCAACAGTATCTCTAGGGGAGACATAGACCGGATTCAAAGACTGCAAAACTCTGCAGTTCAATTCATTTTCAATTTTAGGCGCTTTGATCATGTGTCACTCTTCCGAGATGCTGTCAGTTTGTCCCCCATGGAAAATGTATGCAGGTTCCTGACATGTGGCATGATCCACAAGGTGCTTGCGCTGGGTTAGCCGCGGTACCTGAGCGAGAAGCTCCAATTTCTGGAGGAGGTTTCTCAACGCAGTGTCCGTCATGGTGACCTCAGAGTCAAGCATGAGTTTGAGAGGAGGAGCTTTTCTTACTTTGGCCCAAAGTTGTACAATGACCTCCCACAGAACCAACATACTTCTGTTTCTGTTTTTAAAAGTTAGTTAAGAAAAATGATTGTACAGTAATTTATTTCTCTTGTTTGGGTGTTTTCTTTACTCTATAGGTTTTAGTTTTTATTTTTATTTCCCAGTATTGTAAATAGTGTAAGATATGACAAGAGATGTTCTGTAAAGCAGTTGTTATACTGAGAAACGCTTGCAATAAAGGCATTTTTATTTATTTATTTATCTAATAATTTTATAAATATTGTTGTAATATCTTTTACATTGTGTGCATTACAATTATTTCTATCCATTAAAGTATAAAATATTTATACATATTCATTTTATCGTTTATCTTAGTTTCCATAATTTGGTTAGAATCATTTTCACTAAAATCAAGTAATTATCTCATTTTCATTATATTCTAAAAATGGAATGATAGTTTTATGATAACTGAATAAATAAATAAAATTCAGGAATATTAAGTATCGCTAATAATTTTTTAGCACAGGCTATATTTGTATTCCTTATTTCGTTGTACTCATGTTTTTATCATTTGTCTTTTTTAATTTATGACCATTAAAAAGTCAATTAATGGTTTCGGAAGATCTTCTTTTTTTCATTCCGTCACGACGAAACTAACAGTGAATTGGAATAGAAATTAATAATAACTGTCCTGAAATTCAATTTATAATCCGATGAGCTTTAAATACTGCTATTAAATGATGCAGTAAGTTAATACATTTTACGTTGGATTTAATAATAAATATATTAGTAGTTCGAAGATTTATTCAAATGAGTATATTACCATATATTTCAGTTTCTTTGCAATGATTGTTTGACGTTGGAATTTTTTAGAGTGTTATTATAGTCAATATAGCTACTAATAGTACAGCATGAATTGATATTGTGGATTTTGAGCGGTTCAATTGGAGCTTAAGTAACCAAACCTGAAGAATTCTATAACCAAGGAAAGTCTGCATGAGAACGAATAGATCCAGACAATGTGATATTTTGGACATCATTTACGTCAATAAAAATATGAGTAAACTGATCGAACAGTTTAGAAAACAAATCGTTGTAAAACAATACTAGATTAGAGAAGCGTTTCGTTATTTTGCCTTTCATATAATATAATGTTGTACGATACTGTGGTTAATTTTCCCCATTTCATCCCTCCAGATTTTAATTATCTTTTGTATGTTAAATTAGATGTGTATATAACGGTTTTATACGTGTCGGTAAATGTGCAATTCTACTTTGAAAGCATATAGAAAATGTAACCTCGCGTGTCGTGAAACGAAAGTAATTTCCCCGTGTAAAACATACATTCTAAGCCCGCCAAAGGAATATTAGGAAGTCACTTTAACAAGAAGTGATCTCCAAATAACACGCCTTGATTACCACAGAACGGAGATCGGAGAATCGCACTGAAAAAGCCGTGACACGAAAAAAGCCGTGATAGTACCGCCCCTATCGGTATGATAATATGTTAATACCGTACATAGCGAATATGTGAATGATACGTCGTGACATTGCGTTACACTAAAGAAAACTTTTTCCCCCTTAAAAAACATATATCCCTAGCGCACCAAAAGAAGTAGTCATTTCAACAGAATAAAATAAACTTGTTTAATACTTCATTTAATTATTAAAATTATAATTTGAATATAGTTTTTTCTGAGTAATTATGCATTTGCCATTAAACAACATCAAATAATAATCACGGTCAGAGCTCATGCGAACAGGCCAAAATCTGTTTGAGGGTTTAACCTCAATTATACTAAAAGCGGTAACGCAGCCTCTAAAAATATAAGGATTGCTCAATACGATCTTATTACTGCACGAATCAACATATAACACATTAATAAATATTAGTGCTAGTTTCTATAGAATATATTCAGATCAATAATTGAAATAACTGAAGGACTGAATTGATTTCCTTACAAAAGTATTTCATTTAGTAAGAACGAGGAAGAGCTGTGGTTTGTACAGTTATCAATCAAATTTTTATAGGCTACATACAACAAACAATTTTGAATATAATCAATACATTTAGAATCTAAAGGTGATCCTGGACCTATAAAATTTGTAACATTTGTTTGTGTTTTTTTATAGCATGTGATTTCTATCCCCACCAATATTTTCCTTTTAAATTAAGATGGATTTCTCACAGCGTAAGAATTAATAATATACATTTTGTTATCACAATATCAGAGTTTTAATTTTTTCCTTTCCAAAAATATACAGAATTCCTCGCACCACAATTAAAAATGTCTTTGGAAAGAAAAATAGAAATGTGGTTTTTAATTTTATATACGTATTATGTTGTAACAGATATAAAACAAAAAGTCTATTTTAACTCTAGTTATAAATTTCATTAAAAAAAGTCCAGAAATCAATTCTAACTTCAGAATTTGGTAACTCATTCATTACTGGTTTATGAAAGGCCAGCAAAGTATAATTCAAACAAAATATCAAACCATTAATTTAAATATTGATAAGGTAATTTTAACTTGTTATTGATGTCGGGTACTTCGTTAACAAGGTTTAATTACTGCTGTAATTAATTAATATCTTCTCCTCAAGAGCTATCATAAGTTTGCACTAGATACGCTTTGAAAGGCAAAAATTTAGAATCAAGGGCAATAAATGGTTCATAAAAATAATTACACCGTTCTTACGGACTAAACCCTTATATTTACACTATAAATATAAATAAATTTGCTTCAATAGGGATTACGCAAGTAAGTAATATATTATTACAAAGTACCTTTTGCAATATAATTTTCAATTAAAATAATACATTTTTATAATTATTTTTGTTTCTATAGATGGTATACAAATTTTAAAGTTGGTTGTGTTATAGGATTTATAAGTATACCATTGTATTATAATAAATCTTATTTTACTTGATGAATTTTAAAACATGGTGGTAAAAAAATTTTAAGTCATAGATTTTTCAATAAGAAGTATGAAAATTAATAAAAAGTATCTAGTGGAAAATAATAATAGTGCAGACAAAGAAAATATTAGTTTGAATTGTAATTGTTTTATTCAAACATTTATTTAACAACAATGGAAGTTTTTAAATTTTTTTCATAAAATAAAACTTGGAACCACTTGAGTGGTTTTGTTTACTACAGAAGAATAATAAGCGTGGAAAGCAAGATCTGAGATATATCGATTAGCCTATGTGATAATCGACAAAGATAAAGGAAAAATAATAGGATAGTTGTGTTTTGAGATTCTGATGTTATACATTGTATTATTTTCAATCTTAAATGTTTTTATTACAGAATGCAACTTAATCCACTACTATACTATTTCAAATACCACTGCAACTTCAATTATGTGGCGTGTTAGATGGAGCCTTATTGGCCTATTACGCTTTAAGATATTGTAAAAAGTTAATAATCGTCTGTATCATTCAGGGCGTAAATGTTTGTAACAATTTTCCTTAACAAGTGCTTACTTTCGTAGTTTTCATTTAAATGCTATGGTTTGAAAATAATAAGTGCAGTAATAATTATATTATATTTTATGTCGTTATATTGATTAAACCAAGTGCCCAATAGTATTAAAACCTTTGTAACGTGCCAATCTCTACCATTTTATAGATAAATGTCGGGCGTGAGGTTTAAGACACAGTAACTAACGGTATGCATCCCATTATTGTAGTAAAAATAGTAATTTCACATTAGAAATAATTTTGATATCTTATATTTTTTATGTAAATTTATAACAGATTTTCACTGATAAACATATTTTAAGCATATTTTATTATAAAGCATCTTTTATTTAAGGTCATTTAAAAACTAATTACCTATATTTGAATTTTTTATACCAAGACGTATTTCTTTTACGTATTATGAGTTAATAGTAACTGAATATTAAAATTTAAACCTATCTAAAGAAGAAATTAATACGTAGTGTTTAACATTTAAAGGTTGACGGGGAACTCAAAATAGGTTAAGGGAAATGGCAGTTCACTTCTCCAACTCTTTCATATGGATTTTATGCAGCAACTGAAACAGACTTTATTTTATATTGTTGTACATAATAATAAAAGTAAAAGAAATGACCAAAAATGTATTTTGTGCATAAACCAGTGTGTGAACGAGAAACAATTTTAATGTAGCCAATAAGGAACTTCAATATTAATTTATATGTGTCCCTAGTTTCTAATTAGGACTACTACTCTTAGACCAACAGAGACATAGGGAGCTTTGGTGTGTTTGAGGTTTTACAATGTAGTTAAATTTGTTTTTACTTTTGTATATTTAGGTTTTCCATTAAAATATATGTTTTAAAAGCAATAATGGTAATATTTTAGAAAAATATTACTTATGTACATTTTGCTAAGGTAAATACACAGTATATAGATAGAAACGTTTTTCAGTCACTCATCGTTTTAGATGAAACTATGCGATCTAGAAAGGTTGACCGTATAAACATCTAGTTTTTGCTATTTATTGATTGGTTCCCATTAAATGCTGACGTTTATACACCGTTGTTGTATACAAGGTTAACCCCATTTGAGTTGGTTGAAGCTGGCGCGCCTTCATAAGAGATGCTTTAGACAGCTCAAACGTAATTCGGTAACATTAACGACTGTCATTGAGGTATCAGTGTTAGCTTTTGAGATATATTCAGGTATTTAAACTCAAAAAACCAATTTGAGTCGGCCAAAGTCATATTTAGTAATCTAACACTATCTATTTACATGTCGAGTTGCACTGGCACGAGATTCGAGAAAACTTCCTATTCAGTTCATAAAAATAGTAGAGTGAAACCTTCTTAACTGAACTACATGCTTTCGTAAAAGCAACGGGAATTGTATGAAACTATATTTTTATTTCTTGGATTCTGAAAGCTCATCAGTCGGCAAGGAGTCAGAAAAGGGAAGTCTCAGACAGTTCTCGACTTCTGGCACATCCCGGTTTTAGAGTTCTTCCTTGGTTTCTGACATCTTCCAGCCTCAAATTCCTTTCGACCTGTAGCTGGTCACTCCCTTCATCAATTCATGCCTATACCATTTCCAATTTTCTGGGACCTCTAAGCGCTTAAGACTTCTTGCCCCATCAAGTGTTATCGTTTGGCAGCTCATGGCCTTTGGTTATTCCTGGTCTTTGGCAGTGCTTATATCAGAGGGAAACTCTCCGTCACTGCGAAGCCCCGAATTTCGGCTGCTCAAGGCCTTTTATAGTTCCTGGTGACTGGAAGGGTGTATCCTTCGGCAGTACCTTGCCTGGGAAAAGCTCAGGTCTCAGCTACCTATCTCTAGACGTTGGTATGTCTAGGACTTTGAGGCATCTAGCCAACGACTATCGGCCACTGGTAGATCCCAGCCTTTGATAATCCCGAACATGTGGCATATACTGTCCAGTACAAGTTTCAGGCTTTCGGGAGTTTTCATTCCCTGAGTGCTCTAGATCTCTAAGATCTCCTGGCAAATAGCATATCCCGAATTTTGTCTGATTATAGCCCCTGGGAGCTCTCGGCCTTACGTTGATCATTGCCTTTAGTTATTTATTAGATATTATTTAGACATTATTAGTTATTTGCGACTCTCATCTTCCACCAGCTCCCATTCTCTGGCAGATTCTTAGCCAGGCTCAGGTTTCTAGTAGCTCTCTGGCCGAATCAGCTCTCGGTTACAGGAATGTATGAGTCTCTGGCAATCCTTACCTCACCGATATTTCAGTATAGACCTCAAAGAGACCTATATAAGGACTGTTCCGGACTCGGTCGAAACATACAATTTCTGAGTTATTTATTTCATAGACCGTCCATGTGATTAGAATCTGTCAGATCACGTAGCATATAAGTTAAAATTATATACATAGTATGTTTTAGCTAGTCCCCAGAGGCACACAGGTCTCCAAAAGCGTTTAAAAACCATAATTAATTTCCATTATAATAAAGAAAATACGTGCCATTATTTTGTACAATTTATCTAATTGCAAGGATTCTATATTACTTGTGTACAAAAGAGTTGACCTGAGAGGTCCATTCAATCGCAAGGTGCTCGAAGTAAATACACATTCAATGGAAATGATTGTAGGGCTCTACTCCATAGTTTAAAACACATTTTTTACATATACATCTATATTAAAAGTTTCTGTTGTAATTGTGTATAAACTGGTTTTGAGAGCTCCTCTTGTTGGCTCCACAGTTTATAATATAAGCTAGGATATTATTTATTCGATGGACAATTCATAAACATTATGACTAAACTCCATTCAATACATCCAGCTACTGCTCAATTATCGTTTAGTTTCGATAATATAATTACTAAGTAACGTTTCTATATATAATAACCCCACAAGTGAAAAACAGACAAAAACGTATAATTTGCACAAGAAGACGGTTATAACTCGTTTTTTTTACGAAATATGGCTATTGCGATATTTAGAACAAATATAAACTTTAACTAACATTAAGATAGATAACTAAATAAATTTAGGTCCGGACCTACATTTATATTAAAAAATAAAGAAGTTACAATGTTGGGAGAAGAGAGCTAAAAATGTGCAAGGTGCCAAGTGTTTGAAAATAAAAATAATATCCAGCACTACTTTTTGCATCGAAATACGTCAATGCATAAGCGACTAATACAACTTTAAAGATAGGCTTAAACAAGCCAGGAGCAACAAACAACTGATACCTCTCAACTGTGCGTTTGGCGCTTCCAGCTTGAGAAAATGAACTTTTTAAGTGATCGTGCTTGCTTATGCGTAGTCGGATTTCGCTTAGTAAGTGCGATGGAATTTTAATGACATTTTAAAAATAGTTTATTTTTAGTACTAGTTTAGTGTTTTTATAACTATAGGAGTTTTTTGCCATTAGACTTAAATATTTTCAACAGCCGCCATTTTAGTTAATATTAAGTTTTTGTTTTTTTTTAATTAATCTATTAAAACATATGTGGCAAATTTTTATTCCTTAGCTTACCTTTTAGAGTTGATAATTTATTATAAAAATAAAAATGGCAGCTAGTGGATAAACGAGTCATTTTTCGACCTATGTGTATATGACTTTTTTGTTTGAAATCACGAGTACTATCAGCTATAGCAATTCTGAACACTCTGTGTATTATTGAATTATACCAACTATGTGGCAGTGTAAAAGATATTCTATTTTTATAAACCTTTCATGTCCACTAGTTTCAATATATTTAATGAAGCATCTGAAACGGAAACTATATTTAAAGTAAAAAAAAACATTTTTAGTTCATGATTCATTATTCTAACACAAAGATAACCCTATAATGTGGACTTAATAACATAATGTGGAGTTATAATATTTTTTAAATATATTGTATTTTGTTACAGTCGAAGATTTATAAAACTGATTATACGCATAAATACGGTGTGTAACCAAAAATAAATATACATTTAATCATTATGAACGCCTATATTACTGTTATAACCTTAATTAATAATATATGATTGATTCTGCATACTTAAGATAAGTGATTCGCTGTTCCGGTAAATCATAATAATACGGTACAAATCATTTGTCTACGCTAGCATTAAAAAGATTAAATGCGTTGGTTATGAGTGTGTAAACGATTTGTAGGTACTGTAGAATACATAAAGATACAGGAAATTGCAAATTTATTCCTCTGAGGTAAAGTTAATACTTTTATCAACTATACAGCACATTGTATGACAAGTTTTTTATATTTCTTGTGAGAAGAGTATATTTTAAAATTCATCATAAACCCGTGCATTACAGTTCAACCATCGCTTTATCTACGAATTATAATAGTCTGTCAAGAATACTTCATATACTAAGGATAGTTCCCTACAATCATTATTACACTCAACATGCTATTGTATAAATTTTCGTATAATATGGTTTTTGTACATCAGTGATGATTGACTCAAACCTTTTAAATCTTTATATGAAGAATAATTTATCTTAAGCCAGGAGTATATTATTCACCAATAATACCAATATTGTTTTGAAACATATATTCCACGTAAAAGAGACATACCTATAAAAGCCTGTTCCAATAAAAGTATCACATCCTAAGCAGTAACTAGGAACACATTTTAAATTGAAGCACGTTGGTTATAACGTTGAAACAAAAACTAAAACGGTATACTACTACGAGTATTAAGAAAATATGTAGGAGATTAAAGTTTTAATTTATATTATATATGCTATTTGCTATGTAATTAAATTATTCAAAGTATTTCGAAAAAAAAACAAGACAGGCCATACATTTTTGTTCACAATTGCACATAATTAAATATAGCATACTATCTTATGCAAAGTGTTCTGTAAAAAAGTAAAAGGGGCCCGTCTGGCTTTCAAAGTAATAACTTGATCGATGTATCTACGAGTAGTTTCCCTTGGAAACAATTGTTTAGGTGGATGTCTTTCCTTTAGTTTTAAAAGTGTTCATAAGTCTAAACACGAGGCGCAGACTTTATTTGTTAAATTTAAGTAATAGACGCTGTTATTAAGCTGTACATATTTTAAGACTGTACGGCTGAAATACTATTCGTTATAAATACGGCAATATCCCGGTTTTTTTTTAATCCCCCTCTTCCATATATAAACATCCTATATCGTGTTACTACAAAATTTGCGAAAACGAATTTATTTTTTTAAGTGCAGTTGGCTTCGAGGCCGTGCTTTAAGTATCTTTCAGCAGGCATACTGGATAAAACCCCATTGGAATAAAAAAATATCAAATAAGTAGGTATTTATAAAAAATATCTGGAACACACAGACGGTATGTTTTGGATATCGTCATGTGTATGCATGCAAGAAGTTGTGAGAAGGTGTTTAACAATTATATTCCTTACGATTATGTGTTAAAATTGGTAAGAAACTATAGCAATCGATTTCTCCTGGTATAAAAATCCTGATGGGACACAAAATGTTGTTGCTTTTATTTGTAAACTCTATCGTACATACAAACACTGCCCTTTGGAGATAAGAAAATTTGAAATTTATTTATATTATAAACTATTTGACTGATGTTTTATACTCCAGAGTGGCTGTTCAGTTGTCTCCGACCGTCGTATTTGTCCAACATGCATACTACGATCAGATGAAAGCGATCATTAATTTATTTGAAATGCAAAGTATCATTGTGCTTATGACCTATTAATTGATTGATGTATTAATCTCACAGAACTTCCATAAAAGTATAAGTTATTATTAAATGTAATAATTGTTTAAGTTATATTTATTAATTAATAGTTGATTGGCCATAGCTATCTATACACATACATCTAATGTTGACAGAATATAAAACATCTGGAATATACGAGTAGTATTCAGATAAATAAAAAAAAGTCTAATACAAAATTATCACTTGGATAATACATTTGGTTTTAGAAAATGTATTATTGAATGAATTGTTAAATTTATAAAAAATATAACAATTGTGTTGCTAACGGAGTAAGAAAAGGAAGATAAGCTTTACTGAGTGATTATATTCCTTAAAAGAAGACAGGGTGTAACGGGCCATTAAACATTTCTCAGTTTCGTAGAATTAAGTATACCCTCGAAGTAAGAGTACTAAATTTTAATTTTACAAAGTGTTGCAAAAAAATAAGCCTATTATTTGAGGTTTCAATATTTTAAAATAATTACTTATTTAATTTAATACTGTTTATTGTTAATTCATAAATTCTTACACATTATATCCTTGTATACTTAACTACCTCTGTTTATTTAATTTTATAATACATATTACAATTACTAGTACATAATCAGCTTAAAGTTTTGATATTTGGAACAAATTTAGTTTATGAATATCTCGTTTTGACCAGTTTTCCATGAAAACTCTATTGAATATGGTGGAAGTTTAATTCACAGATCCGTCATTAATAAACTTTATGTACAACCAAACAATATTCTGGAATTACCATAACATTTCCAAACGTACATTTTCTAGTGTCTTGAATGGTTTTGGGGATATTGAATAAGTAAAAATCCCATACGAATTTCTTTAACACGAGAGCTAGATATAAGAATGCAGGTTCAAACTCTGGACCAAAATTTATTTTATAATTATCTCGGTTATATTTATTGGTACCAATTTCGTTTCGTAATGGCAACCATGCAAACACGAAAGAATTTAGAAGTCCGCTATTGATAAACCTAGATATAATATACACATTAGGTTGGAGTGCTTATAATAAATGTTCTAATGTCTTAAAATAAAAGATCGTGTTGTAGATGTTGAGTAAATTCAGAATCCATCAGAATAAATTAGTACCATCCATGTTGTCGCAAAGTACACCTCGATTAACCGGGGTTCAGTGCCGGGACAATCAAGACAATTGATTTTTAATTAAATCATCATTACAGTTTGTGTTAAGAGCGTCAACGAATACTGTCTAGTATTTTAAAAGCCAATTTATTAAATAGGTTTTAAGCACATGAGAAGTTTAAGATTTTTAATTTATTTTGTTCACTTCATGTATGTTAATTATGTTACAATATAAGATTATTGTAACAGACTACGCATTCAGATATAAATATAATTTGTCATTGAAAATAAGGTAAATCATTACTGTCAGTCAACTCTTATATCAATTCACCTTTCACTGAACAATAATTATATTCTTGATTTTGCAAAGGTTTTTTTGCATTTAATACAATTTATTTATTTATGATGGGGAAAAACATGTACCTTAAAACCCGCTTAGAGGGTTGATAACGTCAAAAAATTTACCAAAAAACCAAGCATATAAAAAAAGTAAAAACCTTCAAAAATAATCCAACTATGTAAATTTTAAAAATATGTAATTTATTTCCTCTAATCTCGATACATAATACAAATAACTGCTATTCATGACTTTAAATAAGAAGTATTAAAAATGCTGAGACTTAGCATATTGCTTTTCTACAAAAGTAAAATAAACTGTGTTGGCTTCAACAATCCTATTAATTTATCCTAATTGTATTGCCTTAAAAACAAATAAAAAGTTTGCCTAATCACTGTTATCTACTTACAAAGAAATCGTATCGAAGATGTAAATGAATGTTTAATGTTATTTACAGCTATAAGGTCTTGTATTTTACTGCAACCACTATGCAATGCTTTACGTTCTAGAAGAGTAAGCTTTGGGGGTTATAATAGGCTCAGATATACAATATTTTCAGGAAGTTAGCTTAAAGCAGGATGACTTTTGTGCAGGGTACTATTACTGTATATTCGATTGTATTAGACAAATCAATCATTCATCTAACGGACTAGGTGTGCTGATTTCGGGTGAGTTATTTCGTTTAATTCTGAGGACCACCGGTTTTGTCAAGTACTCTGTTTTTTCTGTTTAAATATTTACTACCTCAGCCAGTTGAGTTCCTCCTCCACAGAGTTCACTGTGAGAGCTCACATTTTGTGACTCAATTTATAGGATTAGATGAGTAATATCTTATACAACCAAAGCTTAAAGTTACTAGGTCTTAGACGAAAATATTTGGTGTTCCTTATTACAATTTACAGAATAAAAAAAATACTTGAATTACTGCTAATACTAATAAATAATTTATGTTTATTTTGTAATTATTACTAATTTTAAAAAGAAGCATCAACTTGTTTTCTAATTTAAGTTTCATACCAAATCTTGTGCGTTGACATTACGAAGCTCAAAACGTTTGAGAATAGATTTTCACGTAACTTTTTCACACAATGAAAGCGAAAAACGTAAGGAATAAATTAGCTGTCAGGTACAAACTTTACTTTTTTTCTGTGGGGTTCTGTCCATGGGCTAGATGATTGTTAAGCACATTCAGCAGTTGCTGTTAAGATTCGTGTAACACGTTTATTTAATTATTCACGCACCACGTGTTTGGCATGTATGTATAGTAAAAGTCTTGCTGTTATAGTTACTACTAAGACATTATTTACGAAATATTTTCTCTAGACTTTAAAGATTGAGCTTGTGAACAGATAACAACTGAATGTTTCAGACGAAACTTCTTAGGAATCGATCAAAACGTTTCAAATTTCGATATTCACCAACATTGTTTTAAATATTGAATATTGTGCATGCTTTAATTTTTGCATAAAAATTTAAAGTACTTTAAAAGATTTAAACAACTTCTATTCTTACAAATGATTTGTTATTAATTTGTGATACAATGAGAGCCTCACGGGGTTCTAGAAATCGTGTTTTAGGAGGATAAAATATTCCCTTTTATTTAATTTATAACAATAACGACAATATTTGTTGCATTCATGCAGTTGGAAATGTGTGAGCAAGATGAACAGATCTAGTTATCACTGCCAAAGCCTCTCTCCTATTTCAAACGCACAATTTGTTAGAAAGTGATACAAATACCTAATACGTTATGCCAATCAGCAATTTAATTCAAAATCTTGCTCATTTTAAAATGTTATAAATTTATCTTAGTAGTGGAATAACACAATTACAGTAGTAACTTATCTATATGCATATAGAATAAATAAATGATTCTAAAATATAAAACTTTCTTTTACATTCTCTCAGTTCCAGTTTTGGTGACATAACCATCACTGTGAGTGACATGTAAGTGAAATGAAGTGATGAGGGTAGCGGAGTAAGACAAGTGGGTCTACCATTCACGCTATAGCCTCTTGAGTTAAACTCATTAGCCACGATGGAGGAGGAGGAGTTTTTCTTGTAGATTCCATACTACTTTTCTATATTTACCTAATATCGAATATTTGATATTTTTAGATATGTCATTTTTGTAATTATCATAATTTTAAAAATATTGTTATATCGGAATAATATAAAAATAGCTGAAATTAAGTTGTGGGATATCAAGCCTTTCGTCTCTAACATAAAATGAATATGTGATTAATACAATGGATGAGTAGATCAACATAAATATGTTAAGAAAGTTTAAATTATATAAAATCGGTTTAAAATTATGAGTGTAGTAAATTCTTATAGACACCAAAGACTAGGTTTCAAAAAGTTGAAAATGAGTCGGTCGTATTTCTATGAAACAAGGGTGATAAACGGTTGAGTATTTCTTGGCCACAGGAACTATTATTATAAGTGCTCACTTCGCGATCTATCAACTTAAATCTATTTTAATACTATAAGATTTATATATATATATGTAAACCTTCATAAACACGATTAAAACCTGAGACACTTAAGTTCTTTTATACTTGTAGTTATTTCACGTGTATAGCGCATTTCTGGTTCGAAGAAATTATATTCCATAAGCTATAGTAAAGTTTGCATTGTTGCTACCATAAAAATATACATATTCAGTCTGAGAAGCAGAATTTAGGTATAAATGGGTCTACATTCAATACAAATTACATTGCTTGTTTCGTTTGTTTGATAGGGTTTGAAGTAACTATCATTAAATTATGTAATTGAGTATTGTTCACGTAATTCACAAGGACATAGTCAATCTTATTGGAGTTGTTATTTTAGTTCTGAGATCGGTAATTATTATTATACCAAATTAATTAATTATGATCAATATTGTAATCTTTATCATACCACGTTTGCACATCAACAAGAAATAGACGCGTTACCACGCACAAGTCTCAGGACATTACATTTTGTCCTTGTAATATTATTCCGGTCAATGTTGTTACTATTGAACTAGCAGCGTGTGCATTGTTGCCGATCAAGTAATTTGGCTTAAAAAGTCTCAGGACCTAACTTCGGCATCGCAGTAGCGATTGTACAGGGTGAGGCAGTGAAACGGCACGATTTTGTAAAACCACCAAAGATTTATTTACAAGTAAAATCATAATAGTTGAACATGGATCTCAAGTACAAGAGTGGTAATTAAAGATTTAACTTAAAAACAATCATTTTTTAAATATGGTGTCAGTGACTTGTCGTCCTTGGTTTTGCACACATTGTCTAAGCCTGAGATGAAATTTTCCCATGACGTTTCGTAGCATCTGTACTGGAATGTTGTTAATTTCCTGTCGAATTCGCTCCTTCAGGTCTTCTTTTGTTCTTGGTGGATTTTCCTGGAAGACTTTGCACTTGAGGTAGCCCCAAAGAAAAAAGTCTGGTGCCGTCAGATCTGGTGAACGGGCAGGCCAGGGGAAATCGCCATTCCTGCTGATTAGACGTCGTGGAAATGCAAGTCTGAGCAATTCCATTGAGACATTAGCAGTATGGCTTGTTGCACCATCTTGCTGGAAGAGTGTTTCAGCATCTGGATCATGTCGATCAATTCCAGGCAGACCAAAAATGGTCAACATGTCAGCATAACGTCCAGAGTTTACCGTCACTGTGTTGCCATCTTCATCTTCAAAAAAAATAGGGCCCCACGATTCCACGAGATGACATTGCGCACCAGACTGTTACTTTTTCAGAATGGAGAGGTTTTTCATGAAGTTCTTGCGGGTTATCTGAGGACCAATATCTGAAGTTTTGCTTATTTACGTACCCTCTAAGATGAAAGTGGGCTTCATCACTCATCCATAAGTTATGCACTCTTTCTTCATTTCGTTCAATAACGTTAAGCATTGACTGGCAAAAGCGTATACGGTTATTGTAGTCAATTGGTTTAAGGGCTTGCACTACCTGAATTTTGTATGGATGATAGTGAAGGTCACTCTTCAAAATCCGTCTTACTGATCGATTGCTGAGACCAAGTTCTGCGCTGTGCCGTCTCGCGGATTTTCACGGACTTCATCCCAACGCTTCGCGCACACGATTAATGTTCTCGGGTGTCCGGATTGTTTTTGTGCTGCCGCCTCTTTTCTTTGTTGTGCTAGCAGTATCTTCAAAGGTTTTAACCCAAAGGAGAATGGCTTTCCTTGATGGCACGGGAGCCCGTGGCGGCAGGTTGAATTCACGACGAAAGGCGCGTTGAGCACCAACCACACTATCCGCGTTTTTGTAATATGCCTTTACGGCATATGCACATTGCGCACTCGA